>NC_141399.1:38951681-39551681 GCF_034619465.1 Leptosomus discolor | reverse complement strand
AACTTGTCATTAACAAGGGAATATTCAATTTATTTTTCCTTTTTTTTTTCCCTAAAATGTGGCATGAACCATCTAATCTTCCACTCATATGAGACAGAGTAATTATAACTTCTTTAGAAGCAATGCTGAAGGTATTTTGTCCCCTTTGATAAGCTAGGAGTGATTGACGCTTGGAGGTTTGGGGATTTTTTAAGAAGTTGGATTAATTTATGGATTTTTGGTCACTTTCCACTTTGATAATAGAGGCTAAACACAGGAAGCTTTTATCCATGTTAGGACTAAGAAATGTAAAACAGAATTTTTCTTTTTATTAGAGTTTGGCTCCTGAACCAGAGGCTATGATAATAACAATAAGTGAGATGATTTTATAAGCATTATCTGTAGGAAATGTAATAAAGTAGCTACAAGAGGAAATGTGTTTGGAATTATCTTATTGAAAATATTATTCAATATGTTAAGAGATTAGAAACAATAACATCTTGTTTCCTGTGGTAAAAATGTGCTAATAAGAATGGTTATATTAATAGCATTGCTGCAGTCAGCCTGCATTGTTGGGTTTAACATACACTGAAAAAGCCCAACTTTTTTAGACTACTTGTGTTTAGATTTTACCATTTAAAAATAATCAAGATTCCTTCCTTTTTATCCTAAGTTTGCATTGCAGGTACTTTTGAGTGCCATGAAGTTTGAGATTTCGCTTCTCAGACTGCATCCATATCTGAGATTCTTTTTTTTTAAGGGCAGCATTGCTTGATCGATTTGATGCTACCTGACAGCTTGAGTCTGCTGTCATTCCTGTGAAGTACACAGGATACTTGGTTGGAAAAGAATTATATGGTGGTGGTCCTTTGCTGTGCTGGTAACTTCAAAATCTGTTGTATCGCCCCAGATACCAGCTTGGTTTCTGAGTGCATGGCTGAGGTAGCGACCTCATGATAAAACAACAAGGCCTGCTTGGTAGGGAGAATGTAAGAGTCAAAGAAATAAAATAATCAGAAGAATCAAATTAATGGAAATAATCAGTGCTGGACTGAGTCTAGAATACCTGCAAGAATATGAAATTTGTCAAGTTTAAATTCTGACTTCCCTTGATCTTTTTGTCAGGTTCTTGATTTCTGCTGCTTTCTTTAGTCTACCATTCCATTTTTACTTTTCCATTAAAGAAATCTATTTCAGACTTCTTTGAACTTCGCCTGCAACAGTATTGCCTTTATTTTCTCTTTTGTTCTTTCAGTTGTCTAGCAACCAGCTTCTCAGGGACTCTTGCTGCAGTTTCCTCTTAACTGTATTTGCTGCATTACTGTATTGGATAGAGCCTAGAGTGAGAGCTCACTTGGTTGGCATGGTACAGTTACAGCAGTAGGTTTGTACTTGGTCCAAACCATTGACACTATGAGTAGGCAAAATGGTTTTAGAGAAATGGTATAAGGCATAAGCAATGTAAGCTACACGATTTCGACATTTATCAAATTTATGCCATAACTTGGAAAGGAGTTCTGAGTCTGAGTAAGAATGTTAAATTAAATAGAAAGTGGAAAAAAAAGGAGCTGCTAAAGGAGGCAGATAATAGGAAACGTATTCATCACTTTTCACGGTTGTAGTACAACATAAAGTCTTTCGTAAAGCAAGGCAAGGCATGCCTCAAGAGACCTTGAGGCTCAGTATGGTACTTACGGAAATCATTGAGTAGAAGCAGAGTATTTCATCAGAAAATACAAGTGAAAAACAACAAATACTACAAACCACCTTAATACTTTCCAAATAGTTGTCAGCATTCACTAAGAGAGTATTCAGTGTTTTTCGAACAGAAGGACATAGGTAGACAGAGTCATTGGTAAGCTAATGTCTGTGTCTTGAATTTGTCACCATTACTGAAGCCAGGCTTGAGGCACATGGAGTCAAAGTTTCAAGGTGCTCTCAATGCCTCAGGCTCCGATTTCAGCTATTTACTGGTGATATCTCAAAGATTACAGTACAGGCATGTTAATTTGAGCAGTCCAAGACTGAAGAAGCCCCTTTTGAGCATAATAGAGAATTTCTCACAGGCAACTCAAGAAATATACCGGAAAGTGAGGGCTAGAACTCATCTACTGTTATTGTTACTGTTTCACCATGTAGCTGTAAGACCTTTCCCCCGCGTAGCAGAGATGCAGGACTTCATGTTAGTATGGAATCAAATTAGAGCGATATGAAAACTAAGAACTCCTCAGCTCATATGTGGTAGGTACCAAACTGCATGCACTGTAAGCATGCTAGCCCCTATGCCAAAATAAACCGAGTTTTCTTAAACTATAACTGAAGCTGCTTCTAGTTAAAACATACAGGCTGTCATCAAGTACTGAAGGTTGCAGGTAGTAGAGTAATACAACATAGATGGCAGCAAGAGTGACAGCAGAACTGATCTTGTTGCTAAATAGTGCTATAGATTTGAAGCCAATGAGTGGCATAACAAATTAAGAAGTCTGTTAGATATTCTGTTCATGAAGACCCAAATTTAAAAATAACTAGTCAGAGCATCAGCTTGTTTCTTGGGCTGAGTGACATGTTTTGAAATTTTCTCTGTACACAGAGAAGGAAAAAGCTGACTAAAGAGTTCCTATTGACCTATAATGCAGAGATGTTTCAGGCACTAAACGGCTTGCTTATCTGCAAATCCAAAATATCTTCTACTGCATGAAATGTTGAGCATGTCTTAGAAGGCAGAACGTAGCAATGTATTCAGAAGTATAAAGTTAAATAGGTCTTACTGATTGACTGCTACACCATGTACAATAAATGTGCAGCTCTGTTTTCCAAGGTGGTTGGGGCGTTGTGGGCTTCAGGGTGATCCAAGCTAAGGACATTTATCCAGCCTTTATGTCCATGGTTTTATGCACACAAACTGCATATCATCCTGAATTTCCTGCTGGGTTTTAGTCCTCTCCAAGGAAAGAGAGCTGAAGCTGTTAATTTTAAACTGTGCGCTGCTTCTTACTGATTAATCACTGGAGGACTAGGTGATCATTGAAAAGAGCTTCTACCTAATTCCCTTCCTAATACCAGCAGGCTTTGGTATTCAGACACCCCTAGAATTGAGAAAGACTCTTTAGTTTAATAGCATCAATCCTTATATTCATTACAACAGTTATTTACATGAATTGTAATCTTCTCCTAACATGACTACGCACATAGATGTCTGAAGAGAGCACCCAAAATCACTGCACTGTTTCCTATTTTATTGCACACTTCTCTCTACTCTGCTTCCAAAGCCACTATTATTCACAGCAGATTGATTTTTATATAAACACGTGCCAGAAGCAACCAGCAGTTCCCTTGTATGCTCTTCATGCTTCCCCCACACCTCCCCCCCCAGCAATTTTGACATCTATCAGTTCAAAATTGCGCCTCATGGGGGTGCTGTCCCACCTAAAATAAATTGTGTTGCATTACACTCTGAAAGGCCGCTATAGTTCAGAATAATATAGTGACACATATTTGAAGACATTTCCTTTTCTTCCGCCCCCCCTTTCAGCATACTCCGTTCCTTTATTTCCCACAGGATCCTAAGAGCAACTCTACAACTGCGTTTCTCTTCTGCCAAAGAAATCTTCAACTAAAAAATAGGTGTTTCCTTCCGGAATAAAGTAGCACCTTTCTATGTGTAGGTGAAAAACTTCCTCAGGTGAATGAAAAAAAAATGCATACTTCAAGAAAAAGTCTTTTTCAAATCATACCAGGATAGTTTTACCAATTTCAGAGCAGTTACTGAAGATTTACACCTGTTTGTGTCATTATCTTCTTGCTTCAAAAGATAGAAAGCCAAAAGCTAGCTTCAATGGTACCATTTAGGACATTATTTGAAGTATTTTCCTATCTTTTTCCAAGTAACCTACAGTTGTCTTCTGTTCTTGTGATAATTCATAAGCAGTAAGTAACAATTCTTACGACAGTTTACATCCTCAAAGCACCAAAAAGAATCTAAGAATATCTGTGTAACTTACAGGTTTTCCTCCAATTGTTAAGGAAAAGATGCAAGTATGCTATAGACCTCACACCTGTGAGTAGATACATTAATGACAATATTTATCCTTTTTTATGTATGTGACAGTCGTGAGTGGACTCATGCTTAAAGCTGAAGAGCTCTATCGAATTTGGAACTATATTTTTGCTTCAAGCCAGCAAAGGCTTGGTCTATTCTATCCTCCTAGTTTTCTTAAAATCTTATCATTTGAGGCTGAACTTTCAATGCCCGGGGTGCATTCATTGGAAGTCTCAAAGAAATAGTTTAGATGCTTTGGAACAACAAAATAGAAAGCAAGTTTTGTGGTTAGAGGGAAACAAGGTTGTATAAGGCTTTCTACAACTGTCACTCATTTCTTTGTTTGCTGCGAACCTCAGGCTGACTGAGGAAAAAAAGTTCCAGGGTTGATATGTAGTTAAGAATTGCTTTTTGAAGTTAGGAAGAGAAAACTATGCTTCATTCAAAGCATGATCAGTAGCACTTTCTAAGATTTTAAACAGAAAATAATATCCTGCTGCTTCTATCATGTCACAAGGGCTTCCTTTACATTCTCCCTCAGCAGCCTGAGAAAGAAAAGCTGCTGGTTTCGGGCTTCTACTGTGACAACAAGTAAATATCTAACTCAGCAACAGAGCAAAGTCCTGAAGAAATTCCTCAACTTCACTGAGAAAAACATGCAAATAGGGGAAAAAAAGAAAAATCTGTAGCTCTGAGAATGCATCAAGATGCACTTGGCAATGGAAAAACATTATTAAATAAGAAGTTAAAATAAAAAGTCAGATCACACAGTAGACAGTAGACACACTGAAGTTGGATTCACAAGGAAAACCAGCGGGACCTGGGAATCTCTGAAGGCAGGACAGAGATCCTAAACTTGCATTGGCCTGAATCTGTTAATCCATGCAATGTAACGTATTGCTGTGTAGGTATAAAGTCTCAGCCTAAAAGCAGAAAAGCCATATGTGAATTCATAGTCAACCTCCAAGTCAGCTTTATATGGTACTTTACCTTTCTCAGCACCTGCTTCGGAGGTCTGCACACGTAAAAGCAATATCAAGGTATCTTGAAACACACTCGGGAATCTTAACTTGGATGAAACACTAGTAGATTTTGAAAATCTCATCCCTGGCTGTAAAATTCTCTCTTTCTCTAGCAGAGACAAAGCTTTCATTATCAAACCGCTGAAGATCTGTCTGCAGCAATTTGCAAACCTGGCTCCAGTAGCGAGAGCCCAGCGACCACCCGCAGTGAAGCACCTATTCCCCAGAGGACATTGCTAATAGCTTCCCATGGCACAGCCGGGCTAAAGGACAGGGATGAGGATCTGGAAGGAGCCCTGAGCAAGTTGGCAGCAAAGCTTACAGGAACTGTGACTGTGGCAAAGGTCTTTGTTTATAGTTCACTATTTATGACTCACAATAATAAGTCTGCCTCGCTGGCGGTTATACATATAGTTACAGAATTCAAACTAAGAAAAAGGACAAATATGGCAAAATTAGTCTGAAAATACAAATATTCTCATGAATTCACTATGTATATATTTGGTTCTGTCCAATGCCCTTCAGGCTGCCTTAACTTCCAGATTCTTCCCCTAGTATCTTCCTCTAATTTAGGTTCAGTTTTATATGAAAAAACATGGTTTGTAATGAAAATTTTCATTTAGAAAATGTAAGATTGGAGCAATTTAAATTTTTCACAGAAATAATTTTGAAAATGTGATATTAACATAAACTGGAAAATGCTTTTGTCCATTTCCCAGGAAGTCTTATTTACTGAGTTTAGTTGGAATTCATAAATAATTTTAATCTCTCAAAACCCAGTATCATAGGATCACAAGGTGTTTGGTGTTGGAAGGGATCTCTGGAACTCATCTAGTCAAACCTCTTGCTGAAAGCAGGGTCAATTATAAGGTCAGACCATGCTGCTCAGAGCAAATGAAACCAGGCAAACCAGAGGTCAGGTTGCTCAATTTCCATACATTTACTGTTTGTCAAGAAAAACCCTAAGTTAATCCGAATCTACCTGATACCACTGAGTTTTGAATCTAAATTCTTAACATAGATAAGCTAAAGAGCACCTGTAGATGGGGAGTTGTGTCAAAGAACAATTCTGAGGCAACAAGCAGAATTTAACCCATGTTGTACAAGCAGTGCCTAACCGTTTGTTCAAACTGTCTGTTCTCTGTGCTGGGTTGTAGGTTCCTCACTACAGACCAGACTAGTCCATAGACTCTGTTAGCTCTGGGCTTTCATAATTTCTAGTGTATGATGTGTAGCTATCAGCAAATACTGAAAAGTCTTGTTACTTTCATAACCAACAACATATTACTGAGAAATTTTATACATTTAAGTACACTTGCACTTCATTTTTAATGAAAACAGACATTCAAACTAAAAATAAGGAGTCATCTTTCTCAGCAGAGAGAGGTACAATGACTGTGTGCCCAGTGAGTAAGACTACGATGAAAACCAACACTGATCACAGGGTGGAATAAAATAATCACGTAAGCCTACCTGGACTTTGGAGAGACCTTTCTGTCAGAGAAAGGATGACCCAACCCACAGCTATGGCTGCCCACCTCAGCACAGTTGAGGCTTAAAGGCTGGCAATCAGGTGACATTTTGGTGATCATTTTTGAAAGCTGGTAAGAAGCTAAGAGAAGCTATGGGAAAAAGGTAGGCTATCATAACAGGCCTTGATCAAGAAACCTGGAAAATAAGAATAAGACTAAACAAGACTCGTACAGAAGAGCCTTGGTTAGAGCAAGGACCTGAAGTGGTTGATGTACATATGGAACAAACATCTAGCAGCTCCATGCTGGAAAAAAATACTTGTTCTGATCTGTCTAGGGGCTTGGGTTATCCGGTACCTTCTGTCTGAAAACGCCAGGGCTTGGCATGGTCGCTGGGTTGCCGTTAGCCGGTACACTGCAGTGGTGTGGTGCAGGTCATTGCACCAGGAGCCATGGAAGCAGGATGTAGCTTGGGGTATCAAAGAGCAAGTCTTAGTGTCTATAGTGCTTTACCTATGAGCTGATAAATGACAACAAAGCGAATACAACCCCACTAAGAGCTTTCCAATTATTTCTGCTATGTGCTGGTCTGATCTGTAAACAGAACCCCAGGTAGCCAGCACAATACAAATTAGGTTTGCCCTTCTTCCTGCAAATCAGAGGCAAATTAAGCAGTCAAACAAAGTTTTAACATTTAGGTTGAAAAGCAGATTTTGTTTAGGGAGGTATTACCTGTACCCTCTCAAACTCGTGTCTCCTTCTTAGGCTTTAAGCTTTCTGGATTTTGAATGCCAGTTGTAATTCTCTGCAGTATACTTTAATGGGAGAAAATAATGTCCTTGCTTTGCCAAATGCTCCAGGAGTTAAATGTCCTGCAAGACCTCCCCCCAGCTTTTTTTTTTTTTTTTTTTTAAATAATGGGTGTTACTTTTACTAGGTAACAGCAGACTTACTAAGAGAAACACCACTGGAATGGCAAATAGCTTGCAAAAGCAACAAAATGCAGCTTTCCTGTAAGACAAACTCATGGCTTTTAGGAATCTTTTTTTTTTTTTTCCCATGGTCTATCTTTGGCTGAGCCTAGGTCCCCTTGAAGACATCACGCTATATTATCTCATTTCATCCCAGATCCTAGTCCTTGTTTTCTCCAAATAATTTTTCTGGACACTGCTTCTAGTGTAACGTTTCCTTTATGGTTTCATGTTGGTTTGGACTGCAACTTTGTGCATTAGAAAGTGTTACAACAGCAACTATTAGTTTCTAGCTTGAAATTCAGTTTCTCAGTCTGCTACAGCATTTTGCCATGCCTGAACTTCACATTACCTGGAACCTTAGCTACCTGCATTTGTTTAGCTACAGATGGCAACACCTCCACAAATGCCTTTCGTACAGGCATTTTACTTTCAGAATAGCTAATGATCGTCACCATATGATCTTTCCTCCTTTTTTGTTATGTGAAAGAGGTAGTAATGGGTACATTCAGAAAAATTGCTGTATGGAATTAGCCCTCATAAATGGAGCAATCTAGATGCAGGCTCCCAGCAAGGATGAGATACATTGCTTGTTTGCTGTTCTCTCCTCCAATCCCAAACAGAGCTAATTCAGGTCTTGTGAATTAATGTAGTGCATGATTCAGTGGTACAACAGGAGCTCAGTTCAGGGATCAGCCCTCAGTACTTTGAAATTAGTTCTATAGGAAGTTTGATAGGTGCAGAACACCACACAGAAGCAATTAAATAGCACAGGAAATAAGATTGTTAGAACAGGAATGAAAGGTAAGGGAATCCATATCACCTGATGCTTTTGATTTTTCATTTTGGGCCATGATCCTTCTGCCAAAGTAAAAAAACATTGTTCCATAGCAGATTTCAAGTAGGTCAGTTGTGGAAGTAGGAAAAGATACTCCGAAACCAGAACGAATGCAAATGAGTATTAATAAGTTTAGATCTGTGATTACTGGTCTCTCAAAAAGAACAGTGAACCTAATTATAAACAGTCACACACAAGACCACAGAAGCTCTGAAGAATTCCCACGGGAGCATGTGGATTTTTACCCTGGGAAAAAAATCTGTGACCTTTTTGAGAAACACTGATATAAATTAAAGATGCTTTTTTCCTAGAAATGAAAAATCTCCCTTTGCTCCATTGCGAGTTCATCATTCTGCAATAAAGCTGATAAAGTCTGGGGAAAATGTATCAGTGTTTCTTCATATCTCAAACGGCAACGTTCACAAGCCTCTCAGATTCAGTTATTTTCTGATCATGATTCATCTTAAGACAATACCTTGTGCTTCTTCCAAATATTGGTATAAACACAAAAGACTGCATTTAGCATTTTTAAAACAGCCCATAGAAAATACATATCACTGAAAACCTTTGATGCTTATCTTTGTCTGCAAAAGGTCAACATTGGAATTGTGTTATTAACTTCTTTCATTCCTTATCTTCTATTCTTTTTCTTAATCCACTATCTCTTCTTTCACTGAAAAATACTATCATGTTTTTTGTGGAGTACCTGCATAGAATGAGAAATATTTTGCACTTTAGTATTTAGTGTTTCAATCATTGTTTCTCTTCAGAGACAGGTTTCATGAGCAGAAATGACACATCTTTCAGCTGCTCTGCATGCTTGTAAGCAGATCTTCCTTTGGCTGTGGGAAAGTTTGGTTTAAGAGGGGCTATGGCAGATAGGATGAGCTGTTCAGTATTTTATTCCTTTTTATACGCTTGTTAGGAACAGAGTGTTAATCATACTAAGATGCATACTGCATTCAGTAAGTCTCTTGACATTCTTTCAGCAGTGATAGATGCAGACTTCTACCCCATAAGCCGTCTAGCTATCACAGTGGAGGCAGAGGATGTTTCTTGCTTCTGGCTCCCCGTGTCACCAGCCTGTTTCTGGAGCATCAGAAAGAGACTTTGTGTAGAATGAATATCTTTTCTCATCCTAAACGTTTACTAGTCAAATTGGATTTTGTTAGCATGTTTCTCCAGGTTTCTGCAGGACTGCAACACTACTACAAAAAGATTCAGCGACAAGGTTAGCTGAGTTTCCCAGTGTGAGTTTCCCCTAAGGGCAAGGCACTGAGCTGCACATCCTTGGTGAGAGATCAAGTAGCACAGTGCAACGTCAGACATGAAATGGCAGAGATGCAGTGCTGGGGTGGGCTGTATTGGTTAGTGGTTATTACCACTTCTTCTTATTACCAGACCAACTCAAGCCAAGTAACTGCCCCATGAGTTCTGCTTTTAAGAGTATTGAAAACCAACAATTTGATGTAGCTTATTATGGCAGCAAACCTTTGAAAGTTTCCAAACACAGGTAATCAAGTGTTAAATCAGAAACAGCAGACAGATTTTCACACACTAACCATTCCTTAGGGCTTCCTAAAAGATGGAGTAATAAATTTTATTAACTGCCCCCATGACGCCTGTCTCATATCCCTGGTATACGTGGATATATCAAAGTTGGAATACTCTCGGATCAAGACATTTGAGTTGTCTACCTCTGCTGTAAGTCACCACTTCAGCAAAAGGACAAAGTAGAAAGGGAGGAGAGATTCTGTAAGTAGCAGCTGTTCATATGGCAAGCCTCTCAGTCTTGGAGAGCCTCAGTTATTTTCCTCCAGAGAAACAGAGTTCAATACAGCACTTGCATTTTAAGTACCACATATTCCATCAAGCATACATGATTTCTGAGTAGTTTCGTAGGTAAAAAGATCAGGCTTCATTTCTTCCTGTCCTGCCAATGCAGCTTGTCTATTGTTGAGCTTTAGTTCTGCAAACTAGTCCTTGACTTTATGACCCTGAGCAATCCCAAAACAATCAAGACAATTGTTCTTGGAATGGAGTTCAGAAATTGTAGAAGTGTTGCTAGACTGAGGCCTAAAGCCCAAGTTTTCATGTAACTGACTAAATAAGCCTCATACTTGCTTTTGGGCACTGAGCAAACAGTAGATTCTTGAGACCCAGGTGAGGTGTGTCAGTTTTGAAACCATCCTCTTTTGCATACATCAGCTGCACTTGGTCAGGTTTCAGACTCTGGAGAACATTACAAGGCTGTTCTACAGCTGTTACTGAGGGTCAGGTAAGGCAACACTTGCCTTCCTCCAAATACTGCATGTCCATGTCAGCTAGACTTCTGTTTGGGACTAAATCACCTCTTCCCTGCCCTAGTCTCTGCACTGACTCCCAGTTCATGTGCATATTACAGTGCAAGTCCTCAGTCTTTTTGGTTAGAGTGAGAGGCACTGAGCTGAAGGTATTCCACCTGTCGATCCTGCAGCAAGCTCTTTTCCAGTAAATAAATTCAGGCAAATAAATGATATTTAAGGAGGAAGAAAAGGAAAATTAAATTTCAGATCAATTTGAAAGAGTTTTGGATAAAAATATTATCAGATCAATAAAGTTTTGGGGGTTGTATTTTGTTTAAAAAAGTTGATTCATATGTGAAAGTTTAAGGAAGTGTTAAAACCTTCCAAAGAAAGATCTGTCAGGTCAAACAGTTAATTTAATTTAACCAAAAACTGCTTTCATCATGCCCAAAGTCAGTTATTTGCATAGATCTGATTTCTTTATTTACATAGATTTGTATTCTTGCAGCTCCTTCAGATTCTGTATTATCTTAATTATATACATTATACAAATAAAAATCAGTCTGTCTGTATCTTGTCTGGCTTTATTTAACCAGCAATTTAGGGACTGTTCAATATTAAGATACAATCAAGCTAACAGTCCCTGCTCATGCAAATAGTTCCTAATCTCTGGAGAACTTGCTGACATGAAATCTGCATTTCTGTGTTTATATATTTAGTCTTCATAGGGGGAAAAATCTTTTGCAGTGAAGCAGATGGTAGGAGATACTGTGAAATTTACTGTTGAACAAAGTGCATGAACATTTTATCATCAAAACTTTGAAGAGAAAATAGCTTTTAATACGGTGGAAAGTTTTATGAAAAAAACCAAGCAATATGTGGGGTAAGAGGCTTACAAACAAGACAGAGCAATTTTTCCCTTGTCTTTGATAATAAATTTTTTGTGTGTGTTTTGACTGCTGAGGACACAGGAAAATTTCGTTTCCAGTAACTTGATAAAAACCTCAAAAAATACAAGGAAGAGTTTTAAATAACTGCAAAAAATAAGTGGCAAAAGTAATTTGTTTTGGGGGGAAGAAAACCGACCAGGCTTTCCCAAATCAACACAACCTTACATATTAGGCTCTCTTTAAGAGAGAAGCTGTCTCAGAACTTGGGAAGGCTGCATTTTTGCTAGATTCAGGACAGCTCTCAGGGCTGCAGCATGCAGGATGCTCACATCTTTTCCTGGGGTTTTCTGTAAGGAGATGATTTTTAAATGCCCCACACATTTACCCTGTTAAGAACAGCAGCAAATCCCTGTTGTAGAGCTGTCTGTAAGAAGAGGACACTGCAGAGTACTGACATAATAGGCTCCCCTTGGCTTGTCCTACCTCATAACTGTCTGCCATCTCTCATCCCCGTCAAAGCTGATATGACTGAGCTTCTTACTCTGGCACAAAAAAAGAAAAATAATCCAGGCAAGAGCTGTCATGGGCCTGGATGGCTGTAGCAAACTCACTCCAGGACAGGAAAGGGCAGCTTTACCAGTCACAGGTAAACCAATGTATTTACTTTTCTTACAATTAGTTCACCACCTCAAAGAGGGAGATAAGAAACAGATGACTTTGCATGTCCTTTTTATCCCCAAACTACTGCTCCAGCTGCAAAGTTGAGCTGAAAAAAGCTGGGGTTTTGTGACAAAACTGGTACAGAAGATACAGTTTCCATCGCTCCAAGGTGGAGGCCATCCATGAATTAACATGGGGAAAAAGGCTGAACATCAGTATTTTACTGACGTGAAGCAAAACCAAGCCATGCAAGGGTACAAATACCTTCTAAGAAGGTGTAAGGACAAAGGAAGTGCTGTCTGCTCTATGCAGGATGGGGACCTGGGGGATAACAGGGCTGGCAGGCGTGGCCTCACCAGCACCCACCCCACAGTACTTGAGAGAAGCTGACCCAGAGAGCATGGGCAGGGTGAGCCCAGAGTCCAAATCATCACATAAGTCGCTGATGGTCAAGCAGGTCTGAGGTCACACTACAAAGTCATCCTGCATGTCAGGACCAGGTCTGAAGCTCGGGGAGCCAGCCCCAACTGTGCTGGAGACCAGCCCTCTTCCAGTAGAGCTCCAGCTGGGACTGTAGGCCCAGAGCCGGGCTTAAACAGGGTGCCTGGGCCATGGGCAGGGTGTGGATGGAAGCCACAGGTGAGGATGGGCAGGGCTATTAAGGTCTTTTAATCCCCGCTTGGCTGTGGCACAGACCCTGCCACCCTGTGGTTGGAGTCTGCATCACTGTGGACTTCATGAACACTTCTGCACTTACTTACCCGCTGGTCTTTAAATTGCCTATAAAATTGAGGTACATTTCACACTTCTTGATTTAGGATCGTCTTATAGAATCATAGAGTATCTTGAGTTGAAAGGGACCCATAAGGATCACCAAGTCCAACTCTCTGCTCCTCACAGGACCAGCTAAATCTAAATGATATGACTTAAGAGTGTTGTCCAGATGCTCCTTGAACTCCGACAGGCTTGGTGCCCTGACAACTTCCCTGGGGACCCTATTCCAGTGACCAACCACCGTCTCAGTGAAGAACCTTTTCCCAACGTTCAGTCTGAACTTCCCCTGATGCAGCTTCATTCCATTTCCTCGTGTCCTGTCACTGGTCACCAGAGAGGAGATCAGCACCTCCCCCTCTGCTGCCTCCCTTGAAGAAATTGGAGACCACAGTGAGGTCAGCCCGCAGCCTTCTCTTCTCCAAGCTGAACAAACCAAGTGACCTCAGCTGCTCTTCATTAAGTCTTGCCCTAGAGATGTTTCACCATCTTGGTCACCCTCCTCTGGACCCATCTAATAGTTTAATGTCCTTCTTATACTGAGGCACCCAAAACTGCACACAGTATTCAAGGTGGGGCCGCAGCAGCCCGGTGTAGAGTGGGACAATCTCCTCCCTTGACCAGCTAGCTGTGATGTGCTTGATGCAGCCCTGGACACAGTTGATTCTTTTGGCTACCAGGGCACAGTGTTGACTCATATTCAACTTGCCATCAACCCAGAACCCCAGATCTCTTTCTGTGGGGCTGCTTTCCAGCCTCTTGTTCCACAATTTCTATGTATAACCAGGATTGCCCCCTCCCAGGTGCAGAATCTAGCACTTGTTCAGTTTCACACAGTTGGTGATTGCTCAGCTCTCTAGCCTATCCAGATCTCTCTGTAAGGCCTCTTTACCCTCAAGGGCATCCACAGCACCTCCTGGTTTATTATCATTGGCAAACATACTCAATGTACATTTGACTCCTTCATCCAGATCATTTATAAGAACACTGAAGAGCACTGGCAATAAAACTGAGGAATGCCACTGGTGACTGGCCACCAGCCTGAGGTAACCCCATGTACTATAACTCTTTGAGCCTGACCTGTCAGCCCGTCATTTTATTTCATACCATTGAAGTTGTCTACGGTAGTCTCCTGTGTACTGAAAACTGCAAAGCGTGCAGCTGGATACGGACACACTGTTCATGGCGTGAAATTTAATCCCACTGTCCTCTGATCTTCAAAACACTTCTGGATTTGTTTAGAGACTTTTTATTTTATTACATTTTACTATGAATGAAAAGCATGGCTCTTTATTATACAGTAAGGGAGCAGTGCTGCACACCCAATGCCAATGACAGTCTCCTGGAGACCACCAAGATTTTTGTCTGAGAGAAGATTGAATAAATTCTAATCCTAGAATCCTAATTCTAGGAAAAAACTAGATACGGGGGTGAAACCAAGCCATTCTAAAGCCAACAGATGCAAAGATATATTGGGGAAGTGTTGTCTTCAACTTTGGCATTACAGACCACCACTGTGAAGCAGAATTGATGAGCAATTGCAGAATATATAACTCACACAATCATATTGAACCCGTTTCCCACATGAAACAGAGGAATAATACTATAGTGCTATTTATTTCTAGGTGAAACTCTATGTCACTTCCTACTTCTATAAGAGTATCTTTTCCCAATATGACAAAAGGACAAAACCTAATAGATTGATTCCTCTCTCAGATCAGTTGAAACCTAATCCCATTACTGACCTCAATAGTTTCATTCTTGAATTCATTAGGAAAATGAAGGAAATGGTTTCAGAGCTCGATATTTTATTGCAAGGATTGCTCCTCAGCAGAGGACCCTGGAACTGGAGTGACTTTTTCCAGACACTTGATACAACACAGTAAATTCTAAATCCTTTTCCATTTCTGTTTGCCAGTCAGCAAGCCCACGCCTTCTCTTCAATGAAGAGGAATCAATATCTCCTTTGATTTTTGCCTGTTGCTGTGCTCTCATGTTAGGGCCTGAGTGGGATTCCGCTGTAAAACCAGGACAGGACAACTAGCAGGGACTCTGTATTCAGAAAGTTTTTTGGAACATGTAGGAGAGCCTATTCTCTCGGAGCACGCAACTCCCAAGAGCGCTGTGCGGGTACCAAGCATGCCCCGGGTTGGGGTCTGAGGCCACTGCCTGCAGCTCCGCTGTTTGAAGCGCAAGCGCCCACCGGGCCATGGCACTGCGGTGGAGTTTGGGCCTGAGGTGGCCTTGGCATAGGCAGAGCAGCGGCTGCTGCCAGCACAGCGGGAGAGGCAGGAGGTGCCAGCCCTGGTGGGACGTGATTGTTGGGCACAGCCGGCATGGCACGACCCGGTGAAGCGGCGACGCCAGCCGGGCCAGGGCTGCTGTGCTGCTGGTGCGTCAGTGGGGCCCGTATAGGAACTGTGTGAATACTTCATTTTAGTTTGATGATGTAACTGAAAAATTAGAAGTAATTTTCAGAATAGTGAACTGACCCAAAATGAGATTTATTCCTTTTGTCTAATCAAAACGATTTTTTTGATTCACATGGAAAAAATTGTGGTGTTCAGTACTCATAATAAAAGAAAACAGAGCCAGAGGTTTAAAAAAGGGGACAGAAAATATAGAGTTTCTTAGCTGTAGCCAGATGTGGTGATTCCAGCACTCTTAAGTGGACATGGGTGCGCTACTGCTTAACATGATAACCTGTAACCCCCACTGAGAGAGTTCACACACACATGTACCAAATCAGAAAGCATCCTCTGCATTCTAGTGATTTTGACAGTGGTTGAGAATGGGTGAAAAGATGTTACGTCTTTCTGTAATTTCACTAAAAAGCCGACGTTTTAAGCGCCTTTTAAAGGAAACTAGCAGTAGATGTTTCACTAATTCCCCTTTTATGGTGGTTCCAGCAGCCATACTACTTAATTTGCACAGAAGCTCTTATGCAGCTGGATTCCTAGTGGTGGTAGATTCACGCAGGCAGAGGAGGATGGCACACTCCTGTCTCTTGGAAATGTCAGGACCAGCCAATACAAGACTGCTCAGCAGGATAAAAACAGCTGGAGTTGTGCTGATTCTGCTGGTGACAATGCCTGCAGGATCCAAGCAGCATCTCCAAGTCTTCTCCAATCTGGGACTGAATCCTTTCTCCTGTGCAGCAGCCCCTGACGTGCAGAGATATTAAAATTGTGTCATGCTGCACCCCAGCTTGTAGATAATGGCCCAGAACACAAGCTTTGAAAAACACAGCTTATGTTCCTTCAGTGTTACTGTTAAAAGCTTATTACCCCACAGAAGATGGTCAGAAGATGCACCAAAAAGTTGCAACAGAACATAACACATGGTAGCAAAACTTCACAACATTAACATAAAATGTTCTGACAAGCCAGAACAATTAGACCAGCTCAGCTCTTGCAGGTAGACTGACAGAACAGACTCATCTCGGACAATGTTAATGCTGTTAGGCAAAAGCACTATTTTATGAAGAGATGACATGAGATATTAAGTTCAGCTTTATATTTGTCATTGTGTCTTAAAATTATTAAAGCACCAACGAGAAGCAATTTTATAAAAAGTATTTATAATGTTCAAGCTTAATAATTCACAGTGAATCCATTAAATTTACAAAGGTGCCTTAACAGCATCAAGGAAGCATTGCTAAAATACAATAGATTAAGAATTGCATGTAAAAAAAATCACTATTATGATATCACAGTAAATGATGAGGGTCTAAGGGTTTTTCAGTTAATATTTTTTTAATATTTTCGGCTCTGTTACAACTACAGTAAAACTTGCATGAAAATATCACATTGTTAAGCACAGTATGAAAGAGGTGCTGGGGAAGTGGAGAAACAGAAAGCTTTAGTTCATGCTGGTCTGAATATCCCATTTAGCTTTGTGACTTTTGATAGCTCTTTTAGTAATGAGAAGCTTTTATTATTGGTTGAAATACTGTGTATGGGTATATGTGTGTGCATTGTCATAATTTCCCAGTGTATGATGCAGAATTTCTTCTCTTGAAAGCACTAAAGCAAAATGCCGAAATGGATATGTGAGAGCTCCATTCTGAACCAGACAGAACGCAAGATTTTACATTGTCATTTTGTCCTTGTAGCTTCAAGTTTAAAATCAACCTTCAGATTCCCCTAGATCTCCATACAAAGCTTTGTTCACATTGCTCACGTCAGCCAAGAAATGAATCTAAAACAGAATGTGCGAGACTGCAGGGTTCACTGAACACGTATAAACAGGTATCACCAGGTTTAAGGGACAGGAAAAGAGGCTGAAGAGGGAAAGACCAGAGTGACACAGGCTATTAGCATTTTCTTTTGTCAGACCCATGTCCTCACATTCCAATTAAGCAGAGAAGGAGCTTTCTGCTCTAAGATTTCCCCCTCAGTAGACAATTTTTGCATAGTTGCACCATTGTACAGGTTGGTTGCTATGCATGCTAAGTCTGCCGTGATGAGCCCTGCAGACATGCCCGTGGCAGAGGTGCTGAGGGTCGGGAATGAGATGCTCTGCCAGAGCTGTACTCACAGGTCTCTGTATTCAGGGCACGTGCTCGTGTTATGCCTCCCTCCTGCCAGGACACTTTGGTTTTCTTAAGTAAATCAGTACATTCAGCTATCAAAGGGAAAGGGTGAAGGCAAAGAAAAGGCCAGGAAGTTCCGATGTTTAATGAACCTTTCATTCAGTATATACAGCTTCTCACGTAAACTGAGTATATGGAGAAATCCCATGGAATTCGGACCAGACAGTGCGTGGGCTATATCGTTGACCAGGAAAGTAAGCAAAGAGTGGAAAAGGCTTATTCGGTTATCAAATCCAGTCCCTTGTTATTGTGGACAATCCTATCCTAGAATTCAATTCATAAACTTATGAATAATCCCATGGTAAACTGATGTATGATTCACAACAATTTTGTTGTGAAAAAGAGGACAGAGGGAGGATTAACCTGTTCTAATTTTCTGTATGACCTCAGCATTTGGCATGAAGGATGCAAGAGAGGATCATGACCACCACTATTCCTCCCTCCACAATAAACTTACTTGCATGAAGTTGGAGGCTATTGCTCACCAGTGTAGACTCTAAGAACCTGAAGAATAGCGATAGTCACTACGAAATAGTATATTTCATTACCCTATACTGGGTAGAAGAATACCATAGGTGTTTCTTCTGGAATAAAAGTTAAATCACTGGGCTTTGAGCTGCATAAGGATCTTCAGTTCCAAATGACTGAAATGCCAGCATTCCGTGTTTTTCCTTACATCAAAGCTGAACAAGCAGAAAAGCAGAACACTTGGCCCTTTGCCGTATAAGAGCTAGCGAGAACGCAGAGTGACTATATTATTTGTACACTCTGTGTCTTCTCTGAGAATACAGCTGCAGGATGGTATCTAGATTAGAAAAGTTGTTTAATATTTACAGACTATGTTGGACCATGTGACAGAAGATCCCACTATGAGTAGGTGTTGTGATTTAAGAGTGAGGGGGATATGGGCCAGTGCCTCAGTTCTTGCTTTCTTGTCATGGCACTGAAAATGAGCTGATTCCCACACCTGTGGCTGGGTAGAGCCATAGAATATCCCCTGTCCAGAACAAAGGCACAGCACATCACCGAAAGTTATACTGCAACCAAAGAGGTGATTACAGCTCCCATGTATGTGTCAATCCAGCTAGTATGGTGAGAACCAAGCAGCCAACAGCACGGCCTTTATTGTGTGATATAGCTGCCAGAATAAGTAGTCAGGGCCCATCTGTCTCATCTAGCTGGCACTGAAGCCACTGTTTCCATGACTTCACTGTCATAGGTAGGCATCAAGGGAGATGCGGTGATGCTCAAGTGTGCCTGCACAGGCTGCAACAAATGCTGTCGGTGTTGCACAGACATCCCTACAGCTACACTCATCCTTTGCAGAGGCTCAATATACCACCCACTCCTCCTAACTCTTAATTCCTGAAACTAGGTTTTACACAGGATTGGAGCAGCCCACACAAAGTTTTGTTGGTCCTTTTCTTAGGATAGAATTTTGCTTGTACTGAATATACATAAGAAAGTTATTGACCCTGTTATTACAACAGTAAAATCTTTAGAATGCCAAATTGGTCTCTATAAATATTCAGTAGGAGACCTGCCTATGACTGATAGTTTTACTTTTACATGTAACATATGAAGGTGCTTTATATTTCCTAGCAGCATAAACACAGTACTGCATGTACTACATGTTCCGTATTAGTGTGTAACTAGTACAGCAGCCTCGCTGCAAGAGCCAAGTGCCATCCAGAGACAAGACTTAACATGCATTTTTCAAAACCAGGAAAGAGAAAGCAAACTTCAGCGTGCTGAACAAACTGTACTTGCCTAAAATGTGAGTTTTTCTATCCCATGCTATCATACCTCCTTAATAACCCACTGTAATAAAAGCTAATAGCGAGGCACATTAAGATTAAATTAACTCGCTAAACAAACGAAAATGTGGAATTGCTGTGAATCCCAAAGAGTAAATTCAAATGTGAGTGTTAACAGTTGACACCCCACACCCTAACCTGTGAATGGGCACTTGATCTTCACATCTGGGAAGCAGATTGGTCTTGTGCTTAGAACTGCCATGGCTGGGCACCGGTGTGGTTAAAACAAGCCCATCACAGAACACAGAAAAGTAATTTTGCTAGGCTGTTTCATCCTGTAGCCTGAAGGCTTAGATTAACAACCTCTGTCTAAGCGACAAACTTTGGATTTTCAGGGGCCGTGGAATCCTCCCCACAGAATGTTCCAGAGCTCCACTGCTTTTATCAGTCTGAGAAAGTCACCCTGCTTAGACTGTGGGTTAGCTTGAATTTTTATCCAGAAATGAACTGATTCAATCTGTAACATTTAAAATGAATAATGAAAATATTTTCTTGGTTAAAAAGAAAAGCAGTAGGGTTTTTTTTCACATAAATGCATGCTATGCTGATCATTAGCTTTATCCTTCTCGGAGGTATGCCAATTTTGTGATGAGAGATCCATGAGAATGCCTAAAAACTGGCAGATGATGTGTGGCTGCTGTTACAGGCATATGTCAATGAAATACAAGGTCTGTTTTGTAATACCAAGGCACTAATCCTACTCGCTTTATTAATTACATGGAATTACACAAGTCAAAAAGTAAGCAAGATTTGGCTGTGGCAAGGAAGTTATTCTTGTTCCCTACATGAGAACTCCCTATGGGAGTCATATTCTCTTTCATTACTCTTACAGCGTCAGACTGACTGCTAGAGTACTTTCCCATGTTGGAGGCAGGTCTCATCTGTGATTACTGACCCTATGTCTTGGACCTCATATGTGAAGTAAAACCAAAGTAAACTGATGCAAGGGCTTAACATGTTGATCTTTGGCAACCTTTGTCCTTGCTGTTGTGAGCAGCTAATTCTTCAAGAAGATAAGAAGATAGTGATTCATTGTGGCTGTGTGTGCAGTCATTAAAAGGGTCAATGATGCCTTTGTTACAGTTTGAACAGGGAGAGTTCAAGCCTTGAGCTGAACCTTTGCAAAGAATAGTGCCAGAAAAACCAGGTCCAGGTTGGCGGGTAGTCCTGACAGGTGATCACATGTGATGAGAATCATCCATGCTCAAAGGAAAATGAAGGCTTCCCTTTTTCCAGCATCTGACTCGCCAAATTAAAGTATTTGTTAAGCACCAGCTTCTGTTTGCACAAACCCTTACATACTTGCCCAGCATTGCTTTTCTGAACAGTCCCTCTGCAGTGAGTGCTTTCAGGGCTGTCATCAAGCTGGGAAGAACAGGTAAGAATCATGAACAAGTGCAGCACAAGTGCTTATGGTCTCCAGATGTTCCTTCCCTAGGATCAAGCATTAGGGACTGCGTGAGCTATCCATAAGTTATAATAAGATTTCTCAATTTTAGATTTGGCAGCTTTCGCTGTTTATTTCTCTCTTACATTCACTTGTAGCATTTAAACTAAGCAATGTTTTCAGGTAATTGAGACACTTGGGAAAACTGGTATTAACAAAATCTATTTTTCTGTGTAAAGTATTTGGCAGAAAATGACAAGCTTTCAAGTGCTTTTTTCTTTTTAAAATGCTTTTGGCTGTTATTAGTGAGGGTTAAAAAAATCTCTAGTGTGAACAATTGGCTATAAAATTACTATGGCTGTATTAGCTCCTGCCCTTAGGGAGCACTGTAAAGTCTTGGTAACAATATCACAGGCATTTTGGCAAGTACAAATAAAAAGAGAAGGCAAAAATTATAAAGAAGGCTTCTGCCCAAAGATAAGCTTGAAACTACTATAACTACTATAACAGGAGCTACTCTCGAGTGCTTCCCCAGACTGCTGACAGGAAGGATATTGAATCGCTGAGGACTTTATGCTCTCTCGCTGCTGTGAGTCTGGGGACAATCCAGCAAAGTTTCATTTCCAACTTCTTTTTTTTTCCAGCTAAGTGCAATCTGACAATTTTCTATCCTATTTAGGAAGTATTTGTGATTGGATGAAAGACAGAAAACCCAAATGATAAATGGCTATGAAATAAACACGTCCTGGAAGTAGAGCAAAGGTGGTTGCCAGGAGGACCAAAAAGAATCCTGGAAGGAAGTCTAATAGAACTGCCCAGATTCCAGTCTGGTTTCTGCCACATTGCCCTGCTGGGCCTGTGGTATTTCCCTGTGTACTGGATCCACAAACTTGGGCATTTGTGCCTTTTAGTACTGCCCTCCCCACATTCAGTGCCCTGCTCCACCAGGGAGTTCACAGTGCTATTTTATCTGAATAGAGCCCAGGGGTGGGGGGAGGGTGGGAGTGGGGGGTGGAGGTTGTTCTCCACAGGATTTCGTAGCAGATGGAGTAGATCTCAGGCAACAGGAAGTGTGAAAGGGGGAGATGTATGGAAAAGGCTGTATGTAGCTTCCATGTCTATTTAGAGCTCAAAGGCTGAACTCTATGTATAGGCAATGATTTTGTCCTCCTTCTGTTTGAATATGTGTTCATTCAGTGGGAGGCCTCTATCTCAGGTATTCCTCGGGTTAAGGGTGTCTGCAGTGGCAGCTCCTATATCTAGGAGAGTGTCCTCGCCACAAGGTGGTATTTTGGGTGAAAGCCTCCATTCTTATTCAAACGAGACCAACAAAGAAAGAATTACAGCCCAAAAAACCCTAGAGGGAGCCAGCTTCCCTGCTGTTCAGGAAATGTCTCTGGGACCATTTCTTAGAAGATCTAACATGCAGATGTCCCAGTGATGAGGGAACAAAGCCCAAATATTTCTGCTCTAGTTCCTGAGACCATTTCTCCTACCAATCCATGACTCTCTTATTCCCTGGGTTGCCTCCAATTGTGCTGCTTAGCCTGGAAGTAGCAGCAGACTGCACAGAGCAGCTGTGGGACTCACCAGCCGAACACTCTTCCACTTCCACAGCCTAAAGGGTTGGAGTCATGTCCAATGTAGGCTTACTAAAGGAAGCCACATTAAAAAAAAAAAAGAAATTCAAAAGACAACTCATGTCCTCGCTTTTATTTGATGTCTAGAACATTCAGTAGGATTTGGGAATCCAGCATGACATAAGCCCTTGTCTGTTTAAAGCAATTTTCATCAAATCTGTCTCTGATCTTTTTCATCACAGCATATATATTGCTTTCTTAATATACTATATGCACCTCTCCTCTTAACGAGCAGTACTTGCTGCTGGAGAATCAAATGCAGGCAGAGTAACCTTTTCATCCATCTATCTTGAAGACATCTCTGTGTATTTTATTAACTGAATGCATTTATTAACATTGTGGGATATTTCATTAGTATAAGCAAAATAGAAGCATCAGCCACCAGTTACTGAAGGCATTATGAGGCATAGTTTATAAATCTTCCATGGATCTGACTTAACATGTAGAAGGAATTAGGTGAAACAGTCCAGCTTCTTTCAAGGAGTACTTCATGGCACACCTTAATTACATATTCCAGCTCTCTCATTTATTTGTTCAATATAATCAGTCGTTTCTAAGACAGCTGAAAACATGCTGTTGAGTCAATTCAGCAAGATGAATGGACTAAAACCCGCTTGTTGTGAGTTAACCCATGCAGTAGGCAGCTCAGCCCCACACAGCTGCTCGCTCACTGCCCCCACCCGGATGGGTGAGAGAATTGGAAGGGCAAAAGTGAGAAAACTTGTGAGTGAAGATAAAACCAGTTTAACGTAAAAGCTGCACGTGCAAAGCAAAACAAAGAATTCATTCACTACATTGCATCGACAGGCAGATCTTCAGCCATTTCAAGGAAAGCAGGGCTCCATCACATGTAACTTGGGAAGACAAACACTGTAACTCCAAATGTTCCCCCTTCTTCCTTCTTCCCACAGCTTTATATGCTGAGCATGACGTCATACAGTATGGAATATCCCTTTGGTGAGTTCGGGCCAGCTGTCCCGGCTGTGTCGCCTCCCAACATCTTGCACATCCCCAGCTTACTTGCTGGCAGGGCAGCATGAAAAACAGAAAAGGCCTTGATGCTGTTCAGCAACAGCCAAAACATTGGTACGTTATCAACACTGTTTTGGTCACAAGTAGAAAACATAGCACCCTACAAGCTGCTATGAAGAAAATTAACTGCATTCCAGCCAAAACCAGTGCACTGTCACACTGCTGAGAAGTTTTTGTTAACATTTCATTGCTAATTCAGAAAGATAAAATAATTTCTCAACTTGCAGAATTATTTCTGTGCATGGGTAATTTCTAATCTGTTGCTTATAGCATGTTTTAGTAACTATATGACAGCTGTTCAAAGCCAATTTTAACAGGGGAGGGAAATCATTATACATTACCTCAAGACTATTTGGTAGTTTAATGTGTTCTATAAATGGTGACAGATGTAAATAGCTGCCGTATTTCACTGCAGGAAACAGTGACCCAGACAGACTGGCATAGGCTGATGCTCCCTTTGTGCTATTTCCAGTTGGCAAATGGTTCCTGTTCTGTACTTCTTACTGTATTCACCCTTCATTTTTCTAGACTATCTCTTTTTAAAAGCTACAGTTGAATTTCAAGGGGCACATGTTCTTAACATATTTCACAGACTACTTTCCTATTTGGGATGGTGCTCTGGAACATTGACTCCACTTGTAAGATTTTAGAGGAATACATTATCATGCTTCAAGCACTTAGACCCATTCCCATGGCATATTGGTCGACATTAGTCTGGTATATCACCAGTTCTAAAGCTTATCTTCGGGAGGAAAGAAGACTTCAGCAACTGTGCCATCTGTGCTAATCTGTTTGTGTTTCCTCTCCTTCCCAGTAACTTTTTTAACCTATGAACAAATTTCAGCTAAATTTGTCAGAGGGATTGAAGGTCCATATAATCATATTGCCACAGGTTTTGTCAAAGTAGAGGACTAAATGGGAAAAATGGGTCATGGAATTAGCCAAACAAAGAGAAACTCTGCTGTATCATTAGACACTGAGAATCAACATAAACAGCTGGTAATGCCCCTATTGCATAAAAATGTTTCAAAACAAGTATCAATGTTGGTGTCTAAGAAGCTGTAATCAAGTGTATGACAAAGTGCATGTCCATAGAACACCACATCTCATTATTTCAAATATTTATTTATTTTGTGAATAAATAACAGACAGAGAACAAAGGAGACTTGTCTGACTTAATGACCTGGCTGCACGGCTAGCATGTCTTTATTTCTGAATGATATAGAGGCAATAACAGACTATTTCCAAGTCCAAATTCTGTAACTGGCATTGAGCAAGTTAAAACTGCAGAGCTGTCTGATGGGTTTGATTTCTGATTCATTGGGTATTTACATTTTTTAGGATTAGACTTGGTATCAGATTGCAATGTTGGTATTTTAGTTCCCCATGAATCAGAAAACCTCCAAATAATTTTATTGAAACACTGAGACCTGGTGATTTGAAAATGATACACAGTTTCTGGGTCTTGCACTTTCTGCCTGAAAATTATGTTGTTTCCAGTTTCCCTGCTATGCTTTGCTAATGGCCACGAAAGCCGTCTGACTGGGGAATCATCAGTAGCAGAGATCCTAGCAGCCAACACCAGGGTTGGCCCACACAACTGGGTTGTCTGTCCTGGAGCCATATATCTCCTCTCAGATGGTGCTTACAACAAGAACGTGGCCAGCGCAGCTGTGGGACATAGGGGACACTTGCCTGTGGAGAGGTGCAAAGGCTGGATCTGGGTGTAAATTACAGAAGAGCAGAACATCGAAACTCAGGAGTCAGTGCAGTCTCTGAACATGTTGGCAAGTCTATAAGGTCTCTTCAGGGTCAGCTCTTAGTTTTACTGCAGTCAATATCCATCACTATCTGATACCTGACATAAAGCCTTGATTCCTGGCAGCGGGACCAGGACTTGCAAACTTGAATATGGGAAATAAAACCATGATGAGCATGACTAAGTCAACAAAAAGCCTCACCCTATTTTTGGTACCCATTGGCTTTCTGCCTGCATACATACTGCCAATGCTGCCTCTAATAAAATTCCTGTTAGCATTGTAAATCTGCTTTGCTCTCTACTGCATATGCTTTGGGAATATCTGATAATTCAAAGCATCAAGGAAAAATGTTACTTATTGAGTACAAACTATTTGAGGTGCTACACTGCCATGAAACCTCCTTTCCCAGATTTCTCTGTTTATTATAGGCCTTTCATATCCATAAATGAGCAACAAGGAGGTGGGTGGATATTTTGCAACTTACTCTTGGCCAAGATGTTCATCCTTACCAACCGAAATCCTTCTGTTCTCTCCTAACCTCTAATTTAAGAATCTAGGAGGAAGTGCACCTTTTCTAAGAGCTTTTTTTATTCACATAAACTCTAGCAAAGCCCACAAAGTTTGTGCAAACTGCAGAAGATTACTGAGCCCACCAGTGGGCTCTTAATTATTTGAATTTCAGCACACGGTCAAGTACTTTGCTCGATGACTGTCTGTATTTCAGACCCAGTGCAGTTCTGGGTAAAGGTTCTAAGGCAATTCCTCTTTCTTTACTGTCTCTAGTGATCTTAACTGAATGAAGAAATTTATCACACAAGCAAGGTCACTAGGGTTAAATTCTTTGTGTGACATTAGAACATTGCCTACAATTTAAAGAAAATAATATTTGCTTTCACTTGGAAGTGTTCACAGGTGAATCTCTTCCAAAACATCTAACACTAAGCTAGATGCTGTCTGCAAGGAGTTGCATACAGTGCTGCTACATTCTGGTGCACTGAGCTCCTTATCTTGCTCACTGGTTGTCAGCCTGTTTCACAGTGCTGTACACATCTTACCAAAGCTTCTTATAGACTCACAAGTTGGGAGTGAAAAGGTGGGCTCATCTATACCCATGCATGGTTATATGGGGAATCTATTCTCATTCACGTAATTATAACTTTGCCCATGGTGACTTAGAGCACTTATTTACCTGGAGAAATTGTATTGTGAAAGGAACTTACGAAACACTTCCAGCTGTCTCTGCGCTCTGTGATTTTGTCATTACTGTAAAATGCCAATTTCTTCCCAGATTTAGAGTCTTGAGTTTGGAAAAGAAAGCTGTCACTGTGTAACCAGATACATGAGCGAGCACCATTGTTCAGAAGCATCTGACCAAGGACCAGGGGAGACTTCCAAATCTTGTGTTGTTGCAGCCATATACCTGTACAATTCATGGTCTCTCCTCACTTCTCACAGTTTCTCATGATGTCTTATGCAGAACAATATTTTCAGTCCATTCAGTTAGAAACAGTGCTGTTGGAAGCAAACCAATGAGGACTGTAAGAAAGAATTAAACATTTTCAGTTACCCCTCTAGAATATGCTTGTTGATGCTTGTGGACAGTATTTATAAGAAATGTCAGTCAACATAGTCTAATAAACCAAAAAAGAATATAAAATCCTGATAAGGGATTCCAATAATATGGTTTAAGTGCAGAAATCCTGTTTTCCTGCTGTATAGTCACTGTGCCTCTCATTATACTTGGTGTGTGTGTGTATATATATATAAGCAGAATTTCACCACCCCAGAAATCACATGTATGTCCTGTCATATAGCATTTGATGTTTCAGATGAAAAGTTGGGCCAGAAGTGACACATTACTCATTGAAATGAAGGACATGTCACACACAATTTCCTCTTCATGTCAGGTTGAGTCACTTTGCCCCACCGTCTGGGATGTGAGATGTGTCAATGGCAGTGGTTCCTATTTCATGCACAACATCTGTTTGTAGCTCACTGGTTAGATGAGCAAGTCCCAGTATCATCCCTGCCAGCTGTCTTATGTACAATTTCAAAGTGCTCTGAAACATGAGGATAAATATAATATGGGACATGTCATGGGCTATGCTCATTTGGCTTTGCCCATATGAACCTTTGACATTGTGTGGGGTTCCTCATCGTGGCTTGCTCTGGTTCTGCTGTGGATTAGGCTGTGTCTCAAGGAGGTTATTTTCAGAATAAGGGAAGGATGTGTTAATAGTCTTGCTGTCTTAACATGAACAGATGTGAAAATTGGCATGATGCTGAGATGGGGCATAGAAAAAACAGAAATAGAAATTTGCATCAAACTTTGGCTCAGCAATAATTCTGGGAGTGTAGTTTTAATCCAGTCTAATTAGCCTAATTTCTATGACTACTGATTTGTCAGCACATGTTTCTAAAGAACCATATTTAGGAAAATAGTAGCAAAACTTGCAGTTGTCATGGCAGATGCAGTGCCAGTCCATCTAAACAGGGGAATTGGTAGATTCAGGATTTGATACCACTTCTTGAGAAAAAAAAAGTGGGATAACCAGCAAATGTACTGACATAAACTCTTGCATTATTTTTGTCCTTTATGAGATGAAGCCAAGGATTATTCTTAAATGTAAGCAGGATATAAGCCAGGTCTCTGGCTGAGGCTCAGCACTTTTTCAGCATCGTTGTGGATGTGGATCAATTCCCCATGTTTTTCTATTAGGCCAAGATGATACGAAGTTTCAGCTAGAGTAGGAATTTCCCTGTCCTCCTGTCCTCCACAGCTAGATAGATCCTCTGGAAAATGTAATTCAAGAGTTTGTAGTTTTTTTAGTCCATGAAGAGCTGTCATGTATGAAATTGGCTTTCTCTGCTCCCAGACAGGGTCTGAACGTCGTGACTGCAAAGGGGCACTACATGGTGCTTGTATTACTAGGACAGATTGGGAAAGAAGGTTTGGTAGTGAGATACGTCAGTTCAGCTTAAGTTCCGTGTCATGTCAGTTTTATAGACTCACCCAGAAATGATGATGGGCATATTTAAAAAATCCTGAAATACATAAATAAATAAAAAAGATCATCTGAACTGCCTGAAATATTAAAGAACATTGATAAATAAATTAAAACATTTTCAACCTCGGTCTTTTTATGAAACATGTTATTAAAATGGCTGTAACTGTATTATGACTCAAGATCTGGTTGGTGGGTTTAACCTATAATTTAATTTGCCTCTGAATAACATAGCAGCAATAAAACAAGGATTGGTCAATGTCATACGTTATTGTGTGAATGCTACCAATCAATCCAATTCTTTTCCATCACATACATCACTGTAAAACTGGTGAATTCCTTAACTTCATTTATACTGCCACTGATTTAAACAGTCACAACCAAAACAGTATTAGATCTTCTAATTTCTCTTCCTGCCCTTGCTCAGAACACCCGCACATTTCAGTCAAGGTTTCATTGAGCAAGGATTGAAAAGAAACCCCCAGGGTTTGGCCAAGGGAAAAAATAACTGTCATTTGGGAATATAAGTGAGAAGACAGGATGAAATGTCAACTGTGAATTATTATGCAAAATGGAATGCAGAAGGCAAAACAATGTTAAAATTTAATTTGTGTGTTTTAATAGTATTATCTTTTTATATTTTAAAGGCCTAATATAAAAATAAATATGACAAAGGGATAAATGCATCTAGCATAATTAGCATGAAAATTACACCTCATTTGTTTTCTGGATATTGCTTTGTCTGGATTATACATGGCATGTAGATACAGTAGAAAGTGAAATATCTCAGAATATTAAATTCTTTTAAAATGTGCCATGGGGCCCTTAATGTCTTCTTTGATTCCCAACTCTAATTTATTGTTCTTGTGTTGTCAGCAATAACCCTTCCACAAAAATGCACTCTCTATCCCTGATCCGAGCTCTGCCAAATTCTAGCGCACTGTCTACAGCGATAGCTAGTGCAGGGTGACAGTTTTCTACTGAGTGCAAATAAGAACATCTTCCCTCACCATAATGTTCCCAGATAGAAGCTGAGATAGTGCCCATTCTTTTACTTTATGAAGTGCCCAGCAGAGATTCATACACTGCAAATTGTAACAACTCGATGTTTTTTAATGAGATATATTGGAGTTCGTGATGACGTCAGTTTTGATATAAGCCTTAAAAGAAGATCTGGTGCTCTGAACGATATTTGGGTATTATCCAGTGACCCAAATCTGGCTTTCTGGGTATTACAGAGTTACAGAATGGTAGGGGTTGGAAGGGACCTCTGGAGTTCATCTTGTCCAACCCCCTGCTAAAGCAGGTTCACCCAGAGCAGGCTGCATAGGACTGCATCCAGGCAGTTTTGAATATCTCAAGAGAAGGAGACTCCACAACCTCCCTGGGCAGCCTGTTCCAGTGCTCTGTCACCCTCAAAGTAAAGAAGTTTTTTCTCATATTCAGGCAGAACTTCCCATGCTCCAGTTTGTGCCCATTGCCCCTTGTCATGTCGCTGGGCACCACTGAAAAGAGCCTGGCCCCATCCTCTTGACACCCACCCTTTAGATATTTATAAGCATTGATAAGGTCCCCTCTCGGTCTTCTCTTCTCCAAGATAAAGAGCCCCAGATCTCTCAGCCTTTCCTCATGGGAAAGATGTTCCAGTCCCCTCATCATCTTAGTAGCCCTCTGCTGGACTCTCTCCAGTAGCTCCCTGTCCCTCTTGAACTGGGGGGCCCAGAACTGGGCCCAGTACTCCAGATGTGACCTCCCAGGGCAGAGTAGAGGGGGAGGAGAACCTCCCTCGACCTGCTGGCCACACCAAGACAGTGTTTTGTTGTCCAAGGTAGTGTGTAGAGGCATGCTTTCAGAAACATACATATAACACCAGAAACGATTATTGACTGTCTGATAAAGATCAAAATATGAACTGCAAAATCTAAGGGTGTGTTTTTGTTTCAGAAATGCTCTGCCCAAACCTATCTGTTAGAAGAGCCTGCATGTGCCACTTTGCTTGCTGACTTTAGGTCTTGTTTACATCATTCCAGCCAAAGAAAGAATCTCTTTGACTATAGTGGAGTTTGTATCACCTGCCTGACAGCCACAAATTCTGTCGTCTTCCATTATGAAATAACTTATTTTTGAGAACTGATTCTTCAAGCTCCATTTAGTTGTGTTTGTCCAAAGTTAGTGGGGAAAACTGTGGAGTTGTCAGATGCACAGAACTACTGTGGCCCATGGGCTTTTAGTCAACCAGATGAGGTTTTTTGTTTAGTTCCCCAAACTACAAGAGTATATTACTGAAAATGACTAGTAAAGATGCTATCAGAATAAATAAAACCAGTAGAAGAGGGAAACATACTTTACAAAAAAAGTTCAAAAGTGATTTACCTGAAAATTTTAATGATGTGATTTTTGGAAAAGCCAGCTGGTGCTATTAGTCTCCTAGCTATGAAAAGAAGAAAAAGAGAAGAGAAATGTGTCAAGAAATAATTTCTCTCCATCTAAATGCAAAGAGAAAAGAAATATTTGAAATATTTACTGCAAAAAATGAATGGTATTCTAAATGCTATTCTGGCAAAAGTTGTTTTATTTGGAAAAGTTTCAGTAAGTGGAAATTTGAAATAAATCTGAACTGGAAATTTTTAAATTAAAAATATTGAAGGTACTGAAAAATAACTAAGTCTATTAATAGTACAGTGTCTGAAATAGGAAGGATTAATTTATATGCCCTGAAAACTCTTAAACTCCTTGTTTAAAAGCTTTTGATTTAACCATGGTATTTCTAGAAATTGTTTTTATTTAGGAACTTTTATAGCTGATTATACCCTATAAATTGTAGTCTAAGAACTAAAGTAAAATTGCCAGGCAATTAAGAAAAAGAAAATGTATATATAGGATCTCTTTATTTTTCCATGGTGATTTAACAGCTGAAAGGTTAAATACATTACTCTTAAACTAAAGTAAACACATTCAGCAGGAATCAAATCTCAGCTTGAAAGACGTGGTGCTGGAGACTAATCAGATATTTGCAAGAATGTCTCGTTATCAGGTATCTTGATCTCATACCATATATTCCTTCAGGACCAGATAATTTTCAGAGCATTTGCTACCCTGTCCAAAATCATAGGTGGTTTGGAGTGGAATGGAATTTGTCTGATGGTGTTCTCTCCATTCCTTTCCTCATATTTCATATTATTATTTATGCTTTCAATGCAATAAAAGCAAAATTCCTGCAAGAACTTTCTGGTTCTAGTTCTGTATAGAGCTGATAAAGCCTTTCTCCTCCAAATCTTATATACTGGTCTCTTTTCTGCTGAACATTTTCAAATACAGATATTTTCTAAATTTGAAAGAAACTCTAGAGATCTGCAGCTGTGATATCATAAGATCATACAAAATAACTCTAGAAGGGACCTTGAGAAGTCATTGAGTACATCTCTTCTCCCTTAGGCAGAATGAACTATACCTAAAGAATTGTCAAGAATAATTTGTCATTCTAAGCTGTTCTTAAAAACCTGAAATGATGGTAAGGCTACAACCTTACAGTCTAATCCTGTTCTTAATATTCTTACCATTACAGCATTTTCCTTATGTTCAACTTAAATTTTCTCTGTAACAGTTGAAATCCATTATTTTTTGTCCTGTGCTCAGTGGGCAAGAATAAAATGGAGGTCTTTCCTCTTTGCAGCCATCTTCTCTGTCTGAGGGTCTTCTAGCCCTCAGTAGTCTTCCGTGAACTCTAAAACAATATTATTCAACATATGCTGACCTCATAGTGTTAGATTTGCAACATGATATCTAGACATTCTAGATAATTAACGTTTTTATTTATTAATAGGAATCAAGGAGCCACGTGGAGATGAGGAGACTATTTTTTAAAGCCTATAATAGAACAATAGCTTGTCTGTGCAAATGATATGGGATTTGTTATATTGTGGATTTCTGCATTTCCCATATTGTGGCACTAATCTTGCTGCAGAGACATCTTGTGAACTCTTGGGGATTTTCAGCACAGACTCCTTTGAAGCGGCTGAAAACTTTGGCTTGTTCTTCACTCCTTCCACATCCATGACTAGCATCTGCTGGATGAACAGCTGTGCGAGCCAGGGGCCATCTTTTCAGGTTTTACAGTTAATGTCATCAGTTGTCATCTACTCTCTGAAGTAGGTACTAAGTGATGATGTGGTGGAAATGGCTTTTGAAATATCAGGCATGCTATCTGGATGTAGCTTTAGCTTAGCACAGTGTCCCTTGGTCAGTTTTGTTAATGGTTTCCCTTTTGTTAAATCTAACATATCTACTCAGGGAAAGGATACTCAATGTGAGATCTTAGAGAACTCACTTGCTACAAAAATTTGAACTCGTTATTTTCAAGAAATTAAGCAAGATAATGAAATGATAATGTCGATGTTATTATCCTCCAATACCATAATTCTAAAATTGAACATAAAGTCTACTCCAATTAAAATTGTTGCATGGAACATAAAACCAAAATGCTATGATACTGGAAACATTTAGACATGCACATAAGCTTTTAAAAAAGTTCCCAGACACAAGAACAAAGCTTTTATTATTCGAAGGGTAAGTCAGCCGAAGTGATCTTTATACATTAAAATTGCTGGTTGCACATTATGCTAAAGAGGACAGACTCATCACAGAAGGCTGAGCACAATAAACCAGAGAATCATCAGGCTCAAAAGAAAATGTAGTAGCATTTTATCAAGTAACATAGATTCTTTATGAGGCCAAAATGCTAAAGGAGTTAACAGTGGGCTTTCATTAGAATGTGAAACCAGGAACAAAGACTGAAATGAGAAGCATCTATATACCAATATTTCATACGAATTTCACTCTTCTTTTTGAAGTCTTACTTATTGTGGCATAGTGAAGGCCTACATCATCTCTAAATTACAAACGTTATGAAAGACAGCATTTCCCACTGGAACTTGTGCTTACCAACAAGAATAAAGTTTTATAGCAGAATCCTTGTTCTTTTTAAGGAAAACAGTGAGTAATCCTTGCTGAAATAATACAGCCTCTAATTTGCTTGGGAAGAGCATTTTACAGGCAAGTATTAATTTTCTTGTCAGGAATTTTCACGCCACTTTCAATTCAGATGTTCAGCCTCGTACACAAATATTCCTTTTGCATACATCCATGGGTTTATAACTTTCTCAGGTCATCAGTATCTCAGCTGCCTACATGTAACCCTTGCCTGTCCCTCTCCTATCCGCCCAATTGTATTGTGTAGGTAAGACTTCCTAAGATACAGGAACTGGAGTTAATAAAATGGTCCCCACTTTCAGAGCCTGTGCTGTTATAAGATAGAGGTGGAAGCTGTGTAGCAAGTACATGGCTACCATGTGTTTGGAAATCTTTCCATAAATTGTTGTCCAAATAGACAGCTATGAAGATCAGTCTGTGTTACAGCTGGGAGTCCAGAGACTTCAAAAGAAGAGTAAACAATCAAGTACCTACCTGCAGATGTGGCGGCTATGCTTGCAGATAGCTATAGAGACTCTGCAAGCTCCACTCTGAAAAGTGTTCCAGTTCTAGTACTGACAAGGAATCAGATGGAAAAGAACGTACGTGTTTTTCTCCTCCTTTAAAATAAATCCTCATTTCCATCCCATACACTTGAAAGCCAATCCACAGTGTGACATCAGGTTACTTGCACTCTTGTTTGAAGTGGGAATGAGAACATCGGTCACCTGCAGGTGGGAGAGAAAGTGTGGGACAGGAAAATAAGATGAATGAACACCCCTTTGGTGGGTCCAAGGACAGGATCTGGCCAGCCGTACTCCTCATTCCCCATCTGATTGGCACTTAGCAGGATCAGATCCTCTTAGTACCTCTGCCAAGTGGGAGCGCTCTGGGTGCAGCTGGAAGGAATGCGGTTATCAGCATGGGAACCTCTGCTTCATCTGACAGTTCTCCTCCCGCTTTGTAGCAGCAGACTGCTCTCCCAGCTCCCTCATGCATTAAAGTAAGCCGCTCAAATTATAATTGGCTACTTAATTTTGTATTAAAAGGGCAGTGAATTTATCTCGTGTAGATGTAGTCACTTTGGAATACCACATTTCTTCTTGGTTTCCAGACAGAGTCAATGGTAAGACTTAGCTGCCTCTAAGGAGTAGCTCCAAGGTCCGCAGTAAGGTATAGGGAGAGGCAAGCACCAGCCACAGGAAGGCAGCAGATCTCCAGGGAAATGTTCCCGGTGGCAATGCCCGAGCAACCCCACAGGGAGTGTGTGAGAAGTGTCGGGAGCAATTAGGGACCGCTATGCAGGACATTGTGGCACACTTCAGCTCTAATCCTTGCTCCAGTTACTCACAGAGGCTGAGCTTCCTCACTCCCCTCTCAAAAAGCTCTCCCTGTGCACTGTGCGTGCCAGAGAAAGCATCAGAGCAGAGGTACTAGTGAAGTGCAGTTTTCCTCCCTAACTGACTGCGTGCTGATTTTTTCCCCAAACTTAAGCTCTGAGTGCAATTTGAGATGTCTTCTTGCCAAACCATCATAATGCTTGAAGAACTAGCTTGCAAATTTTCTAAGGATTTTTGTTTTATAAGTGAGTATTTCTTCCTGCTTTTTGAGCACTTGTTTGCAAACCTAATACTAGCTTTCTTTCTGTCAGTTAAGGTTACTGGTATAGTCCATCTTAGAGAAAGAAAATTATGCCAGGGAGAACATGTATAAAGCAATTTTTAGCTGTGTTTCAAGTTGCACAGGTTTGTGGAGCTGATTGCAGTACATAAAAGATAGAACAGGATGTTTTGACTTCAATCACTGTGACAGCAGTCAGATACAAAATCTAACTTCAGATGTTGTAGCCCAGAGTAAACAATGAGTTTCACTAAGAATCTGACATTTATCTTTTTAAGAACTCTTTTCAAAGAGACAATTACTCAGATATGTGAAGGTCTATATCACCTGACGTTTTTATTTTGAATAAATTGGCAGCAGAAGCTGACAGCTTTGACAATTGTTTGTCATAGAGGTGTGCAATCTGTAAGTAGCTGTAATAATTAAGCTTTATGTCTCAAAACATCTCAGCAACTGTAAAGGAAACACCATTAAAAGGAAGGTGGCATATGCTCCTGACTGGATCTTCAGTGAAAATACCCCTTCCTCCCAGTGCTCCATACCTGATTACTTTTGGTTGCCAGAAATCTTTGGCAATTTGCAGAATTCTAGAGTGCCTTCATGGGAGAGATGACATCATTGATGCTGACCTGTTTGGCACACAAAACAATTGGGAAATATGGTTGAAAAATACAATAGTCTCCTAAAAGCAAAACAAGCTCAGGCAAGAAACGGTCTGCTTTTTTGCTAGGAGAAAATAATAACTGACAGAATGTACAGTAGTTAGTGGAAGGTACCACTGGTGATTTGCTATCTAACATTTGCTTCTTTAAAGAAGTTTTAGCCATGTGCTCTCTCTTATTGTTTTTTCATAGCAAAGCTTCTGTACATTGCATGAAATCCATGCAAGAGCTTAGCTCCCCATGACCACAAGAGCAGGACCAAGCTGATTAATTCTGCTTATGCAAAATAGTCTCAGACTGAAGCTCTTATTCACAAAAATATGTGAGTGGCTGAGTGAGACATGGCTGTTCCTTTAAACCCACGCTTCCCAGAAAGGTAATTATTCAAAGAAGAGGTGTTAGGGTACCAGTCACACCATCATTGCTTCTGAAGCCGGAGCTATGAAAGAGGGTAAGGAAAGAACACACAAATGCAGTGAGAAAATATTTTCAGCTATTATCAATAGTATATCAAATTGAAAGCCTTTGGGGGAATAGGAGCTGTCATGAGTTTGCCAGCTGCCATCCTCTGTGCCTCAGGCACTGTCTGAACCACAGCACAAAATGCCTGCCCTTGCCCCAGAGATTACTCCCTGGGCAGGAGGGAGACAGCCGCTGCCGATGGACAGCAGGGCTCAGAGAAGCAGCGTTGATAAGCAGGGGCTTCAGTGTTGCAGCCCAGCTGAGGATTCTCTCTGATGTGGTATTAATTGAAAACTCCTATGTGGAGCAGAGTGGCAGAAGCTCTTCTGGCTACAGATCTGCCTGCATGGGGGAGAGGAATTTGGGATATCTGCAGGTATGGTGGTGAGGAGTCCTTTCTAGTTGAGGGCAGAGATGGTTTCCTATTTCCCCCTTGCAAACCTTGGGGGTTTGGGTTGATGGCAAGTTGAATATGAGTCAACAGCGTGCCCTGGCAGCCAAAAGAATGTATGGTTCTATGATTCTATGCAGTTTCCCTGCAGGAAGACAGAATTTCTTACTTCCCTGGACTTTTATGAGATATCCCATTGCCCCATGATCTTTTGTGCCTGTCTCTTCTTTTATGACTCTCTGCTCATGCATCACTCTTTCTTTGTGGACATTATATAAAAAAAAAATCATTAGCCTCTCATCCTGTAGAAACCCAGTCCTGCCAAACCACCAGGAAAGGCATCCATGAAACAAACAGACAAAGCCATGAGCAGATCAGATATATAATCTTAAAAATGTTACCTCTTCCTCCAAAAGCAATCTAGGGAAGAAAAATGCAAACATTAAAAATGCATAGAAGAATAGAGGGATGAAAGCAGCACGTACCCACTTGAAATAATTTCATATTTTTATGAGAGGGACCATATAATTTTAGATTTCTGGAGGTTGCCTTTTCATTTGATTTGATAGAATAAAACAGAATCTGCTGCATGGAGATGTGACACAAATGTCTTGGAAGTCTGGAGAATAAAGAATTTTTGCAATAGCAATAGCAAAAGAAAACACTTAACTGAATCTTTTTTAAGCTTATCTCCCCTCCTTTTCTTTTGGTTGTTGCAAGTTGTAAGGAAGGAGTTTTCTGAGGTGTGCTGCTATCAGCCTATTAAGGAATACATACATAAATGCACCTATCAAAAGCATAAAAGTTGAAGATGGCCCAGTTACAATACAATTTTAATTTAGTTTTCATATGGTTACCAAGCCTTCAGTTGCTTTTGTTTTAATAGCAATCAGAAGATACTCATGCTGAGTGTTATTTTCTTTGAAAGTGAGCTGGACACATTTAGGGACCAAAGCTGAAGTTATAGATGTAGAATTATTTCTTCCCTGTGGAAGTGACTTATTGCATACTTTTTGTCTTCTTCAAGCAACGGAATGAAATTTCACTCTTCTGGGAGTGGCAGAGACAAAACATTTAAAAATGATTGAAACGACCAAAGTGTCTTCAGATGTTACTTTACAGCATCAAACTTCACTGGAAATTGCAGCTGTTGTCTCAGGGTGAGTTTCTGATTGTCACACAATGAAAACTGCAGCTGGGTCATAGAGCCTTTAATTGCCTGTTTCCTCAGGCTGATCCTAGAGGACTCTAATATGAGAGAAAAGTTGTGCATCGCCAATTCATGGGCCTCTTGGGAATGGCACTAATTACCGAGCCTTGCTGTGTTGTGTGTGTAGATTTTTCTTCATTTCTCCATATGAAAAAGGTGCAGGCAGCAGCAATTGCTTTACGCAACCAGACTGAAATCACAGTGAGAAATTTCCTCTTCAACAGAGAGGTGGTTTTCCACTTAGTTGGCCCTGCTCATCTTCAGCATGTTTGTAGACTCTCAAATCTAATCTAAAATTTAGGTATCTAACAGACAGCTAAAGACTGTGAGAGGATGACTCTGATACAGTCCTAGAACAGTTAAAACAGCCTGAAATAGGAATTAATTTGGTAAAAATACTGAGAGGATGAGTTTCTCCAGAGAGCCATAAAAGCTACTTTGAGTTGCTGATCCCCAGCTCATGCCTGAGCAGTGACGAAAGGCAGACCAGTGGTGGCTGCTGTGTCCTTCCAACCTTTGGTGTTTCTCTGGTGTAGCCTCACTCCTGTGAAACAGAGACATTTCTGAGAGAGTAAGACTGTGTCTAGACCCATCAACAACGAGAACTATAGCTCACTGAATTTGAGCTTTGTGATATGTTCCCTCTTCCAACAGAAACTTAAAATTGGGTTGAAAAAAGGGAAGAGAAAAGGCAATATTTTAAGTTTGATGCAAGCAAGTTATCATCACGTCTACTAGAATCCTGTGACAGACATGGTCAAAACATGTCTACTGATGAAACACCTGGGTCTCCATTTTTGTCTGACTTCTCTGTGCTTAACTCAGCTTCAACAGAAACTTGGGAATGGGCTATCATCTCCCCTGCACTTTCCAAAGAGGCAGACATAAGACCTCCAAAATGGGGAACACCAGAGGAATATATGAAGTAAATTCAGTGTCATTTCGCCACACTTCTTAAGAAAAATCAGCACAAATTTAACACAGCTTACTGCATTTCCTCAAGAGGTGGAGGACTGAAAAAACACAGAGCCTGAAGTACATACTGCCCTCTCTGCAGTACTTCACAGTGTGGCAGAAAAACCTTGACTATGTCTGCTCATAGTACATTACCTCCCTGGCCTCCTATTCCTCACCTAAACTGGGCATTAAATTCACACTGGTTTCATCAGCAAAAGAAGGAACAAAACAAGAAAAGAATGTCAGAAATGTTACAACATGCTTAATTTAATTGGATTTTCTGTTCTGAATCAGGAGAATGAAAGAAACATTAAACAGAACATGCCCAAATGTTAAAGCAGCATGAGCAGTGCCATCTGTCACAATATTTCTCTAGTTATTTTTAATCTCTTACATAGTTAAAATTATGTTTTCTTAGTGAGAGGCATTATTGTGGAACATTTATCTATTATAAGCAGGAGCTAAAGTATTCATTATCCCCAGGATTCATTAGTAAGAATAAATGACCAGAAGAGAGCTAACTGTACACATTTCATGCTCTGCACTGCTCAATATTTGACAGAAATGTCAGAATTGTCATATTAGATCATACTTGAAGGTCTAGCGAGGTTGTTATCCTTCCTTCAGAGGTGGCCACCACCGTGCATGTCAGGGAAACCTCATGATAAAATATCTTACAGAACAAGAGGAAAAGATTTTTCTTAAACCACAAGTGGTTGCTGATAAACTGAACTCAGAGAGCACACAGCATTATTTTACCCTTCTTCTGTATCTGTAAGTGCTTAAAACAGTTAAAATCCCACTGAATTCTTGTCTTGAACACTGTAATGGTCTGACCATTGTGGTACTAATGAAAGGATTAGCAGAAGGGGCTTGAGCAGATGCACAGAGGGTAAGTACCTCAACGGCACTGACTCCTGCACTGGGAGGCCATCGCTAGGCAACGTAGGCATTTGTGGTCAAATAGTGAAAAGCAGCCTCCTCACATGAACGGTCTAGAGACATACTAGAGCAGACATTTAGCTGGGTGTATCAGCAGAGCTCCACTGACGTCAGGGATTTGTACCAACTGAGCATCTCATCTGCACACACAGTTTCAAATCTTACATTACTCTGTTGTGAAAATTACCAAAGAATAAAAAGCAAACGAAAAAGGCTTCTTGAGATAAGCACTTACAGCTTTTTAAGCACACATGAAGAACAGTTTCTGTTACTAAAACTTGGTTAATTTCAGTCTCCTTACCTCTTAAAATTTCTTTGGATTTTCTATCAAATTCCTCATTTCTGTAGATTCTGGTGTTGCTTTTATATTGACTAATGAAGATGCTTTTTGACAAAGCAATTTTATTTGAGCTGCAATTTAGTAAGTACACTTATAAACAGCCATTCTAGTAAACCTAGGCTGTTAATCCTTGCAAAATAGATGATGTGCTGAATGCAGAGCAGCTGGCCTTGTGGCTCAGTGACCAATATTGTCTTGATTTGACATATGCTGGCTAGTCCATACAGTGGCAGTGCTGGCACAGCCTCTGTCCAAGCTAGTTAATTTAACCTCCTTCCTCAGCATTACCATGCTCATGTTATGTGATCCGTGCAGGCAGGCTACCATGCCTGGGCTGAGTCCCTTTCATGTCTGTGGGATGTTTAAAGTGTTCAGGGCCTAGGGGTGCGATATTTAAGAATGCCAGATGCCCAATTACAAAATGCTGCAATTTAAGAGGCTGCCACAATTCCAGTGTTGCCAAGTCTTGCGTTTTTATCATGAAGCTCATAATAGTTGATGTTGTACTCCAAGCTGCAGCATCTGAAAATATGAGGTTATGGTCAAACTGTTAGCATTTATACACTTATTTTTAAAAGTTATTTTGTAGCTCCCTAGCTGCAAAGAAAAGCTCATGTTTGTGACCCTAAAGATTCTGTTATAATCTCTTTTTGTGAGTACTTGATACAGCCTATATATAATTCCTGCATAAATACATTGCTGATGCTGTCAGGGATAAAACACCTCCTACTAGTAGTGATTGCTTTTATCTCTAAAGACAGCAATGTAGCTACGGATGTGAGTTGTTTTGTGCAAAGCTGAGTCATGCACCAGGGCTGGCAGAAAAATTGTAGAGTACCCCAATCCTTTATTAAAGTTGCTCAATAGAAATTGGGCACAATCCTAAACTCCTGCTGTTGTAAATGGACAATGCTAGAGAGATGGAAATAAAAATGTCGGGAATTTGGCCAAACACCTAGGAAAAGGCTACTGTTTGTTGTAAAAGCGTGAGACCGTGTTTCAAAATGCTTGAGCTGTTATGGAAGAGAGGTAAATCTCTCTTGCTTTCTGTGCTGGTTACTCAGTTTCCATGTCTATCACAGAATCATACAATAGTTTGGGCTGGAAGGGACCTTTGAAGGCCATCTAGTCCAGCCCCCCTGCAGTGAGCAGGGACATCTTCCACCAGATCACGTTGCTCAGACACCATCCAACCTGACCTTGAGTATTTCCAGGGACGGGGCATCTACCACCTCTCTGGGCAGCCTGTGCCAGCGTTTCACCACCCTCATCATAAAGAATTTCTTCCTTACATCTAGTCTAAATCCACCCTCTTCTAGTTTAAAACCATCACCCCTCGTCCTTTTGCAACAGGCCCTGCTAAAAATATTGCTCCCATCTTTCCTGTAGGCCCCCTTTAGGGTGCTGTAAGGTCTCTGGGAGCCTTCTCTTCTCCAGGCTGAACAACCCAAACTGTCTCAGCCTGTCCTCACAGGGGAGGTGCTCCAGCCCCCTGATATCTTCGTGGCCCTCCTCTGGACTCACTCCAAGAGGTCCGTGTCTTTCTTGTGCCTTCCCAGTGGGAAGGAGAGTGTGCAGCCGTGGCAGCTGGCCTGTCCCAGCTTGCCCAGTAGGAACACCCGGCTCACACCAGGCACTCTCTGACTGTCTTCAGCTGTCCCAGGAAAGGCCAAAGTTAACCTAAGACTAAATTGATGCAGTCCTTTCTGATTTGGGCTGCAGTTGCTGCTAACCTGTGAGTGGATTAAACACTAGATCCATTTTTGGGATAGAATTATCTTACATCTCTTCAAACAGCTGCTGGTCAAAGACAGGCAGACACAAATTTGTTTTAAGTCCTGTAGGCACATGTGCCATAGCATTCACAGAGCTGGGAAACAGCTGAAATGGTGTGAAACACAAAGGTCCAATGATTGAACAAGATTGTTCTTGGAAGCACTTTACAGTAGTAAAAATGATTGAGGCCAGGAAATTAACAATAAAAGGGATGGGCTAGTGTTTTTTGGGTAAAGGAAAACCATAAAATATTCTTAGCCAAGTGGTCTTAAAATATAGAATAACATTCCTTCATATAAGCACCCTTTTAAAGTACACAATCAGCATTAAAAGACATCACTTACACTTCTACATTAATAACCTACTCAGGGATTTATTTGTGAAACATACAGCATCGGGGAAAATGTCAGTCAACAGAACAGATGTTGAAAGCTGTAAGAGGCTTATATGGAGATTATATTCACAATGTATTTCAGGAATACATGTATATTCTGTCTTCAAATTCTATTAGCTGTCCATCAGCTTATGTGCACCAAGATTCATCTTTGGGGCTCACACCACAGAGCCTGGAGAGAAACAGAGCTGGGAAATGAGGAGGCTCCAATATATCCCATACCATTGGTTCCCGTGGACAAAAAGCTTCATTTAAAACCATTTAAAAAAATAGAAGAACAGATGACCTCTCTGCCTGTTACTGTCACCTCACAAGAATCTATAAACAGTGCTAGCTAAAGGCATATACAAAACTTAAAGTAGCAACTGGACCAATTTAATACAGGCTCTTAACTACGATGAAGAAGTTAACCATGGGAGATGCGAATGTTTCCCGCACAGCCCCAGAGCAGCATGTAATTGAACAGGCCAGCAGTCACGTGGCCCAGCAGCCAATATTGAAGTCCCACTGCAAGACAGATGAGCAGATCAGCTACTCTGAGTATTAAGAGACTTGAAAAGGAAGCAGGGCCAGAAATAGGAAAAGGGGAAGAAGTTGGTTATTGATTTAGATGAAGAAGTACAAAAGGCGAAAAATGAGGGAAGAATAAACTACTGTCCATTGCCTCACAATAAATGGAGAGTTGCTGCTTTGCAGCTCACTTGTACTGTGCTGTTCCTCTGCAATGACTTGTTTACGTGTCAAAGCCTTCAGTTTGAAAAGCAGACCAAAGGAGGGTTTGTGTTAATTTGTTATGATTCTCATTTCTCAAAGAATACAATTCTTTCCCTGCAGAAAGAAAACAATTTGTCAAATCACATCCGCTCTTCTTTGTCATGGTTTCTCTCATTTCCCAATTTGATCAGATGCTGGACTTTCATCAGGGATAGCCCCATGCTGCAGGACGGGCAGTGCAGCACACAGTGGGCAGGGGGGGATCTGTGAAGGTTTAGGAAAGGCCCTGCCTGCACTTCCATGTTGTGAATCATTTAGGGCAGAGCTGATTAAAGAAATTCTTGCTTATTTCCTGTCACCTCCTCAACCAGATGGACTCCCCTGGCTGTGTGGCTGTGTACTAAAGAGGATCTGTAGAATGTTTTTTCAACACTTTCCCCAAGTATCTTGTTTGTTTTCAATCAGATCATTTCACTTATGAAATGTTCAGCCACGTGCCGAGATGAATGGGTACCAGCGAGAGGACACTGCTGAGGAGTGGCTGTGGGGGAAGAGGCACCAAAGGCTGTTAACCTGGCTTGGGGACTCCAGGTAGCACAGAAGTGCTTTGTATATGAAGGTTGCTAGACGAGGGGTAATGGTTTTAAACTAGAAATGTGTAGATTTAGGTTGGATATTAGGAAAAATATTCTTTAACATGAGGGTGGTGGATCACTGGAACAGATTGCTCAGAGGAGTAGTGGAAGCTCCATCCCTGGAGACATTCAAGGTCAGGCTTGATGGGGCTCTGAGCAACCTGACCTCGTTAGAGATGTCCCCACTATTGTAGGGGGGTTGGACTAGATGGCCTCTAGAGGTCCCTTCCAACCCAATACATTCTGTGATTCTATGGTTCTATGTATTGATATAATGCATTATTGTTATATAAGCATTATCTTTCAATTCCTCTGCTCCTATGTAGCCAAAATAAGCAATGTCTATAGAAGGAGTTTATAATGTCTTATGAAAGCTATTAATTGTAACAGAATAATATTAGTAACCTGTGATAGGTTCCATTTAATAAAAATTCTTGACTGTTTAGGTTTTGCAATTGATTTATTATTCATGGCAGTAAATTTGAGACAGCTGATGAAATAACGAATAGGTCTGATTCATGTGATTCTCTTTATTTAATCTCTTTTTTTTTTTTACTCGTATGCACTACTCAGCTTCTTATTCAGCTTTGGCTGATTTCTGTCTCTTATTATCTTGTACTACTAAAATTAGATTTTATTCTTAGATCCTGTCAACACAATAGACAGATGTAGACTTGTGTTCATTAGCAGCAAAAAGATCCTGGGACAAAAGCTAATGTAAACCTTTATGTATTGAATATATACAAGAAGAGCACTCAGAGATGCAAAACCATGGGGTTACGTCTGAACACTTGGGCCCCTCTGAATTCAGTCAGGTTATTTACATACTGAATACTCAAAATAGCCTCAGCTTGGAGCAAGCACCAAAAAAACAGGAACAAAACAGAATATTGCAATTGGTCAGATATAGCTAACTGGACATAATGAACAGAGAAAGGAAAATATTTTAATTGTAGAAACCCAGTTACAGACAGTTAATGATTAAATTCAAGGTTGTTACATATATTAATTTACATAATTTTAGGTGAGGTCCTACAGTGTTTTTTGTGGATAAAGCAAAAAATTCCAGTGCTTAGTGAAAGTTAGTGCAGAACATTTTTTATGAGTAACTAGTAGTTAGGTAGACAGGACTCCAAGCAACAATCAGAGCTGTAAAAGTAAGATAGAAATCTGGGAGAGAATTGGCATAGTCTGTTGAGGAACATGAAAAGGAGGAGGACAGAGTTACTGAGTTAGATGTAACAGTGAGTGACCCAATGCATCCAGTACGTCCTTAAAACATGGATCCTCTACATGATTTGTGTCCAAATGCTGTTCAGAAAAGCACTGGCAGGAGCTCATAGATTACAACAGGCCAGTCATCGCTGCATTTTGCAAAGTGATATTTAGGGAATCTTTATTACAGGTACCTGAACATTTTCTGAGTGAAAGATTTCTTTATGAAATTTAAAAACCTCCTTACTCAGGAAATGTCTGCAGAACAGGTGCTATTTTTCCTTCACGGAAGACAGAAGTGTTGGTTGTTGCCCATACAGTTCTATTAACCCATGCTTAGACTGTCCAGTCATTCAGTTTCCACAGCTGAAGCAGAATGGTTACACCCTTTTAGGCTTACGTTTAATGCACTTTCTGAATTTCATGTTGATGCAATGCTTCAGCTTAGCCTTTTTCAGGCTAAATTCGTGAGGCAGAATGACAGTGCTTAACGTTGCTCTGATAACTGCTGGAGTCTGTGGAAAAACATCCATTAACTTGAATTGCTGCTGGTCTAAGCCTTTAGTGACAATGGAAGCCCACATTAAGAATAGAGAAGGCACTGCCAGTTTGGTGTATTTTCAAGCTTTCTGCGCATTTAGTGTCCTCTGTCTTATCTCTCAGTACAACAAAGAAGTCTGCTGCTACATTTAATGAGTAACTACTCTGTATATAGTGCCTTTCTTTCTGTCCCACAGCACTTAGTAAGATATTGATAAGTTGAATTATCTCCAAGGAAGACTTTATTGTGGGCTCAGGTAGTATAGCCCTTCCTTCAGCAGTGTGTCCTGCCGCAGTACAGGCTCCGGGTCAGTTGGCAGGGAATGGTTTGCCATCATGCAGACACCGTGCACGGCAGCTGTCTGTGGCCCCAGGTTACCTCTCCCACTCCAGCAACAATTCAGCTACTCACAGCAATTGCACAGCAATAAAATAGTTCAGTGTAGCAAGTGGGTGGACATTAGTTCCATGTGAAACTGCAAGGGGAACATAATTACTGTAGGCAGAATATAATTACTCAGAGTGGAATCTGGCTTGAGCTTTATGGGCTAAAGCTTTCCTTTAGAGACAAGTACTATTGAGATTAAAGAGCGTAACCAGTCCGTGCTTTTTGGTTTAGATTTCAGATGAAAAACGGTTAGTTCACAAGCTCTGAGCACCGTGATGGGGCATTAGTTCATTCATCTGTCACCTGCATGAGTGCTATTTCATGTTGTACTTCCTTGAACATGTGCAGAGTCAGAGTCTCACCAGAGTCAAAATCAGTATTCACTATAAAGCTACACACCTTTTAAATCTATTAAAACAACCCCTGCACCCTGTTCTACTAAACTTCATTCTAATCTTCTGTCAGTTTTAAAATTTGCGGATTATTTTGTGTTACCTTGCTGAGCTGGTAGACAAGAGACTTTTCATGCATTATTTACGCTGGTCATTCAGTAAGATATATTAATCTCAAAATTACAATGGAAAAAAAATCTTTTATTTAGATAGATACATTCAAAGGTTCTGTAGCTCCAGGTCTAAGGTCTGGTACATTGGTTATGTGGCATATTCTCTTCTGACTGCACTGAACTGAGAGTTGTGTTGGTCAGAAATACGGAGAAAATTTCCATGTGAAAATTTTGTAAGGAACTATTGAAGCTGTTCCCTTGTTTTATGCATAGTGTTAAAGCCTTCAATTACTCTTACTATGTTTGGTTTTCTGTACACCTATTATACACCCTTTCAGGATGAGCAATGAAAAAGGATTTCAGGAATAGATGACACTTTCTGGTCTTCATTCAAGTACAGACACAGGATCCAGGAAAACTGGACTTGATTAAAAGATAAGGGTATGCAGAGGGCATGTGAAGCCTTTATGTTTGCATTTTGTAATGTTGAGTGAGTGATTTTGCAACCTTGACATTTCTCTGATGTAGAATTTTTCAGGAAACTATATATATATTTCTGAAAATGTAGTAAGTGTTTTGAAGTTTAAAAGTTAATCTCCTTGCTCCGAGATCTTTCTGTCTAATTTGAGGAATGATGAAATACAAGTAACTGATAAGAAAGAGATGTTTGGAAACCCAAAAGATATGGAATTGGCTCTGGCAATTTGATGATGGCTTTTGTAGATTAATGATTGCCAGTTGTAAATGGGGAAACTGATGCACAGAGAGGGAAGGAGCACACAAAAGCTGAGGTTAACTACAAAACTGCACTGGTGCCTCCTTAATCCCTGTGCAGTGCTCTATTCCCTTTTCCTCTTTGCTTGCTTAAAACAGCTCATTTTCATTAGACTATCTAGTATACGAGAGGGATTTATCTGAGTGTATAGATAATGTTCCTTGCAATGAAGCAGTCTTTACAAGAAATATATTAATTTTCAGTGCAGTTGTCCATTAAACAATAGTTTCCTTGTCCATACAGTTTGGGATTTTTGCATTGTAGGAGAATCGGTGACTTTAGACCTGGAAAGCTGTGTTGGGTAGGAGGAAAGACAGAAAAGTGAGAGTTAAATCATAGTTGATATGGCAGTGTTCTTTAACACCATCATTATTTAACTGCTGTGACATTCAGTCCATGAAAAAAAAGTTGTGTGGGTTTTAACACCTGAAGGCATGAACAGAAATGTGGTTTGGTTGTTTGTTTTGGTTTTTTTTTTTAAAAATCTTGTTTTAGAGCAAGAGAAAGGACCAAGATTGACAGCATCTGGAAAGAACAATGCTTTTCTTAACTTCACAGTGTATATATAACAGAGGAAGCAGTTTTAGAAACATCCTTGAAAAAAGGCCAAAAGCATGATGCAGGGGACTTTGTCATGGAACTAAAAAGAAATTCACTCCTATGCCTTCCATGTTCCTGATCTCTTTATTCAGATTGCTAACAAGGGTGCTAAATGACTAAGGCCTGCACATTTCTGCCCATCTGTCTGCTAAAATATATTAACTCATGTTGCACAAGCCACCACACACTCAACAGATGGTAACAGTTCGCAATCACTTCTAATTTAACTCAGCCTTGGACTGATAACCCAGAGCTCCCATGAAACTCAAAGGGAATGTTTTTTTTTGTTGAGCCAGTAAAAATACGAAGCCCTTTAATGTCACCAGTCTTCTGAAATCTTAATTGTGTCATAGATTGTTTCTACCAAACTTTCCTTTTGTTGTTTGGGAAAAGAAACACAACTGAACCAAATTACACTGCACTGCTGGGGATTCGTAAGTGCCAATGACATTTTATGGTAGAGTCATTTGGGTACCTGGAGCAGTATTCCCATGTCTCTGGGCATCAGAAGCCTGCTCTGGGTTATTTTCCACTTCCATCAGCAATGCCTCTTATTGACCTTAATAGCCAGATGTAAGAGTGTTAGCATGTCCTGACTGGGTGTCTGTGTAAAATATGTACCAGTCACCTCAACGTGGTTCACAGTAGAGAAGCTCACGAAGTGAAATCCAAGCTTCAGCCGCTGCAGGTACCTTGCCAGATCTAATTTTGGTGTCCACATCAGCACAGAGTACAGTCAGTCACTGGCAAATGTCTGTTTTATGCATTAACTCTCGTCCTTGGGAAAGGTTCACACAGAGCGTGTTTCCCACAAAATGGCAAATTTATATAGAATGGCACCGTTTTGTATCAACATACCAGGACTGGTCCCAGTACTGGGTGAACATTGTTACTGTTTTGGTCCCAGTCTCACATGTAGCAAGATATTGGGGACCTACGACAGTGATAACTGGAAATTAATTTGGTATCCCTGGTAGGAATCCTAGTATTTAATGAAATTATCTATGGCTCATCTTGTGGTAAACAAGATAAGAATTAAGTGTCTAAGAATAATATCCGTAATGTGTATGATGTATTAAAGCCTTAAGGAAGAGAAAGTGGTCATTTGTCTTCAAAAAAAAAAAAAAAAAAGGCTTAATTGCTTAGACTTCACCCTGTTTCATCTGTATCTTAAAAAAAAAAAAAAAAAGAGTACTGTATTGCAGTGAACAATATCAACTTCATGTTAATTCAAGAATCCTTCAGTGAAATTCTGTGGTATGTTTTATACAGAATATGAGAAAATACTAGACCTATCAGCCAGACTTATATTTTATGAAAATAGCACCCCAATTCAAAACATTTTTATCCCTCCAAGAGCTTTTACATTAATAAAATGCCAAGTAGAAAGATCATTCAAATGCTTCAAGTAGCCCTAGATATTAAAAAGCTGTATTAGCAAGCTATTTTTTTTTTTAAATGATCTTTCCAGATCTTATGGGCAATCTCATGCATTTCTGTTTTTCTTTAACAATGAGTTGCAAGGCAGCTACTTGCACTTTTTGGGATGTCACCCTGATTTCAGGTGAGTGTTATTTTGTTTAATGGTAATTTTGTTCTACGTGAAGGAATTCAGAATTCCCTGCACTTTTTACATTCATTTTAGTGACGCAGAACCCGATGGGTCTGTGTTCTTCAGATGACTAGAGGGAAAATAATATTTTCCATTGCTCAAAAGGGGTAACAGATTAACTTTACTAATTTTTCATTATATTTAAAATAAAACACAGTTTAATGTACAAATGACTTCTTTTCCTTCCTATAACTTAGAAGTGTAGAGATAACAATACCTGCCATCTGCTATAACACGTGCATGTCAAAAGTAACTCGTTCCTAGGTATCTAACTCAAAAAAAAGGAAGGAAACAGCATTTGTTTGTTATTTTATAAACAGATACAGGTACATATGAACGGTATTCATGCATAAGTACAATTGATTAAAATGCAAAAATTTAACGACCAGTTTGATCCTACACATATAGAAGTTTAGTTATGATACAGATGCTCTGTTCTCTGAGGTATTTACCTTGGGGACAAGAGAAGAAATCTTCTGCATGCCTCAATCCACTATCTTCTGCATGCCTGCAAAGTGATGTAAAGCACAGAAACCTACCGCAGGTGAGAAGTTGTAGGATAAAACCTTAATACGACTTGGACAATTTGTTTGAAGTAATTACTTTAATCTTTTTTGTTTCTGTTTTTTTCACTTGACTTTTTTTCAGAATTGCCTTGTCTCTGCAGGGATCCTTGCCTCATCAAGCTTTGTTCATCTTTTTTTCTGTTCAAATGAACTGAGACAAGTCAGTCTAAAAGAGAAGGAAAAGTCAAAGAATGAATTTTTTTTTTTTTTTTAAAGCATCTTCTCTTCTGTTTTCTATTTGGTAAAGTACAACATTAATACACATGTGGAAGATCTCAGATGTTTGTATTATCTATGTCTTGGAATATAACATCATAGCCTTCTTCACCAGTTTTCTATCCCGCTCTGATATGCTGAGGTCAATAATTCACTGGAAAAATATTATTGCTTAATTAAAGTCTGAAGTTATGGGTAGATGCCATTGATGTGGGAATGAGTAGTAGATATTTTTTGTTCCGGAAGTCAGGCTGCACGATCACAGTGGTTTCCAATTACAAGAACCTGTAAAAGGAGATAAACTGCTCATCTCCCCGATCTGGATCTCAGCCGCAGATATATTTGGAACATCTCTGATTGTAAGAGATGATTCTATGAAATTGTTATTATCTTTCATCTCTGATGTAAGAGAAGGTTCTGTGAAATAATTAAAAATACTGCCTTTTTTTTTTTTTTAATTTCAGCACTGCCAAGAGTCCTAACCTTAGGCCAATGCCTTTTCATGTATGGCACTGTGTAGGTATAGAGTAAAATAAGACCTGACCCCATTTCCTAACAGAGAAGGAGTGCTTGGCAGATCACTGCTCTCTTCTCCGTCTCCATTCATTTCTACTCCTGTGACCTAAAGAGAGTTACATATCACACAACAGTTCAGCACATTGATACTACTGCCCTTTCCTGAGTCATGGACGGTTCATTAAACTATAATTTAAAGCCAGTTTTGAACAACCAGGGGCAACTGCCAGAGCTTTAGGTTATGAGAGAAGTGCCATTCTAGGCTAAGTTAAGTAGCAAATAAAGTAATTTCAAATGAATGTGAGAGAAGGGGACATCCAGACCTTGACTAGAAGATGTGAACCTACTGGTTTTGTCCATCTCTTTGGGCAGTATGACTCCGCAGATTTTGATGTGAACTTCCTATAAATTACTGACCAAAACATATGATTATTTTCTTCCCACTACACATCTCCTTTCTATTTGATATTTTCTTTAAGTAGCTCGATATGGGTTGAGGCAGAGGGAGAGAGAGCCCTCTATCCCTAAGTGTTTCTGCAATCTCTGCCCAATTAATTGTCTCTCTTTCTAGACCAGACTTCACCACATTACCCTGGGGAATTCGGGTAGGCTTGAGAGGTATCTGTGCTTGAAGATCATTGTGAAACAGACAGGAAGAGAGCACTGGCTTTCTGGGTCCTGGTTTAATGCTTTGGCTGCTGCACCATGTTAGTCCTCTAAAAACAACTAACAGTGACAAATGACTGCAAATTGCTTAGCTTTTGCTCCCATGTTCAAAACATACCTTGTACCTGAAATTCAGAAAAAAAAAATAATTTAAGAAAATGTTTATTTCAGTTGGGTTGGAAGGACAACTTGCACTGTAGAACTAAGTTTCTGTTCCTCCTCTGAAAAAACATCTTCAGCTCTCAAGTGACTTGAACGCGAATAAATAAATTTATCTTGCTTAACTTTAAACTTACTGGTTTTGGCCATCTCTTTGAGCAGTATGACTCCACAGATTTTGACAACAGTGGTCGTTTGATTCACAAGAACACCACACTAATAAAGAGAGAACCTTGGATATTCAGTTTAATACATTTCATGCCTTACTTTTAATTTCACTCCTTAAAGAAAAAACATGTTTCTTAATGGACTGTTTCTAAATGGAACAGGAAAAAAACAGAATAAAAAACTTACTCTTTTTTTTATACTTGTTATAAATGGGCCTGCCAAGTGGTGAATCATTTGCAGAGTGGAAGGTTAAAAACACATAATGTAAAACAGCATCTCTAAAATGTTAGGAATAGAGAGATTTAAATACTGAATAATATTTCTGATTGTAGCTGGAGCTTCATCTGAGAAGCATTAAACAACTGCTGAAACTGTTTGACCCCACCAGGCTTGTAAACAATATGCATTTTATGTTTAAAAATATCACCACTTGAACTGCTGGCATTAAGAAAGTTTGGCAAGGTGTCTGTAAATGCGAATATATTGAGCTTGGCCTTTTCCTTCTTGGTAGTCACTGGTACAATTACTTCCAACTAAGAATGAAGCAGAACAGCCGCTAATTTTTGAAAGAATTCTTTGTTCATGTCACTTGCACTCTCTGAGCCTCCTGTTTAGATGTCGTTTTAGGAGTACATCCTTATTGTGCTGACTGTCTTCTTACACTATATGGAATGGTTTAGCTACTAATAGTAGTCTAAAGTTGCAGTCCCAATATCACCTGGACTAATCCATTAAACCTCCAAGGCTGCTGTGTGAATCTCGTCATTCTTTTTGGCTAGTGTTGAAACATTCAAAGAGATGAACTCCAGCCTGAACTGGAATGATTTACACCTATTTTGGATCATCATAAAGGGCTATTTCCTGCTACTTGTCAGTGCATTTCATGTTCACATCACATCAGCCTATGTCATTAGCCTATGTGAGCTGGAAGGATGTGAAAAAAACTACAAATGATAATGATTCAAAGACATCATTGTGTATTTTTTATAGGATTGATATCACATAGGAAGTTCGTTACCTGACTTAGACCCTTTTAAAACCTTCTACTTTCCTTGAATACTGAATCTTAGAGAAGTCTTTTGGTTCCTCAGGTCTTAATTGATCTTACATATAAATGTCAGTATGTTGGAACAGGCCAGAGTCCTTGGGTAGTGATTATAGCCCTTGGGTGCTTGCGTACATATACCAGCAGTCCACACAGCCTTTTTCAGATGTACCATGCATTAGCCCTCTTTCAGGCAAGAAGCATCCCAACCATGTTGTAACATGCAACCTTCACAGGAAGAAACATGATGGTTCTTATTGCCATACAATGGAGACAAATAACTTCAATTTTATTTAATAGTGAAAATACAGATGTGAATGACGTTTATGACAGCAGAACAAATAGAGCTTCAAAGAGATGGGAAACAAGGAATCAAATGATAAGTTAACACAATACAGAAAGATTGACCTTTCTTGAAAGGAAAACAAAAAAACCCAAGCCCAGGAAATTCTGCAGGAGATGGTTCACTGAACAGCATATAAAAAGGTCATAGCATCATCTGAGAGGGAATTTTCTCTACATTTTCTGAAAAGGTTTCAGATATAACCTACTAAATGAGGCATATTAGGCACTGCAGAAGCGGTTCACCTTTGCTACGGCCTATGCAGTTACTGTTCAATGGATAAATAGAGATACATGGGCCAGAGAGTCAGCTTGCATAAATTAGTGTGGCTGCCTTGAGGTCAGTGGAGATCTGTCTATACCAGCAGCTGAGGTTGGTTGTTTGTCAAACCTCAAAACCCACTTTGAAAAGTATCTAAAAATGGGAAATATTTGCATACCTTTCTCAGCTGTTTTTATAAATACTTACAACTTAACTTCTACGTAATATAGTGGTAGTGAAATTACAGACATAACATGCAAAACTGTAACATGTAGGATATGCCTATCATGGTTTGTAATGATGATCAAAGAATACTGAAATTGAAAAAGACATTGGTGACTTGCAAGTGTTATAAAACATTGCTTTTCTTTCAAGAGTAACAGCTGATTTCAAAACAGTAATAGCTTTGCAGGTGGATCCCCACTGTACAAGAGGATTGACAAAAGGATTGCTATCTAAATTAGAAAACTGGGCAGTAGAAACACGGACAAAGAGGCATGACCCTGGTGACATTCCAGATTGGACTTGAGTCACTTGGGCCTTGCCATAATGTCAGTGATTGCAAACTGCTTCCCGCAGAAGTAAGCAGTTCTGTGGCTTAAACTTGGAAATGCATCCTGTTCCTGTCCTCTGCCTGCCTGCTTGCTCTGTTTCAGGCAAAATATCAAAGAACAGTGTTCTGCATGAGATTGCCCCTTGTACATGCTTCCCTGTCACTCAACATCTGTGGCAGGTCTGTTTTAAAGATTATAGATTTTGGTGGTTTTGTGGTACTGCTGGAATGCCAGTCCAACAACAGATTCTCACAGGATGTAGAAAAACAACGTCTATCTGCAGAAAAAGAAAAAATTTGTTGGTACAGAAGAAGGCTTTGGGTAACCCTACATATTTTGGCACCCAGACAAAAATAAAATTCATATTGGTTACTAACTCTCAGTGTTTTGCAACACTTATGATATCATCTGTTCAGAGAATTCTGGTGACTTTCAGTTGGAATATAGAATATATATGAAATGTTCCCTCCCTCACACAGTTCTGTATGCTGGAGTTCACAGTTTATTTCACTCCCTTCCCCAAAGTGCAGATATTCAGGAACATAACATGCAAAAATAAAAACTATCTGGCACTAATGACCTTACTCGTAGCATGCAAAACAAAAGCAAAACAGTAAAATAAATGAAGGGGATGGGGGTGACAGTGAGGAAGATGACTATCAGAGATTTGACATAGAGGTGACCTGTTTGCTCCTCTGACTACTGTGGAGCTAATTAAACACAGCATCTCTAGAAATAAAGTGCTGGAGAGAGAGAAAGTAGTCAGTTGCTCTCACTGCATATGTCACTTGGGATTATGATTATACCCATTGCTAAAAGGCAGTTGAATAAGCAAATGTTGTTTTGCAGGAAGTAGGAAAAAAATTCCATCTATCGTACTGTACAGCCAGACATGAAATGTATAATTCTGGTAATGAGCACTGGAAGTATGAGCTATGTTTTAAGCCATTTGAGTTATATTTTAAACCTCCCTTCCCCCACTCTGTTTAAAGAGAAGGGAAAATGATTTTATGTAACAAATGCATTTTGTCGATATAAGAGCATATATCTCAGGCTTTATGCTGAAAACTGTCTCGGTGCCTTAAACGCTTTTGGGCTTTGTTGTGTTGCTGTTTCAAAACTCCTCCATCACGGCCACGCTACCTCAGCCCCGCACCCAGGCCAGAGCTGATCTCCCGACAAAGGATTCCTCCAGGGAATGTGTTTGAATCCCAGCAGACTTCGATTAATTTTTTTACGTTTCCGACGCTCACTTATTTTTTCCAAGGATCTGATGGGACCGCTACAAAACCCAAAGCCCATCACCATAACAGTAACGTGAGCGTGCGCTGCCCGCGTCACCCTTGGTCTCTGAAGTGACACCCGTGCCCCTTCAAATCTGGGATGTCCCACGGGCCGAAGGCCACAGCAGGCACCAGGTGCCGTAGGGGAGCTGCAGCGTTTTTCCCTCACGATAGTTTCAGCTCCTTTTCCGCAGAGAAATCTTACAAAACGGAGACCGATGGGTACGGGGTACGGCGCGCCGGAACGACTCCCCGCCGCTGGCCCGCGGGGCGGCTCCTGCCGGCCCCCCACCGCCCCGGCTGCCCCCTGCCCCGGGTGGCGCCGGCCTCGGCCCCGCCGCCGCCCCCGGCCCCGCCGCCGCCCCCGAGGCCGCAAAGGCCCCTCCGAGGCGCTTCGCCTTGGCCACGGGCGCTGCCCCGCCGCCCCTTGCTTTGGCCTGTTCCCGCCACAGGAGGGGGTGCGAGGGGCCGTCCCTCAGCGGGGCGGCCGCAGGCGGTTCACCCTGCCGGCGGGGCTTGGCGCTGCTCCCGCCTCGCCGGACCGCGGCAGCCTCGGCCGAAGGTGGGGACGGGGACAGCGGCGGGCGGGGGGTTCGGCTTTCCCCGGGCGGGGCTGGGCGGACAAGGGGCTGCGTGCCGCGGGGAGCGGGAGGGAGAGGGGAGAAGCTGGTCACGGCGGGTGCCTGGCGGCTGGGCTGAGCCATTGGGTGTGCAGGTGGGCCAGAGGTGGCCTCTTCATTTTTTTTTCCGTGAGGAAGCGCCACGGCCGTGTTTCACCTCGCCTGGTTTACTTGCCTGTTACCTTTGCCTGGGTCTCTGTGCTAGCAGCCAGCTCCGTAACCTCCTCCCCCCAGTGGCTCCAGAAGTGTGGTGGAACCTCATGTAGCCCCTGCCCTGTCTCTGACAACACTTTGTGCAGTAAACACCCAGATTTTGGGGTCACTGTCTGTTCTCGTTCCCCTGTGTGTGTGAGGGTGTCCCCTTCTACGTGTCCCCTGGGCAGTCGGGCCCCGCTGCCTCTCAGGTGAGGTGAGTACAGCTGAGGGGCTTCTGTACCCAGAAGCTAGTCTGATTTTTCTCCCCAATGACATCAGTTAGCCTTAAAAAAAAAACAAACGAAAAAACCTGCAGTCTTTCCTTCTTCCTTTATGTGTTACATTATTGTTGGTGAGAAGCTGAGCTGGTGCATGGTTCAGAGCAGTGCTCCAAGGCTGTACCAGAGATACAGGGGTGAGCTGGCTTGCTGCCCTGTGCCAAAGGCTAAAGCCTACAGATGTTTTTTTTTTTTTAACAAAGCAGTACAAAGACCACCTTCCGTGTTTCCACATGTGCTTCTCTGCATGCACAGTGAGTTTAGGCCCCTTGACTCGCTCTACATGAGGTAGGGTGAGCAAAGCTGCCTGCCTGACCTCGCCATGATACGTACGTCCATATCTCTGACACTGTGGGACCGTGGCCCAGAGTGTCAGGGGAGATGGTGGGACATTGGAAAAAGTAGCAACAAATTGGTCCACAGCTGTGGATGCATTGTGTGGAGACCAGACTTGCCATGTTCTGTGAGGGAAGTACTGTTTTTCATGTTTCCCCTGAGCTAGCTCATTGAAATGAAATTGAAGCCTGTTTCCCGCTTCTAAACGCTCTCTGATTCTGCAACTATTTTCAACACCCTCCTGTGTCCTCTTCAAATACGTAGCTAAATCAAACAATTTCTTACCTCTTTGTTGTTCTCCTCCTCTGGCTGCGTTTTTGCTCAACGGCTCTTCCCCCTCAGCCCCCCTGCACCAGCGTGCTTTCCTTGCATGTCTGTTATCGCAGATGGGGACAGTTCAGAGATCGTCAATGAAACTTCGGTGAGTGGGTAGAAGAGAAGCGGGAAAGCAGATCAAGGAGGTTATAAGAGCTGCAGATCTGCTGGTTAACTCTATTTCACATACAAAGCACAAAGACCTGGATTTTCCTTTTATCCCCTTTCTTCTCTTGATTCAGGAAACAGAATAGGGAAGAAAAGGCCACTTCTTCACATATCTATGGGACAGTTGATGGCTTTCTCACTGTCCAGCTTATACGAGGGTTAGAGCTACTCAGAATGTTATCCAGAACGCTGTACTCCTGCCATGGGCACCTTCTGCAGTGGGTGTTCAGTCAAGCCTATGCCAGACAAACTCCATATGCTAAGATGTTTTTCCAAAGGCTATTTTAGCAGTGTGTGCTTTCTGTAGCTGCTGTAGTGCAATGAAGGCGTACTGTGACTGAAGTCTGAGGTCAGCAGTGCCACCTCTTCTTGCTTCTGTCACTGGAGGGAGCTGAGGCGTGCACTGAAATTGGGAAGGGAATATACGGTTTTGCATTTGTTATAGAGGAGGGGAGTCTTAATTTATGCCACTCATCTGTAATATTGCCTTTAAACAGGGAAATGCATTGCTTAGCCTTGGGGTTTTTTTGGCATCCACACTAAAAATTAAACAAGAAAGCTGGAAATTAGGAGCGCTTGTAACTGCTACCTTTTCCTTTTTTTTTTTTTTTTTTTTTTTCCTAAGATGTGAGGTAATTCTGAATTTGAGTTAGGAAAATCAATAGTAATGCATTTTAAAAATAAATGGCAATAATTTGTTACTGTAGTATTTTTTCCATACTATCTTATTTTTTAATATTGTAATGCCTAAGATATACTTCTCATTTAAAACTTAGAGTCCTTGGCTGCTGTAAGCATTGAGGTGCCAGGCTGTACTTGCTGTCTTTGCTTGTGTGCCTTTTCTGCCACATGTACAGCAGATTTCTTTATTCTTCATGCATTGTATCTACAAATTGAGATGTCTGATGATATGATGCAAGCAGAAGTTTTGATACTTAATGAAAGGTCAAGTCCTATATGAAGAAGTTACTGGCTGCATTATACAAAGAGATGAGAGACTGTCCACAGAATCTCTCCTGGGTAGGTTTCCTGTGCTAAAATGTCTTGCAGTTACTGGAATAGCTCATCCAGCTGTGTGGTGAATGAAATTCTGAATGTTGTTACTTCAGCTGCTCAGATAAATGCTTTAGTTGCTGTAAATTCTGCCTGTCCAGGCTCTTGCAAAGCAACTACTTTTTGATATACTTGCACTTTTCTGCACCCTGAGTGCTTTCTGAATATAACAGATGTGGTATTGCTCCTATTGTGTGTGTAAATACCCTTTGTATGTGAAATCACAGGTAAATCAAGTGAGGAGGGGGAAAAAGATCTTTTTTGGGGTCTAATTCGTTATCTTAATTTCTACAGGAGTGTGCCTGGACTACTTTTCCACAAGCTATTCTGTTAAATCTTTCTCATTTTTAGCAGTTTACATTAACAGTGGTATGAATTTATTAATACTGCTATGTTATATGTAGAAACTCAAAGGGTGCTTAATTGCCATTGAAGATATTCATATGCAAATGTTCCATATTTTTGAAGTGGTTGACGTTCTGCTGAGGAGGTAGATCAGCTTCTATTATACCACATAACAGATCTCTTTTATATTTAGATTTTTACTCTGAGAAGAGAGCAGTACTTTGTTCTCCACTCTGTACTAGCTGAAAATTGGTTAAATACCTAAATGCAGTGCCAGCTTTAGACTGTCAAAATTGGACATTTTAAAATAAGGAATTAATAGCTCACAGTATTTGTGCTGTTGGTGTTCCCGTGTGGCCAGAGGTGCTGTCAGGCCTGCGGCTGCAGCCGCTGCCAGTTGTCTCTGCCTGGTTGCACGACTGGACGTGCTCTTCCCATGTAACTTGGTTGAGGGGGTGTGTTTCACGTGTGTGAAGACGTCTCTACATCATGTGGCTCAGTGCTGCAGGCCCTGTGGCGACAGAGAGAGTAATTAGAGTTTAAGAGAGTAATAGGCTAGCTTTAAGAAAAGAAAAAAACCCTTGGCATTTTTAAATAGCTCTCTGTGGAGAACAAGTTTGTGTTCTGTTTTTTTTGTTTTTTTTTAAAACTAGTGTAAACTGTGGAAAGGTGCTTTTGTATTCTTGAAGTTCTCTTTGTGGTTTACAGAATAAATATAATGCGGTGGAAGGCATTTACTTTAAAAGGTATGCCTTCTGGGCTGTTGCAGGTCTGGAAGTATAGATTTGGTTTTGTTTCCCTCCTTGAACCATTCTTTCTTGGTGACAGACTTGCATTGCTGAGTCTAAGTAGTGCTGGGCTGACCTTTGAGCTATGCCCAGACAGGTGGCAGAATCTGCATGGTTTAACTCAGCTTATAATATTTAAGGGTCTTTTGTTTTCCATCGAGATGTTTATTTTGAGATATGTAGTGTTTTGTTGTCATTTTTTTGCATACATAGGATTACTTTGCTTTTAAGCTTGCAGGGGGAAAAATATTCCAAAGATGGCAAAGAGTTAATGTTCTGTAAGAGGAAACTCTGAAAGTGTCCTTATACCATAAATGAATGGGTAGACATTCATTAATGTGGACTGAAAGCCTCCATCCGATGCATAGCAAAAAAAGTCTCATTACGGGTCAGTTTTATAAGCTACTGAAAGTCTGTGAAAATCAGAATGATTGGAAGTAAAGCTATCAATGTAAGTAGATGTGTCAGCTCTTGTAGGGGATGTGATTGCAGATGTTCATAGGAAGAACACTAAATCCTTGTCCTGACATGAATTTTTATAAACCTTACAAGATGAAGCAAATAAGGTAATATGCTTGTTTCAGTATTCATCACATTTGGCTCAGCTAAAAATAGTGCTTTAAGACAGTATTTGATTATATGGGTGGGGAAATAACTTTCCCATCCCATGGAATATGAGCTCTGAAAACTTTTTCTGTTCAACAACAGAATGAAATTGGAGCCTTTCAAAGTCAGAGTGTATTTTCTTTGGGTTTTGTTTATTTTGAATTGAACAATTGATGAGGAGTGCAGAAACAGCACCAAAATCACCCAGCCGTTGGGGCTCATGGAGTTGAGATGCTGGGCATTCAGATTTTGAGTTCCTACTCTGAATTGTGCACAGCATGGGGATTTTGGAGTATGTCAGGTATTCAGAATGACAGTCTGACTGCTAGATTGGAGTGGTTAGCTTAGAAGTGTAAGTTTGGATGTTTTTTTAATTTTTTTTTTTTTTTTTAAGATCTTCATGGTCTCTCTGGACTGGATACTGCTGCTTGAGACAAACAGACCATATTTGTGGATTATGTGCTTCTTTCAGCACTATGTGTGTTGCTGCCATTAGTTTTTAGTTTTTAAAGCCTGGGAGCAAAGATTACATACTGCTCTAGGAGCAGTCTGAGAATGGGATGTAGAAGCAGGAAAGAGCACTACTGAAGCAGTACTAAGGAAAAAATCCAGCATGCAGGAGCAGTGCTTCTGTTTACAGCAAAAGACTGCTTCTGTTTGTGTGCTGCATGACTGAAGATCAATATGAATTCCATCTCCTTACAGGCATATTGATCTTGAACATGTACATCACTCATAATCTCGCTGCTGTAACTGGCAAGTGAAAATATAAAAAACTAGGATGGCAGGACTGTGAGTTAGGAGATGAAAGAAGAAAAATATTAAGAAGTGCCCACTTTTGATCCTTGGGATGTGAAAAGGACAAGGTCATCAGCTTTTATGACCAGGTTGACTATAAAAGCTAAGTGACTCATAGATTTGCTTTGATTCATTGGGGTTACAGCGATGGTGGATAAGGGAAAAGCAACCGACATCATCTACCTGGACTTGTGCAAGGCTTTTGACACTGTGGCACACGACATCCTTTTCTCTAAACTGGAGAGACATGGATTTGATGGATGGACCACTCGGTGGATCAGGAATTGGCTGGATGGTCGCACCCAAAGAGCCATGGTCAACAGCTTGATGTCTGAGTGGAGACCAGTGACAAGAACCCCTCAGGGGTTGGTACTGGGACCTGTGCTGTTTAACATCTTTGCCGGTGACATGGACAGTGGGATTGAGTGCACCCTCAGCAAGTTTACCAATGACACCAAGCTGTGTGGTGCGGTGGACATGCTGGAGAGAAGGGAGGCCATCCAGAGGGACCTTGACAGGCTGGAGAGGTGGGCCCATGCAAAGCTCATGAAGTTCAACAAGGCCAAGTGCAAGGTCCTGCACCTGGGCTGGGGCAATCCCAAGCACAGATACAGGCTGGGCAATGAATGGATCAAGAGCAGCCCTGCAAGAAGGACTTGGGGGTGCTCGTAGATGAAGAGCTGAGTATGAGCCAGCGGTGTTGCACTCCTAGCCCAGCAAGCCAACCGCATCCTGGGCTGCATCAAAAGTCAGCATGGCCAGCAGGTCGAGGGAGGTGATTCTCCCCCTCTGCTCTGGTGACACCCCACCTGCAGTGCTGCATCCAGCGCTGGAGCCCTCAGCACAAGAAAGACACGGACCTGCTTGAGTGGGTCCAGAGAGGGGCCGTGAAGATGATCATGGGGCTGGAGCACCTCCCCTATGAGGACAGGGTGAGAGAGTTGGGCTTGTTCAGCCTGGAGAAGAGAAAGCTCTGGGGCCTTTCAGCCTTCCTGTACTTCAAGGGGGCCTGCAGGAAAGATGGGGAGGGACTTTTTATCAGGGATTGTAGTGATAGGACGGGAGGTAACGGTTTCAAACTGAAAGTGGGTAGATTTTGATTAGATGTAAGGAAGAAGTTCTTTACTGTGAGGGTGGTGAGACAGTGGCCCAGGTTGCCCAGAGCAGCTGTGGCTGCCCCCTCCCTGGTAGTGTTCAAGGCCAGGCTGGATGGGGCTTGGAGCAACCTGGTCTAGTGGAAGGTATCGCTGCGCATGGCAGAGGGGTTGGAACTAGATGATCTTCAAGGTCCCTTCCAGCCCAAACCATTCTGTGATTCTATGACTTCATGCTCCTACCCTGTAAAATATTTTGATTATATCATATAATCTTCCTTTCCATTAACCAGAACGGAATCACTTTATAAGCAGCTTGAGTTTAGTGTATCAGTCAAAGATTGATTGTGCCTAGAAACTAAATTGTGTGGAATGCTAAGTTGTCTAGGTTTGGGAGGACTCTATTTATGACTTTTTAAGAGTTGAGGAGATAGTAAGAAAAATACTGTAGGCATTTCTATGAATTGGTAAGTGGCTTTTTCTGGCGGTTATTTTTTGGAAAGTGACATTCAGTAAAGAGCAAAGGTGTGACATTCTTTTTAATACTAGTCTTTCGACTTTAAAGAAGTTAGTAATAGCAGTAGAAAGAATTGGCCTTGTATATATCAGTGTTATTCAGTGAAAAAAAACAAATGACATCTCTGATCTTTGAGTTGGCTGTGACTAATTGTGCGGTTCACATGGATGAATATAAGCAGGCAAGTCCTTGTGGTGCAAAAGCAGGTACTTAATCTTTTGTAGAAAATAAGGAGGTTTATTATAGGATTTAAACCCCTTTCTTTCCCAGGCCAAGCAAACCTTGCCCTGAGAAATGGCTTTCTAAGACAAACTCCAGGGATGTTCACTGGCTGTGTTAAGAGTGTATAGGATAAAACAGCGTTCTGTTGGGTGGGGGCTGTAGTGCAGGATTTGAGCAGTATGCATCATGATTTGTGTGCACAGAGTGACTGTGTTATCCCCCTTTCACAGAAGGGAGTCAGATGATGGGATTATGTCAGTGCAGTACTTCAAAAGAATGTGGTGGAGACATATGCAATGACTGACATGTGGATGGTATTGGGAAGGGTCCGTAAGTTGCTTTGAGTAAGTTTAGTGGTATTTCATACTGAAGCGGAGTTGTGCATGTGTGATTCTGATTGGCCAGCACGAGCAGGGTCTAATTGTGGTTCCCACCCCCTCCACCTGTATTTTCTTGGTGATATCTGCATGAATCTCTGGCAAGAATGTTTTTCTGTGCTGTGTCGATATAAGTCTTCTTGAATGTGAATTATTTGGTATGTGAACATTAAATTTGGGGAGCTAGTCATACAAGGAGAAACGAGCTCACTTCAATATTCACCAGACAAACATGCTGAAAGCAAAGCCTAACAATGCTAAAAGTTTCAGAGTGTGTGATGTTACTGTGACTAGCTGATACTGTATGATGCTTGTGTAAACAGACATGGAAGATTAAATGTGGGCATTGTTCAAAGATTTGAAATTTAAATTTGTCTTGGACCCATCCCAAGTAGTCAAAAATGAGGGTTGGGATGTCATCCCTTCTGGCACGAAAGGAGAAGGGAAGAGGGAAAGTAGAGGAGCTGGGATTGCTGATGGTGCTGCCACAAGTGGTGGGATGGACAGGCATGTGAGAGTGTGCTGGCTGTGACAGCAGCAGTGTCCCCAGCTGCCTTGGCAGCAGGCTGGCTTCCCAGAGTCAGGGCACAGGTGAAGTAGGCAGTAGGAACAAGGCTGATGTGCTGCTTTTGATAGTCTGCTGCCCAGGCCTACCTCTTGAGCTATTCCTCTGTTTTGTGTTCTAAATTGTCAAAGAAAGGGCCTTCATGATTGAAAATATTTCCGCTGACTGCCATCTTGAACATGCAGTCTGGCCAGCTTTTCAGAACTTCTGAATGGACCATGGCTGTAGCTGCCCAGCTTAAGTCCTGAGTCTTGTACAAGGTGGTGTTCTTTCCCAGGCTTTGCTGAAAACTCTGTGTGAATGATTCACTGCTCAATGCTGTTTAATGATTCTGCCAAGCACAAAAGGGAAGTTGAGAAAATAGAGAAAAATGAGGAATGTCAGCAAGTGTAACCCTCATCAGACCTCTGCAATGTTGTTTTTTTTTTCTGGCTCTGTGGAGATGAAGATGTCTCTTGTTCATGCCTCAACTTTTATTCTCAAACCAATGTCTTAAGGACATTACTGAAGTAAGTGTTGGTTAATCTGTAGTACTTTGAGTGTCAGTTAATCTGTAGTACTTGTGTACATTAATTCTCTCAATCCAGAGGTCACTATTATTAATATTAGATAGTTTTTATTTATGTTTGTAAACCAGCATTTTAACACCATTAAGTTAACCTAGGTTAAGAAGCTTCTGACTTTTATTTTGCTTTCATTGCTCCTATTGCAACATGACATTTTACTGGTAACATGTTCAGCACTGAGATTCTGGGGTTTTTTTGGGGTGGGGGAAAAGGGCAATCAGTTTTATTATACAGGGCTATTTTAGATTAAAGTCTTCAAATCTGACACAGATGGTAACTATAACTTTGCTTCACTGCAATTTTACCTTTCCAAGCTATGCTGAAATGGGATTTTTAAATGAACTTTAAAAATGCGTTGTAATCTGCTGTTCAGTGTGAGCCTTAGACTAGTGTCTCATCCCCTGAAAATTTTTGCTGTGGAGTGGGGGAATCAGAAATACAGCTCTACTCTTGCTTGGACTTACCATGATTAAGGACATAGCTAAACTAATTCCCGGTTCTTTTCTGCATGTGTGGCTGAACAAAACACACAGAAGTTCAAATGGATGTGTGAAACTAAGACTTCCATATCAAGCCCTCTACACAATCTATTGATTCATGAATAACGCACTTGGCACAAAAAGAATGTGTTCAAAACATGATTGATTTTGCAGTGAAAGAATTGCTTGAGAAACATTATTCATCTGCAATCATAATTTCATTAAGGAAGATCAGTTAGCTAAGCATTCTCATGAGTTTTTGTGCTGAATTTGCTATGGTCATCATGCTTCTGTTCCCTTTTTTCTCCTTAGTAAATTAATGTGGGTTTTTTTTGTATTCTCATACTATTAATTACAATGCATACTTGTCCCCAGAAGGACTGTGTTAATGTGCTCTTCACCAGTGCTCTCCCCCTTGTCTTTCCAGCTTTGTCTTCTATGAAAAGATCTCTATAAGAAAAGCAATGAAGTGTACTATGAATACCCTGATAGAGTTCCTTGTTATTACTTGAAAGATAGGCAAGAAAGCTGGTCTGAGTGAAGTTGGACATGAATTTGGCAGGTCACTTTCTTGTGCTCTCTCTCTGTGGCAGGCAAGCAGTAGCTTGCCTTCAACAAAGTGTCATTTCTGAAAGACCTGCTCCCAAAGTGTCTTGGCCATCGTGCCCCAGCTGCTGCTGGCCACAGCAGTACTTCCCAAAGTGTTTGAAGGTACTAGGCTGGCACACTCAGGGAGAACTAAAATGTGAAGCAAATACCTACCTGTGAATCAACCCGTCACCTCACCTGAGAAGACAGCAGTGGATATTTTTGCAATAGTTAGCAATTCTCCACATAGAGGCAGTCTCAGGAGGAGGGACAATTGACTTGAATATACATGGTTTTGGGAGAAGCTCTTTTCTCCCTTGTTGGCAGCCCTGTAATCAGGATGGTGCCATTTATGTGAAAGTAAGAAGCAGCAGGCGTTTCCTAATTGGCTTATAGGTAACTGGAGTAGAAAACAATTAAACATGGACAGGTATAATAACAGCCATCTATCAAAACTAATGGTTCTGTAAGCTTGAGAGCTCAGAGTGTCCTGTTAGTCCCCTGCTTGAATTTAAACAAGGGCCATTGAAGAACTCTCTCAAGGCAAAGCCTACACTTGAAATACTTCTTAGCAAAATGGCAGTGAACTACTTGTAATGTAATGCGTATCACCCTGTCAGCCATGGCTGTTACTGGTCAAAATCAGGGTGTGTGTGCCATGGTTTGAGGGTTGTGATGGAGCTGAAGGAGATTATGGATGATAGTGACCCACCAGAGCAGCGTGAGACAATGGAAAGTATAAGCTCCTGCCTCAGAAGGTGGAACTGGGCAGGTGGAGGAGATGGGACTGATAGAGCAGCATGGAGGAAGGGGTAGAGGAGAGAGCCTGGGATGCGGACAGGGATTTCACTTGGACGAGAGGAGAAATATTACCTCTGGAGCAAATCTGAATCCTGTGCCTGTCTTACATGGATGGTCACTGCAAGGACAGGAACCTTGCTATGTTTGCTAGCAGGCAGAGCAATTCCTGGTTCTTGAAGTACATGCTTCCCACGGGGAAGTTAATTTATTAGAATGCAGCAAAATAAGGTCAATTGTTCAAAAACTGAGCAAGGAGACTTGCTTGCTGGTTTGCTTTCATATTTGCCAGTAAGATTAAAGCATCTTTCAGAACCAGACAGAATTGAAGTATATTAACCTAATTGGCATGTTATGTAGATTAATAAAGTCTAACGCTTGGAGGTTGTAAGTAAATTTAGAGTTTATTATGACTGTTAATCAGAATTAAAAAGTTATGAAGGAATTAAAAAGCTCTGAGGAAATTTCAATGCCATAAGGACTGTTCTACTCATATAGCCCTTTGGTATAAACTTACTACTGATATATCAACTTGTCATAAAAATGTAAATGAGGACTGTATTACTACTGCAATATCCTTTTCACATTCATTTCTTATAGCTTGTTTCTCGAAGACTCTCATTTGGACAGTGACTATGCCAGCAATAGGATGCCTTCATAGTTATCTGAGGTTGCTTTTGAGAACCTAAACTCATCCCTGTGTGTCGCAGAGCACAGAGAACAGACCTTTGGGATTGTTGCTTTGTTTTATTTTGTTTCTTAATTCACAGCATTTTTTTTTTTTTTTTAAAGATTCTGATAGACTGTGGCAGTTTTGAGTTTGACACAGGGACAAGTTACGGCCTGATGGTTAAAACTGGAGTTCAGTTATGGGCTCAGAAAATGTTAAAGCTTTCAGAGCTATAGGGGAAGACATGGATTGTTTGTTTTTCAAGTATGGCTACATGGAGTATAGGTTTTTGTTGTGTTGAGAGGTTCTATTCATGTCTAAATCCTCAGGACAAAGGAAACACTTAGCTTTGCTTTGCTCTTTGGATAGGCTGTTAGAAACCCGTATTGAAGGCACAGGATTCAAAAGCAGTTTTAGAAGTTTGATCATTAATATTTCAAAATACTCAACTTTTTTTCAATTCCTTCTTTGATCTGCTAGTGTATAAGTTGCAGAATCAACTTTATTTGTGACTAATTCCACCGACTTTGGTGGAATTCTGCCTAAGGATAAATTATCCCTAGATGTTTAATTACATAATTTCTGCACAGAGGTGCTCTCTTAGCAAGCCTATAGAATCTCTTAAAAGTAGTGCAGAGGTAAGTGATGCTTGTTGTTTTGTGCTGAAAGTGCAAAAGTAGTCTCTTGAGTTCCTCATCCCTTGCCAGTTTTGTTCCTACTGTGTGTACAGTAAATTTCATAAAATATTAACCTATGGTAAATATTTAATACATAATTTATTTGCATTATATAAGTTCATTCTCCAGTATATGAAGTGCTTGACTAGCTAGTTATATAAATATTTTAAAGTGACAAATATATAAATATTTAAATGGCAAATATAAATATTTTAAATGTAGGTACAAGGGCCATACTCTCCTTTTTTTTACTCAGAGTTGTATAGGTATAATTGCTGACAGTGCTTTACTCTGCAATTTTGAAGTAACAGCCTCAGCCAAAGTAATGTATGTTTTCACTCATTTCAGTAAACTTTAGATTAGGTCAGTAAATATAGTAAGTTCCAGTATCGGGTAAGGACAAAAATTATATTATGGTTTTATAGATTTAATAGACTTTGGTGAGTATTAGGAAGAGACAGGGCAAGTATTAGCTTAAATTTGAAAATGAATTTGTTCTAGCTGGATTTAGTGAATTATAAGGGAAATACAAGTGAAAAGACTTGGGTGAGGAAATGAGTTTATTTTCAGTAATAGCAAATGGGAGGAAAGTTCTTTCAAATTTGGTAGAAATAATACTTGGGGGTTATTTTCTGAACCACAGTTGGCTCAGCTTACATAGGAACATGGAATGAGTTTGTGTAACGCAGCTTGCCATCTCCAGCCACTCCTGCTGCAGAGCAGGGGAAATCCAGCTGATTCTCTTGGTTTGGGCTGACTGCAAATGCTTCGAAAGGGCAGTTCGCCAGGTAAGTCTAGGTTACACTTCACCTGCAGGCATGCAGAAGCTTGGTGAATTTTATCCTATTAAAGATGCTTGTGAGAGTACCCCTGTGATCTAAATAGTATTTTTGTTTTCACTTTTGGGTAAAGAGTAGCTAATGTGCTAAATAATCTGTTTTGATGGTGTGAAAGGCTATGGCTCTGCTCACTGCTTCATGCTTTCTCGGTATACTGCTTTAGTGTGTAAGTTCTTTGGCCAGTGGCAGGCTGCAAGCCACAGCTGAGTTACATGCTGCCATGAAGGTCTTGTGCCCCTTGCAGTGTCAGGGAGAGGTGGCTTTATAGCTCAGGAACTACAGTGCAGCTTTGGAGGGCTGCCTGTCCTCCTTGTGTGTAACCCAGTAACTGCATCCTGATGTCTTCTGTTTCTGCTACAGATTTAAACTGTCTCCTACCTTATAAGGGAGTTACTTTTTTTTTTTAAATTCCTAGCGACTGAGGATTTTAGATGATAGCAGAATATAAGGACTGAAGTGCATGTGTCGTTTTATGTTCTTAACTTGTGTTTTTGGGTTGGGTTTTTTTTTGTGTGTGTGGTTGTTTTTTTAAAATTTTGCTAGTGTAAGAGTAGGCAAAAATGCAACAAGACTCAGCACTTGTGAGTTTTTAGGGTCTTGAGCTCTTTTGTGACTTGAAAGAGTAAGAGAATTGAGGGGTCTGACTAGCGATTTCACTTTTTGAATGCTTAGTTTGTAGTACTGCTTTTCTTCAGCTAGAAAGAACTAGTGAGTGGTAAAGTGCTTAGAATTTAAATTTCTAAGACCAACTGTAATCCTAAGAGTTACTCTGTACTTCTGTATTACTACCTAGCTGACATAGGGAGAAGCTGTAATACCAGCTATTTCTTACCATGCCAAGCTCAGATTTGTCAGTGCTGCTTTTCTTAAAATTTTGCTGTAGTCAAATAAAATTTATGATATTAATAAAAAAATGTTGTTGCTGTTGAAAATATGGCCAGATCAATCTTCCAACTTGTGTTTGTTGTACAATTGACTCTGCAGGCTATTGGCGAAGGTGAGTACCATTATGAATTGTAAAAATTACAAGGAGAAATTAAATGCAAAATTTGATAAACTAGGTTAAAAAATATTACGTGCAAAGGGATATTAGACTTAAAAAGAAATGGGGCACACTTCTTATGGTCAGCCTGGTGTGGGCTGATATTTTATGTGCCTACATGAAACTTGTCAAAACAAACAAAAGTCCAGTAGAAATTCTGGGATGCTCAATGGTTTGAACACTTTAGCGGTTGCACCTAAAATAGGCATATTACTTAAAGAGGAGGACGTGATTAGTGCGTTTGTAAATGAGGCAGGACAGGTGGTCCATCATTTCCTGGAGGAAACAGCAAATGCTGTTTGGAGAACTTGAGAAGATGAGAAACTCGCACAACCGTATAGTTGTTTATAAGCCCTGTCATTGGTGGCAATTGAATTATTTTTCTTTGCTTCTTTTCCCATTTTAATGAAACTTTCTTTTTCAAATAATGTGGTGGAGAAAGAGTGAAGTCATTATTAGTCTGGGCCTAATTTAAGCCACAATTATATAAGCTGTCAAACAGTGGAAAATTGCAAAGTTTCTACTTGACTTCTTTGAAGATGTCCCTTATTACGAGTCTAAACTCCTGTTCACTGTCCAAGAGCAAAACCAATCAGCTCTGAATAACTTATGTTGTAATTTCTAATTTTAAATAAATCTTTCATTCAGCTCTTAAAAACCCCCGAAACCCTGAAGTTAACAAAGTTTTTCATCAGATGAGAGGACATATTTGTTTTTGTGGCGTGAAAAGGCTTTTTCAAATACATTGTGCTGAGTTTTGATTGCTTTTGTTTAAGCAGAGGCAAAACAAAGCCCAAAGTCAAAATTTCCTACTTTGAAGTCTACAGACAGCTTTTGTGAACATCTCGACATGTGCTGAAGGAAAACTTTATTGCATTGCAATTTATTGCATGATAGGAATGGCCTATTTGGGAAAAAGAGTTATCAGATTTACAACTGAACCTTACAGATGCTTCCATGAAAACTGTGTTGGTGCTCTTTTTGGTTTCATGGTGCAAATGTGTTATAAAATGTGTTTTGGTGGGAGTACTGCTGTGTGGAGGGTGGTCAGTGTGCAGTCAAGAAGGACTTGTACAGTCAGACAATCTTAATTGTCTGTCTGGAGGACAATCTGGACTGCATACTGCATGCAAGGAAGCTGTGCCACGTTTGATATTTTCCTTGGTGATAAAAAAATCAAATGCACTTATTTGAGGTCAAATTAGCCAACACGTGGACTTTTACGTTGCAACATTTGATCTCTTGAGCAGTTTGGCCTGCATCTCCTGCAGTGTGGTATGTGCTAGTGAATGTTTGTGAAGGAGAAACCTAAATGCTAAAGTTGCTTCAGAGTACTTTGGGATTGATATGCATCAGGTTATGAGTAATCAATTCCAAGACTAAACCCTGATTCTTTCAGTACCAAGACAAGTATATGTGAAAGTGGTAACAAGTTCGTTTGGGGCACGTATGGGATATACACCATATATGAATGTTACTGTTCTCTAACTTTTTCATGTGGACACTTTATGATGGACAGAAGAAGTTTGAAGGGTTATTTTGTTTTATTTGTATTCCAGAGTAGAACTGGAAGGGGAGTGGTAAGGAAGAACAATTAAGTTAGCCCCTAAAATGTAACATGACCAGGTCAAGCTGGATCAAGCTTACTGCACAAATTTACACTCTTCTGTTTGCAAATGGTACGCAAGACATAGGTAGCATATGCTTGAATGTGAATCAGTAGAAATGACCTGCTAACTGCGCCAGTAAATAACAATTGTCCATAACAGTTCATTCCAAGTACTTGGAACTTAAAGGTGGATTTAGGGAGGGATGTTGTGATGTTTGATACTAAGGCAATAAAAACTGCTTGAGGGAATCAAGCCACAGGAAAAATTAAGGTCTTTTGGAAACAGCTACATGAGATAACTTCAGATTTCTCTTTAGCCCATTCCTGTACAAATCTTCAGTAAAGATTTTTATTCCCCATTTGAGTAAGCAAGAGTGCTTATTTGTCATAGCAGGGTCCTAGTTTGAATTCTTAGCTGCATAAGACACTACCAATCAATTAGTTTTTTTTCTTGAGGTTTCCTTCCATGTGCTTAGGGTTTATTTTCATAGCTTTTCTGACCACAAAATGAGCGGACTGGAAAATTCAAAGCTGGTAAGAACTAAAAAGACATGATAGCAAATGTAGTTAGGTTGGTTTTGGTTTTAGGCACAAACTCTTGTTTTTAATATTCCCTGAGCCATGATGAAGTGGTTTGGAGGTAGAAGGAGTTTAATACGTGTCATGGGTTAGGGCTGGGCTGGCCACTGACGAATGATAGATGCTCTCTATTGACCCCTCTGCCTCCCCAGAAGGGGAGAGAGAACAAGGGAGAGAGACTTATGGGTTGGAAAAGAAAACTAAAACAGCTTTAATGAAACAATAACAATAATAAGATAAATAATATTAATAAGGAAATAATAAAATATATACAAATATACACAAAACCTTAGCATAATTGTAAGTTGGGTACTCACAGGCATGTATTAGAAGAACTCGTTTGTATTTGGGAATGTTTGTGAGACCTTTTTTGTTTTGGCATAAGATGTAGGTTAGCTGATTCTGTTTAGATTTCTACAAGGTAAACAAAACCACTTTCTCTTTGTCCTCTAGTGAAAGACCAGATAGTTGAGCGGTATGAAATATAAATGAAATCTGTACCTTCAGTGCAGACTTAGAAATACTTGAAATGGAAAAGGAGTAAGTAAAAAATGAGGGAGTCTCATTACTGCAGTGGAGCTCCATGTTCTTACCCAGTGCAAAATACCTGCCAAATAACACAGTCCAGTCAAATTGCTGCCATTGTTAGATTGCTGCTCTACAGAGGTTTATGTTCGGAGGTTTGAGTTGTTGTTATCATTTAGAAAAAAGGATGTTTCAGAAGTCCAGTTTACTGCAAGTTCTTCAGGGTTCTTCGGGAAAAGGTGTTTGTTGTACCGTTTACCCAAAGTAGTGTACGTATGTGCTCTTTCCCTTCCACTTTAAAGGAGGAGCATGCAGCACAAAATAACTTTATGGAAAGATTTGGTTTAATTTTCAAAATGAATCACTCTTGGTGCTTTTGGGGTAGGGGGGGAACCGGGAGAATACGTATGATCGATAACCTCTACACATGCAGTGATGAAATACTGGATGAAGACTTTGATGTAGTGTCATAGGTAAGCAGCCCTGGTACTTCCACCACATGTATGGTCTTTTCTTTGTGGTTCATCATTCTCTCCTGGTAGCTATGACTTGGGTACTCTTTTCTTTGGCTTTTGCCCTTTTCAGTGGGCTTGGAAGCAATATTTGATGCTGCTGCTATTTGGTTAGTGCCTGTGGAAAAAGGGATTGTTTACAAGAGAAGACCTAGTGGGGACAAGGTAGGTTTGGTTCTTGCCACTTGCTGTTTGGTCTCTGTTCACCTGCTCAGACTAGCTGAAAATAATACAAGAAAGTAAGTGTTTGCTTGCATTTTACCTGGAGTACGGTTGGCCCTAGGGTTGGCCCCCTCAGTGAGTTGGGTCAAATAAGTCTGCCCTACTATGCTATAGTACAAGGCAATGAAATATGGGTGCTATGGTATGCTGCAAGGCAGAATTCTGAGCAAATTTTTTTTGTTGTATAAATGACAATGATGTGCCGTGCATGCTTAACGATTAACATCTCTCAGGAGCTTCTCTGGTGCTTTAACCTCTTGCATACTTCAGAAGCCTTCAAGGCATTGACTAAATTGTAGCTTCTTGTTTTCCCACTGTAATAAAATGCCTTCTTGCTTTTTTCTGACGCTTGGTCTCTCCTTTGAATGTCTGATAGAAACCCGTGAGAGACTTGAAGGAAACTCACTGGAATAGGTAAGAAGGGAAAGATGATGCCAACTGAGCCCAGACACTCTGTGGCTCCTTTGGCCACTATTTGCATGTTGTTACTGGTGTATCTTAGTTTGCACAGATTCTGCTTCCAGCTGAACTGAACGCCAACGTCACATGCCGTTCAAGGCAAATGAGAAATGCATACTTTTTCAGTAGTTTCATGAGGTTGACTGGACCTGATTGTAGTCCAGAAAGAAAAGGAAGGAGAAGATGCATCAGCTTAACAGAGCATCCTTAGCGGGAGTGTGATGTACATATGTGTCAGTTGAAAGAAAGTGCTGTTCCGCTCACAAATCCTCAAGGGATTTTTCTCACTCTTGCGCTATATAAGGACTGAGAAACTAGGAGGCAATATTGTCTAGTAGAGTGTAAGAGGAACAGAACTGTACTTGCTTAGTCTGACATGCATCTTATAGCAATGTGAACATAGTGCTAATTACCAGTCCCTTTAGGGTCCAGTTTCTTAGTCCTGGAATTGCAACTGCTTATATTAATATTGAATTCAGTTAACTCCCTTTGTAGAGATAGGCATGGAAAGGAAACATTGTAATGTCAGTAGCAAAAGATAAAACAGTTTTATTGATCATGGGACAGTCCACATCATCTCTGCCGGATTTGTGAAAACTTCAAGTGGAAAAGATGCTCTGCATAACAATCACACCTGGGAGTTCTTCCTCTCTAAAATAAGAGGTCTGGATTTAGAGGGAAATAATTGTATTTTACCATTGGAGTGCAGTCCTAGTAGAATAAACACAACAAACAAAACCATAACCCTGTATAAACACTAGATAATGCAAGCTATAATCTTACTGACAGTTTGTGGTATCTATGTGTAGATCAAGAAACGTAAGTTTTAAGATAATGAACTCAGTATGTGTCTGGAAGTACCCTTTTCTGCTATACAGACAGGTGTGTAGGAGAGGTGTTGCCAGTACAGGCATACTGACACAGTTGTCTCGTAGTGTATATGCACAGGATATTGGCAGAAAGACTTTTTTCTGCTTAGAAGTTGAATGTCTCCTTCAGAAGGTAAAAGTGAAGTCAAAGGCTTCTGATGAGGTTGTGTCTGTATTCAGGGCTTTCCCTGTATGGCTGCCAGCAGCCATGGGATTGCCTACCTGCATGCCTTGCTTCCCCTTCCTCCTCTAAGCTTCTCCTCAATAAAAGGTATGGTGGCAGAGATGTGTAGTATAGGTCGTTTATAACTGGTCTTTACCTTCCTACTGTTTTTATTTCTGTCACAGGCAGAAATTTGTAAGGAGAAATGGCATAGGAACAGCAACAGATAGCTGACTGTCTCCTGCCACTGGTACGCTGTCCTAGGTTACAGTGTAAAATGTGCCAAAAGAAAAAAAGTATTCTGTTACCATCTTCAGGAGCTGTTGAGACCAGGTGGGGCGGTGCTCCCTGCCTCCCCCCTCTGGACTATCTCCTGTTACTGGGCACAACAATGCCTTATCGCCTGACCCATCGGTAACTCGCTCCTGGGCTATCTCCTGTTAATGGCCCATCAAGGAACTGCCTCACGACTCCCCATCCCATTGTGAGATGCTCCGCCCGAGGGGAAGGAGCCAAGCAGTCCATGCCAAATAAAAACAGATCTCGAACACCCTAGCAGCCTTCTTCCACTGGATTCCCGGAGGAGTTTCCCCCCCCCCCCACTGGAGTTCCAGAGGACAAGAGCTACCTACCTACCACTGGACCTTCGGAGGAAGACCAGACCCTTTTACAAGATCTCTGCTTCCACAGAACTACATCCATCGCTTCAGGAGGACTGCAGCCAGCATCTTATCCGACTGCTACTGCCACCCTAACAGGGTGGCAGGTTGTATTCCTGACTCCGTCAGTGTAAACCAGTGGGTTGTTTTTTTTTCCCTGCCTTGTGTTATATATATATATATATTAGTAAAGAACTGTTATTCCTACTCCCCATATCTTTGCCTGAAGGACCATTAATTTCAAAATTATAATAATTTGGAGGGAAGGGGGTTGCACTTTCCATTTCCAGGGCGGCTCCTGCCTTCCTCCGCAGACACCTGTCTTTCAAACCAAGACATACACAATAGTTCTAAGTGAAAACTTACTTCCTTTCAAGAAGAAATTATTGCATTGATTATTGCTGTTTTGTGAAAAGTTTTTAATTTTGTATGGACTGCTAGTTATAAATACATTACATGTGTTTTATACCTTTTTGGTTGGTTGAATCTTCTTCAACAAGTTATGGAGAACTCATCTTCACCCTAAGTGTAGGTAGGCATCTAACGTGGTTAATGTGGAATCATATGCTATCTTTTAATACAGCTGGTCTGTAAAGAACAATGAGTTAATTGGGGGAGGGAGGGGGAATAATCCATCTCATCTGTTTCTTTTGCTGTTGCATGTTCCTGAGAAGTTCAGTTGAGAGGGCTTTGTGGGATTGTATTCGACTGTGGCGGGAGAGCCTGAAGGGTCATAGTTACAAGAGAAGAGTCATGACAAGAAAGTTCTTGGGTGAAGATGTGCTTTCCATGAGCTTTCAGAGGGACCCCAAAGTGGGACAGGTCACTAGTTATTCACTGACCCCATCCTATACTCAGAGACCAAGTCTCTTCACAAGAATTTGGTTCTGACTGGACTGAACTGTGACACTCTTATTTTGTTTTTGATCCCTGTCTTACCTCTTGATATTCTTTTACGTTCCTTTGCTGTTAGTCCTGTGCTGCTTTGAAGCCATAACAGTTATCACTTCTGGTGTGTTAGATTCCTCAGAGAATCATCAAGTACACTAAAAATAAACTATTTGTGGGAGAGCTTGTCTTGTTTATGTACTTAATCAGTTGCTGTACAGTGGGAATTTAAAATCGGTGGGGCTAAGCGCTTTGTAGAATGGGAATAGATTTTAAAAACAGTTAAGGAGAATAAAAATGTCTTTTGGTGTCTCCCAGCTTAAGTTCTCAAGAATCCTGATGCTGGAAAATTGGTTTAATTTTCTGGATTTCTGAAGTCTTCAGGATGATATTTCTGCTGAGAGATTTACAATTTAGTAGGAATCAGGACCTTATGAGAATTTTTATACTCTCTAAACCAGTGATGCATAGTGAAAACCACAATGGTTTTAAGTTCCGTTGAATCAATGTTTTAGGATCTATGGCTTGTTATCTTGTTTTAACAGTTGATTCGCAGCTTTAGACCCAGGAAGTGAACATGGTTGACCTTTGCCACAATTTCTTAAGATCACAGTATAGTAACAGCTTTAATTTTCCTCTCCCTTAAAGAGGGGGAGATCTGTGAATTGCATCTCTAAGCCATTGCTTTTCTCTGACTGAAGGATTGAAAGAATGGGTATGCTATGGGCAGTAGGTTAGAAGGAGTGGGTAGCTCTGAATTCGTTGTCTTTTAGGTTATGTCTTCGGATGCCTGCATAGAAAAATTAAAAAAAAAAATGTGAAGGATTTTAACTTCTAACCTCTGCTTATTGGAAAATGCTCTTTTTTTTTCTGCAACAAATTTTTATTTGCACTGAAAAGTTAAAAGCTTCACATTGCATTTTCATTTGAAAATGAAGCATTTTGGATTTCAAAATAACTGTCAAATTTTTTTATGCCCTTGTTCTTGGTTGTGGCCTGACTAGGCTCTGCCTTTTATGTTCCGTCGTGATTCCTTCTGCTGAGCAGTCGTGGTGAAGCACATTCAGGTGCTTCTTCTTGTCTACGTTGTGGTTCAGAAACCAAGTTATTGAGAATTGTAGCTCTGAGGACTCAAGTTCAGGCTGCTGTGCCGGAGCTTCCAAGTGTAAGTACCTCAGTATCCCTGTTCTGATTTTAATCAAATGCTGACTTCTTCCATGGATGCAGATGCATTTTTAAAATATATATATTTTTTTTTTATTTCTTTGTGGAAAGTGACTCTTAAGTGAAATAACAACTTTGATGGCAAATTAATACTTTAAAAGATTTTCCTTTAGCTTGAATTTTAATTAGGTTTTCTTAAGTGCTTTCCACATTCTCCATGCTTTTATGTACCAAGTCATTATGTAAGTTTCCGGATATATTTTTCTTCTTTCATTCTTCTGCCTAGCTCTTCTGGCTCTGTGTTCAAGAGGGGGAATATGGGAGACTCTTGGGGCTTACTTACATTACAGAAACATGACTTTTACTCTGAAAAGAACATTTTGTCCAGTGAATATTTTCGGTTTTCCTTTTAGTGCCTTGGGAGCAGCTTTTGCTTGTATTCTTGTTTTGAAATGTGTAATATAGTAGCATCAAGTAGCTTTTAAAATAGATTTAAAGTGCCTTATCAGCAGGAGTACTAATAGAGCATCTTTTTCTTGGGACTTGACCCGTAGGCTCTGTGTTACAAAAGGTGTGTGTACAAAGGCAGATTTTGACTTCATGTTCTTATCAAATTAGTAAAAAAAAAAAGATCTGACTAATACAGTTGTGTCTTGGACTGTAGTCAGCTTGGTATCTGAAATGAGAGCTGTTACTGAAATTTGACTTACAGGTTTTAATGTGTTGCTTCTGTTACATAGATAAATCAAATTGGATTGCGAGTACTTCTGTTTGAATAAAAAATTAACTTTGAATATTCTGCAGTTGCTGATTTCACCCAAATTTCTCATATTAAAGGAGGACACACTTTTGTGGGTGTGGAGAAGCTACAATGATGACAATTGGCAAATGCCAGTAGGCTGCAAATGATAAGATTTCCACAGGGTGGATCTGAGGAAGAAAGGTTCTGAAGTGACCTTCCAGGAGGAGCAGGAAGAACAAGATCCCTCTTAAAGATGGCGTTTGTTCCTTCAGAGAATGAATTATTCACCATGACTGATACCCGCTCTGTAGGAGGGCTCACTTCTGAATTTTCTCATGCAATCTGGCCCAGCTTCCCTATACTGTGTTGGTTGAGCCAGTTCATATTTACTTTGGATTCCTAAGAGGACAGAGAAGTACTTGTGTATCAGACAAAACTTTGCCTTTTTTTCTTTTCAGGACTTTTCTGTTTTCTGTAGAGCTTTGCAGACATGACTTGTACAAAACTGCTTTGAAAGGGATCTTTTATTTGACAGCAGCTGAAGAAATTCAGAAGTATAAACTACAGAGATGGTAACTTACTGTGCTTGCATTTTATTTAGCAAGGTCTACTTTTTCAGCAACTGACATGAGACGTGATGAGAAATGAGCTATCGTCATAGTCAAGTTTCCCACCAGCTCACACGCCAAATGCTTCACAAAAATACAAGTTGTATGCAGTGACTATCATTGACTCACTGTCATTTTGATTGTACCACTTTATTGCGATGTTTCACTATGGTACTTTTGAAAGAGAAGGTGCACTATAAAATGTGATAACTGGGCGATGCTTTTCATTTGGGCCTCTTCACACTCTTATGCTATACCGTAAATCGTTATTAAGATTGCTTTATAGTTCCCTTTAACAGGCATGGTTTTATTTGCTAACTTGCTTTAAGTCTGTGCTAAAGGTCTGGTTCAAGCTGAGTTGTTATAGAAGGTTTCTGACAATAGCTTAGGTGTTTCTGAAGAAGGAGTCTAGGAAAAAATTATTAGCTTATTAAACAATGAGAAATGTTTTAACATACTACAGCACACGTTTACTTTGTAAAGGAAAGAAAATAGTTGATGAAGGTTTGGATAGACATCTCCCTTGAAAATTCTCTGAAATGTGGACTTTCAAGTCAAAACTAACTGAAGGAAGGATTCTTCCAAAGAAAGCAGTTTGTGATCGTGTGATTACAGTCTCATAGTGGATGCTACTCTATGTGGCATTATAACAACAATCTTCATAGAATGAAGGAGGCTGTTGTATCTATAAGGAAGATGAAAAGAAGATTCATAGTTTTTCTGCAGATTACATAGTTTGCTATGTAAAAAGCTGGTCTAAAAGCCTGAAGATATTTTTTTCTGCTTAGCAAAGTTGAAAATTGAAATGTTATCCATAAAACGGAATTACTGACTTCTCTTGTTTCTCACTTCCCATCTGTCTGTGTTAAGAATGAAAAAGAAATTAAGAATGGAAGAGAGAGAACATGTGAGAATGTAAAAACAAAATAGGAGAAGACTGGAATTTGCAAAAAGTAACAGCTTGCTTGCTTTCAAAATCTTTGATTCTTTAGCTCTTTACAATTTGTCTGAATATTATCAGCAGCTCTCAGTCAACAGGGTTTCTTGATTATTTTCACCAGGGATTTTTAAATCAGAGCACAGCAAGTGTTTTCATAGGACTGGGCCCTAAGACTCCGTTCCATATATTTTCCATTAATCTCTGAGTAAAAAATTGCTGAATTGTCTCAAGTATCAGCATGACAACAGCTGCTCACAAAGGCTCGTTTTATGCACTATTTTTGGGGAGTGCTTTCAAAAGGGAAGTCTTTCCTGAGCACTAGGTAGTTGCCATGATTACTTTCCGTTTCCAGGGCTGCTTGTAGCATTTTAAGTGCAGTAGTGTTTTACTCCATTACAGTGCTGCTTATCAGTGGAGTGAAAATGCTAAGAGATAGGGAAGTGGGTGCTTCCTCTGAAAAAAATTGCTTGCTGACAGTTGCTGTTACTTTAATTATCCATGATGATTTAGGTAGGCTAGCCAGTATGCACCAGGAACTTATGTATTTAAGGAAGGATTAAGTAGTGGAAGGTTCTTTTAGGGTGTTTAGAATTCATATTCCAAATTTACTTTGATGTTGGGAAGGATTTTTTTCAGTGCCTGAATCTATGCTCTTTGAAAAAGAGCTTGCATAGACTTCAGCGGTGCAGGGCCAAGGCCTTCTGCTTTATATTTTTTCTTACTAAGTGACACTTTAAGTGCTTCTCATGAGGCAGCCTATTGACGGATTGTACAAATGTACTTTCTATTCTAAATAAACATTGAAGCACCTGCATTGCACCTGGCCTCTTTGTTACCCTGATGTGTCAGTCAGAGCTTGACAAACAACTCGCCCCATCTAGCATGTGTGGAGGTTGAAGTTCATTAGAGAAAGCTGGTTTAAGTGGAAGGTGAATAGGTGCAACGTGATACAGATGTATTTTCAGAATGAATGTATGCTCTTGACATAGTATTTGCTATTCCAAATTCAGATAGTGGGGTGTTTTTTTTGTTGTGATTAGTGCCAAGGAGCATAATGGAACTTTTGTCTCTTAATTGGTTGACTACAGCTTAAAAATGAGTTAATCTTTATTGGTGATTAACAAAATGCCACAGAAATCATTACTGTTTTTTTTACACTTCATTGTATGGAAACTAGCTGCTTATGTGCTATACTTTGCAGTACTTGTTAAATGAGGAGGAATAGTAAAATCCTTTTGCAAGCTCTTCATTGACTTTTGATTTATCCTCAAATACCTCTTTGTTTTCTTTCAGTTAGTGTACATGTGTACAACAGTTGTTTGTGTAGATTTTGAGGTTTCTGTGGACTCGGGTTTGAATGAAAGTAGCTGAGTTGCAAGCTTTTACCACCCCTTATAAGGGTTGCTACCAAAGGGAAGAGCATAAATGCTGCCATATTAGTTGGGTGTCCTCCGACAAGCCACAAAGAAAAGAACAGAATCAGGTGCTGAAGTATGTTTATGTAACATGTCTGCACAATTTGAAATAACAAAGGCTAACTGCCAGTGTCTGTTGAATTATCCATGAACGAAAAAAAAGTAGTGGGATAAATTATTTTACACAAATGTTTGAAAGGCTTCACTTAACAACAGTACACTTGAGAAGGGAAGCAATATTTTTTGTAATGGCAGTGTCAGCATGGATGTTGGAATTGCTCTGGTTTTGCTTTTAATCATAAATATCTAAGGGAGTAAGAGTATGTAAATACAGGCTGGTTCCTGCCACATGGAAGTGGACTGTTTTGGGTCTGGTTATTTGCTATTTAGCAGTGATACCTTGTTCACTTTTTTGGGCCTTTTGTAAAGTGCCACTTAGAAATGAGAGATCGTTTTCAAAAGCGATGCAGACATGGGGAGATAGTGATCTTGCATATGAAATACGGAATTGCTACTTCTACAGTGTACAATGGTGACAAAAGTAAAGCCACAACTTTGACATCATTCCTTCCTTAAGCATCAGGATCTTCCTCTTTGAATCAAGCTTATTTGTCGTGTGACAAATTAATCCACTGTTCGACAAATTGATTAATAGATTCTAGAAGAATTATTTTATGGAGAAAACATGGCTGACTCACATATGGTCTGCCTAGTTTTGTCCTAGTCCTGTAAGATAACAGGGCCAACAGCTTTTAACAGAGTATCTTCTTTTTGTGTCTGAATGTTGTGGATATATATGAAAAAGGTGAAATCATGGAGCCAGATTGCGTGATCAATCCAGTAAGAGAGGTATTTATATTTAAGCAATTTGACTTAATAGGAAAAAGTGAATATGGCAGCTGTGAGTAGCTGCTAATTATCTCCAGCCTCCAGTAGATGGAAATATTGCTACAACTTTCCTGATTTTAATATCTTGAAGTTTCTCTGTTTCAGGGAAGTTCGTGGTTCTTTCCTTCTTTCTCTTACGTTAACCTGTTGACAACCATAAGTCATCTAAGCTAGTATTTTAAATACAGAGTACAAACCTTTTTAGGCTCTCATTAATTATTCACATTTATTGAATTTGCACAAATATATCAAGTAATGTGAAAATAGGCCTTTCTAATTGTGTTTGTTATATACTAATCTGTGTGTAACTGTGCTGGTCATCTCATAATGACAAACTGATGCAGAAAGAGAGTAAACCAAACTTCATTTGGTTTCTAATTTTGGTTTATGCTTCAGTTGTATAACAAAAGATTGGGGGGGAGGGGGGGGGGGCAGGGAGGAGACTGCAGTAGAAATGAGGGGTCATTGAAGATTTCAGTTTGTATGTTGTGCCGTAGGCCAAAAATAGGAATGTGACTGTTAAAGGAAGAAGAAAGTGAGGTTTCTTAGAATTATTTATGACTCTGTAATGATTCTTACTAAAGAAAATTAAATATACACTGTGTATATACATACACTATGTGTATGTCTAAATATATTTATACACACACATATATTTAATAGAAGTAGAAGAAAAATAGAAGGATGGATAGCTATGAAAATATATAGTAGAAAAATACATATAAAGAAATATGCACACTATATGTCTAGTGTATGCTAGTGTTTATATACACACATACGTACATGTTAGTAAATAACAAAACCCAAGCTAGAACAATATAGGACGGTCCTAGATCATAGGACTGGATGTTATCTTGTGTGTTTGTTCCCAGGCAAATCAACTTGCACATATTAATGAAAAAGCTTTGTCTAAACTGGTTTTGAAAATATCCAGTAATAGTCCACTGATTCTTCCACTATCTGCTCCAGAGCTGTCTTGACTATTAGGTAATTATGGTAATTATCTTGGTTCATAGCCTGAGTCTTTCCTATTTTAGCTTCAGCCTCTCTTGCACCATCCTAACTACAGCTTGTTCCATCTTGCCTGTAACTGCTTTGACATATTTGAAGTCCACTCTTAGGTCAATACAATGACATGTTTCCATGGCAAAATGATAACTAAATGGGTCAACCATTGTTCTTGCCACACTTGCCTGCTGTCACATGTCTAGGATGTCAAGGTATGGGCATAATAAATTTCAATTCTACTGATGCAAAACAAATCTTACAGGAACCCAGTTGTTTTGCAGGGATTCTGAGTACAAATATGTAAGAACAAGGGAAGGGGAAACATCTTTTATCAGATACCTCTCAAATACATGGTTTTAAATTCTGAATTTTGCTGGTCTGTGTAGCCCTTCCTACTTAAAGCTGTGTTCTTCCATACTGGGAGTGAAGGTGCTTTTCTGATCAGCCACGTTAAGTGTTACAATAAATACATTTGCTGTAAGCAGTTTGTAGACCATTGGGGAGGGTGGGAGGGGAGGCCTGGGGGAGTTATAAAAAAGATTAACTTGCTGATGAACTGTTCCATGAACAAAGAAAAAGATAAATCTGAATAAATTATTTGCTAAGGTGACTTGGTTTCCAGCTGCACTGGCAATGACATAGTTTATTCCAATATCATTTATGAATTCTTTTAGAAGGACCTACAGTATTAAAAAAGCTGATGAGAAGGTCAGCCAATGTAAGACTGCTTTGAAAAACCCAGCATGGATTTTTCACATAGAACATTAGATTGTCAAAAAAGAGGGAGAAAAAAACATGTTTTTCATATGCTAAATTGTTGTGAACACTATTCTCATGTTAAATTGTTAATAATTTTAATGGAATTTTAGGTGGTTAGAAAAGAAAAATATGCTAATGCTAATAGATATTTATAAGCACAAAAATACTTTCTATGCCAGCTTTTAAGCCAAAAGAAGAGAGTAGTGAACTATTGCCAAATGCCTGTACATTGCAAAGTTATTTTTGAAATTACACAATGATTTGAACAGATGCGTTACATTCAAACATCAAAACCTTCTACTCTTCTTTGATCACTGCCCACATGTAGTTTCTTTCCCTTCTCTGGCAGATCAGTGTTTTTGGATTCCCAGCAAAGTCAACTTTGGGATCTGCTTCTCAAGGTGTTGTTGTGGACTATTCTATTTTCTGGTGGTTTCAGGTTGGGAATAGTTCAACAGTGAAGAAACAGTGGAGTAGTTCCTTTAGAAAAAAAGGTGTTTGTTTTCCCCCAAGGAGAATACTGCTTTCAGACTTGGGCTCTAAGATCCATGTTACTGTCTTTTGATGTTCAGTTCTATGTATGCACTTGTGTTTCTATATGTTCTGTAGATGCTTAGACAGAGAATGCAGATCTTGACTCCTCAGGAAAACTGACTTGGTCTTCCTACTCTAGAGTCAGGACTACTCAGGGCCGTTTTGACTGCTGACTTTTTATTCCCCCCTTCATGCATTTTCACTGTATGCAATCAGTCCATGTGTGGGTTTTTGGGGGAGTAAAGGGTGGCAGCAAGTAAATAGGTCTTTAATTTCTTGTAGTGGTGTCCACATCTGGGATTGTTGAAGGAGACAGAAGTAATAGGAGTTTTGTTATTTATCTTGTGGTCTCATCTTATTTTCTGTTATACATAGATTGATTTTACAGTTTTTGCTAGAATTCATTTAGATGTGTGTATGGTATTGGGTACTTCTAGAAAAAAAAAATGTTTGCGTGTAGTACTGGAAGCAATGGATGTTTTGTGGAGGGCTTTATTTTACTGGTATGTTGCGTTCTGTCAAAACCTAAGCTTCCCCAGAGAGAAGGGAAGAAAAGCTTGCCGTTTGTTCTCTAGGCCACAGTTATCAGAGGGGGGTAAAATAACAAGTGATTGCACAAAACAGTGGTGCAACCTCAGGAGAAAAACATGTGCATATCTAAAAAAAAAAAAAAAGAAAAAAATTATGCATGCTTCCTCCATTGGCTTAAACTGTTATCAAGAGGCGTCTTAAACAAGGTGAAATTTGTCATTTCTCTTGGACTACAACCATGCAGAACTAATTATCAGGAAAAATTTTCCCCTGTGGACTGCAAAATCAGTCTTTAGGTCAGAAGAAATGATAATGAGGAAGTATGGTTATTAAGTCTAATGCATGGTTTCTAGAGAATAAATATAAAAGGTCATTCAATAGGGTATTATCATACAGAAGCTTTCAAGCTTGCAGATTTTGATTTGGTTAATGAAAGATGCTGAATATTTAACAAATTTGCATCATATATGCTTCCCTTATCTCTGTTGAATCATTAAATGAGAAGTGTAACTCCCAAGAAACTCTTAATGTGAGGATAGAAGTGAAACTCTTTCTCCAAAAATCTATTTCTGTGAAAAACAAACTGGTAACAAATAAGAACACTAAAAATCCTCAAAACCTAATTAAAATATTTCACTGATGGTGACTGCTGGTTTATAAAGTAAGTTGCGTGCAGGAAGTGGGAGCCTAAGAGAGCACGGAGATAACAGAATCCAAAACAGCTTCTCCACGATGATGCCCAGTGTAGGGTATTTTAGTGGGTGTCAGTATGTAGGTAGAGTGGAAAAGAAATTACCTACTGTGATCATTAATACATTTTTCCTCATTTTTGTTATTCATGGTTTAATCCTTAAATATATATTTTAAACATTTTTTTTCATTGTCTTGGTTCCCTTCACCTCCACCCCTCCTTTGACCAACAGCGACTGTGATACAACTCCCTCTGCCTTCACAGAGATGTTGGGGGGAGAAACACAATCCTTTTCTTTACTGCAGCAAGAAATAACTTTCCTCTAGCCTTCCAACTCAAATATAGTATCAGAGGATACGCTGTAACTGTTGGATCTGTTTCCTATTCTTGTGTTTCATTTTTAACTTCTGAATTTGTCCCTTTGCAGTGTGGATTAGTGGGTGTGTGTGTGTTTTTGGTTTTTTTCACAAATCTCACTAGTACATGGAGTACTGGTATTTGAACAGGTTGTCCTTCCATCTAAATTTTTTTTGCTTTAATGTATGTAACTGAGAATGTGAATATAGGTGAATGTTGTCTTTGAGCCACTAAGGTAGGCCTCCAACTTGACCAAAAGGTCTGAAGCTGAAGAATCTTTGTAAATGGTACAGGGAAAGCAGTCAAAGCTGTGCTACCCTGCTAGCCAGAACATTTACAGTGTCTTGCATCTGCTACAATCTGTGTTGGAACAAAGAAAAAAATGTTGAAGTATTATGTGTAGCATGCTGACTTCTTGCTTTAGGTCAAATCAGATGAGAGTTCATTCATGGTTCAGTTCTTGATCTAGTTATCTTTTTGCTGTCAACCTCTAATATTGTCAAGGGAACACGAGAATATGCCACTGCCAAATCCAGTCATACTGTTGGTATTTCACTTGATCTCTAGCATCTTGTTGTAAATGCAAATTCTTGGCAGACATGACTGGCATTAAGTGAGCATAATAACTCCTGTTTGAATTTTTGGATGCTGTGGTGGTAAGAAAATGGTAAAATAGAAGCCTGGTTTGGGCATAAGATTTGTGTTACCTTTAAAGGAAGTGGTGCTAGATCTCTGGAGTTTAAGTTAATTTTCCCCATCAGTGTAGTGCCAACTGGGTGAAAACTTCTGCTGGAGTCTGTGTAAAAGAAAATGTGGAGTTCAGTGCATCTTTTAGATGGGGAACCAGTCTAGTACAGATTTTGTTGGTAGTGCGATTGTTACTGTTTTTCTACCTTTTCCCTCCACTTTAGCTTCTTAACAGTGTTTTGGAATTTGGAGTACAGTTTTGCTTCTCAGGTGAACTTAAGAAGACCATAGAAGTTCAAATGCTTATGTATCAAGACAGGAACAGCCAGATTGGGTGACATACCTCCTGAAGGGGTAGGTATTGAGGATATCTAATACCAGGATTGAGTGAGAAACACGAAAAAGGGAATGGAGATTGAGGAAGAGGTGGTGGTTGAGGCTGGAGAGCAAGAACTCTGTCTCTGTATGAGTGCTTTACGTGCTCACACAAACGCTGCTTTGCTCCAGACGTGTGTATACCTTGGTAGTAGTGAACTATGGGTAAGATCACAGGACAGGAAGGCATGGTTTCACTGTTAACCTACTTACATTGACAGCTGCAGTTTCTTAGCTTTGCTTTCAGAGTTGGCAGTTTCATTGCACTTCTGATGTTTTTAGCTTTTAAGATGTAAAAACTTACTTAAAGCTATAGTGAGTATCTACATAATATATTTTCAAGAGGTGATGATTGTGATATCCCTAAATAATCACATTTTATTTTATAGATGTTGTAGTTTCATGATAGAACAACATATTTTGAATGGAAATCACGGCTGCCCTGGACCACTTTTCCTAAAATGACTGGAGTTGTATTTCGTAATACTTGTGTGCAAGTATCGTGGTGAGAAATATGTGAAACTGTACTTAAAGCAAATTAGGAAGTATGAATTAATTTCAGTTTTGCAAAGAATAGTGAACATCTATGAGAAATAATTTTATTTTGCATTTATACAGTGGTAAGACATGTTTTCCAGTGGCTTTCTTACCTGTGTACTGACTACTTTACTAAAACTTTTCTCTGGCTCTGTTCTAGAGGTCACTTTTTATGTCCAGTTGTCTTTGAGCAGGACAATTTCTTTTAGTTTGGCATGTTGGCAGACCTGGAAATATTGCGCTTCTGCTGTTGAGGAAATGAGCTTTGTGGTAAGTATCTTAGAGTGTGACTAGCTACCAAATAGAAAGATGAAGTTCTGCAAGCTAGATTTTAGGGATATAATCACTTAAAAACAATGAAGTGCGTAAGTTTAGTGCGTGACGAAAATGTTGGGAGCTAGAAAACAGTGTTTTCCTACTTTAGCACTGGTTTTGTATTCCCCCTAAAATATCCTAATGAAGTATAAGAAAGGATGTGTGACATGCAGAAAAATGTTAGGATGGAGGAGTAAGGATGATCTTGTTCTTTAGATGCTGGACTGCATCTCAGACATATTTCTGGTTCTTGATATTGCTCCACTTCTAATTCTGTCCAAGTCACTTTTTAAAAGGCCTAAATCCTTTCTAGCAGTATTCTCCGTCCCATGGTTTAGCTTGTATTGCAACAGCATATAAGGTAGAAAATTGCCTAACATAAGGGAACCCAGATCTCTATTTAGGCTTCCAGACAGCTCCAGAGCACCTGTCATATTTAATACAAATGAATGTTTACAATAGTAGCCATGAAGTCCAGTGAGCCTAAAAACCAAATCCGTCCTTTGGAAGAATGAGTGGGAGAAGAATGCTGTATCATATGAGCATGGGGAGAGTGACCACAGGTGATGTGATGTGTCTTTTTGACAGGTGTTGTATGAGCTCCAGAGCTGTAAAAGCACCACCAAATTGCAGGAGCTTTGTAAGACGAGTGAATTTGTAGACTTCGCCCTCCTGCTCCTCGTGTACTCCCATTCTGTAGCACTTGTGGTATGACTGCTCTTCTGAAACACTAGAAATCAGCCTGATGCATCTTAGTAAAAGCTGGGGTAACACTGCTTTCCTACAATGGGAAAAATTTGATAACACTTCACAAGGGAATGACTCTTATGCCAGTGATCACTGTCTGCACCCTCATGTCAACTGTACAAATGCAAATGAGATAAAAGGCTTTTTAACAACATTGTAAGTGATGGCCAAGTACAAGTTAAAGTTTTACACTGACCACTTGTGTTTGGCGCAGTGTGCTCAGTTGCTAAAGTCTATCAGAGACCCGTTAGAACTGAAGGATCATCTTACAGCAGCTGAGGCCTCTGCTCTTTGAATCTACATGTGCGTAGGAGGTGGGCTTTTTGCCCTCAGCTCAACCCACTTAAAAAAAGTCCTTTTAGATTCTTCTCTTTGCTGTTCTGCAAGAAGTAGTAAAGTTGGTAGTGAAGGGGAAAACACTTCTATTCCTTTATACCTTTGAAATTCAGTTCCCTGTTGGCCTCATTGGTTTTCTTTAAGCTCTCTTAAAACTGCACTAATGCCTTCATTCACTTCTCTATAGCCTTAGTATATATATACATCTCTCTATAAACTGAGTTAGGTGTGTAGGTTATATTATGTTACCTTATGGAACAAGATGCCAATTGTACGAAATTCAACAAGGCCAAGTGCTAGATCCTGCACTTGGGTCACAACAACCCCATGCAGAGCTACAGGCTTGGGGATGAGTTGCTGGAAAGCTGCCCGGCAGAAAAGGACCTGGGGGTGCTGGTTGACAACCGGCTGAACACGAGCTGGCAGTGTGCCCAGGTGGCCAAGAAGGCCAACAGCATCCTGGCCTGTAGCAGAAATAGTGTGGCCAGCAGGAGCAGGGAAGTGATCGTGCCCCTGTATTCAGCACTGGTTTTGGGCCCCTCATTACAAGAAAGACATTGAGTTGCTGGAGCGTGTCTGAAGAAGGGCAGTGAAGCTGGTGAAGGGTCTGGAGAACAGGTCTTATGAGGAGCGGAGGTTCTTAAGGGAACTGGGGTTGTTTAGCCTGGAGAAAATGAGGCTGAGGGGAGACCTTATTGCTCTTTACAGCTACCTGAAAGGAGGTCCTAGTGAGGTGGATGTTGGTCTGTTCTCCCAAGTAACAAGTGATAGGACAAGAGGAAATGGCCTCAGATTGCTCCAGGGGAGGTTTAGATTGGATATTAGGAAAAATGTCTTCACTGGAAGTTTATCAAGCACTGGAACAGGCTGCCCAGGGAAGTAGTTGAGTCACCATCCCTCGAGGTATTTAAAAGACATGTAGATGTGGTGCTTAGGGACATGGTTTAGTGGTGGGCTTGGTAGTGCTAGGTTAACGGTTAGACTCGATGATCTTAAGTGTCTTTTCCGACCTAAATGACTCTATGACTCTATTTTATTACATGAAATTATCTCCTTTTAGTATATTCCTACAAGAACATTGTTAATAGCTAGTAAGGCTGCATGAGTGAATTTCCTGAAAACACAGGCATTAAAATTGGGGAAATTACTAGTCAAGCAACAGTAAAAGCAAAGCCAAAGTCAATTTGCATTACTTAGTACAATGATATCAAAACCCCCATACATTTGCAAATTAAAGCTTTCCACATCAAACTGCTTTTTGATTTCATCATACAGGTATGTAGAACAAGTGCAACCTCTCCTCAGAATCTAACAAATCTTTTTCCTCATAAAATTAAGGTTCATGAAAAGATGCAACTTCCTGACAAGTCATAATTGTGCAGAACTAGTTTAAAAATAAGATAAAATTCCTGACAAAATTCTTTGTGAATTAGAACTCTAAAGTAAAATGTGGAGTTTTTGCCAGATAATTTTTAGCATTCTTCAGATGTTAAATCTGAAAGTTAATATGAGAAACTTGGTAACTTTTTTTACTGGTGAAAGCAAATTTTCTATGAAGTGGTAGAGATAATCTTTTGCACCAAAGCAAAGAGGTTCACTTCTATTGCATTTCAGTGCTTGCAGGTTTGAAGCATTGTTAGTTGCCTGAGATAGAAATAGAAACCATTAGAGCAAATCAGCTCCTAATTAAAAGAAGGAAAATGTTAGTGGTTGAGTATTGAAACAGGAGAAACCTAGCATACAGCTGGGATTTTTGTGTACAGCTGTATTGGATGTGCTAGGAAGAAACTGATTATCAGCTTGCAAAACCCTGAGAAAAAGGTGGCAAGTTTTAATTAACAAGAACAAATCACTATTATATTTTTGTTCTTCTAAATACTAAAAAGATTGACCTCTTAAGTTCTAGAAGATGAATTCTTTTTTACGGTTTAGTTTATAAACAGTGCTGAATTTAAAAATTTTAAAGAAAACGTTATGGCATTTAAACAAACTTTCCATACCAAATTGTTGAATTTAGTGCAATTTTATTCCAAGAAATGGTGAGTGTATAACTAGAATGAATCATATGTCATTGAAGCGATACTTCATGTTTACAGGTAATTGTGTAGCAGATAATTAGGTCAGAATTCAGACAGTTCTTGTGTCTGTGTCTCATAACCAGAAAACAGTTTCTTGTGCTTCAATCAAAAGCTTTAGTGGAATAAAACAAAAGTCTGCTAAAAAAAAACCCAACCTCCCTCAACCCCCAAATATGGATGTCCTAAGTTCCTGTGATAACAAGGGATTTAAGTGAAACCATTCTAAAAGTGCTTTTTTTCCTACTTTGAAATAGTTTTGGAGGTATGTTTGATTTGCTTTAAAGTGATAAAAATAAATGAATAAAACCATTTAAATAAAGTATTTGCTTTGTTGAAATCTGTCTGTCCTCATGTCAGTATGAAGTTGATTTAGTGCTAAATCAGAAAAAAAATCACTTTTTATGAATTTCACGATTTATGAATTCTGGTGACCTGGTATATTTTGCCACCTTCAATCGCGTTCTGTTTTCAGCATTCGTATGGGTAAAAGCAGATGTGCAGTATGAATTAGTAGTGGCTACTTTACACTGACTCTCCTTGTGTGTCCTGTCACTGTGCCCTGTCTTACAAGGAAGCTGCTGTTTCTTTCAAAGGAGTTATAGCAATACAGTGTTAACTTAAACCTTGGATTATTGTCATGGTGACTGTTTCATATGGGCAAATGATGGGAAGGAATGTAAATTAACGCTTGTTGTTATTTAGATAATAAAATCTGAATGCTTTACAAATACTTTAAGGCATTTTAACACTTATTCTTGCCCACAAACATAGGAATTTTTAAAAATCAGTGCTCACAGTTGGACTTACCCAGTTTAATGGTAATTCATGAGTGTTTCTTCAAAGCCCACATGCTTCCTGTAATGAGCTCTAGCCTGGCAAATTCAGTTTGATCCAAGATCTGCCTAGCCTTGTTAAGTGATGCTATGCTCTCCACACAGTTGTCTATGCAGGTTTAGTAAAGCAGCCTTGAATGAATCTGCCTTGCATGCAGCAAGTGTATGGAGGTATGCTTCAATAAAATAGGTTTTCAACATATTACTGTCATATATTTGAGTAAGGAATAATGGACCCTCATTTGTTAAGCAGCATAATGAGAAAGAAAGCAGATTTCTTACTTAAACATTTATAGAAAATGAAGTAGGTATTTCTACTTCCATTTTTTCTCCTTGGCGATTATATTAGAATCTTGCTAAAATTGTTTTTCTCAATTTCTGTTTTCCACTTCTGTTTATATTTTCTCAAACAGAAAGCTACAGTAAGAACAGTCCTCCCCAAACAGAAAAAGTCATGTTATCATTTGCTATTTCCAGACTGAAAATGTCCATTCTTTGAATGTACAGGCACAATTAAAGTTATCATTAGGAAGAAAAGACTTTTGATTTCTTGGAGATGTCACAAATATCTTTAATAATGCACTTCTTTCAAAAGAAAAAAGTCTAAAAGATGCAGGAAAGTGTACACCAAAAGATTTTTGATATAATACCATGAATACTTGGTTTATGATGCTTTGTAGACCACAGAGCACTTTGCTAAGGGAGGAAATAGTGTCATAAAGGGGGAGATCCTTTTTTAGAATAAAATATATTCGTTTTAGTGACAGATAATGTGGGTATATATGCTCATGATGGTCGAGTCCTGGGGTATGTGTACTGTGGTTATCATCAGCAACTTAACATTAAGTACCTCAGGTAATTGCAGCTGGTACTATATCTGACTCTGGTAAAAGCAGTATCACAGTTCTGTAGTCAGAAGAAGTGACTAATGGTAGAGTTTTTAATGCCTCCCACTGTAAACCAGTGTGTCATTACAGAGCTTTCTAAATATATCTCATCGTGCGTTTATCTTTTCCTACTCTACTGATTGACTCTTATTCTCTTGAGACATATTTAAATGTCGTTTTATCTTTCAGTTGCAGAAATCCTGATAGTTTGTCCTAGAATGAAAGCGACATTGAACAATATTTTGAAAAGAAAAGGTAGAAGAATTTCAAACCACTTTGTTTTGCTTATGTGTAGGCAAGTGGTTCATTCTAGTATTATCTATAGTTGTTAGTTTAAAAAAAATATTTTCACATTGATGTGAGGGGATATTTAGAGAATATTGGCAGATTGTCTTGTAAATTCCTGTTTTAAATAGTCAAGGTAATGCGTTACTGCACTCCAAACAGTTGTTATGCCATTTTTTTCTTCACTATAGCTGCAAAAAATATTTAATGTATTCAGGGAAGAAACTGAGCACACCATTATGCCGTAACAAGAGATATATTCCATGACAGATGGCTATGCATGTTGAGTGTTGTTTTAAGCTATAATTGGATACTTACGTAAGTGTGCTTAGTCAAATAAGTGTAATTAAGCTGTCTTGGTATGCAGGCTAACTAATGGGTCAGTCCAGGGCTCAAAGATGTCAAAAGTAATGGTTATACTGGACCTACCCCTGTTCTGTTGCAATAATTATCCAAGCAAAACCCAAATAGAAGCATCTGCTGTTTCCAGTTATTGCTGTTTACTGCAAAGCTTACAAAATCAGATGACATAAATTAAATGAAACAAAATGCCATAGGACGTTTTTATCTGTTTTATTTTTAAACTTGAAGCCATGATATGCTTATGAGTGAGAGAATGAAATGGATCCACAAGTGGCATTTGTTCTTAATGCATTTGGTAGCTTCCTTACTGTAATGAGGTGTAGCAGTAGCGCAGAAATTTCTAGTTGAAGCCAGTAAGTTGGTGAATACTAAGCAGAGCCTTGAAAAATGATATGGTTGTCTGATTTCTGTTCTTACTGAGGAATATCCTGAATTTGCTGTTAACTATAGCAAAGCAACATAGTCAATGAGCACAGGGTGTTCCTGCTTCTTGATGACAAGCAAACCCAAGCTGCAGAAATACAAGGTTGCTGTGCTCATATGCTTCTGCTGTGATGTGGAAAGAATGTTCTCCCTATGAGATACGGAAGTCTTTTTGATCTCCAGAGCTGACATGAGTACTGGGATTTTTTATTTGGTCACCTAAGAGGTGGCCTGGCTTATAGCTTTTTATCATAAGGGATTTGTTCTCTTAATTATTCTGTTCAACTTACCGTGGCTCCTAGTGTTGTAGAAGAGCAGAAAGCCTTCATTTTCCATTCATACCATAGCAAAAGAGAAAAGCAGCAATGTTGGAAGAACTGCTGCTCATGTTCAAGCCAAGTTTAATATTCTTATATTAGTGTGAAACTTGGCTTATTTCTTTAAATTAGTCCCAAGTGTTGACCTTGTCAAAACCATGGTAACTGCGTTGTTCTTATATTTCTATTATGATAACTTCAAAAAATGATTGTTAGTAATTACCTAACATAACCTTTATGTCCTTGCCCTGAGCCTTGACACGTATAGGTCAAGCTGTTTTCCATCATACAGCTAAGAATAAAGAACCTTTTTAAACCTTTTTACTTTCACCGTCAATGTGATATTACAAGAAGTATAAGATAAGACCTAGATTCCAAGATTAAACTAGGAGAATGCTTTTTTACATGTTTGCATTTTTTCCATGCACAAATTTTACCAATTTTGAACAGGAGCCATCTACTGGCATAATGTTTTTAATAATACATGTGTTTGATATTCTTTTCACATGCTTTCCTTCAGCAGGATGGGTTTGCAGGAGGTACACTGATCATCACCTCCTTTTCTACTGAGCATGATCATGCTCCCTAAAAGAGTATTTGCTGGCTGCCCTATCCACAAGCGGATTCTCTAACGTAGGTAACAAATGAACAGATGCCTTTGCTTTTGGCTCTATACCTAATCCCCAGAGAAATGCAGGATTATATATAGTTCCTGTATTTGCATCTCACGCAAGGTTTTGCTGTCTGTTTAGAACTGTGTTCCCTGGAGCCTTGTTTCCTCTAGGAATTGAGTAAGGATAATAATCTATTTCTGAATTCTCTTCTGAGAGTGAGGTGCTTTCATAATTAGAGTGCTTTAAGTTTAGGCTTTCCAAGTCTTTTGCTGCATCTAGTCTGGAGCCTTGAGCTCCTGGTGTCACCTGGTGATTTCAGGTTGCTGGGCAACAGGGACATGCAGTAAATTTGGAAAATATCAGTGTTTTTTCCCCGTAACTACACCCATGTCTTTATATATTCTGACATATGGATTACTTTTTTATTTTTTGTGACTCATTAGTAAGTTTAAAATGTATTTTTTTTAAAAATGAATTTGATTTACCTCAAAATGAAAAGATTACACATAGAACATTTTTATTGTTGTGTTATTTAAATTACACCCTTGGTCAGAACATAAGTTGCAGCTTTAATCCTTGACCTTTGGCATTTCAGGTACCTTACCTTCTGTGTCTATCACTTTGCAAAAATATTGTTTAATACAAATGCTAAACTGTAACTAGTGTTTTGTTTCTCTGTTTTGTAAGGTGAATTTTTCATGTTACCTTAACTTTATGACCTAGCTACATAACAGAATTAAACCCTGCAATGTTGCCTACAATTGAGTGTTGACACTTAGGGATAATCATAGAATCACAGACTCATAGAATCATTAGGCTGGAATACACCTCTAAGATCAAATCCAAGCATCAACCCAACACCACCATGCCCACTAAACCATGTCTAGAAGTGCTACAGCAACATGTTTTTTGAACATCTCCAGGGATGGTGACTCCACCATCTCCCTGAACAGCCTGTTCCAATGTTTGACCATTCTTTCAGTAAAGAAATTTTTCCTCATGTCCGATCTAAATGTCCCCTAGTGCAACTTGAGGCCATTTCCTCTTGTCCTGTTGCCAGTTACTTGGGAGAAGAGACTGACCCCCACCTCACTACAACCTCCTTTCAGGTAGCCTGAGAGAGCAATAAGTTCTCCCCTGAGCCGCCTCCTCTCCAGACTAAACAACCCCAGTTCCCTCAGCTGCTCCTCACAAGACCCGTTCTCCAGACCCTTCACCAGCTTCGTTGCCCTTCTCTGGACACGCTCCAGCACCTCAATGTCCTTTTTGCAGTCAGGGGCCCAAAACCGCACACAGTATTCGAGGCGCGGTCTCATCAGTGCTGAGCACAGGGGCACGATCACTCCCCTACTCCTGCTGGCCACACTATTTCTGCTACAGGCCAGGATGCTGTTGGCCTTCTTGGCCACCTGGGCACACTGCTGGCTCATGTTCAGCCAGCTGTCAACCAGCACCCCCAGGTCCTTTTCTGCCGGGCAGCTTTCCAGCCACTCTTGCCCAAGCCTTAGCGCTGCATGGGGTTGTTGTGACCCGTGCAGGACCTGGCCCTTGGCCTTGTTAAACCTCATAGCATTGGCCTCAGCCCATCGATCCAGGCTGACCAGATCCCTCTGTAGAACCTTCCTACCCTCAAGCAGATCACCACTCCCACCCACTTCAGTGTCTTCTACAAACTTACTGAGAGTGCACTCAATCCCTTCATCCAGATCACTGATAGAGATATTCAACAAGACTGGCCCCAATACTGAGGCCTGGTGGACACTACTTGTGACTGGCCACCAGCAGGATTGAACTCCATTCACCACAACTCTCTGTGCTCGGCCACCCAGCCAGTTTTGAACCCAGCTTAGAGTGCACCTGTCTAGGCCATGAGCCGCCAGCTTTCTTAGGAGAATGTTGTGGGAGACTGTGTCAAAGGCTTTACTAAAGTCCAGGTAGATGACATCCACAGCCTTCCCCTCATTGACTAGATGGGTCACCTGGTCATAGAAGGAGATCAGGTTGGTTACGCAGGACCTGGCTTTCATGAACCCATGCTGGCTGGGCCTGAGAGTCCCTAGTTGTCCTGCACATGCCATAGAATGGTTTGGATTGGAAGGGACCTTAAAGGTCAGCTAGTTGCCACTAGACCAGGTTGCCCAAAGGCCCATACAGCCTGGTCTTGAAGAGTTCCTGGGAGGCGGCATCCACAACTTCTCTGGGCAACCTGTGCCAGTGTCTCACCACCCTCACAGTAAAGAACTTCTTCCTTACATCTAATCTAAATCTGACATCTTTCAGTTTGAAACCATTACCCCTTGTCCTATCATTACACTCCCTGATAAAGAGTCCTTCCCCATATTTCCTATAGGCCCCCTTTAGCTGCCGGAAGGCTGCTATAAGGTCTCCCCAGAGCCTTCTCTTCTCCAGACTGAACAACCCCATCTTTCTCAGCCTGTCCTCACAGGGGAGGTGCTCCAGCCCCATGATCATCTTCGTGGCCCTCTTCTGGACCCCCTCGATCAGGTCCATGTCTTTCTTGTGCTGGGGGTCCCAGAGCTGAACTCAGCACTGCAGGTAGGGTCTTGCCAGAGCAGCGTAGAGGGGCAGAATCACTTCCCGCGACCTGCTGGCCACACTTCTTTTGATACAGCCCAGGATGCGATTGGCTTTCTGGGCTGTGAGCGCACATTGCTGGCTCATACTCAGTTTTCCATCCACCAGCACCCCCAAGTCCTTCTCCTCAGCGCTGCTCTCGATCCACTCATCACCCAACCTGTATCTGTGCTTGGGATTGCCCCAACCCAGGTGCAGGACCTTGTACTTGGCCTTGTTGAACTTCATCAGGTTTGCATGAGCCCAGCTCTCCAGCCTGTCAGGTGCCTCTAGATGGCATATTCATAATAATGAATTTATTCCATAGAGATGATTCCTTCATTTAGAATTTTATCAGTTTATTTTAAGCAGAAAGACTAATGTTTTCCTATGTTACTGACAATTGTTTTTTTAGAAAGACACTGGAATAGTATGTAGCAAAAGAATTTTGAAGCTGAAAGGGCAACATGGAAAGCATTTCATCATTATTCAAGTTCTGCTGTAGGGTAGTTATATTGGGCTAGAATGCTATTTAATGACACTCTCGAGGGTCATAAAATGGTATTATGTTTGTGTAGTTTACTACAAAACTGTACCTGAAATTGTCTTTTTTTGGTAGAATATACCTGAAAGTCCTTTTGAGGAATAAATTGACTGTGGCTTTTTTGTAATGGTTCTAAGCCTACAACTGTGGCAATGGGAGATAGAGTGATTCACTGAGCGAGGTTTCTAGTCAACAACCACGATGAAGGCTCTAAATCTCTGTCCAGGACTGACTTTGTTACATTGATGCTGGAAGGAACATTAGGATAAAGAGTTGGAAATGCAGTTGCTGTTCTCATTGCAGTTATTTTAGAAAGGCCAAATGCAGTGGCAGGAAGCCCTACTCCAGGTTTTGATTTGGATTCTGTTACATACAGTCTATCAGTTGAAGGCAAAATACCATATAACAAGTCTTGCATACACCTACTCAGAGGAAAGGACGTGTAAAGCATAAGCAGGTTTTTGTGTATATGTCCCTTCAAATCTGCTGTAAAAGGAACACGTAGTAATTTAAAGTGTGAAAAGGAAAAACTTAGAATAAAACAGGCATTCAACTGGATTTTAAGGTGTTATTGACAGCCATCTTGTAAGTCAGTGATGTTCTATGGGGTTGCACCAGAGTGTATTGTTAAGTGGGTAAAAACCTAGTTTTGTTGTCTTCAGTCTTGACAGATAAAAACAATGAGAATGGAGGTTGGCTGCCCTCTGTTTTAAGAACTGATATGGACAGTTGTGCAAACCAACTGTTGAAAAACTTGAAGATCTGTATTTTAAAGACTTGCAATCATTTAGCCAATTTTTTGTGAAAGCATTTTAAATGCAGATAAAACAGGTGTTTTCAAACTGAAATGAGACATCTGGTACCATTTCCATTAAAGAGGAATCCTTCATTTATTGTCAAATAAACTGTATTTTTCCTAGCATAGATACTTATCTCTCTTAATTTTTTAAGCAGTGTTTTTTTCTGTGCAGTATAACTAGTTAGTAGTATTCTGTCCATAAAAATAGCTGCAATCGAGCTGTCTTCTCTAAAAAGACAGTACTATCTATTACACTTAATTCACTGCTAGAACATTTAGATCTACAATATGATATTCTCTCTCTTTTCCTCCCTCCCTCCTTTTAATTTGTAGACATGCCCTCTGAAAGCTTGGAGAGTGCTTTCCTTTTACTTCTTCCAGGAGACTATAGGAGTAGGTTGTGTGTAGTAACAATAGGTGTTGTAAAAGTTGCCTGTTAGAAACAAGCAACTTCTGTCTTCTGGTAGATGCTAATACAAGGCTTCTGCTTTCTCTGTAGTGGAGCCTGAGAAGCAAACAAACAGAAGCTTCTCTTTTCATGCACTGTGGAAAGTCAACTTTGACATCAGACATCCTCCATTGTGGATTAGGGACAGCAAGGCTGCTGCTAGCTCATGCATAGCTACTGAACCAGTCTCCCACTTCAGTGGCTTATTTTTTTTAGTCTCTTTTCTCCTGAGAAAGAGCAAAATCCTATGTCTTGGATTCTTACTAATGTTAAAGAAATGTTGAGATCAGATTGACCAGAACCCCCCGTAATACTTAAAATTCTTAGAATGTCAGACTTGTTCCCCAGTCTGGGTTTTTTTTTTTTGGAACTGCAGAATCTTTTACTCTGTCCACAGTGATTTCCCTGGAGTCTAAGTCATAGTTCTGTAGTATGTGGATGAAGGTAATACATTAGCTACTCCTGTACACCTGAAGACTAGCCTTAACCTAGTGAGAGTAGCAAGCAAAAGCAGACTGGATTGTGTCTGGATGGTAGATTTATTTTTCTCTGTGAAACGTCTACTCAAGTGCTTACTTGCTTTCTTATTTACAGTGCTTATCTCTTGGAGCTGTTACTTTTTGAAATGGGAAAGCTTTCTTTTGTGCAGACCTTCTAGGTATTTTTCCCCAGAAAACTGGAAGCCATACTTGTCAACTATAGGCACTAGTGACTGCCCTTAACATAAATCTCTTACCTGGGTTTCCGTAGTAATATCTTCCTGTTGGTCTGTGGTTTTGTTTTTTATTTTCCCAACCTTCCAGTTTCAGAGGAAAACTGATGGCTGAGATTCAGCTCTGGTGATTTGGATGATTAGCTTTCATTGAGCACAGTATTAAGCATCAACTGTACAAGACAAAAAACAAAGGCTGTTTCTCTTCAGAGCATGATAGCTTAAGTATAGAATAGAATAGACTATTTCAGTTGGAAGGGACCTACAATAATCATCTAGTCCAATTGCCTGAGCCAGTTAGAGCTGACCAAGTTAAAGAATGTTATTAAGGGCATTGTCCAAATGACTCTTAAACACTGACAGGCCTGGGACATCAACCACCTCTCTAGGAAGCCTGTTGCAGTGTTTGACAACCTTCTCTGTAATGAGATGCTTCCTAATGTCCAGTCTAAACCTCCCCTGGCACAGCCTTGAACCACTCCCATGCATCCTACCACTGGATACCAGGGAGAAGAGCTCAGCACCTCCCTCTCCACTTCCCCTCCTCAGGAAGCTGTGGAGAGCAATGAGGTCGCCCCTCAGCCTCCTTTTCTCCAAACTAGACAAGCCCAAAGTCCTTAGCCGCTCCTCATAGGACATTCCTTCCAGACCATTCACCAGCTTTGTTGCCCTCCTCTGGATGTGTTCAAGGACCTTCACATCTTTCTTAAATTGTGGGGCCCAGAACTGCACACAGTAGACAAGGTGAAGCCGTACCAGCGCTGAATACAGGAGGATAATCCCCTCTTTCGACTGGCTGCTCATGCTGTGTTTGATGGACCACAGGATGCGGTTTGCCCCCTTGGCTGCCAGGGCACACTGCTGACTCCTATTGAGCCTCCTGTCAACCAACACCCCCAGGTCCCTTTCTGCAGGGCTGCTCTCCAGCCACTTCTCTCCCAGTTTATAGCTGTGTCTGGCATTGCTCCATCCCAGGTGCAGGATCTGGCACTTGGACTTGTTAAATTTCATCTCATTAATCATAGCCCAATGCTCCAATCTAGATCTCTCTGCAAGGCCTCTTGTCCCTCAAGAGAGTCAACAGCACAACCCGGTTTGGTATCGTCAGCAAACTTGCTACTTCAACTCCTGCATCCAGATTGTTGATAAATATATGGAAGCAAAAGTTAGAGTGAGCTTAGTCTGACTGAGAAACAAAACTTCCTTCTGTGAGCACACAAGTGGCTACTGGGGACTCTTTTTTTTTTTTTTTTTTTTTTTTACTTTTTTAAAATTTTGTTGTATTTGTACTTAGACAATGACAGATGAGATCTGAGCCAAAACCTTAGCTTTACGCTTTACTATGGTGTAAGCCACTGGAGAAGATTTTCAGTCTTTGCTGTCCCCACTGGATTGAACAATATTATCTTTTGTTGAAGGAAATATGTTTTTTTTTCTTAGTATTAGTTTTATCAACTACATATGATCTTGCATATGAACTTTTCATCCTTTAGAATAGGGTATTGAAAGAAAACAGATGCTTCTCTTCTTTTGCTCCTACCTTCATAGACAGAAGAGGCATGAAACTTTTTGGAAAGGCGTTCCTTACATCTTCAGACAATCTTTTGTTCTGCTGTTGTCTGTAGTTTTCAAACAGTTAGAAATGTCTGCGCTAGTTTTGACATGGTCAAAGCTCCTTTATTATTTTTTGTTCTTAGTTTCAGTAAATAAAAAAGAAAACCTTACGTTTTTGAGGTTGCTATCTGGTTGCTATGAATGTGAGGGAGAAAAACATGCTGTTTGTATTTCCCAGCATAGTTCATCTCTATTTAAAAGGAAAAAATATTGTGCTTCCTTAAAAAAAAATCCAAACCACCAAAACCCAGAACAAATATATGTCCTGAATAAAGGAAATGCTTCTTCAGGTGTGATGCTAAATTAGCTGGGGCAATGAGGAGGCATTAAAAGCCTGAATCCATCCTGCTGAGATTTGAGGATGTTTTGAATATTGTTTTTAAAACAAAGCCAAAAAACAGAACAAAAAACCAACCAAACAAGAAAACTCAACAAACCAAAAAACAACCAACAGAAACCGCACCTCCAAAACTGTTAAAAAATAATACAGTATTTAAACATTTACTTTGTTCTAGATAAAAGTTAGCCAAAACTTCTGTTTAGATAAATAAACAAACACCTTTACTGTCGCAGTGCTTGCTTTCAGTCTTTCAGGATGTATGCTGTGTAGCAGCTTGTGGACTTTTAAGTCACAGCAGGAATATTGTCTGTGCAGCCCAGAGAGGACCTTTTGTTAAAAAAAAGCATAGATTTCTGAAAAATCTCAATTTGTTCTTTTTCACAGATTTCCTGCTATTTCTTGTCCTGTATTCCTTATGTGGTTATGAAGACCGTTGCAACTTGCTTGATCTATTTCTTGTCATTACTTTATTCTTCTTAATACATGCTTTTAAAAGAGGAACTCTTCCTTTTCCTCTGTAAGTCAGCATAGGGATGCAGTCATTTTCACATAAAAGCCTACTTGTAGAAATGCTTGGAAATGTATGCAGTGATCCTTTAATCTTTTTCTCTTTGTGAATACTTTTCTGTTAGTTTGAAAGCCTTAGTTCTGTGTTGACAACTTTGCACTCTTCTATCTTTTTAATTGCTTACTACTCTGCATTCATACCAATGTTGTCCTTTTTAAGCATAATTTCACAAAGGAAAATTAAACAATCTCTAAATATTACTGCTACTACTAGTCCAGCACTATGAAGTATTTTCTCTCCAGAAATAAATTCTTCATTAGGTGTTACTTCAGTATATTCAGTCCAGACAGTGTACTAGGATTTATACCTTAACTGGCTTGTGAAGCAGATCTGACTTTAGAAATAAGAACCTATGAATATGTACCTGTCTCTTTGTAAATAAATATGTATGTACTCTATACTTTTAACTTAGCTGAGGATGGAAAATATGATAGAATTTTTGCTGTTAGATGAAAATTATGGCCATGTAGATATTGTTCTTAAAAATAAAATTTAAAAACTACAATACAGATTAATTTTTGTGCAAAGTTTAACAGTATGGTGGGGATAACACTAGCTCTTTGAGATAAGAGACTTACCAGAACTCGCTGCTAGTTGTCTGTATGGGGTGTGATTTGCTGCATAATGCCTGTAATTGTGGGCCTTTAAAACAAGATCTGCATATTGGTGAACCTGCAAAATATAATCATATTAGAAGGAACATCTATTGCAATTTGGAATACCATGACAGCCACAAGTTTGGTCAGACTTTTCCAAGCTAGTTTAGTTCCCACGTGTTTGGTCATTAGTAGGTGAGGTTATTAAGGTAGAGTTCTACTTCGTAAACTGTAAAGCCATCTTTCCCAATCAGTTTTACACTTTTAATGAGGGAGGAGTCTCTGTTTGTGCATTGGATTTTAGGAAACTCCAATGATTAACCATCTGATTGAATACTGCTGAACAGTGCTGTGTTACAGGAGGGTTGAGGATGGGCATCCATTGCTCTTGCATGTTGCCGTATGGCTTAAGCAGAGCCTGAGTACAGAAAGATCCCTAAATGGAGAATGGATAGTTTGGATTGTTCCTGCTTCATAAAGGTTGATGACTTGTTTTGAATGGGGCTAGTAATTCGGTCCTGGTGAATTCCAACATCTACAGGAGCTAAGCATTGCTGCCACTCATGAACACAAGGTAATTTCTGATGATCTCTGGACTCAGTTCCACAGGATTCAGGAAACATTCTAGTAGGCTTACCATGCAGTTTAAAGAAGAAGAATGCAAGCTGGCGTGTTGCCCTTGAAAGTGTCAGTCTGGCCTGGAATAGTGAAGTATCATAGGAGTGCAGTTCTTTAAAAGGCAGAGTGAAGTCTTTTTTTATCCCCTCTCTCCTGAAGTGAATAGACCAACTGTTGCCTGCACCACCTGCTGTCATGCTGCTGCTGTCTGTCAAAGGATATAAGTGAGGGTACCTTGTTCTTCTAACCCATGCAATTTTTTTCTTTTTGATCTGGGATTAGTGATTCTGCATGGAATCCCCATCCTTGAAGCATTATAGACTGATGGATTCAGGCTGTGAACAGCACGGTCTAATTCATGTGAGCTCTGCTTTGAGCAGGAATCAGACCATGTAACCTCCAGTGGTCTCTGCCAGCCTGAATTATTCTGTGATTCTATTAACCTAATTTTCTCATATTTATATTACCTATGTTTTGGTTGGGTTTTTTTCCTCTTCTACCCTATAGAGTGTTGGTTAAACTTCTTGTACTGTAATAATTGTTAGTAGTGGGTTTTATTTCTTGGTCAGTCTTACAGCCGTGCAATGCTATGTTTTTTCTACTAACACCTTATTCTAGACCTTATCTAAAGTTGTTAAGAAGATCAGTCACCTTCAAAGAAATGTCAAATAGATGCTCTCTTTGAAAGGCTATTGAATTAACGTTGGGTTGACTCTTACACTCTTCTGCACCTTTGGCATTTGCAGCAGCTATACCTATGGAAAAAATCTAACTGAAAATGCAGTTAAATGAGACTGGAAAGCTTACACTTGTCTCACAAATAAATGAATGCAGTACGTGCAGGGCAGTGGGGATTAAAGTTCTTAACCTTTTACAATATTTGAATAATAAATGTGGAAGTCAAATAACAAGTGAGATGGAAAGTGGTTCAGAATTCGAGTAGTATGTGGTTTGGGTGTTGTAATGAGTAGTTCAAAATGGAAAGCTGTGGTGACTGATGACCGGCATTGGAGGTTAAAGGAACAAGATTTCACGCAATTATCATGTGAGAATGTGGTTCTTCAGTAACAGCAGCAAATGGCATAATGTTCAGTTGAATGTCATGCTGTAAGTTTGGCTCAAAAACATTCAGTTCATATCTGTTAAAGACAAGTTAGTTAACAAGCATTTAATTTATTCTAAAAGAAAATATTTTGCTATCTAGAAAAAAAAGAGAGAGAAAATGCAACTGCAAAAGAAAGAGAACTGCCATTTGCTGTCTTCTTTAAAAATCAGTGCAACAACAAAAATCGCTTTCTATTAATCACTTTTTATGAAACTTGAGTCTGTAGTGAAGCATCTGTGTGTTTGATATAAGGATATATTTTACTTTTGCATGGATACAGCTCTATAAATATCTAGCAATGAGTGCCTTAGATGTGGATAATTGGTGATTGCCTGGTGAATTCAGCCATTATGTTTATCATAATATTGTGTGCAGTCAAAATTGTTTATTGAAATGTTGATTCATTTTAAGGTGACTTCTGTCAGGCAAAATATTTCACAAAATCATTTCCATCTTCCATTGTTTCTAGTTGGCTTATATATCTATATCTAGTTACAGATGTATAGATATAAAAGTATATGTAAAATAAATGAAATCTATGCAGCCATTATGAGCATTTTCCTATAAACTAATCTAACGATGCTGACGATTGAAAACACAACAGCAAGCTCAAGTTTATTGCATTTTAAATTAGTTTGGAATGTTACTGTAGTAAGTGCTATATAAGAGCTGCAACACTAAACTGTAGGTACTGTTTGCTTAAAATATTACATGCTATGTTACTGGAGAAGCATGCCAGATGCTCATAACGTAAGAGTTACTTTAATGAATGGTCTATGTGTGAATGTGACAGTGTTAATTTAAAGTTTAGATGTATTTGCTTGCACCTAATGTTCCCTGAGAGTATGTGTTGTAACAACTACTGGGAGTTTGAAAGCTGCTAAACATGAATTTTGCAAATTATTTCTGCAAAGCATGGTATTTCTAGTGGAAAAGACAATGTGGCCCTGCTGCTTTTTATTTTGCTGATACTTGTACCTGTAGTCTATATAATGAAGGAAAAAAGAACTTCATAATAGATCTAAGCCTTTTTGAACTTATGTTCAGAACAAGCCAATTTCATGCAATCCCATGCAATTATAGACTCAGAAAAGTCACTGATGTGTGTATGAACCTTTTTGCCTCACATTTTATGTCTAATTGGAAAGCTGCAGCTACTATGCTTTTAGAATGTAATGAAACATTGGACCTATTTAAAGAAAATTTGATTTTACCTTAATGCATGAGATGCCGTCAGATTTGTATTTATCTTTTCAAGTCTCTGATGTTTTTATCAAAATTAAAACAGCATTTATCACATGCAAATATCTAGTGGTCTTTTGAGCCTTTTCTTTCCTCCTTAAAATCTTTCATCTCTTCCAGTGATCAGTTTCTTCAAAAAATTTAGCTCAATTTTTGGAAATTTTTATCAAAGCTTAAAAACCTTGTTTGTTAACCTGGAATGCTTAATAAGAATGTAAAACTTATGCTGTAATTTGGTCTGCAAATGAAAGCAGTTGGAAGGTGATGGGTTAGAGGCTCTTTCGCCATCAGTGAAGCAGCTGAAAACATTGTCAGAGAGAAAAGGAATATTTTTCTATTAACCATGCAAATGTTATTTTTGGAAGGGGAGGGAGGGCCTTTACAATCTGATTTCTAAATACAAGATAGGAATTTCAAGGGGAAGAGATCAGATTTTTGCTGTGCTGTGTGTGATAGAAATGAGGTAAAGATGGGTTTGCAGTCTTCCATTTTCTTTAGAAGCTCAGTGTATCAAGCAAAAGAGATTCTTAAAAGCAAAAAGAAATTTAAAAGCAAAAGAGAAATTTAAAAGTTGTACCTCAGGTGAAGTTGTTTCCATGCAAAGTAAAAAATTTTGTCAGGAAGTATAATACCGTACTTATAACTGCAATGCTGGGAGAATGGCCTAATTTTTCTGAATTAAAATGGAAGAGTAAAAGAAATCATGTTCTATAGGTAGCGATCCATAGTTAGCTCTCAACCCTTTGATAGTTTATTTTGTGGAAGTTATATGGGGTAGATTAAGGAAATATTTCTCAAACATACTAATTAAGATTATTCCATATATATTTGTCTGATACCAACCTTGGAAAGTAATCTGAAAGGTCTTCTGGCAATTGTTTTATGTCCTGGAAGTGTTGGAACAATTGCAGGGATAGAATACTTAACTTGTAAAGCAAGATAGGCGTTTGAACTTCTAAGCTCATTCCTTTCTAAGTTGATAAAACCCAAACTGTTATACATTTCAAGTCTTATGAAACATTACTAAATGGCTCAGAACTGGTTTATTTTGTTGCATTAAAGCTTGCCTTCATCACTAGATGTCAAGGTAATTTGTAAAGGAATTAAGTGTTGTTATACCAATTTGACAAATTGGGGTGCTGACATGTAGAAACGTCAAGTGATTTGCCAAAGATTACTCAGCAGACTGATGGAAAAGCAAGAATAGGCTTTAATCTCTTTATTCTGAGTCACCCCAGTCTTATAATCATTGGGCCATAGAATGAAATGTGAAGGATTATAGAAGTTTTATTATGTGATGCTGCTTCTCTCTTCCTGTGTTCTTAATGTGGGTATATGTTGTTTGACAGCTGATTGACAGGTATACACATTTGGATTTGGTTATATAACATTAAAATCTTATGTATCTTCTGCTGGTAACATTTTTCTTGTTTCATAAACCAAGCAGGAATGCAGTTGTCATGCTTTTTCATTTCTGGTGTCCTTTACAGAGCTTAATAAAGATTATTATCTAAAGGTCTGTGCTTAATTCCCAAAGTTTCATACTTTCGAAATCCATGGAAATGAGTTAAGCTCCAAATTCACCCCAAGAACTGAGCTTTTCCTTTGAAATGTGGATGTTCATCCTTCTTAAAGTTCAGAGGTGTTTGAAATGTGGATTCACATTCATGAATTGCATAAATGGAACTATTATTTATGTCCTCCAAATTGTTTGGAAGAGTTAAGTATTTTTTTTTGTATTTAGAATTTCATAGGACTATGGGGTTTTTTAAAATTAAACTGGATTTTATGAACACTGAACAGTAATACCAGTGAAGTGTATGTGCATATGTGCATATGTATTATGACTTGTCTTAAATGACTGCATCATCACACAAACCCTCTGCTCTTTTCTTAAGTGTTATAGTCCTTTCAACATGAAATTTTGATCTGTGTTTGTATCTGGTTTAGTTTCTTCTTGAAAAAACTCAACTACTCAATCTTACCCAAGTGCATTGGGGATAACAGATCATATACTACTAGAAGGCAGTGCTTCCTTCCATCAAGCTGCAGATCTAGGAGTTAATTTGTTAGTTTATACGGGCACGTGTAAACTTTTCAGTGGCAAGTCAGCTTGTAAACCTCAAACTTTTCTGACGTTTGCATCAGGGAGATAGTTTCAAGAGTAAACAAGAGTGAGTTAGCTGGGTTGAATAAAGCAACTGTCTGCATTATGCACAGAAAAGAGGGTGTAAGGCTTCATGGAAGTAGGTTGACATTGTGGAAGAGGAGGGAACTAGGGGAGTCGAGAAGGGCCTGGGAAGTTTGAGTTTGATTTCTTTGGGGATTTTCCTTGAGGGCTACTAGCAGACTGAACTCACAGTGTGCTGATGGGGGGCAGGGAGTGGAACTGAAGAATTTTTCAAGCGTGAACAAGGATTGGAAAGTCAGTATTACTTGGGAATTTCATGTTTCTTTGAGACTTAAAGGCTTTTGTGGGGAGAGTAGGTTTGGATTGTAGGGAGGGAGAAGTGTTGCAGGAGCTGGAAGTTGGGTGATGCTGAGCATATGCTGCCAGCTTTGAGCGTGCAGCTTTTCTGCAGCATCTTTGCTGTGCAGGTGGCTGAAGTCAGTGCCGTGCACAGGTGTTGCTCTGAAGACAGAGAGCGTAATACTGCTGCTGAGCACTGGGGTCAGGCTTTCAGCATGGATCATACAGTCCAACAAAATGTGTTTTAGAGAAAAATGGAAATAGTATTATAATTTCCAGTCACTTTGAAACCTAAATATTGAGACTGCCCAGACATTACTGGGTAAAATAAATATCTGAAACTGAAGTTAACAAATTCTGATTGGAATTGTGAATGCTAATTACTATTTCTGTCTTGCTCTTACTTTGTATATTCAGAACTCACCATATATGTGCTGTTTTATTTTTGACATACTGATTTTCTTCTGAAACCAGCCTTATTTCTGGAAGGGACAAATGTGTTCCCCTGTCCTTTATTTTTTCCAGTAGTAAATGGCAATAAAATAAACCTTTGATCTATCTATGTAGAAAAGAAATTATAACATGGGAAGCAGCGACACAGCTTGAGTTTACAGCTCCTGTTTTTCAATGTCTTTGTCCTATGAATTTATCAAGTAAAATTGCTTTTAGCTGTATAGATTGAAAATGTACAAGGAAAGAGGAAAAGAACCTTCAAAAAATAATCCTCCCAACCCTGTGATATCTTAATTTTTCTGAACAGCATGACCATTCACCAAGAGGAGTATGCTGTTTTACAGTGTTGAAAATTAAATATCCTGCCCTTGTACTACTTTCTGATTGTTGCTCTGAAAAATGGGAAAGTTGATTAAGAGAAATGTAGAGGTTCTCATATCATGTGTCAAAAAAAAGAGAAGGAGGTTTTCATCTCACCTTCTCGGCCTTTGTTCGGCATACAGCGTCATTCTGCAGGACAGGCAGAGAAACTAAGATGAAAGAATGGTTCCAAGTGTTCTGGTGGTGAACATACCTGAGCAACAAGGTTAGACAAAGGCTGTCAGCATCACTGCAAAAAACAAAGTTAAAAACTAGTCAAGCTCTAAAACCTGGAAAACCAAAATAAATAATGACCATTGCCAGCCATAACTCCGAGACTTTTTAATTTTTTTTTTTCCTAGTTCAAGCAAAGTGTTTCTGGTTTTTGCATTGAACTTGCATTGCGTCAGTATATGTTTAATCCCTGTAGTGCAGTGAAGCTCACAAAAGTAGAGCGCTACAAAATCTTGTGCAAGAAAATTAGATGTAGATTACATGTTATCCATGCGTTGCTTTTGGTATAAGAGCCCAATTGGAAACAATCTGCTATTTGCTGTCTTTAAGAGGGCGTGTGGGAAATCCTGGAAATTTGAAGGGCAATTGAGATGCAAAATTGTGGTGATGTAATAAATGAAAATGTAAGGACAGCTTCTGTCGCATCATTCATAACCCTGTGTTGAAAGTAATGTTAGGTAATAGCAATCAACTTCTAGTTCCCTTTTTATAGTTAGGGATTGGCTTTCTGTGGGTTTTTTCATATTTTTGAAATAGGAAAATATGAAAAATAAAGAAAAAAATGTACTGGTCAACAAAGATATCCCTTTAAGACAGTTCATAGTCCTTAGGGGAATTTGGGGTTGTGTATAATTTCTCTCTATTTTTTTCTTGCTGATTAAAATATAATCACATCACTGTATGTAGCGGTACCCTCTATCTAGGCTAATGCTTTTTGTCATCCTTTTTTCTATTAGTATATGGCCTAATATGCCTAGGTTTCAGGTAAGAAGGCTTAGGATATTCTCCTTTGAGCTTTCAGTACCTGAACTAACAAGGCAGCTGTTTGGATTGGAGAGTGTTTTGAACAATGAATTAACAAAATGGATTCTAGATGTGGAAAACTCTTCTGTGACAATTTATCTGAAATTTAAAAGAATGATAAAAAGATAATTGCTAGGAAAATAAAAATCAAAACGTGTGCTCTGGCATTTCTCATTTAAGGTACATCCTAAAGCAGTGGAAATATTTTGTGAGACAGGTATGGCATTGGATCACCTTGAGGAGAATGCAATTTGGTATTGTGTTTTCTAGAGTTATTAATTTATTCAATAAAAATAATTGAGAACCCCCTAATACTAGGTAGTTTTTGCTAGTTTAGAACTTCAAAATGCCAGCTATTAAAAAAAAAAACAAACCCACAAGAAAAAACCAGATGTACCATAGGAAGATCATTAGTGAGGTGACAGCTATTTGTCCTGCAGGGGTGGTGTTTCTATCTCAGTGTGACTGTGCTCAGTAAATGATAACTCAATGAGCCACAGAGGTGGTAATGGGAAATTGAGCCCTGCTGAATAATAGGTTTTTGGTAATATTAGTGTAATATTGTGCCAGTTTGGACCAGGTTCTGATACATTTTCTGATTATTTCCAAACACTTTTCAGTGGCGGTGTTTCAAAACTGACTTTAATTGTGTCTGGTTTTCACTTTGGTGTAAATAAAATAAGGGTATTTGATACAAGCTGCTGAAACAACTGCTGTGATCAGGTCCTCAGGTGTTGGAACAGCACAACTGTTATTCTGCAAAGTTACTCTAGACAGCACATGGTCTTACTATCTATGTAATTCAGTAAGTTCTGCAAAAGTCGGAGTAGTGGAACAAGGTCTTTCTCATGTTGATAATACTTTTTATGTAAGTGAAGTCCTAGTTTGTATTCCTTGAAACTTCCATAACTGACACAAACAGTCTCTGGCTGCATGTAATGGGTTTGTGTGGCAAGGTTTTGGTAGTGGTGGGGTTACAGGGGTGGCTTCTGTGAGACGCTCCTAGAAGTTTCCCCTACGTCCGACACAGCCAATGCCAGCCTAAGATGGACCCGCCGCTGGCCAAGGCTGAGCCCATCAGCGATGGTGGCAGCGCCTCTGTAATAATGTGTTTAAGAAAGGGAAAAAAGTTATTGTGCAGCAGGAAGTACAGCGAGAGAGAGGAGTGAGAATGTGTGAGAGAAACATCCTGCAGACACCAGGGTCAGTGAAGAAGGAGGGGGAGGAGATGCTCCAGGCGCCGGAGCAGCGATTCCCCTGCGGCCTGTGGTGAAGACCATGGTGAGGCAGGCTGGTACCTGCAGCCCATGGGTGGTGCAGCAGATATCTGCCTACACCCCGTGGAGGGCCCCCACATCGGAGCAGGTGGATGCCTGAAGGAAGCTGTGACCCCGTGGGAAGCCTGCACCGGAGCAGGCTCCTGGCAGGACCTGTGGCCCGTGGAGAGAGAGAAGCCCACGCTGGAGCAGGTTTGCTGCCGGTGACCCCATGGGGGGAGCTCACGCTGGAGCAGTTCATGAACTGTAGCCCGTGGGAAGGACTCACGCTGGAGAAGTCATGGAGGAGTGTCTCCCGTGAGAGGGACCCCACACTGGAGCAGGGGAAGTGTGTGAGGAGTCTCTCCCTGAGGAGGAAGGAGCAGCAGAAACAACAGTGTGATGAACTGACCCCAACCCCCATTCCCTGTCCCCCTGCACCACTCAGGGGGAGGAGGGAGAGAAATCAGGAATAAAGTTAAACCCAGGAAAGCAGGGAGGGGTGGGGGGAAGATGTTTTAAGATTCGGTTTTATTTCTCATTACTCCTTTCTGAGTTGATTGGTAACAAATTACATTTTTCTCAGGTCGAATCTGTTTTGCCTGTGATGGTAAATGCCGAGTGATCTCCCTGTCCTTATCTCAACCCCACAAGCCTGTTGTTATGTTTTCTCTCCCCTGTCCAGTTGAGGAGGGGGAGAGTGATAGAGTGGCTTTGGTGGGCACCTGGCATCCAGGCAGGGTCGAACCACCACGCTGCAGAACTTCATTTCCTTATCCCTCTTCTGTGATACACAGATTCCACGATTAAAACAATGTGAATCTGTTCCCTTGAAATACACTCAATATCTGTCTGGAAGTATTCAGAAGTCATTAAGTCTTAGTCTGTAAGCAACCAGTGTTCATGTCCTGTGGGGAAAGGGAGAAAGGCTCCTTCAGTACAATATTAGTTCTATTTCAAAAGTTTACATGAAATACAAGCTTTTCCAACTGCTCTTAGGCATACTGATGTGTTGCAGGTGCATAAATTCAGATTAAAAAAGCTCATACACCACAATGATCATAAAAACTACTCTTTTGTGTAGTTTTGGTTTCCTCTTCTGTACCCAAAATGCTGAGTGTTCATACAGTGCAATTGAATAGATACTTACTGGTGATATTTGCTGTACTGAACATATTTATTGAAATAGCTGGAGGAAGATACAGAAGGTGAGATAACATCTGTGACAATACTGTGTAGTATTAGTTGACTTCTGCTATGGAAAACATGAAAATGACATTTTCTCCTTTTTAATCGTTATAAAAGTATTCATTAAAATACGCTCTATTTTACTAAAGAGCTTGGTTAAAACTACGGATTGATTTGAATAGCTTTCATCTCTTTAATTTCCCTTGCCTTTGTATTTCCCTGAAACTGAAGTAGAGTTTGATTTGAGGTACTATAAGTATTTAAGGTTGTACAAACTCTGTAAGTCGATGTAAAGTGAGTGCACTTGAACCACGTGGATGGTAACAGCATCGGAATGTGCCTTTGCAGGATCACATTGTCTGGCCACCTGCGTATTACTTATTTGCTGCTTATTTCTGCAGTGGAAAGTTATTGCATCACTGACAATGTCGTATCATGTTCTCATTCTCCTTTCATACTCTCTGTCAAGGCAATAACATTAATTTATGTCCGTTCGAATAATACTTGTCACATGGAAAAAGATCTTGTGACAGGCATGGACTTTGTTTAGCAAAAACACTTTTAAGAAATGGCAGTTTGGAGATGCTTCATTTTACAGGAAAGAAACAGTGGCTAAACAATTCAAACGTACGATTTTTTATTTCAGTTTGACCATTTGCCGATGCATTAGGCATATGATAAATGTAATTCACTTTCCATGGTGCAATCTAAATGCTCCATAAATATAGTGATCAACCTTTTTCTCAATTTCGGGTTGCTGATTGCTGCCTTTTTGTTTGCTGAGTGATTCCAAGCTCTTTGATGCATCTTTGTGCTTACTTCAGGAGTGTTGTACTTGCCTGTTATTTTGGCTTTGTGCTCTGATGTCACTAGTGCACAAAAGAAATGAGCTTCTCCAGGAGCAGCCGCTGCCATTTTTAAATACACCCCGCAGCAGGGCCAGGGGCTGCTGTGTTTGGCTGCAGTCCTGAGGGACCCTTTTGACAGCTGCAGAGCTGGCTGGGACCAGCACAGGGCAGTCTGTGTCCTTGTCCCATACAGGGTACCCTGCAGCCCCCTCCACCAAAATCCTGTCAGTTATACCCATACAGCAACCTAACACTGAAGAGATTCCACCTGTAAAGGTATCACTGTGAGAGAGTGCCTGGAGCGATGAAGAAGGTGCGAGGAGGCAGTAATGTGGTTAGACTGTGACCAAGGCTACTGCTGGGGCTTCCCAAGCTGGAATTCCTAGTGTAGTACAGGTCAAAGCTCTTCCTCTTGATTAGTCATTGGAATTGGAAGATTGGAATACTGTGCAGAAGATTAGAATACTATGCAAACAAAACTGAATAATTCTATTAAAAAAAACCCAAACCCAACAAACCAAAATAACCCCCCCCCAAACCCCAGCAACTCACCACCAGACAAAAAAGCCTCCATGGCCCTGTGCTTAAAGATGGTCAGTATTCTTTATTAAGATGAGGTGATCGGACAGGAATAAAAAGATCTTTGTAAATTATTCAAGGTCAGCAGGTTATCTACCCATGAAAATTCAAATGCAGCCCCAGGAAGTATCAGCCCTGCAGTACTTTTTTTTTGACATAAGTGTTAATGACATAAGCCCCAAGTAGTCATTTTCTGGGCATCTTTTTTAATGAAAAATGAGCATAAAGTAGAATTGAAATACAGGTGGGCAAGTACTAGTTTCATCTTATGAGGAGACCAATTGTTTGCCTTTCTAATGTAGGAAAACAAAAGCATGAGAGTGGATTTGATTAGTTTTTACAGGTAGCTGTGTTTAAGTACCACATAAAAAAACCCTGTTTCTTTAAACTAGGAAACAATACTGGGACCAGTTTTTCATATACACACTCAGGAGGCAGAACTGCTAAAGCAGGCTTTATAGATAGGAGGTCCATACTGCAGCATGTTGGCAGTCTCCAAACCATATTCATTTCAGAGTGACATTGTGGCCAAATATTAGCACATTATCAGAAATTATTACAGTGATGTCAGTCTGGTACCTAATTACTAAGGGTTATTAAGCAGGAAGAGACTGCATAGCCTTAAGCTCCATCCTTTTATATATAAAAGCATTTGTAATTGGGAAGATGAAGTGCTTAATGTATAGACTAAGGGACATTCTGTGTTTTCTAAGCATATGAAAATATTTCTTGTGATCTAGACCTGGAAGCCCCTGAGGAGAATTAGTCACTGCTGAATAAACCAGCCTGGAAAGTTTGATGGAAATGTTTTGATCAAATCTATGACACTTCAGCTTGTCGTTTTCAATATACAATAATATCTTAGAAGTTGTCCTAGCACTTTTGCCATCTTATTTCTGCCAAGATTTTGTAAATCTGTGGGTCCTGAGGGAGCTGGTGGATTAAATTGCTAAGCCACTGTCCATCCTATTTGAGAAGTTGTGGCAGTCCAGTGAAGTTCCCACTGACTGGAAAAGGGGAAACACAACCCCTATTTCTAAAAAGGGGAAAAAAGAAGACCCAGGGAACTATAGGCCAGTCAGTCTCGCCTCTGTGTCTGGCAAGATCGTGGAGCAGATCCTTCTGGAAACTATGCTAGGACACAGGGAAAATAAGGAGGTGAGAGTAGCTAAAGGGGGCCTACAGGAAAGATGAGGAGGGACTATTGATCAGGGAGTGTAGTGATAGGACAAGGAGTAATGGTTTCAAACTGAAAGAGGGTAGATTTTGATTAGCTATTAGAAGCATATTCTTCCTTATATCTATATTCTTCCAGTGGTGATGCACTGGAACAGGTTGCCCAGAGAAGTTGTGGATGCCTCCTCCCTGGAAGTGTTCATCAGCGGTGTAAAAACTAGGTTTCGGAGCCTGCAACAGCATCTTCTGCCACGTATTGGTTCCCTGCACTCATTGCCTGTGCTAAAATGTAATTGCTGACTTCAAAAAAACACTCGGGAGAGTGTTTCGCTAGCTGAAGTGTATCTGTGGCACTCATCTGCCTTTCAAATCATGCAATTTCTAAGGGTGGTTCCTTTCTTAGATCTGGGCTCTTTATCAAGGAAGTGCATTGTTTTGACTCTTCCTCATCCTGTATTTTATAGAGATTTTGCTTACTAGTTTTCAGATCTAGAGAACTTTTTCCTCACAGTATTACTTACTACAGTCTTAGTGCTTTTTGCATTTGAAAATGTAAATCCTACTTAATGACATGGATGTTAATAACCCAATGTTTTCTGGCCGGTGATGCTTCCTGTAAAATCATGTAAACTATAAATTGACTGGGTGTAATGCCTTTACTTTGCATGCAAATATGGTCTGCAACCTTTTCAAGCAAATGTACTTCCAGATGCATCTGTTACACCTCTGATAAATGAACAATGATAAATAATTAATATAAAAGCCTAGTCTGCTCTGTCTTTCTCTGCTCCTTTCCAGAGTGCTAGAGGAGACATCTCATTAGGTAAGCCTAGCAGGTGCTGTGTTGTACTTAACTGATGATCCTTCAGGTAGTCTCACTCCTGTGGGCCATTTGGAAGGTCAGGCGCAAAGGGTGAAAAACATAATGAGTTTTCAATATACATAAGCACAGCTGGAATCTGGCAGAAACTTACCAGTGGAAGCACAATCTACTTTCTATGTAAATAACTATGTTATTTCTACTTCTGTTGCACCTGCATAGCTTTTCTTATCCCTTCCTTCAAGATTTTGTTACCCGTGAGAGACTGCAGAAAACTGTTCTGTAGGTCAGCTGTCTTTAGAGGAGGGGAGCAGGGTTTATGTGCTTGTGTACTTTATTTTTTAGGGTGTTTTTTGGCTTTCAAGTCTTAAGTAATTCACCATAGTTACTTTTTTTTTTTTCTTTTGGTTCATTTTTCTACTTCTTATGGCTCAGTTAAGGTTACAAAGGGTTCTAGTGCTTTGGGGCTTAAAAGTATTAGCACTGAGTTTATTCCTGGGGAACAGACAAATGTTTTATGAGCATTTTAGCCATCTGACTGTCACTTGTTAAACTTTAACTCTATTCACCCTGGGATATTTTCTGTTATGGGACACCTTAAGTTCAAATCCTGCTGAAGATTCAAATGAGGAAGAGTTACACAGAGAGGGGCATTGAGAATGTGAGGAGGATATGAGCCCTGTCCAAGTGACAGCTGCCTCTAGTTCACCTCAGTATCATGAAGCTTGGACATTTTTTCTAGCTGCTTGCTAGAAATGGAGAGACAAGTGCTGTACTCTAATGTCTGCTTGTTGTTTGTCCATCTTGTGCTTAATGTGTCTTTCTTGCCCTATGTTGTCTGTAGTGTGCCAAGAGTGAGTGTAGATGTGGCTTAGGTGATGCTGCTGAGCTATTGTTGATGCATACTTACCGATAGATAACTGGCGTTAGTCCATGGCTCTCTGCTTTTATACTGTTGAGGTCAATCAATCTCAGTAAGGGCATTTTCAAAGGGTGTAACAAAAGTATGATAAAGACTTATCCTTTATATGGTGTGTATTTAATTAAAACACTTTTAGTGTTGCTCCTTATAAAGATACAAAGCACATCTTGTACAGTACTATGAAATCACAGTAGTCGAGGTGCAGCCTCACCAGTGACGAGTAGAGGGGGACGATCACCTCCCTACTCCTCCTGCTGGCCACACTGTTCCTCATACAAGCCAGGATGCCATTGGCTTTTTTGCCCACCTGGGCACACTGCTGGCTCATATCCAGCCACTTGTGAATCAGTACCGCCATGTCCTTTTATGCTGGGCAGCTTTCCAGCCACTCCTCCCCAAGCCTGTAGCTCTGCATGGGGTTGTTGTGACCCAAGTGCAGGACCTGGCACTTCACCTTGTTGAAGCTCATACAGTTGGCCTCAGCCCATTGATCCAGCCTGTCCAGATCCCTCTGCAGAACCTCCCTACCCTCAAGCAGATCAACACTCCCACCTAACTTGGCATTGTCTCAAACTTACTAAGGGTGCATTTTATCCCTTCATCAAGACCATTGATAAATATGTTAAACAGGAGTGTCCCTAGAACTGACCCCTGCAGTGCAGACGACTTGTGACCAGCCGCCAGCTGGATTTAACTCATCACCACTCTCTGGGCCAGGCTGTCCAGCCAGTGTTTTACCCAGCAGAGCGTATGCTCATCCAGGCCATGGGCAGCCAGTTTCTTCACTAGAATTCCATGGGAAACAGTGTTGAAGGCTTTATGGAGGTTGAGGTAAACAATATCTGCAGCCTTTCCCTCATCCATCAGGCAGGTCACTCTGTCATTGAAGGAGATCAGGTTTGTTAAGCAGGACCTGCCTTTCATAAGCCCATGCTGACTGGGCCTGATCACCTGGTTGTTCTGTAAATGACTCATGATGGCACTCAAGATGATCTGCTCCATGACCTTCCTCAGCACCAGGGTCAGACTGACAGGTCTGTAGTTTCCCAGATCCTCCTTTTGCCCTTTCTTGTAGATGGGTGTCACATTTGCTATTCTCCAGTCCACTAGGACCTCCCTAGTTAGCCAGGACTTCTGGTAGATGATGGAAAGAGGCTTGGTGAGCACATCCATCAACTCTTTCAGTACTCTTGGATGTAGCCCATCCACCCCATAGACTTGTGTGCATCTAAGTGGTGTAGTAGGTCACTGACCACTTCCTCTTTAAATGTGAAGGCCACATTCTGCTCACCCCTGCCCCCTGTCTTCCAGCTCAAGGGGCTGGGTGTCTAGGGAACAAGTAGTTCTACTACTAAAGACTGAGGCAAAGAAGGTATTGAGCACCTCAGCCTTTTCCTCATCCTTTGTCATTGTGTTTCCCCCTCTATCTAGTAAAGGAGGAAGATTCTCCCTAGCCCTCCTTTTGTTGCTGATGTATTTATAGAAACATCTTTCATTGTCCTTAACAGTTGTAGCTAGTTTAAGTTCTAATTGGGCTTTGGGTCTCCTAATTTTCTCCCTGCACAGCCTCACTACTTCTTTGTAGTCCTCATGAGAGACCTGCCCCCTCTTCCAAAGGTCACAAACTCTCCTTTTGTTCCTGAGGTCATGCCAAAGGTCTCTATTCAGCCAGGCCGGTCTTCTTCCCTACTGACTCATTTTTTGGCATGTGGGGACAGCTTGCTCCTGCGCCTTTAAGACTTCCTTCTTGAAGTATGTCCAGCCTTCCTGGACAGCTTTACCCTCCAGGGCTGTCTCCAAGGGACTTGGTCAATCAGTCTCCTGAACAGGACAAAGTCTGCCCTCTGGAAGTCCAAGACGGTAGTTTTACTGGTCCCCCCTCCTTACTTCCCCAAGGATTGAAAACTCCTATCATTTCATGATCGCTATGCCCTAGACAGCCTCCAACCTTTACTTCCCCCACAAGGTCTTCTCTGGTCACAAGGAGCAGGTCCAGGAGGGCACCTTTCCTGGTTGGCTCCCTTACCAGTTGTGTCAGGAAGTTATCTTGCACACACTCCAGGAACCTCTGGGACTGTTCTCTCTCTGCTGTATTGTATGTCCAGCAGATACCTGGAAAATTAGAAGTCCCTCATGAGAACAAGGGGTAGTGATCGTGAAACTTCTCCCAACTGCTTATAAAATATTCCATCCACCTCTTCATCCTGGTTGGGTGGTCTGTAACAGATTCCCACCACAATATCAGCCTTGTTTGCCTTTCCTCTGATTCTTACCCATAGTGACTTGACCCTTTCATCACTGTCATTATTTTGTTTGCATTCGTATGTCTCCCTAATATGGAGGGCCACCCCACCACCTCTTCTTCCTTGCCTATCCCTTCTGAAAAGTTGGTAGCCATTGATTGCAGAGTTCCAGTTGTGGGAGTCATCCCACCAGGTTTCCGTGATGACAGCTCTATCATAGTTTTCTTGCTGCAGCATGGTCTCCAACTCCTCCTGCTTATTGCCCATGCTGTGTGAGTTAGTATAGATGCACTTCAGCTGAGCTAATGATCCTGCCACCGTTTTGGGAGGAAAAGCCCTAATTCCTACCTGACCATTCTCAGCCTCTTCCATGGTCACCAACTTATTAACAAGCCTAGTGTTTCTGCTGCTGCATGGGTCACCATCCCCCACCTCTGAGATGTCAGACTGAAAGAACACACCAGCGCACCGACCCACAAGCACCGATATGCCACATCCAGTCTCCTCTCTGGCAAGCCTGGTTTCATCTCCATCCCCCTTCAAAGCTAGTTTAAAGCTCTTCCTATAAACCCTGCTAATTCTTGCCCCAGGACCCTTTTCCCCCTTTGAGACAAGTTAACCCCTGTTTGTCTATTCAATAAAAGCAAACAGAGAAAACAATAACTTGTTCTTCACAGCTTCCACATTCCCCTATAATTTCCATCTAGTGTGCAAAGTCAAGGGAATGCTTCTTTTAAAGTTTTAAAATCAGATGTTCTTAATGGTGGGGAGGTATTCAACTGGTTAGATCATGGAAATGTTTTGCAAAACTCTCATGGGATTGCTTCTGCTTCTGCTTCTTGCAAAGGAATTTTCAGTTTTATATGTGGTGAGGTTGGCTTTTGAAGGCTAAAGTATTTCACCTTTTCCTTGGCTGTTATAGCTTTCCTTCCTCCAGAAGTTTGAGCTCTTCGCTTTGAGGAGATTTGATTTTTATAGAAACTACTCAGGAAGGCTTTAAAAGAATTCTGAGCTGTCACTGGATGTATTATATTATGTCGTCTTTTTTTTTTTGTTGTTCATTTAGGTCTGCTGGAGACTTATTAGTGTCTTATAAAAGGCCTGAGGATAACCTGTCTTTCCTGTAAAATTACTTTTATTATTTCTTATCTCTTTTTGTAGTAAGCTTAATAATTTGTCAGACCGAGTTGTGATTTTTAGCTGATGTTCTTTCTCTGATGGCATCTGTATTGAGAATTTTTCATTGACAACCAGAAGGTGAAGAACACATATATATAGACTAAATTTCAGGATCTTTGAAATAAATAGGCTATATATGTTAATGTAATTAATTGGTGATGTCAGAAAACTTTGATGAAGATTTACTTAATTCGGGACTCTTTGATGTATCTAAATCTGAATGGAAATGTTTATTAGCCCAGAGGTAAATATACAGCAGCAGTGATAACAGCTAATGTTGATAGCAACTCATTTGGTGTTAAATCATTATGAAGATCTCTCTGAATCTTTAAAGCTTTCACTAATAAATAGAAATTGTTCAAAACAATTGCTATTTTTGGGTTTTATACTGCTTTTATTTGTTATTATATCTAGAATAAGGCAAACTTAGAGGGGTATAAACTTCTAGGAATCACTCTACTGAAGAGGAGGTGGATTGTCACACATTTCATGTGTTTAATTCAGAGGAAAGTAGGTCTAGAGGCCAGATTCTCTCCTGCTTTATCTAGTGTGAAGGAAATACTTATTTGAAGTTTGGACACTGAATATTGACTTGAGATTCCGGTAACATTTGTGGATCAATTACAGACTTCCTGTGCTGCTGTAGCAAGTCATTTAAGTGATGCTTTCCTTCAATTTCTTCTGTATATAATGCTTTGCCAAGGCATTATGAACATGAAATGCACTACTAATTTGTGAACTGCATTGATTCTGCATTGTGAGGGCTGTATTATCACATAAATGAGTTGTCAGAAATCTAATTTTATTAAATCGCATAAATATAAGTATATATTATCTAATTATATTTTCCTGAAGAACTTCACAAAGACAAACTCTTGGTTTCAGAAATTAAACATATATGCCAGCTAAAGAAGAGATGAGATTGACAGCCAGTAGGGAGATGAGTTGGGATAAAACCAGTCCGTGTGTTCCTTAGAGAAATGCTTCATTTAATTCAAAAGAAATGTGAATCACAGTGTCTGTGAATTCAGCATGTGACATGTAGAAGATTATTTTAGAATATATGCTCTTATTTAAAAACGAAATGTCTAGTACGTGCTTTAATGAGGTATGCTTTAGGATATTTCTTGGCTTTTATTTTCTCAAGCAGGAGTATTGATTGGGTATTGATTGACTGACTATTCTCCACCATCAAAGCGAATCCTCTCTTTCAGTTATGTCACAGTCACTGGGCATCTAGAAAAGGCGGAGGCAGCAGCCACATTTCTATGGTTAAGGGCACATTATTTAGTCCTTCCTAACATATTGCCAACATTAATTTGTAATTTCCAAGGATGTAGCTGTATGAATTTCATTAGCCAAATGATTGTAGTAAAACATAGGAAAACATACACCATTTGCCTTGTTACTGTTTGCATATGAAAAATATTCTTTGCTCTTCTACTTTATTTCTTCATTTTCCATAATAATGTGTGGTCTTATTTTTTGAATACTGAATATTTTTTCTGTTTCAGAGGTCTGTAATTAAATGTTTAGCCAAACTCTAAAGCAAATTGTGATTTGTATCTCACTAAGAATTAATGAGAGCTTTAAGTTGCAAAGAAAGTGTGTTGTAGGCTTGTGAGGCATGTTTGTGATGAAATAATACGCTAATTACTTATTAAGATGTTACAGAATAATTTGCTAGTTACCTATTCATAGGCTTATAGAATTATAGAATGGTTTGTGTTGGATTGATGAGGTATCCTGAATTACTTTCAGCTCCAATGTTACATTCTTTTACCAATTACTTGCAATTGTGAATTCAGCTATAAGATATATAGATGTGTGCTGTAAATGTTTAAAATAATATTTTATTCATCCAGGGATTCATTTAAAGAGCATGGTTAGTTCTCATAATGCTTGAGAATGGACTTAAGCTTGGGCATCAGACATTAGATGGAATTTTCTTTCATTGCATAGAAGCACTGGACTGATGTCTTTAAGAATATTTTGATTCCTGGACCCACAGAAATATGTCCCATGTATGATATATCCACTGCATGGAAGCATTTCTGTAAAAGAACTCTTTTTCTAGCATGGAAAATGTTACAGAATTACAGAGGGCAGATTTTGAGGTCTGCTGTTCTATTCTTCTGCCATAAGGCAGAATAAATTATCTTTGTCATTTCTGCTTTAGTAATTTCTGATACATTTGTCTAATGTATTCTTTCCTTCTTCTGCTCCTTTTAGTAATTAGCAGTGTGGCAGTCACTTAAATATACTCCAGTAAATCACAGGTAGTGTCTCTTGCTTGGTACTGGGTGGCTGTAGAATTAAAACCAAAACCTTTCTTTAGCCATTTGCAAGTGAAGTCTCCAAAGTAGTTTTGGAAAAGTAGCAAAAGAGAAAGGATGTTTTAGGAAGGATCAGTACCAAGTAAAAGTGATGATCTCTGTGCACATCTCAAATCTCTGGTAACTTTTTTCATGGCCATTTTTCAGTGTTTCATTGTAGAGTATGTGGATAAGCCTAAACACAGATATTAGGCATAGAATCTGTATTTTTTTATTTATAAGTGAGAACTTGGCGTTAGGGGAAAGCTCAGTATTTGGTACCTTAATAGTGCTGGCTTCATCAAAATAGGTACCGTGTAGTCTTTAGAACACAGACCTGTCAAAATATTTAATCGATTGTTTAAACATCTCTGCTTTCATCTTGAGCTGAGACTGACATCTGTCAGATTGCGTGGTATGAGGGAAAAGTGGTTTAAAGGTTACAAGAGTAGATAGCATTCCAGGATTGCCGATGAAAGTGAATGGGAAGGTCCTTAAACCAGTAAATTCATTAGGTTTTTGCTCCACTGTTAAGCCTGTAGAGTAAAGTTTATGAAGATCAACAATTCTCATTAAAGAAGAAATAAATTGAGAAATGTGGATGTATAAAATGCAGCAGTAAAATGCTAATTAAATTGATGAATGCTATGGTCAGTATTCCTCTGTTCTAATGATTCTATGTATCTCCTTAGTATAGAACTTAGAATGGTTTGGGTTGGAAGGGACCTTAAAGATCATTTGGTTACAACCCCCCTGCCATGGGCAGGGACACCTTCCACCAGACCAGGTTGCTCCAAGCCCCATCCAGCCTGGCCTTGAGCACTGCCAGGGAGGGGGCAGCCACAGCTGCTCTGGGCAACCTGTGCCAGTGTCTCACCACTCTCACAGTGAAGAGTTTCTTCCTTACATCTAAGCTAAATCTCCCCTCTTTCAGTTTGAAACCATTACCTCCCATCCTATCACTACCCTCTCTGATCAAGGATCCCTCCCCACCTTTCCTGTAGGCCCCCTTGAAGTACTGGAAGGCCGCTATAAGGCTGACCTGGAGCCTTCTCTTCTCCAGGCTGAACAACCACAACTCTCTCAGCCTGTCCTCACAGGGGAGGTGCTCCAGCCCCCTGATCATCTTTGTGGCCCTTTTCTGGACCTGCTCAAGCAGGTCCATGTCTGTCTTATGTTGAGGCCCAGAGCTGAACTCAGTACTGCAGGTGGGGTCTCATGAGAGCAGGATAGAGGGGGAGAAACACCTCCTTTGACCTTCTGGTCATGTTTCTTTTGATGTAGTGCAGGATACAGTTGGCTTTCTGGGCTGTAAGTGCACATTGCCAGGTCATGTTGAGCTTCTTGTCAATCAACACCCCCGAGGTCCTTCTCTGCAGGGGTGCTCTCAATCCATTCTCTGCCCAGCCTGTATTTGTGCTTGAATTTGCCTTGACCCAGGTGTGGGACCTTGTACTTGGCCTTTGTGTTGGGTTTGTGTCTGGTGGGGGCTTTGGTAGCAGGAGAAGGGCTACAGGGGTGGCCCTTGTAAGAAGGTTCTAGAAGCTCCCCTGGCTCCAATTTGGACCTTTGGCCAAGGCCGAGCCAATCAGTGCCTCTGTGATAACATATTTAAGAGGGGAAAAACCTGTTGGGCAAATTCTTTGTTTGGAGTGGAGGAGAGGAGGAGGATGTGAGAGAAACAACTATGTAGACACCAAGGTCAGTGAGGAAGGAGTGGGGGAGGTGTACCGGAGCAGAGATTCCCCTGTGGACCTGTGGAAAGAGGAGCCGCCGCTGAAGCAGGTTTGTTGGCAGGACTTGTGACTCCATGTGGGACCCACATGGGAGCAGTCTGTTCCTGAAGGACTGCACCCTGTGGGAGGGACCCACACTGCAGCAGTTCATGAAGAACTGGAGCCCATGGGAAGGACTTACATTGGAGAAGTTCATGGAGGAGTGTCTCCAGTGGGAGGGACCTCACGCTGGAGCAAGGGAAGAGTGTGAGGAGTCGTCCCCCTGAGGAGGAAGGAGCGGCAGGGACAACATGTGATGAACTGACTGAAACCCCCATTCCCTGTCCTCCTGTACCGCTGCAGGGGGAGGAGGTAGAGAAATTGAGAGCAGAGCTGACCCCAGGAAGAAGCGAGAGGTGGGGGGAAGGTGTTTTTAAGTTCTGATTGTATTTCTCATTATCGTACTCTGATTTGATTAGTAAATTGGTGGTGGTGTTTAAATTAAATTGGTATTGTTTCTCCACATGAAGTCTGTCTTTTGCCTGTGACCATAATTGATGAGTGAGCCCTCCCTGTCCTTTGTCTCCACCCTCGAGGCTTTTGTTGCATTTTCTCATCCCCATCCCACTGAGGGGCAGGTAGGAGTGAGCGAGCAGCTGCATGGTGTTTAGTTGCCAGCTGCGTGGGCTTAAACCACGACAGCCTCGTTGAACTTCATGAGGTTTGCACAGGCCCACCTCTCCAGCCTGTCAAGGTCCCTCTGGATGGCCTTCCTTCCCTCCAGCATGTCGACTGCACTACAAAGCTTGGTGTTGTCAGCAAACTCGCTGAGGGTGCACTTGATCCCACTGTCCATATTGCTGACAAAGATGTTAAACAGCACTGGTCCCAATACAACCCCTGAGGAATGCCACTCGTCACAGGTCTCCACTTGGACATCAAGCCATTGACTATGACTCTTTGAGTGCAACCATCCAGCCAATTACTTATCCACTGAGTGGTCCATCTGTCAAATCCATGTATCTCCAATTTAGAGACAAGGATGTCATGTTGGACAGTGCCAGATGCTTTGCATGAGTCCAGCTGCTTGGGAAAATGTTACAATTTGCTATCAATAATATTAAGCATGGTTTCATGAAGGAGTAGTTGTATCAATATCTAATAACAGCAGATCAAAATTCGTATTGCAATTGCAATTTTGTTTCAATGTCATAACTGAAGCTTACTAAAAAAACTGTATTAGCTGGTATTATTTTGCAAAAGAAATTATTTTCATGTGAGGTTTATAGTGCTTAGCACCAAACTCTTTATGTCATCGTGTACATTACTGTCTTCCATAAAACATAGTTACAGGAGGCTAAGATAGTAAAAGTCTTTGGTTGTAAGCCAAAGTTTAAATCAGCATTATAGAGGTGAAAACTTTTGTTATAATACTAAATTTACTACTAATAAGCGTTTTTAAAAAAGCATATTGAAAGAATGAAAAGTTCAGTTACATTAGCAACATTAGTCTCTAAAATGAATGTCTCTGAGTAGTACAGGTCTGCTCATAAATGTTCAGATTCAGTGAATGGCCAGGTTATGATTATAGATTTGAGGAAGAATAATTTTTTTTGGTATTTTCTTACTGGTATACGTAGTTCATATTTGCCTTCTGGAGATTTAGGATTGCTCGCATTCTTAAAATCCTAACCTTAAGAAATGAAAGTATAAATTACTTGTACGCTCATATTATGTGGAAAAGCTAGGAAGAGGTCATTGTTAGGCAGGGCCTTGTGGTTAACTGAGCATTATATATGACTCTTGAACAGTTCTGTTGCGTTCAACATTACATTGGCTGTCTGCATGGCTGACTTGCCAGTTGCTATCAGCTGTCTTTGCCCTTTTCTGTGCACACAGGATGAAAGTTTGAGCAGTGTCTGACAAGCAGAAACACTCTTCTGGTGTTTCTAGTTATGATAACTTTTTTTTTCCTCATGAGGTTAATATTCTCAACTACTTCCAGAAGAAACATGGCCTTTTGTTTTTTTCCAGTAGAAAGAGAAGCCCAATACTATGTGAAAATACGGAGAGTGAGACAAGAGATCTCATGGAATTAACAATAAAGTGACAGAAAGTCTTAGAATTTTTTGAGTGGTTACAGAATGCTTAGTTAACTGCTGGAATTAAGGAAAAAGGTTGTAATGAAAGAACTCAATACCAGTTCAGAAAGTTGGGCGTGGGGATAGCGTGACAGCACCTTAACATTCTTTCTAGAATACTGAAGCAAAGTTCCTGTTACAAGAATAAGAGCAGAACTAAAAATGCATTAGGATGGTTTAACTATGCTTGTTGTATTGCAGTCTCAGTCAGGAGTATATTGCTAGGTATTTGGTTAAAAATAGCTCTGCTGCAATTTTGCAATCAAGAGAATAATTAAACTGGTCTTATGTTCTCTTGAGTTCTCAGAGCTGTGACTACTAATTCAGGGAAACCTGTGAAATCCTATTTACTGAACATAAGGTATGTAACTTACTCTTTTTCAAGACATTTCCTAGAGATTCTGCAGACCAGATATCATTATTGCTTTCTTCTGTTACTGCTGTGTTGTGTTCCATGCTTCCTGTAACCACATTCAGGACTTGGGTATGGTCTGCTCTATTCCTCTGTTTTTTTTTTGTGGGTTTTTTTTTTTCTTATCTGCCTCTGTACTCTTGTTCTCTGAGTTATTTCTTAATGTAAAGACTGAGCAAAGAAGCTTTGAATAAGGGACTTTAATAAGGAAAAGCAGAGCTGTCTAACTAGAGAGTATAAGACCTAGTTCGAAACTGCAGAAATTTCCTGAGCTATTTCCCAAGCAGCAGAAAAGGAAACTTGTTTGAATGGCAGGGTTTTTTGTACACTGGAAAGGTAGTATTTAATTTGGAAATATGTAAAGAATTCCCAGTGAGGGATAAATCAATATTCTGTAGTATGGGTTTTAATGAATTCATGCAGATTCAGCAGTATTTACCTTGCAAACAGAAATTGCAATAAAAACTTTTAGTTTTCCTTTTGCAGAGGTAGTTTTTGCTGTTGTTTACACCTACAGTTTTGATCTTCTGCCCATATACCAGCTGTCAGGAAAACACCAAGCCTACAAATTACTGATTAGATACACAGCACAAAGGACACAAGCTGCTACCATTTGGAAAGCTCAGCACTCTTTCCGAAGAGTTTGCACCATTTGAACCGTACCAGTTTTACTTTCACTAATGATATATTGTATAGCTTGCTTGGCAGTGCAGAGTTTATCATAAATACCTCTCTTGTTCAGTTCTGAAGTCAGGTTAACAAATGTAATTACAGTTACTTGTCATGAGAGGTCATGTTTTTCAATATAGAAAGAGATGCAATGCCTTTTAAATAGTTCCTTGATGAAAATTTGTATCAGCTGCCCATAAGATGCAACAGTGTGATCATGCTGTCTGAAAAAAGCTTCTCATCAAAGGTTAGAAATAATCTCTGGCATTCAAGACAGTGATTTTTGCAAAGAAGCTGAGCAGGCCACATTATCTTTACAATCTGTGTGCCAATTTGCTTGGGTATTGTTTTTATTTTGGTGGTTTTATTTTTTCTTTCTATCTCCCCATTAGTAGCTTCAGCTTTCAGGCAGCAACATCTGTTTTCTAGAGGGGGGAAAAGAGCACTGTGTCAGGAAATCCTTTGTAAATATTGTGATAGATGATGCATTTTTCATACTATGCAAATACTGTTTAGTCTCTGTCAGCTAAAGCTTCAAAACGGGGAGCCTGTAGCTTGCCTCCCAAACCTATCATTTGGTACCTTTATAAGAATGGTGTGTTTTGGGGGGACTTTGAACACCCCACACTTACCAGTCTGGGCATATGATTGGAAAAATATTCAAAAAGCGTTATGTTTTCTGAAGAGCGTAATGCGTTTTCTGATTTTTTTGAAGTGTATTTATTTACTTATTTGTTATTTTCAAAATGTGCTCATATTCCATTGTTGTGGGTGTGCTATTTAGATTCAGCTCCAAAACTCAGACAAGCTGATGTCAGTGCAAATCCATCTGTTCGCTTCAGAAGGTCAGAACTCAAATACACATCAGGAAGAAAGACTTGTAATGCCATAGAGCATACAACTACACAAATAGGTCCCAACTCTGCGAAGCTTATGAATTGTCTGTTTCTGTGTAGCTCCATTTAGGGCAGATGTGTGACTAATCACTCAAATGAAGTGCCACGTTTAACAAGGCTTCATTGTGTCTGAATTCTGCAGATATAGTTCAGATGTAATGTGTTCCATTCTTCTGTGCAGACATAACCTAACTTCAGTGGCAATATTTAACGTGTAGAGTGGAGAAATTGTCAAAACTGGCACAAGATTGCTCTCAGGACTTCTGTTTATGGTTCGATGTAGTTCTGTTTCAATCTCCAAGGTGATGGTCTTTATTCAAGACACTTTATTTCTAAATAAACCATAAGCTTCAATGGTGTTTGGCAGCAGGAACTTTTAGATAAATATAGGCAAGGGCTGCTCGTTTTATAATTTAAAGTCTTTGTGCTTCTCTTTGATTCCTTAGACTAGGCTTTTTGTTCTCTGAATCAGTGGATGCAAAATTGAAACTAATGTTGAAAAATTAGTACAAATAATTTGGAATGATGTGCTTAGCAGTCAGTGCAACTCCTTTTTATGAGATGGAGATAAATTCTGAATTATTCAATCAACGTTAAATCATTTATGATGTGTTTTATGAGCTCAAATCTGCAATTATATGATAGGGTGCATTGTTTGAGATGCAATCCATGTAGAGATTGTGATCAGACAGGCTGTAATGAAGAACCTTCTCAGTCCTTGACAAAACTTTTAAGTGAGCCAGACTAGGTGCTTTCTGCTTGCAAACTGAAAAGGCAGTATCTTCCAAACAGTAGTATTGCAAAAGAGCTATTCAAAAAATTAAATAGTTGTAAAAAAGGAAACTGGACAAGCTAAGATAGCTCTGGTCCAACTGAACTTGTTTTTTGAAAAGATCTGTGAGCACATTGTCTTTGTTAATCCTTCTTTGCATCTTCCACCTTGCATTCTGTATGTCATTTCCTTTCTTCAGAGAACGAAATATATCCATGAACTGTTCTTTATGGGGGACTTGATTACTGAAACTAGGGATAGAGTAGAAAAGCATTTTTAGGGATCACTGTGCGGTCAGCAGGCTTAGTGGGACAGAAAACCAAAACCGAGAAAGTTGATTTCTTCCAAAATATGTTTTATGGCTTCTTTAAACATATTCTGTTTTTAATGATATTTTTACAAGACCTGTTCAGAAAAATTTTAGTTCAATTACATGCAAACGTTGTAGGGATTTGAACCTGCGTTATTGCCCATATCTAGTCATTCCCTAAGTGCCAATCTGTAAAATAAAGATGTCTTTTCTTTTTTAGCCTGTATATGTAAGAGACTCCTAAACTTTTAAATTAGTTTGATCAAAACTTGGTTCTCTTCCACCTTTTCTTCGGATGAAAGAAGATTTGAAAGGTTTTGTTCAGGCCAACATTTGCAAGGTTAGATCATGGTTAGTTAGACTTGTATGAATGACTGTTATTTTTAATTGTTTTACAGATAAGAGAAAACCTGGGGAGACAGGGAAGAATAATGTGTTTGTGCAGTCCTAAGTTTTTCTTCATTTCTTTAAATAAAATAAAAGAAAAATGGAGAACAGAGAGGGTTCAGATATGTGGGTAACTAGTTATCTCCATGATACAGATAACATTCCTTGTTATGAAATATGCTTAGTTTGAGACCTGAGCATTTTTAGTAATGAGTACAATGATTTAATTATATAGGCAAAAATGTAGACTCTTTATAAGATTAGTATTTTTCCTTAGCGTTAGCAAATTTTTTTTTTTTTTTTTTCTGATGGAACAAGAAATACTTTCCAGTGTTGTGTCTGACAGTAAAAATATATCAGTCATTTATTTGTATCTCACATTTTGCCATATGAGTTAAACTTAACGTGACCCTGCACATAAAATATGTTGGTTTGTCCAATTTGCAATACTCTTAAAATTTAAAAAACTGTTCCTGCTCTTAAAATTATTTTTTACAATTGATAAAACACTTGGTGCTAGCATTTAGATTAAAAGTTCCTGGAGTAATGTTTTTCTTGGCATTCTTTTTTTAAACTGAGCAGCAAACGCAGGTTTTCAAGAGAAATTATATGGGTATGTAGGGGCAGGGATTGAAAGGGAAAAACAGACGTTCTAGAATAATTTCTGCTGATCCTTTTTTTACCTCTGTCTGCAGAGGCATCATTTACCACTTGTATAGTACTAGTGTAGCATGCAGTTGGATCCCAATGTTTTTACTAATGGATCTTGACCTGTATGAAGTAGATGAAGTATATACAGTATGCGCTGCCTATGCTGATTTGCAGTTCAGTTCAGATTTTGATGATATCCTTGCTGACATTGGCTATTTTTATCAAGATGGTTGCATAAAGAAGGAAAACACCAAAACTGTTGTGCTTTCCCCCCTTACCCACTGTTACTGCTTTAACATAAAACCCAAGAAGTAGATGGTAATTGACTTTCCAAATATGGAAGTCCAGCATACTTCGAAGCATTTGCTTGAGAGCTGAAAGAGGGAAAATCGATAAGGAAATGAGACAGTTGCCATTTCTAGTACTGCATTAGCTGCTGTGTAAGAAGATCTCATCAAATAAATCTTATCAGCAGAACAAGTGCATTTAAAACTAGAAAATGTCACAAATGACTAGAGTTAAGTCTGCAGTTTCCCAGTATCTCATGTGTCAACAGTTTAACCATTGTTGAATGAAGCAGTTGATATGTTAAGCTCCAGTGCATATTACTGGACAGATTACTATTGATTTCGGTGGAGTTTAGGGGAGTCCTTAGTAGCCAAAAAGATAAGAGGTGGTCAGCTGAAAATGAATGATGGCGTAGGCCATATTTTCTCATTCATTCTCTAATGGAGAGAGGGAGAGAGAACAGAAAGGAAATATTAAAAAGGGATGCAGCGAGGCTTGGCACTTCTGGTATGCTGCTTTAATTTGGTGTAACATTCAAGTAAGGATGGTGTCTCGTATTAGTGTAGGATAAACAGATTGATTTTTTTATTTCACTCAATAGAATCAATGTTTATTAGAAGAGTATAAGATAATACAGTAAAAGCATTAACAAAGGAGTTAAGCGGGGAGAGGAGAATCATGTAGTGTTAAGCTTTATTGTAGGGATGGAGTTTAGCAAATAATTACCACCTCAATTCCTGCTTCTTTTCATTACGTAGAGAATTGTTTACTGGTGAGGTGGAACAAAGATAGTTAAATGTTGTTAATATTTCCCAGATAGTCATCTTCATTTCTCTTCCTTTTTTTTTTTTTTTTTTTTTCCTTCTGGTGGTACAGAGGACCACCTTATTTTCTTGGAATTCTTATTTTCTTGGCTGAATTTGTTTTAAATACCTATCTAGAAAGCTTTATAACTGATGTAAAATTACTCCCACCTTCATACTGCATTCGTATTGCAGGATGCATCTTGCACTGAAGATTATATAGTGGGCTAAGTTTACTCTTGTTCCCACTGATCTCAGTGGGATTATTCTATGAATACATGTGGAATTGCTTTTGAATTAAGAAGCAATCTTCTTCCTGCGTTGACAAATAATTTATTAGATGGTCGATCTAAATCACACTACTTGGGAGACAAACGTCTGCCATGTTATATCATTAATAAAATAATGGATGTTAAATGGCATACTGTTTTTCTGTGAGACTGTTCATGCTGGTTTTATGTGTTATTTGTTTTCCATTGAAGTACTTCATAATTGTGTTTCTACTAATTTTCTATTCATAGCATTTAAATTATATGGGCTTCCTCCTGGCATGCATTAATATGGTAGCACCTACAAATCTAATAAAATATCCATTCTGATAATAAATTTCAGTCTGACACAAAGCTGCTGGAATAAAAATGTTTTAGATCAGTCAGAATATAATTTGAATTTATGTTTTCTAGGAGATGGCACTCTCAGGCTTTTAGATTTAGCCTGAAATCTAATGCAATTTAAGCTGGAGAAACAGCCCTGGGAGTAGAAATGCTAACTTAAGAACCGTTCCTCCCGACTTCTTACACCTGGCATTCAGGCTCACAGGGCCTGCTGTTGGCTCCTGTGGGAAAGGCAGAGAATGTTTCCAGCCAATGTCTGAGCAATAGATGGTTGGCACTTCTCCGAGTGGTAGGTGATGAAGGTTTGGAAAAGTGTCAGGTAGAGGAAAGTGCTGCATGTAGGAGTGTTGCTTTTTTCTTGTGATCAATAGGCTCTTTCATGACCCACTTCTAAGCACATGGTGGCTAAGCCTTCATTTCCTTTGGTGACTGTGCTAGGTGTGAGTTTTTCTGCAGCTGTGTGGCCTTAACCAAGTACATCCACACTGTCCCTGACTCAGCTAGTCCACTCTGCTTCAGAGAGCTGGTCGTATGCATGTTGTAGGCAGCTGGCTCTGAAGTGGCTTTCTGTCCATTTTCCTGGCTGGTCCAAATTCACGTGCTGACGTTGCTTTTCAGGGCTGCATGCAAGCACCTGGCCCACGGCTCTGCCTTCCCTTTTGGGTGCTGGGGGGCTAAAATACTAAGTATTAAAGAATTTAACTTCTAAGACCCTAAGTCCTTTACTGGATCTAGCTTTTGCATTCAGTACAAGAAGGTAAAGAAAAATAGGTACAACAGAGAAAGGAGGAAAGGTGTTGATGAGGGTGACAAGCAGCAGCTGGGCATTTCTACCCATTAGGCCCTGTCAAGAAGCTTGTTAGATATCTTGCTGGAGGTTGGCATAGTCAGGATTTTTTTCTGTTGTATTGACAGATTCCTTTTTGTATTTTTGATACATAATCAAAAGCTGACATTTTATTTGAAGAAAGAATGTAGGGGAAAGTTGGATCTGTAAGTTTACTTTGACAATTTCTTGGTTTTGTCAGGTCATGATTTGACATTCACCTGAATGTTTAATGTGTCTTTCTCTTGTAGGCTTTATTTAACAACTATTTCTAGATGACTGTCTGATGAAAAGTATTTTTGATTTTAAAATAATGATTCTTATTTTCAAATTATATTGTTTGATTACTTTTATTCTCCTTGCTGAGAAGAGAATGGGAAACGATACTCCGACCCAACCTTGTGGATTATGTGTGTGCATGTATTTTTGTGTATGTGTGTGTGCATACATATATACACACACAAAGCGAGAGAGTTATTGTTACCCACTACTGTTCCAGTACTGTAGAAAAACGAGTCTTTTAGTCCTCTTTTCATGGTGGTTATTATCCAGCACCACCACATGAATGTGTCCTTGAAGTTGAAGTCTTTGCCTTTTACATCCCTTATGAATGTCACATTTTCTTTTATCTTCAGAAATGTACATGGAGATGTGAATATAAGACTGTATGCCAAAAGCTGTGTGAACAGTAACACATTTATTTTGAATTTCAGAATTAATATGGTTTGACTTTGCATTAGTTAAATAGGAACTATTGGGAATGAAGTAGGTTATAGTCTAATATTTAAAACAATTTCAACCTCTAGAGTTATGAGATGTAATTCCAACTTTAGATTCATCAAAACCGTGGCTATATGTCAGGAGCCAATTTTCTTAAACAAAACACCAGCAGTACACCATAAGCTGAACAGGCTTGAGAACTATGTAATATATCGTTATTCTTATTTTCATAAATGGAAATATTTTTACATTTTAGTGAAAGTAGCTATACGTGCTTTAAAGTCAGTCTGATTCCTGTGAACTCCGGAGGGACGGTGGACCTGAATTCTTTGAGGTTGCTGGTGACTTCATTTAAATTCTCTAAGATTTGTACATATGTACAGACCTGAATGATGCTGATGAAGTTGTACGTGGCCTTCTCCCCTCTATTCTCAGTGGTGTATTTCTTTTAGGACTTTCAGTTACGGTACAATTTGTCATGTGTTTGCATGTGTGTTTGATTAAAGTTAACAGAAAATTAATGTCAATAAAAAATCAAGCTGGTATATCAGGAAAAGTTGGAAGCATTTTTCTTGTCTCTCTCAAACTAAAGTTAGTGAAATGTATTCTACCTTTACACCTCTTCTGGAATGCAGTTTACTGAGAAATAGAAAAATAAAGTTTTAATTTGTTTCTTCTTACAAGCAAAACTGCAGTTTGCTGTGCTAATTAGAGCATCTGGATTACACAGTCTGCCTTAAATCCCAGGAGAAATCAGGAAAAGAGGCTGGCTTTAAGTATTTCTTACTGTCTCCAAGGTTTTAAATTAAAACCTCTTTTGGTTAGTGAGAAAAGCTTACAGATTCAGTTTTTATATGGGAGGAAGAGTGACAGGGAATTCTCTATTCATATTTCACTCACAGCATGTCCTTTTTATTTAGAAAAACTACACAGTCTAATAAACCATGGCCAGCCATACTTTTATATTTATTGGAGAAGTCTGAGGTCTCTGCTAAATGCCTGAATATAGAGGGGAATAGATGATATAGAAGCTGTAGGAACAGTAAACGATGTGTTGGTTCCCTCTCAGGTCTTTTAACAAAGATACGATTTTTACCCAAGGTAACTAAAATATAAAAGACTCTGCTTTGGGAGATAAATTTGAGTGTCCTGGTTGATGCTGGATGTACCAGGCTTGCTTTTTACCTGCATTATTTTGCAGCCTAAGTTCAAATCATAACTGCTCAGTTGGTTTTTTTTTTTTTTTTTCCTATCTTTTAAAATCTTCTTTAGAAATTTGGTAGAGGTGTGCTGAATCTGAGTCAGTAGGACCTTAGTTACACTAAGCCTTGAAATCTTACTGTGTAAGTCTGGCTTGGTGATAAAAATTACACTGTTGTTGCTTCTGAGTTTTTATTTGAAACTTTTTATTGTGAATAGCTTGATTGCAATGTAAATGTATAGATACTAGCACTTGTCAGCCTCAAACACTAGGAAACCTTTAATGTGCTGACAAAAACATGGGCTAAAAACAGCCTTTGAAATACTGTGAAAGAATTTACTTAACTAGTGAAGAGAAAAATGTCAGTTTGTCTTGAAACGTGAAAAATGAAAATTAATGAGAGTTGCTACATATGTAAATGTGTTGCTTCAGAGAATTGTGGCAGAGATCTGCTCTCTTATCTGCAGTAAGGAGAGAAAAACAGTTTGTTTCAGTGAATCATTACGGAAGCATATCTAATGGCAATTAACGGATAGAATAGGAAGAGTACTTTTATGTTAGGGCAAAATTTACCTTTGTCAGCCAGGTTGTTCTAACTTGTAACCTCCTGCTCCAAACTACGAGGCTGAACTATATGAGCAAAATAAACTTACCTAGCAGCAATGTTATCTGTAACAAAATTAGGCAGGTGCCTTAAGGTGAAGTGACTTTACAACCTGAACCCTTGTATTCCATTGTAGATATTTGGATATGAATTTTCACTCCTTTTACTAGGTAAAAGGTAATGGTAATTGGTAATACCATGTGTGAATCTTGTGTGAATTGTAATTTTTTGTTGTAACTCACCTGATTTCTACTTGCTTATAATCTTGTGGCCATGATTATTGAGGTTATGATTGCATTTCAGTTGCAAACAAATGCCAAGTTAACGACAGAAAGGTCATATAGAGCTTAAAAGTAGCTACAGTTTTGAAAAACCTAAATGGCTAATTGCTTTAATCGCCTACAAATTTTCTTACAAGTAATTAAGTAATAAAGTCAGAAATGATTCCTAATTAGTGTAAGGGAATCAGAGGCCAGAAGCCACAGCATGTGACTTGGACCAAAATGAACCCATGATGTTGCCGCTTTGAGGTGTGATATTAAGTCTCCCTATAGTTGTGGGTTGATCAGGTCGCAGAGGTACACCTGCTGGCACTGAGCAAGGTTGCACAGAGCATAAAAGCAGGAGTGTGGCTGCCTAAGTGTGTCACCCCACCCTTCAGAAACAAGGAATATTACCAATGCTGTGTTATAGCTGTGTTGTTTCCATAGACAAGATGCATTCTGTTCTCTGCTGTAATGAGATTTCTATTTCTAGTCAATCTCCACAATGGAAATCCTTCCAAAACCCAAAACAACTGATATCTGAGAAGTGAACTCATGAGAGCTTTCAGAGAGCCACGAAGGATGTTGGCTTATTTGGGTGGAAGGAGGACCTCACCCTTGTGCTGTCCCTACTGGTCTGACCATGGGCTCTTTGCAAAATGGTGTCTCTTTGAAATACTTGCATTCTGTTGAAAGCTAAGGAAGACATGGTGCACTTGGTTCTGATGTGCCAGAAAAGCCAAAAGGACAGAAAAATCCTTGCTTCCTTTCTGGGATCTCATTATGCAGTGTACCTGGGAATGCATATAGAAGCTTTTGCTTTTAAATATTGAAGTATTTGCAATATTAATAAAGGATGCTATGGCAAATTTTAGATAGTGACTCCTTACTATAACTACTATAACTACTTACTGTAACTAGTTATATTTAAACTAATATGTGGTTTCATTTTGTGAAAAAATTTTTGTTTGGCCAAATGTGATAATTTTCTGTACGTGAACTGTCATACACAAACACCATGAAACTGATAACAGTGCAACCAATATCAATCCTTTCCATATGGCTAGAATTGTTTCTCAAAAATTGTTTCTCAAAACTATCTGTATTGTATACTGTATTAATACTTTCAATATTCAGGCAGAAAGCAAGTTTAGTATTTGTTTTGATCTGTCAGTGGTATGTTAGTTTTGAAATCCAGTTGTGACAATTTGGCTGTCAGGGATGGTTATTCTATTGCCAATGCATCTATTTTGAACTTGTGGACAAAGCTTGCATAGGTTTTTAACTGTTCTGCAGTTCTCTGACAGCTGACCAAACAAGTGCAAGTACATTAGGATACGGGTACGCTTTGCATCCTCCTATAAATGGCTGAAGTATAAGTTCGAAAAATGACCAGAACAAAAGGCAGGTCACTATGAAATGTCCTATACCCTACACGTACAGTAATTGTGGCACTGTATTTAAGCTAACTTTTAATGTTAATAAGCTACTTCTTAATCTCTCTCCATTACTTATAGTTCCTGAGTTAGTATTTTGGAGACATTTTAGCAATATATTTTTAAAATCCTAATGGATTACGCTTGTCATGTTGTCATCAGCTGCTTTTCTACAGAATACTCAATTCTACCACACTTTTTTGGAGACTATATCATAGCGAGTACCTGCCTTAGCCCAAATGTAGCTGAACGGTTTTCTGCTCAAAATACATTTAGCTTTGCACATGTGCCTTTTCTGTTCAGATACACAGTATCTGAGCTTAAAGTAACTTGCATAGAATAGGTGAAAAGTCATTATTTCTTCAGTAAGTATTCTCTAATTAAAGCAATTGCGTTTTGTGTGCACCTGTTCTTACTGAGGCATTGAGTTTCCTCGGCTTGTGAAGTTTTTTGTTAGTTTATTACTTCTACTCTGCATTTAAGCTCTCCTCTCCTGCCTCACCCCCAAGGGAAGAGTTTTCCTAAAATTAGGTCTAACTCCTACCTATGAGTATCAGCACTTTGCTGAATTTTCTTTTGGACACGAGAAGAAATGAAATCTTGATCAGAATGATGTTGAATATTGGGAAATTCTGAACATCTGGCATTTAAATTTGAAGTGGCAATTCATTACCTTAAAAAAAAGTCATAATGACCAACAGTTATGAACTAAAGAATGGACAGAAAGACTTTTTTGCCCAATATGCAGAGAAAAGCATCTGAAATTAAAAACCACCATCCAGACCACTTCACAAGCAACCCAGTGTTAAATGAAGCACATATTCAAAATTTTAGTCCATAATTAAGTTTTGAAATTCATTGACCCTCAATATTGTTAACGTTAGAGATTCTTTGAGATTGAGAGTATAGATATATTTGAATAAAATAATGCTGATTTATGTTTGTGTGTATAGAATTGATAAATCATTGAGTGTTATGCTTCAGGTTATAGTCTCCAAGCCAGCTGAGGTCCAGAAAAATTTTCTCCATGTTACAGAATCATGGTGATTTTTATAGCCTCATTGTATTTGAAATATTCAGCATGTTTCTGTGTTAATGATAGAATGGTAACTAGATAAGACATTGGGATAATATGCAATTAAAGTTCTTAATGGTTTGAAGACCACACATGCATAGAAAAGATAGAAGAAACATGAACTGTATTTTGTCACAAGTGTGAAATTAAGGATCTTTATTGCCCTGAACATGCGGAACTGTAGAGTTCAACAACCGTTATGCCTAAATGTAAGCAAGTATGTAATGTGCAGGCCAGTGATGAATCAAATTGAAAACGTATTTATGACTTTTCAGTCTCTGAAATGACCCCAGTGTAAGGTTAACACTAATCATTCTGCATCATTGGTTTAAGGGCCGTAAGGAACCAAAGACAAAACTTTAAACAAATTAGCACTAAGTTAGTCTACTTTAGAAACTTTTTTTCATGGTTTTGTTAGTCATAAAAGCAAACAGAATTTTGCTAGGACTTGTAAAGGAACCTTTTATTGGATTCCTGCCAGAGGCAGGCTGGTGATCAAATAGAGCAGCAACTTTGCATTTCTGTCAAGCAAAGCTGGACGATTTTTAAATCATTATAAAGTGATTACAGAAAAGCAATGAAAGAAGTAGGTAAAAATAACCTTTATTCCACCAGCTGAGGTCTCTGAAATTTGATAGTCCTTATTCCCAGAATATCACGCATACAGTGAAACCACTGCTAGTAAAACATGAGCTTCTAAAGTGGAAGATACTATGGAAGTGCTTTGATTTATAATGAATACAGTGCAAGTGCAGTAGCATGCAAATTCTTTCAGACCACTTTTACAGTTCTAGTGGACTATGGAAGATAGTGAATTTAATCTTGGAAAAGATGAACACATCTTGTTGCACTTGCAGATTAATGGATGTAGGTACTGTAATATTTTTATTTTTTTTTACTTTGCCCTGTAATATAGAATTGTGGTTATATCAGCTGATGGACGAACTCTTACATTGACAAGCAGTTCTTCTAAAGGCTCGATGTAGATAGAGTGGTTTTATAGTTGCAGAAGGAAATAAACAAGAAATATCACTTAATTTGTTCTAGAAGCGTTTCTGATTTGAAGTATTTGGAAATTTCTGCTCGTGCAGCATTACTGTGCTCCTGTCTGTCTCCAGGTAGGCAGTGACAAAACAGAAAGCTTGTAACTTTAAAAGTTGTCACTTTCTTTTTAAAATTTAAAGTTACCAAGAAGATTTAGGAGTAAAAGTTCAAAAGGTTTAGGACCAGACATAATCCAGAATTTGTCAGGATGCAGAAATGTCACTGAAGTTGGTGCAAAATGCAGTATTGCAGTACTGCATTATGTGAAATGGAGCACCCTAAATCAGTTTCTGAATTTACCAATATCTTATCAGAGCAGAATAACTTAAAAATCAGGAGTAGAACCTTAATGTGGAACTTTGCTTTCTTTTGTATTATTATAGTGTCTAGAGTCAGTCATGAATTATGTGATGCTTGAGACAGCTGACCTGCCTCAAAGGAGGTGCAGATGAATACTGTTTCCAAGCTTTGGCTACTAAGAGCTAATCCAGATGTTGAAAATTAAGAGAAAGCAAGGCTGAAGACGGTATTGGAAGAAATATGAATGTTCCTATTCATTGTGTTGTTGCTTGGGGTTTAAGAAATCCATTAAAACCTCCTGTGTGGTTTTCTCACTGGAATCATATAAAAAAGACTACCAAGGTCCAGGAAACTTGTGTATCATTTCATGTGCTTGTAAATGCTGGCCTTCAACACCTACAAAAAGCTCCATTTGGCGTGCCACCCGCTTTTCCCTATTTTGTGATGCTGATCTGTTTACAACAATTCCACTCCCAGCCTTGGACATCCCAGTGCTATTAAACACAGCTTAATTAGTTCAGTTTGCATGCTTAGTCCTGCTAAGTCCCCATTCAATGTTTGTAAGGCAGAGGCCATCAGATACACAATAGTCGTATCCGGGGCCTTTCAATATACTTAAGCTGAATTTATTCTTAAATGGCTAGAGTAGAGAATACCTGTAATGCAGTGAGACATGAATGGCTACTTTTTATGCATTCCCTATTTTCATTCTTCTCATTTGAAGTTTCATTTGAACTGCTTACAGGCTACATAAAATGTTGTGGACAGGCCTATATAAATATTGTCTAGTTGAAAGTGGCTCGTGTTTCTGGCCTACTTTAAATTAAACGACAGTTAGGAGAGTACCTATCTGTTGGAAAAACTGGGAAAGGAAATACTGAAAGGGTTGAATGAAGAAATCTCATAAAGCATACTTTGGAACTGCATTTTACTGGTAAAGATGTTGCATGTTTATTTTTAATTACCCATTAGTCATGTACTTACTGTGCATCTGATCTAGTGATGTGCTGTGTTCCATTAGTCATTGCAGGTGCTTGTCATATCTCAAACTCAAGTTGTAAATTAGTTTTTGTTCTAAAGCAGTGTTTTGGAAGTGCTGAAATGAGCTCTTTGGTGGTTGTGGGGGCGTGGATTTGGTAGTAAAAGGCATCAAGCAGTTGATTTTTGTGGCGTATAAATGGAGACATTTCTCAAAGGGAGCCTGTAACTGGGCAGTTGTCTGACGCATAAAAAGGGTTCCACGCAGTCATCAGTTGAAGAAACGAACAGAGACTTTGTCTTTAGGATGCTGGTATGACTCTGAAAACACCATGTTTAAATTCACAATATCTGTAAAAGCTGCAGACATTTTAAGCACCTGAAACATTTTATAACAACCTTTGCAACCCAAGGGTCAGTTTTTCCCTTTCTTCTCTTAGATTAGTGGGTTTTTAATAGTCCTGTGTCATCTGTTCAAGATGCATTGTCATGAAAGCAGTGTTCAAATGGCACTCGTTGGCAGCCTACACTAACTGCAACTTTTCTTGATTGAAACCTGGAAGAACTGCTCAATGTTTCTGCACGCTGAGAACTTCTCAGAGGCCTGGATATGAACTGGGTATATCAGGTTTTCTAATTGTCTGATAACAAGCGGGGCGCAGTCTAACTATTTTTTTTTCCCCTGTGGTAATCTGCTGTGCTGTCTTGCTTGCTTTTTTTGCCTTTTTCATATTGTATACATGAGTAATTTGTGTTTTCCTCTATCTTTGTCTGTATAAATAGCATCTTTGCAATAGCAAATATGTTACAGTGGCAAATTGGTCACAGTTTATTTACTTGGTCACTGTGTGTATTATTGTGCAGTAATTCAGTGTCTAATTCTGAAAGCCTTAGTCCACTAGAAGTTTGTTACAAAGGAAAAGCCTCATATATCAGTAAGGTATTGTGTGCATGTTATTTGAACACTTTTTTTTTTCCATGGAGCTCTTTGAATTTTTAGAGGAATGAATTACAAAAGTGCACGTGCTATTACTTTTGTTAGAACATCTGCTTTTGGTTGATCAACCAAAATTTTTAGATTTCTTTTTAGCATTTAAGTTTAGCAAGACATTTCAGCTTAGGTGTTTAATTGTTATCTCTGAATTGTAGTGTTCTGAATTATGTTGTAGTTCGTGATTATGAAAAGTCACCTCCAAGAGTTTAGTGGATTTAATGGAATGGATTTTTCTTGTTTGTTTGTTTTTAACCAGGTGTCGTGGTTTAACCGCAGTTGACCCACACGGCCGCTCACTCACTCCCCCCGTGGCAGGATGGGGAATCAGAAAGGTAAAAGTGAGAAAACTCGTGGGTTGAGATAAGGACAGTTTGATAGGTAAAGCAAAAGCCATGTGCACAAGCAAAGCAGAACAAAGGATTCATTCACCACGTCCCATGGGCAGGCAGGTGTTCAGCCATCCCCAGGACAGCAGGGCTCCATCATGCGTCACAGTGACTTGGGAAGACAAACACCATCACTCCGAACATCCCTCTTTCCTTCTTCTTCCCCGACTTTATATGCTGAGCATGACATCCTGTGGTTTGGAACATCCCTTTGGTCAGTTGGGGTCAGCTGTCCCGGCTGTGCCCCCTCTCAGCTCCTTGTGCACCCCCAGCCTGCCCAGTGGTGGGGTGGGGTGAGGAGCAGAAAGGGCCTTGGCTCTGTGTGAGCACTGCTCAGCAATAACGAAAACATCCCTGTGTTATCAGCAGTGTTTCCAGCACAAATCCAAAACACAGCCCCATACTAGCTCCTGTGAAGAAAAGTAACTCTATCCCAGCCAAAACCAGCACACCAGACAGCAATATATTTATTATTAGTCTAGAGGAATTTGTTCCTTTCTAGTATTTTATTGCACAGGGACATAGTTTGACTTCTGCTTGACAGGAGTACAAAGGCAGAACACATTAATGGTGCTTTATAATCAGTGTTTCCATATTGTGCTGGTATTTTATACTTTATTTAGGGTTTATCTTAATGTAACCACAATGTGATTTTGCCAAGTTGTAAACATTCTGCTTAGAATTTCCTGTCATATGTCATTTTCCTGTATCAAGAAGTCATTGAAGTGGATCAAAAGAGTAAGCACATTATTATTACTGATAGTATTTAGCAGTCTAGGATTATATTAAAAACATGAGTTACATGCTGCATGTTTAATGTGTTGAAGAATTTCAGTAAGATAAGATTTATCAGTATTCACTTGTAGTATTTCAGAGTTACCAGAAAGGTTCTCTTTTTGGAACAGTTATCTGTGGTAATAAAAAGAACTTGTATTTTGGGGTGGATGAAATAGACTCCTGGCGCTTAGTGAACTACAGCATTTTTCACTAAGGAACAACAGAGCAAAATTTGTCTCTAGTGGAGTAACATTTACTAAAATAGTGCAGTATATTTATTAGCTTTGCTAATAATATGTATCATGATGGACTACAGTCCTACTTTGAGAGGGTTCATCAGGTAGTGAAAGGGTTGCAGGCACTGGAATTAGACTGATTTACAAGAGTAAAGATTTTTCCGATCTCTCTAATCAGCCTCTGAGACTTTATTAAAATATCCCAGTATTGTCACTGTATACCAAAGAAAAATAAGCAGGCAATGTATTATACAAAGGCAAAAAGAAGATGCCTGTAATCCATAATATAAGGCTTATTTGGTTTGTGTGGCAAGGTTTTGTTAGTGAGGGCAAGGGCTACAAGGGTGGCTTCTGTGAGAAGCTGCCAGAAGCTTCCCTCGTGTCCGACAGAGCCAATGCCAACCAGCTCCAAGACAGACCCACAGCTGGCCAAGGCTGAGCCCATCAGTGGCAGTGGTAGCGCCGTCTGGGATAATGTGTTTAAGAAAGGGGAAAAAAAGTTACTGCACAACAGAAATTGCAGCTGGAGAGAGGAGTGAGAATATGTGAGAATACGTGAAAACAACTCTGCAGACACCAAGGTCAGTGAAGAAGGCAGGGAGGAGGTGCTCCAGGCACCGGAGCAGAGATTCCCCTGCAGCCTGTGGTGAAGACCATGGTGAGGCAGGCTGTCCCCCTGCAGCCCATGGAAGTTAATGGTGGAGCAGATAACCACTTGTAGTCTGTGGAGGACCTCATGCCAGAGCAGGTGGATGCACCCAAAGGAAGCTGTGACCCCATGGGAAGCCCACACTGGAGCAGGTCTTCTGGCAGAACCTGTGACTCCGTGGAGAGGTTTGCTGGAAGGACTTGCGACCCTGTGAGGGACCCACGCTGGAGCAGTCTGTTCCTGGAGGACTGCACCCCATGGAAGGGACCCATGCTGCAGCAGTTAGGGAAGAACTGCAGCCTGTGGGAAGAACTCATGTTGGAGAAGTTCGTGGACTGTCTCCCATGGGATGGAACCCACGCTGGAGCGGGGGAAGAGTGAGGAGGAAGAAGCAGCAGAGACAACCAGTGATGAACTGACCACAACCCCCGTTTCCTGCCTGCCTGTGCCACTCAGGAGGAGGAGGTAGAGAAATCAGGGGTAAAGAGGAGCCTGGGAAGAAGTGAGGGGTGGGGGAAAGGTGTTTTAAGATATGGTTTTATTTCTTATTACCCTACTCTGATTTAGATTGGTAATAAATCAAATTAATTTCCCCAAGTCGAGTCTGTTTTGCCTGTGATGGTAATTGCTGAGTGATCTCCCTGCCCCTTATCTTGACCCACAAGCCTTTCATTGTATTTTTCTCCTCTTGTCCTGCTGAGGAGGAAGAGATAGAGCGGCTTTGGTGGGTGCCTGGTGTCCATCCCACAATATAAGTTAAAATATATGATCTTGATATTTAATCTAGCAAGCTCTATTATCAGCTGTTCTATCCATACAGTAGAATTATAATTGTTTTTAATATCACATAATCAGGAGAAAAATATGTATTCCATCCATTACATCGCATTTTTCACTATTAGATCATTGATGTACAACAAGAGATTAACCAAATGAAGTTCCCTAACAATATTTAAAGCTTTTAGTTATCTTAGAAGGTATTTGCCTATACACTAAGTAATTATTGATAAGTATTTTTTGAAGTATTTTCTATTATAAATATCATCAGATAGAAGAGATAAACTACTGAACTTTTCAAATAGAACGTTATATTAGAAAAGTGTGAATTTAACATATAACCATAAATTTAACATATTCAAGGAATTTGCTTGTTCACTTAATATGCACAGAAGAATGCTAATTTAATGTTTATCAGACTTCAAGGTCATTATTCTAATGAGAAGCGCAGGTGTGTGACAGTCCATTTATCAGGGAAAGAAATAGACTTAAATAATTACATGTAGTTGGGGAGATCAATAGAAATAGAAGCTTTACACCAAACTGTAGTATGGAGTAAGGTACATGAAGGTAAACTTGATGTAATTAAATGATCAGTAGATTTATTTGTCATTTTGATATAGGGATAGATCTGAGCTCCTTGGTTTTCAGCAGTGTATTACTTTTGAAAATAACTGCTAAGTTTTGTCTCTTCTTTTGTTAATTTTGAAGTTTTATGATGTTTAATGGCTCATATTAAAGATATGTAAACAAATAAAAACTGTAAGGAGAAGCATTGATAACATGGGAGAGGTACAGTAAGAATGAGAGAATGCAAATAATTCAGAAATTCTCTTTATTATGTGAACTCCACTTCATCTTTGGCTGATGTGTCCTTTTCTCAGTGGTGAGTCTTCGTTAAAACGGAACTGTTTGCTTTTATAAGAGAGCAGAAATACTGAGATGCTCTCTGCAGTGGTGGAAATTGTTGGGCATGTAGCAAAAGTGTAGTGTCACACTCCTCCTCTATAAGTATCAAATCTGAGAATTCTGTTGAAACCTAGATTTCAACCAGGGTTGCACGTGATTTTCATTCAGACCTACTGTGACAATTAAAAAAAAAAAAAGCTTCTTCCGGGGTAAAAAAGTTCTCTTCAGAGAAATTTATTTTATATATTTTATATGTTAATTAAGTATTATTTTATATGTTAATTATGTATTATTTTATATGTTATATATATTCAGTGTTATTTTATATGTTAATTCAGTATTACATGCACACACACAAATAAACCCATGAGGAAGTGTATTCAAAATAATTACTTCTCACAAAAATGCGATGGATACTAGATTGTGTTACTTGAAAGTTGGTTTATGCCTTCAATTTGCATTGCCGTGTAAATTGTTTAGGTGCTTTTCAAAATGTTATCCATAAAATATAAACTTACAATGTGTAATTAACACTTGCAGGGTACTGATTAGGCTTTCAACTTTTGTATTCTAGACAGAAACTCTTTAATATATATATGATAATTATATGTATGTGTAAATTGTGTATGCAATGATATTTTATTATACTCTTCAGGTTTTAAAATATGTAATTAAAAGACAGTAAATCAGTAAATATTTAAAAATATAATACTGAATTTTAAAACATGTCATCGTTAGTCTTGTAGTGTCTCATGTAATCTTGTACAGTGTTTGTTAAACCTGTAGTGCCATCCTCACACCTGTAAATGTGGAATTTTTCCCTGCCTCCCCATCAATGGTATTTAAAACCAGTTGTCCACTGCGGGAAGATCTGGGAAGCGTACTAGGGACAGGTGTAGATAAACTTTTAGCCAGGTATTATGAGACTGCACTGAGCACTAAGCTTGCTTAGGATCTTTTATGTAAAATCCCAGTAGGCAGCTACAAGCATTGTAAGGTGCCCAGATACCTTGTTGATCTGGTCATTATGCACTGGCCAGGTGCACACACTGTGCAATTTGTACAACTAGATTTCTTTGCTTTGAACTATAACTTAATTCTGGTTAAACCACGAATCAAGGACATTTGTTAGGTGCAATAGTAGAATTAGTAAGTGTAAAATAGTACAGTGCTTGTCTGCTGTGGATAAATAAGTTGGGTGTTGTTTAAGGACCAGGAGTCTAATCATTACTACACTTCTGCACCTGAAACCTGGTCATGGATCATCTTCCAGCAATAAGAGATGAATAACGTTTACCTTGTTTCAGTGCCTAATCTCAGAGAAAGTTTTATTGTAGAGGTGGCGTTGGTGCATTATGTAGAAGTTGGATGGAAAGGATGGAAGAGGTCCTCAGGTGAATAGCAGAAGCGAGGAAAAATTTCATTAGTGATTAGCGTTGACTGGCTGTTCTGAATGTGCATTTTTTGTACATTGGTGTTAAGAAGTCCTTAGAACTTACAGCAGTACTACATCATGTAGTTTAGAAGCATTTGTGGTACTGACTGAGAGAAGACAGGAAAGAGTGAGTCAGGTTCTCTTCTTTGTTCTTTTAGTTTTGTTTGCAAAGTTGATTTTGAAGATGGTGGTAATAGGGAATGGTGCCTCTACACACTGGGTTACCATGATTCTCGATGTGGTCTTTCACACTTCATCTTTTGTGCACAGAGGTAAAGGAGCTGTGGGATACTGTGGGCATGTTTCAGAGATATAAAGTGTGTGTGTGTTTCTAATAAAGACTCCTTTATAACATAGTGAGCATAAGAAATGAGAATGTTTAATCTGAACACCAGTATTATCATATGCAACTTCTGATTTATAACTGTTGTCAAGTTTTAGCCCCGATACTAGTTTCTTTTAGAATAACATATTTATCAATAAATATATTCTAGTACATTTTATGTAGGGGAATGAACTCACTTTGAAGTCATTAAAGATGTTTCTCATGTGCAGCAAATATATTACGTTGTCTATACAGCCTCTTATACAATCCTACCAAATTTGCACCCTTACTTTTTCAATACCAGTTAATTTTTTTTCTTTGGAGTACGTGGATATTGCCTGCTGAAAGACTTGGGAGGTGCATGCAGAAGTGGAATAAATAATCTGTAGGTAACTGAGCACACTGCATAACCCATTGGTTTAAAAGCAGTTTGCAGATTTTGGAAGCAAAATTATGTTGTGGTCAATTGAATGTAAGCAGTAAAAATATACTTACGTGTATGAGTGCGTGTAGCACTGTGTGTACCAAGAGCTGAATATCATAAATATAAGCAAGGAAAAAAGTAGAGATGGAATAGGCTCTGATGATGATAGAAAATGTGGTAGCTGAACAGTTATGTCTGCAATGGACAAACTACATGGGGTCCCTGATTACGGGATGGTAATAAGGAGGTCAGAGATTGGAGAGAAAAGTTAATTGCATTCAAATCCTTACAATGCTGCATTAGTAGGTCATTAGGAACAAGTGAGAATGGCAGCTTAAGAAAGGAGTATCTATGGGACAGGTAGGGATATTTCCTTCTAATTTCATCAATTATTTTGTAAAATTATAGTGGAAACATGCAAAACATAAAATCTATCTTTAAGCTGCAAAAGTGCATTTGCCTGATTCTGCTTGCATTATGCCAGTGTAAACAGGACTGAGCTTGCTGCAGTGGTCAGATGAGAAATCTGACCTGGGAACTGTTCTTGAGCTGCTCGGCGGTGTCTAACTATAGTTTTAACAAAGTGGTTTATTCTGAACTTCAGCGGAAAAGAGGCTGAATGCAGGAATTCATTCACAAAGCTTCCAGTATGAGAGAGATTCCTCAGTAAGGAACACTTCTGTTTGTGAGAGACTGAAGAAGGGCATGTTGTGTAGTTAAGCCTTGATCTTGCCTCACTATTTTTTTTGTCTGCCTCTTCTGGCGTGCATCCCATGTCACAGGCAATGTTCTTAATGTACAAAAGTAATTATAAAGGAAAGTCAAAAGCAAGTGTTTGACATTTTCTTTTATTTATTGTGGAGGTGGTTTAGCTTTCTGATTTGTTAATCAATTTTTATATGTGAGTAAAAGGATAAAATAAAGTAGAACCTTTCATGGAAACACGTAATAGCTGGCCTCAAAGACTATTTGGAGTTTTGGGGAGCAAGCTAATTTCTAAACTTTTTTTTAATGGATCAGAATCACTTCTTTGAGTAGTGATTTTTTTCAATTATGATACCTCACTAAATGTTTGGGGTTTGCTTTTTTTTTTTTTTTTTTTTTTTTCCTTTCAGACTTACTATTACCAGCAATGTAAAATGGATTGCTTTGACATCTTTGTGTGTTCTGAATCCATTCAGGTAACTCCATGCAATGCACTGACCTTGCAAATGTGTGTTTTCTAAGATTTTCTAAGTCTAGATAAATTAGTTACCCTTCATAGCCATACTACTGTTTTGAATTGCCTGCTGTGCTTTGATATATATTTCTAATTTTTGGTTGCGTTTGTTTTCATAGATGCGCTTTAGATTCTCACTCTTCAGGGCATTCTTTTCCATTTTTTACAATGTGTCCTGTTTTTAAATGCTCATCCTCTTGCTGTCTGGTCTTGTTGGTTTTCTTTTCCCTACACTGTCAGTTCACTGTAAGATGATCAAATACTCTTGGTGCTGCTGTAAATTGGTGGTGACATCCTGGAAATCCATTGGCTGCTTCAAAGCAAAATTACTGAGAGTGGGTGGAGAATCAGAGTTTGAGATTCTAGCATATTTAACTAAACTATGCTTCTTGATAGTTCCTCACTAAGTGTAGCAGTACATTACTTTGAGCTATTTCAATTTTAAAGATTCCTGCTTCATTGAGAGTAATAAGCCATAGGCTGTAATTTACAAAACAGAGTGATTTAACTGTTTCATCTTTATGTAATTCTGAATATCATTCATGGGCAAAGCATCTCTGATCAAAGGAACATGTGACAGTAGAATTAGCCCTGACATCTTGCTCTGAGTTCCATTGATTAGAAATCATGAGTGTTTCAGTAGCAAAAATAGTTGAGATCAGCTAAAAGCGTACATGAAATAGCTCTGTGGCCCTAAAAAAAAGGGAAATAATTAAACACCTAATGGGCTAGACTGCTAGAATAAGTGACAGAACATTCACACCTTCAGAGTGTGTTAGAACCCCTGTGTTTGTCATTCAGCCGGCGTGTTCTGTGGCTTAGGCTTTGCTTTGAAATCTAAAGCGCTGACTGAGAACAGCAATGACTATCTTTTCCACTTTGGCCAGCAATTCTTTGTGAATCTCCAGTTCTTGGACTGTGTTACAGAACGTTGAAACCTTCCCCCTGTACTACTAAATTGGTGTAATTTTCAAAGAACACAGATGGAAAGGTAAAAGTAATTAGCAACCTGCCTGCTTTGGCCTTGTGATCAGAATTTTCTGAGGTAATAAGAGAAAAAGTAATGACAGCAAGAAAATGCTACTGTAATCCATCCAATTAACATAGTTTCAATTATGGCATAATTATCTGTAAACCTTTTTTCACATCTGTTATGCAGCTTGGTTCTATTCTTGGAAGAATCTGGCTAAGAAATAAATGCCGCTTATGGACCACTAAGAAAGTAACTTTAAACTCTACCATAGAAGATTTTAGACGCTTTCCCATTTGACAGATAACTCAAGTGTACTTTCATACTGCTGTACTTCTCTCCCTACCGATCTACATCCCTACCTTGTCTCAGTTCTATCAGTGTTTTATGTCAGTAGGAAGACCTTATTCATGTCAAAAAGTGAAATGGTACTGCTTTTACTTCTAGCCACAGAATGGAAAAAACCTTGCAAAAAATCTTTTTAATGTCCTTGAGATCTGAATCCTTTCCTAACTTGGAAATGCATATTTATGATTTCTGAGAAATTCTGTATGACTCAAGCTCTAGGGCAGAAATAAAATAGAAAAACCAGATGTACTCAAATTATTATAGCATTGATTGAATATCAATAAAAATCTAATAGAATAACTTGTAGCTTTTAAAGAGAAAATGGAGAAAAATATAAATTACTCTAATAGTCCAAGGTGACGGATAATTTTTAGCAATGATTTTGTTCAATTTTAATAATGTCTAATTTTAATTTCTTTCATTTTGATGCTTGTGCTTTTCTAACTGCAAGGCATCGATGAAAGCAGATCTAATTGTGTGACTTTTCCTTAAGGTGCTGTCAGTAAAGCTGGCTATTGTGGGACTATTAAATGTATTGGGTAGTTGTTACCACACAGGAAGTTTTATTGGAGTGAACTAGAATGTCATACTATATTGTGAAGATCCTCACTAAAAGGATAGCAAAAGCTAATGATCTCCGTTGACTCAGTTTTATTTCAGATGCTTCAGTGAGTACTTGGATAATAAATCATGTCTGAAGCTTAAGAAAATTCTTGTCTTTTCAAGAATTTAATGTTAGTTACCCTTTGTGTGCATGCAGTCCTCAAGTAGTGTTACATTTTGTGAAGACAATTCATTGGAGAGTTATCTATGAACTCTGCTAATACCAGAACATTCAAAGAGATTAAATATGGGGAAAAAAAAATGTTTCTATCTGACTGTGATAGAAAATTGCTAATCTCCTGAACTTTGTACAGAATTTTATTACCTTTGGTAACAGGAAGGAGAAAGCAAAGGTTTTTCAAGAAAACGTAGTAGTTTATTTGGATTACTGATTTTTGATCAACCCGTTTCAAGATTTTTGAAATTGTTTTGTCTTCCTGCCCTGACATTTCATTGGAAGCTATAGGAGGCTTACCTACCTGAAGATGAGAATAGAAGCTTGCAAAACGAGAGGAAAAGAAGAGAAGACACTACACATTCTCCTCCTGAAAGGCTTCTAAGAAGTACAAAGTAACCTGTGTGCCAGGCAAATTCATATGTGAAATGTGTAAGTTTTTGGTGATCATAAAAGAGTGAGCATGATTAGATCAGCTTGTTATAAGACAACTACAAGAAATTACAACTTTTTCAGTCCAGTAGTTATTTTTTGAAGCTGCACACATATATATGCAGTGCCTGCCAAAATAATTAATTTAGGCCTGTGATCAGTGAAGAAAACATTTTGGATATACTAGGAATTAAGTCTTAGAAGCCCTTTGCCCCTGTCCTGCTGTGTGACACTGAGCAAGTTGTTTTGCCTTTGTTTTCCCTGACAAATCTGCTTGTCTTGTCTATTTGTGTGGTAGATGTTCGGCATGGATTGTCTCACAGAATGAGATTTTGCAGAGCCTGAAGTAATGAATTCCTAATCCTAAATATAAATTAATTTGTATAACTTTTACTTGTCTGTTTTGCTGTTCACAGTATATTTTAGTTGCAGTTTTGAAGGTATGAAATACTTCGTGTGTTTTTTGGATGGGTTCTTGGGTTTCTTTTTGACTGAAAGTCTCCAAGGTGGTGAGACTTTCAAAAATCAATATTAATAATATCTTCTGATAAAAATCCTGTGAAGGACTAACACAATATCTTCAGTAATCCTTGTTATGTTCAAGTCAGATAAGCATCTTTTCTGTGGAGTAAGAAAGAATCTGCTTCCTTTCTTTAAGAGGTAAAAATGTGCATGAAAAGCCAGAGCATCTTTGAAGAGTTTTCTCTTGTGTGACTTCAGGACAAAAGGATCTCATATTGTCGCTCTAATTTTAGTATCAAAATAAATAGCAGATTATACTAATCTTTCACTCAACATGCAGAATAAAAAAGTTAGTATTAGTCATACCACAACTGTTCTCTTAAAAGGCAGTGCTTGTGTTTAACTTCTAGGTGTTACATGGCCCTGCAATGAATAACCTTGTATTATTTTTAACTATGTCCTTAAGCAGAGCCCACTGGAGCCAAGCAGAACACTTTTTATGACTTTAGAGCACTTTGGATCTATCAGTTATCTAAATATATCCTTTTTATTGTATAAATCAATAAATCTGTTGCTCTGGCACATTTTCAAATGTTACACTTGAAATAGTTGCTTGTTCACTGAACAGCCTGTTTATAGCAGATCAGAGTAGTGCCAAATTGCTTTAGGTTTACTTCGCATCGATAGGTCCCAATTTCATAAATATAATAGATCTTCAAAATTAAACATGATGTCCTTAAACTATCCTCCCTGATTTCCTAATACCTAACCTAAGTCTCTACAGAGACTGATGTGCCTTACGTTTCAGTAAAAATGAATTACAAATGAAATGAGAATTTAATTAGAAGGAAATAGGCAATACTGACTACAGTAAGGCCAGGCACAGGGATATTTAATTTTGATAAGTAATTCTTATAGGAGTTCATCATGTAATGTGCAGACAAAATAAATGTAATTAAAGCAAGAGTGCCTTATCCTACATCAATTTCTAGGAAATCTGTGAAAGTGAACATAAATGTTATCTTGCTGTGGTATACCATGTTGTAGTATATGGTTCAAACTAAGGTTCTGTGTGGTAGTAATTTTTGTTTCTGTAGTTTTGTAACACAGAAATAAGCTGCTTGAAATATCTTTTTTTGATTTTTTTTTTTTTTTAAATTTCTTGAAATTGAAATTTAATATTTCTTGGACACCAAATACTTAGAGCTGTGAAACTGATGACGACAATTACCAGCTTCTTCTTACTTCAGCTCTCAAAAGTAGTTGGTGAAGAACAGTGGTACTTTTGAGTGGTTATTGAGCTTTGCAAATTATTTTGTTTTGAATTTTTTGTGCATCATGTAAAATTGTGATGCATTAAACACATGAAAAAATAAACCAATTACTTTTCCACTAGGCAGCGTGTGAATTGTTCAGATAATTGCCATTCTTTCTAGATTTTGGAGGATACAAAAGGACACAACTTTAATATGCTTCATGAGGAGTATTTGTCCTTGGTAGTAATAGTACCCTGCTAGCTATATTTGAACTGAATATTTAACAATGGATTTCTGTTCCCTTAACTCTAAACTAGAACATCAGCTTAACTGAAAAAAATGATGCTTCCATGAGCAACTAACAGGAAGCTCAATAGTGCTTGGGACTGACTCGCTTGGGATTTCTACTTCCAGAAACATCTCTGAGTATTTCTAAATCTGTAGTAGTTTATAGCTAAATGGAAAGTTTATTTCCTGAAAAATGTTTAACACTTACACTGATGGCAACCCTTTATGGTTAGGAACAATGTATTCTGGTAGGTTCTGAAGTGTTTAGCTTCTTAAAGTAGATTTTCTTATGCCCATATTTAATATGTTATTTGTGTACTGCATTCATACTTGTGATAGCCTAAAGCTTTCGTGATAGTATTTCATTCCATAAATAAATTTTGGGTTTGGGGAAAAGCTTACTGTTCAGACAGTGAATGCCTTTTCTGAACTGTGGAAAGGTAAACAGTGAAACCATCTATCTAGTGAAACTTTGCAGAACAAACCAAAGGTATGGACTTCAACAGAAAGAACAAAAAAAGTAGCATTTGGGATATTACTTCTGTTGTGCCAAATCTTGCAAGAGTTCAGCAGTTCGGCCTAGGGCTAGATTTTCAGGCCAGTGTTGCTCAGGCAGTCTGTTTCTAAAGCAATGACTTTGTAAATAAAATTTAAATGTAATTTTATTAGTGATTATTCTGAAGTATGCTAGTTTACCGCTGGATGTTTATGAATGTTGCACTTCATTCGGGTTAGATCATCTGGTTTTTGTTTTTTCATTGCACACATGAGATTAAAAAAAGGTGTTCTCATGAAAAACTGGGTTGGAGTTCGATGGATATGTGGAGCTCTGCTCTTTCCAAGTGTTTTGTGATTGCCCTCCAGAGTAAAACATATCTAGGGGACAGCAAACCAGAGGTGACTGTCAGGAGCCATATAATTGCTTACTGCTGGAACTACTGCTACTTACTACTATTTTACCATCTTAGACACTTCCATGATTTTATATTAAAAGCCCTTACGTATCTTACATAGCCTCTATTCATACAGCAGTTGTTCTGTCTTCCATGCCAGACAGATTTGTGGTCCAAAAAAGCATACCATGGTTATTCTTTTTTTTTTTTAATCCATGAAGCTGAGCGCATTCTACCAATTGTTTTATGTGAACTCTAAATACAAGACGTTGAGCTGCAAGTCAGAATGTTATATGAATTGCTTCTGCTTCTGTGTATGATTTTAGGAAAATAAAATGGGAAATCCTACCTGGTGCTGCGAGCAAAATGCTACACACTTGGAGTTTAAAGTAAATGAGAGTTGCTGGCTGTTGTAGTGTAAACTTCAATTTGTGTTTTGTGACTTCATTTAACCTGCCAATTTCTACATTCAATCCAAGATGACAGAAGTTACATGAATGTCCAGTCCTTGGTTTGAAAATAGAGGTGACTTCATTTGGGCTACTTACCTGAGAGAAAAGCATGGTGTTCTTAGTACTTCTGAACACTGATGGATGGACTTATAAGCGGATTTTGCAGGATTATCTGAAAGTGTGTTTTGGCATTTGTAGTTTCTGCAGCATACTTCCTTGTCTCTAGTAATTTCACTGAAGATGGGAAGAAATATTTGTGGTTAGAAAATTCAGTCTTTTCCTTATTTTTCTTTTGAATTACTTTGTCCCTTCAAAAGTGACAGGAGAAGGGGGGATAGTAAATGTTAATATATGGATATTTGCTTATTGTAGAAGGGTGAAATCATACCTGATGTAACTCAGTGAATAGCATTGTCTGGGGTTTTCACGTATCGTTTCAGGTTCAGTCATAGTAATTCTTGGGGTTACAGAAGCAATCCCATAGTACAAAGGGTTGCCATTAACATGAACAGAGAATCTCTTTGTAGATACAGTAGTTTGTTAAAGCTAATCCAACATGACACCACCTTGAGTCCTGTTTAATTACTCTCAAGTTTAGCAGTAATTGTGAGCAAAGCCCCTAGGTTAAAATCCAGAACAATTTAATCTTTTATGTTGCAAATAAATGCTGAGAGATTCTATAGAATTTCAGAATGTGTTTGTAGTTAAGCAAAACATAAGATTGTGTACATTAACGTACTTAAGTCTTGGTTGTGCTTTAGATGTGGATGTGGTTTGGGCTGGAAGAAGTAGGGGGTGCATCCAATGCAACAGTAGCTGACAGCCTGCAGAATGTCAGACCTGGGAGTCCAGCAGAACATGGCTTCAACTTATTACTGTATCACTGAAACATACCCAAGGGGAAATGTTAGCTCCAAAGCACTTTTCCCCTGTCATTTTGACTGGGATTGGCAGGAGAAGAAGATTTTCTTTAAGAGTAGAGGTAGGAATTCTAGGAAAGAATTTGATTTAAGTATAACTTCGGTGGAAGCTCTAGTTGATAGAGGTTTGCTAGCTTTGATTGTGGTGATTTTAATAAAGACAGAGATTAGGCTCTCTTTTCATGTCTGTTTCCCTTTAAAAAGCTAACAGGAAAAGTGTGGCTGTGCAAGATGTTAGTTTTGGGCAATCAAGAGGTTTACTTTCAATTACTTTGAAGTATTTAGTTTAGATTCTGACTTTTCAATATTTTTAATTATGAGAAGAATATGGAAAGCGCAGACCCTTCTGGAGCTACTGCTTCAATGGTGTACGTGAACAGAGGCCAAAACTGCTCTTACATAGAAAATATGCTTTAACATCCATTAGCTAAGATAATGGAGAAGAAAAGCAGACAGCTGTTACAGATGAAATTAAGAGCGATCCAAATAAACTGTAGAGTTAGAAATTCTGGTGGACTGGTTTTTTTTTTTAATTTATTTATTTATTTATTTATTTATTTTTGTTTGGGGTTGTTCTGTTTTGTTTTGTTTTTTAAATGGGAGATTTCTGTCTCTTGGCTGGAGAGAGCGAAGTTTCTTTAGAAACAAGTTTAATGGGAGAAAATAGTTTTGAATTTCTCCAGAAGGAAACCCAGAAAATTTCTACTAAATTCCTACTGATCCCTACTTGAGTTTTGCAGTTACATTGCTTTGGTTTTGCATTACTTAGTGACAGGCTCTCTACAGAAATTACTAGCATTAATGACAGGATGTGAAATTTCTAGCAGCTAGCAAGACACAATAGTAGTCTCTCAGAAGCCAGCCTAATTAGAGAGTGGTCCATCTCCTCCTCAAGACAGGATCCCTCTTCACTCCCACCAAATTAAATTAAGCTTGAATTTTTACAGGTTGCTTGAGGCATCCCAGCAGGTTGGTTCAGCACCTTCCTCTAAGCTAACCCAGAGGGAATGATTAGCAATCTCTAGTAAGAGAAAATGTGCAATTCAGGAGGCATCTCTTATTTGCTTCACTCAATAATGCAGTCATTTGTATGCCGTTGTCCAGCAGTTTCAGGTTTCTAGGCCTCTGCTACAGTTCTGTGTAATAATGTTAGTATCTGATTGTCAATACACAGAACTGATTTTATGAACTTACACTTAAAATGTTTTATTCTGTATTTTATTCCACTTGGGGTTTTAGTTCAGTATTTTTTCTTGTAGTTTACCGTAGAAATAACTTTTAAGTGGTAGAACATGTGCTGTAATAATACATGAGGGAAATCTTCAGTGAAGAAATGTACAACAGAAAAAAGAGCAAAATGGAAGTCACGTCTGGACATGAAAAGGAAAGAAAAGGAGACACAAGTCCAGGACAGTTTTCAAATCTTGCTTGCAATAGTGAGCAATAAGGTGTATTCAGCTTGCTATTTTGCTGTTGAGCAACTATTCATCTATTCTGTATTACCTCCCAGAAGCTGAAATGTGACATATCCTTTGGAAAGATGTAAAGGAATAAGACAAGGGAGACAATACTCCAAGACAGTCTTGGAGTTGTGGAGTATGTGAGAACTAGAAGTAGCGTGAAGTTAGTGTGAGATTCAGACACTCTTGTTTCTTTTGTGTGCATGGTCCTGTGGCTAGTTACTTAAGAAGCTAGCCCTAGAAAACATTCAATTTTACTTTGTTGAAGTGTTTTTTTTTTTTTTTAATCATTGCTGAGTTTAAAACAATAGTTTAACCAAATCAAGATAAGATTTTGGCCTTTTTTCTTTCTTTAACTTATTTGGAAAATAATGAACTAAAAATTGCTTCCTCCTTGTAGGAAATACTTATTACTCAAAAAAACTTCTTTCTGAAACACACTGAAGTATACACAACAAATAATTTCTGTAATAGGCCAAACTAGCTTTGCTTTGATGTAATTTTCCCTTAAGGAAAATAATAAAAAGACTAATGTATGCATATTCATTGAAACTCTCTGAATGTGTAGTTCCTCTGTGAATTGCCTGTGCTTTAAGATAATCTAAAGCTCACAGCTTTGCATTAGAAAAGCAGAGATTTCTCTCTGTATTAACCCACAAATTTTCTTAAACTGCAGGTGAGTATATCCTCAGAGGTACTTTGCTGGGTTGATGTTTCTGTCTTAAACTGTATTTAAAAAAAATGGCATGTCAAGGCTGACTGCTCATATTGGTAGGGACAAACTGTTAGAACAAGTTGATGCTGCAGAGCAAGTAAACTGTTCCATTTTATTTACTTTTACATCTTTAGATTGTACAATGAAAGTGAATTAAAGTGATGAAAGCATGCAGAAAATTCAGTTCATTTTTTTAGGTTTGTGTGTGTTAGAATATTCAGGGACTTCATGCAAAGCTAGGCAGAAGTGACTTGAAATAGAGTTTTGGCAAACTGAATAGCTTGATGTGCGTAACAAGGAGATACCGTAGTTGCCATATTTCAATTAGACATAAAAGAAGACTGTTCGAAATGGGTGATTTTTTTAAATTAGACCTCATCAGAGACGGAAAAAATGGACAGGCAGCAGTAGTATTTCTATATAGTTCATGGCTTTAAAGCTTCAGATTTAATCACTTTTGTCACAGATTTGTTTTTCTCAGTGGCTTAGTCTAAGGCAGATTTTTAACAGTAATTAAGCGCTGAATGCTTATAGGAGCTGAATGTGATATATTTTAAAAGTGTCACATTCGTTCTGTGTTTCAGTTTCACTTTGTAAAGCTGAGACAATGTTATTCCTCCTCTTTACAAGGATATTGTGAGATAATTCTATTAAATCCTGCAGTGTACTTGGAACTTATGCTATTCTTGGGTATCTAATGTAGTCTAGTAAGTTAAGTACCTAACATGTCGAGATGTTCTCATCTTGCAGAAATTATTTGGTTAAAACTTACTATAACATGAATTATCTTTGTAAAAAAAGATGAGATGATACCAATAGTGAGGACTCTAATTAACTTGAATGAACTTTGATTCAGGTCCGTTAAAATTTGTCGTGAACAATTTTCAACATACAGGTTCTGCAAATTAATTTTAGTTCTTGTGTTTATTCTTGTTATGAGTAAACTTGTTACTTTAAGTAGGGCTGTGCAGGTGCTCAAGAAGTTCCACAGCATCTGAACTGAAATATTTTACTGTCGTCTTTATGTAACTATAATGATCGTGACCATTTCTGTTCGGATCAAAGGAGTTTTGGTTTCTGAGGCAGTAAATATTTCCAGTATTAAAGGCAGCCACCTATATCTTTACAAGCTCTGGAGTGGCACAAAAGCTAACTTGCTATTACCTTTTCTTTCTTAGCAGAATGTTTATTCCCTCCAGTGCTGCTTTATTAACTCCTCTTACCTATTCTCTCTATCCGTTGCACCTACCAAAGAAAAAATAAAGCCTACTTAGACAAAATGCAATGATACTCCAGGATATTTATGTGCTGTTTTGTACACTGTGTTCCTGGTCAAATTGGCGTGGCTTTCTGCTTGCAAATGCTGTGCAGTTTCACTGAAACGTGCCGTTCTGTACCACCACCAAATTTATCCACTAGAGTTCTCCATTTTGTGGCTTGAAGCACTTTTAATAGCTCTACAGAAACTATCTTGACCATGTTATGGAGATTATATTTTGGAAATAGTATCTGTGTGAGTGAAATAAATTAATTGCCATTGAATTAAAAAGTCTTGCAGGAATTGGAAAGAAATCTTGCAAAATTTCCTTGTGAAGTTATGTCTTGAGAAATGCTTCAATAAATACTGTGTGTGATACATGTCGATGAATACTATGCTACCATGAGCCAGCAATATGTGCTCACAGCCCAGAAAGCCAATCGCATGCTGGGCTGCATCAAAAGAAGCGTGGCCAGCAGGTCGAGGGAGGTGATTCTCCCTCTCTACCCTGCTCTGGTGAGACCCCACCTGCAGTGCTATGTTCAGCTCTGGGGCCCCCAGCACAAGAAAAACATGGACCTGTTGGAGCAATTCCAGAAGAGGACCATGAAGATGATCATGGGGCTGGAGCACCTCCCCAATGAGGACAGGCTGAGAGAGCTGGGCTTTTTCAGCCTGAAGAAGAGAATGTCCTAGGGAGACCTTATAGTGACCTTCTAGTACTTCAAGGGGGCCTACAGGAAAGGTGGGGAGGGACTCTTTATCAGGGAGCGTAGTGATAGGCTGAGGGATAACAGTTTCAAACTGAAAGAGGGGAGATTTAGATTAGATGTAAGGAAGAAGTTCTTTACTGTGAGGGTGGTGAGACACTGGCCCAGGTTGCCCAGAGCAGCTGTGGCTGCCCCCTCCCTGGTAGTGTTCAAGGCCAGGTTGGATGGGGCTTGGAGCAACCTGGTCTAGTGGAAGGTGTTCCTGCCCATGGCAGGGGGTTGGAACCAGATGGTCTTTAAGGTCCCTTCCAACACAAACCATTCTGTGATTCTAAGATATTTCAAGGGATCAGTACTGAGAATTGGTGACAAATTATATATTTCTGAACCTTGTTTTGTAATTAAACGTCCATGATGATTCCTATAGCTCTGTGTGCCTTAGCAACAAACATAAATTGAGGAGGTATCTCATTTACACAAACCTAAGAATCAAACCCCTCCAAATGAGTTCAAATGATTTTTAACTATAGACACAGAAAAATGCATTCAGTACTTTCATTATCATTATTCCAGTAAGTACTAGAAACAATTTTATTTCCAAATTAAATCTATGGAAATGAACAAAGCTCATAAAATGAAGGAATATAATTCATTATATTTAAAGTGAATTTCTTTAACTGTGGTAAGGGCAAGCAAGATAAAATGTCTGCGTGAGTTTTATCAAGACCAATAAAATTAAGATTCTTTAAATTATAATGTTAATGCAGCCAAAATTAAATAGTTATCTTAAGCATTTATTATGACTGCTGCATCTATTAGATAAAATCCATTAATTTTAAGTGCCAGCAATCGAAGATAAGAAGGTGTGGACACTTCTAACTAAGAAAAAATGAGTCTAAAATTCCCTTAATCATGGACTTGTAATGCATAGAGGAAAGTGCAAATTAAATTTTCACCTGAAACAATAGTAATTACAACAATCTCCGTTTTCATTCACCAATACCAGCTACACAGTATAATTCCTCTTGAAACCTGAGGAAATAGAGAATTATCTCATAAAAGTAAACGCACTCTCATTTTAACAGAGTTATAACAATTTACACTTTATCCTCTTTGCTGCTTTCCATTGAAATTGCATTTTTAGTATGCTTAGTTTGTTTTCTTGTGATGTTCAGCAGTACAGTTCATAGGTCCTTTTTCTCTAGAAATTTTTTTAGGAATCATGTATGTTTATTTTCAATGGCAAACCCTGTCTTAGTGAAAGGATTGGAATAAAACTGGATTCCCAAGTAGTCTGGAACTGCAAAATGAACCTCCTTGGAACACCTCAGGTGTTTCTTTTATACATTTTATTCCTTTACAGAATAGCTCACATCTGTAATAAAGTCAGCTAGGAAGTCCTCTGGATATGACAGCTGTCCTGCCTTTTTATTTTGACTGTGCTCTTAGACATATTTTGGTGACAGACCCAGAACCTGGCATGATAACATGCCTGATCTGCCCAAGCTGTATAAGTAATCTGGACATGAATATGCATTGCTCCGTGGAGACTCATGATGCTGTCTAACAAGCAGCCAATACAAGAATGAGTTGCTACAGTTTTTGTGGCACGTCTGATATGATCATTTCCTGCCACATTGTCTTTTCTTTTGTCAGGTGTCTGAAGGTGCAAACTTCATGGACGTGGCAAAGGTAAAATAGAATGAAAAAATCTCTTCCACAGCCTCACCTTCTGTTTGCTGCTGTCTTTTGGTCCCAGGTTAAATCAATGAAAAACTTATCTTTTTAAGCTGTCTTTTAAGCTTTCTGCTTGCGTTAGTATCTCAAAGAGTTTATAAGCTCTGTTGTGTTCTATATGTCTGTTACGTAGCAAAGTGTCCTTTTTTAATAGCTGTGGCTCCTAAACAATATGGCAATGGGAATGATCATCTCTCATTTCATTAAACAAAAAGTATTTTTTCCCTGGAATGGATTTAGTTGTCCATACTTACTAAATGGAAATAATAGCTTTTAGTTATGGTTAGTGGGTAGAATGCGTGTTTGTATCTGATGGCTTCGTCAATAGCAGTGTTTCACGCTTGGTATTTTTACATGATCTTTTGGTGGAAATAATATATTTTCCATAAAATGTAATGGATGTGATAATAGCTAAACGTAAATTCTGCTTTGTCAAATTGTACTTTGGAGTTATTTTTGACACTTTGTTACTTTTCAGTAGCACTTATTCTGCCTGCTTAATAGAACAAGTAAAACTTAATAACCTGACCCTTTCTAACCAATACTATATTATTAATATATTGTTGTTTATGTGCCTGGCATTCTCAGGTGTTGGATAGATACCCTAGTAGATTGATAGTTGGTCAAGTGTTTCTGGCCAAGCAGACCTTTAGAATTTTACATAAGTTTAGCTTTTATTTTTAATGATCAACAATTATTTGAGTATCAAAGAATTGAGTAGTAGAGCTCCTGAAGTCTCCGTTGGAATCAGCATTTTACCCACATGACATTATTTTGATGCTTTACTGAAGAAAGTGGCTGAGCTGTAAATGTGTGCTAGCATAAGATACCTAATTGAATCAATCCTGTTGGGATCTAGAGGTTAAATTATTAGAACATCAGGCAGGAAGCTCCTTACTTTGCAGGTTTGTAAAATAATCCTTGATTAGGACTTCCTTGCACTACTGTAATGCAAATAAGAGAATTATTATTGTTTTAAGGACGAGGCTGAATAACTGTAGCATTGAAGACAGATGTTTTGTTTCTAGTGTCTAATATAATTTTTCGTATTGCAGAAAAAAAAGTGTCTGTTATTTACACAACTCTTCCTCAGCCAATAGCTTCAACTTAAAAAGTAGCGGATACTTTGATCTGTATTATTTAAAATTTCCCTTGCTGATTGTTGTGGTTTGAGCCCACCCAGCCAGCAACAAAGCCCCACGCAGCCGCTCGCTCACCCCTACCCCGTCCTCTGAGGGATCGGGAGGAGAAAATGGAACCAAAAGGCTCGAGGATGGAGACACAGGACAGGGAGGGCTCACTCACCAGTTATGTTCACAGGCAAGAGACAGACTCTACTTGGGGACAACAACATCAATTTAATACAAACAACCACCACCACCAAGGATAATGAGAGATACAACCAGGTCTTAGAAACTATACACCTTCCCCCCACCCCTCCCTTCTTCCCAGGCTCAGCTCTGCTCCCTCTTCCCCCCAGTAGCGCAGGGGCAGGGAATGGGGGTCACAGTCCGGCCGGCACAAGGTGTCTCCGCTGCTCCTTCCCCCTCAGGCAGAGGGGCCCTCGCAGCCCTCCCCTGCCCCACCGCGGGGTCCCTCTCCCGGCAGACATTCCTCCGCCAACTGCCCCAACGCGAGTCCTTCCCGCAGGGCCGCAGCTCCCCAGAACCCCCCAGCGTGGGTCCCTCCCGGGGCTGCCGCCCTCCCAGCAACAGTGTGTGGAAAAGTTTTCTATTAGACGTTTATCTGTTAAAAGACCCAGATTTGAAAGGCACCAAAGCCTGTACTGAATTGGAACATAGAGAAAATCGGCTAAATGTTGATTCATAGGCAGTAAGTGTAGGCAGACCCTAGAGTCTATGTAATGAAATAGTTATAAAATTTTTATAAAGTGCACCAATTCTGAAATTCAGCTATAAAAAAATTTACATTCTTATGTTTGAAATATGTTCCTCCTTCAGGTATTACATACAAAGTGCTCCTCTGCAGTTCGTTTATATGTTCTAAAATTTCCCTCCCTCATTTTTTCCCACGTCTTTCCTAGTCCTGACTTTGCCAGTGTTAAAGCACTTCAGAGATTCCAGACAGAGCTTGATTGTTTTCTTTAATATGCTTTCCCAGTAATAAAGAACCTGACAAGGTGACAAGGTTTGATAAAGATAACTCATTTGGGAACACGTGGGTGTTGATTGTCAGTCAGGACAATAGTTTCTATATCTGGTGTGAAGATGCCTGCAGTACCACTTGTATTATTATTACTCACTCCTATGTAGCTTGATTGTTACTGTCACAGACCCTGGATATATGATATTGCTGAGAGAATTTAGCAGAAGGTAAAGGACAGAGGAGTCCTCTTATTTACTAAGAGCTTAGTAATGTTTAACAAAGGAGCGTAATCAAAGTAGGAAGAAGAATATATCTGGATTTTGTAATGATGTTTTCCGGTTGCTCTATTACAGTGTATCCTCACTACAGGATATAGTACATTTTCAGTGGATTTGGGAAAAAAAAAAGGCCAGTTTTTAACCACGTGAGGACTGATACATTGGGGAGCAATGAGTACCCCTAACATTTTTTTTTTTTTTTCTTTTTTTTATGATAGATCCTGGTTTGTTCATAAGGGCTATTCTGTGAGTTTGACTGCAAGAACCGGTGACTGACCTGAGTCATCCAGGGAGTACTACCAGTTCAGTGTTTTATGTCAACATTGTTATGAGCATCCTAGAACTCTGTTCCTTATTTCAGAAGAAAATAATTGTGTGAAAATGAACAAAATCCAGAATCGTGGCTGCAGATAGTTTCTCAGTACATGCTGCTTTCTTTCCTTGTTTTCAGCAGCTAGTGCTGGTAAACTTCCCGGGAAGTCTTAGAGAAAAGTTAATCTTTATTAGCCAGGAGACTAGTGCAGAGTGCACTCACATAAGCAGAATAAAGAGTTGGAAATCAGAGAAAACTGCAATCACTTTTAGTAATAATGATTTTGTAGTTGTGTTCACTGGTATTAGGTGAAATACTCAAACCGAAGTTGCTTTCAAATTGATGTCATCCCTTTAAACTGAAGTTAAGATTTTATTCATGAATCTCTAAGGTTACTGTAAATGTGAACAAAACTGAAAGTTTAACTGTAAGTTTGGAGTGATTTTTTTTTTCCTTATGTTAAGCAGTGCATGTCCTTGTTGCACCCAGTCTTTTGTTTCGAGTTTAAGGAGGAATTACAATGGATATTTAGCGCGTACTGCTCTGTGTATTTTTGTTGCGGTCTTTCAACAACCATTTGTAGGGGAAAATACTTTCAGTTTTGGGGAAGGGGAAAAGAGCCACCTCCCTGCTGATGTTCCAGAGCAAGTGTTCTTCATTGCACAGACAGTTATGAAAATTTCCGGTTATAAGTTTTACTATTCAGCACCATACCTTTGTCTGTCCTGAAGCTGCGGCCAATGTCTGATCTGTGTAAATTGTTGTAATGACATTGGGGAAGAACAAAGGAGAAGAAAAGTCATTAAAATATATGCAATAGTGCATAAAGATTTACAGTGGACTATTACATGTGGTTGTTTCCAAGACATTAATTTAATTGGTTCTTTTCAGGTGTAAATAAAAATATGGCCTTCTGTTAAATGTAGGATAGCATCATAGCACCTACTCGTGCATAAAACCACTCCAGCTTCTAGTATAGATGGCTTATCTTCATGTCAGCTTGTTAATTCTTGAGGAAGTTTGTCTTGCATCTAGACTCCTCTATTTGATGCAAAACGTATCGTGCACACTCAGGCTGTTGTTTGTGTATCTTCTCATAGTCATTCTTTTGAAATGTATATAAAGGGATGCAGGAAAAAATTAATTTTGGTGGAATTGTTAAGCAGTGATTACCACCAGAGCTGTGTGGTAGTATCAAGCAGTATATCAAACAGAATACTAGTACAGTCTCTTTTCTCCTCACAGTAATTTGTTTTAAGGGCATGATCATGTTTTTATGGAAATGCTCACTATTTTCACTAATCAAGAAAAAGCCCTTGATTTTCTTTTGTTTTAATTTTAAGACAAATCTGAGTGTGAAATCCAAGTGTATCAACTTATAAATGATTTTTTTTTGGAGAACTGACTGCTGGTATTGTCACAGGCAATGGATCTGGGGAGTTGTAAGTATTGGTTCCGTGCCCTCTAAGATTGGTCATAAAGCCACCATGGAACTGCTGGATTAAGAAAGAAGGTCTATGTTCAGCAAAGCCCTTAATTCTCTTAATGTTAAATGTGCTTAGACTTGATCAGAATCTAAGTGAGAAGTCAGATCTCTTATCAGTGAAATACATTTTTGCATCTGTTGGCATTAATATAAGATTTTCTTTAACTAAAGCAGCTTATTGATGTTTAAGTAGAATTTTAAATAATACTTGGAATCATCATATTAACAAGTTTACCAAAATTACACATTTTTTTCTGGTGCACATCTGTGTCAGTTGCAAATATAATAGACTCAGGGCTTTAATGATGCAAATTAAATTTTCCAGTGAGAGAAATGCCAATATAGGGCAAGAATTAATTCTGAATCCAAAGTGGGAAGAGCAGACTGTTAAATATTCATTACATCTGGCAGAAGCAATTCAGTAGTTTCCTTTTAGTTACTGTGATACTTGGTCTTATATGGGAAGGGTCAGTTTCCTTTGTTATTTATGTTGTGCTTCAATTACAATTACTGGAATCCTCATCACCCAAACTGAACTGGTTATATATTGCTTTCTTTATTCTTCCTACTCTGCTGTCATCCTCTCTGCATAAACCTCTTGGGTCAGCTGCTTAAGAGAGACAGTGCTGAAATCCTCATGTAGTTAGCTGCATAAGTGTAGGCCTAAGTATACAAGTGGTTTCTTGAAAATCAGGTGCTTAACATTGGGTCGGGGATTAGTACAATAGGAACTGTATGGCACATCGATAATGGAGAGAATAACTAGAAGGTAGAAACCTTTTAAGCCCTGGCTGAGTACCTCCTAGTATGCTAAGACTTCTGGTAAACAGTTTTTTTATAGTTGTGTAGCACTGGTTTTAAAAAAATGGGATACCTGGAGCATATTTTTTCTGGAATAAAATTGGTAATGCAAGGCAGGGGTCCAAAGCTGCCAGGCCTTCACCTCTGCACTGTGCTAAGTCCCCTGCAGCTGTGGGTGCCACCAGGCTCTCAAGGTTGTTTGCTGAAGGTGAGCAGGGAGAGTGTGGGGGCTGCTCTTGCTGCAGCCAGGCACAACCCATGGAAATGGCGGCTCCATTGGAATGTGGTTTGGGAAATGCAGTTGTGTTTCTTCATTGCAACCTGAGTTTAGCTTAGAAGAATCAAATACCTTAACTATGAGTTGTGTTTTGTTTAGCTGGTTCTGTCCATGCAAGTGGAAGAAGTGTGGGTAGCTAAGGAATCGTACTGATGCAAAGGTTTTTAACAAATTTAGGTATTTTGGGAGCGTGTGTCAGGCTAGCTCTCTGGATGTACCTTTGGAAAGAGTTCACAGTCTGAAACTAACTTGAACCTAAAATATCATCAAAATGAATTTTTTTAAATGTCAATTTTATTATTTCTGTTTTTCACATCAGAAAACTACCTTTAAAGTTTATTGATTCCACTGATAATATGTTTTTGATATTGTATTGAAAACATTTTCCACCCATACCAGAATTAGGTATTGTTTTTTAGTATTTCTGATTTCTTTTCACAGAGCTTTTATAACACATTTGTCCTGGTTTTCTAATAAAGAAGAATTATCACACAGTAAATAATTTTATGGATTTGTTAGTGTATTGCCATGAGAAGTCACATGCTGGCATCAAATCCTTTCCTGGCAATTTCCTGGAATAATTATCTGTGTCTGAAGAAATTGCAAAACATGATTTATTTGTATAAAACATATCTGGAGATAAAAACTTAAGATTATATTTAAATCCGACCTCACACATGAGAGTTTTTTGTTCCTAAAGTGCAAGGTTGCATATGCAAGTCCTGATGTAGAACTGCAATGTGTGGTCTGAATTCTCTGTGGAGAATATCTGTTCTCCTCTGCAGTTCTACATCGTGAGAGAGCTGGAGTTGCTGATGTTGATGTGGAAATGTTAACATCCTGGTGATGATAACTTTGCCAAAGCAGTCCATGACATTTTGGCTGAATCTGGCAAGAATGGGGACATTGTAGAACAAATCACTAACCTTAGTGTGTGGAACCATTCTTTTAGTGACCCAAAGGTGAGTCTTTGGTCAGAATTAGGGACAGGATGAGTGGAAATCCTTACTTTTCTATGTCCTTCTACACTTGGGATTTTGATGTTGTGGGTCTCTATTCTCCGGATTGACCAGAGTTCATATTCTAAGACCTTTCAAAATATTTTTCCACAATAATTTTAAGTTCAGTGAATTAACACTTGTTTCTTTAAAAACAAGAAAAAAAGAAAAGACAATGTTGAAATTTTTCAAGCATTTCGTACAGAAACCTGCACTGCTATTTGTCTTGGCTAGTTAGTTAGGAGTCATAGGAACGGTAGAAAAGTCCTTTTTTCATTTCCTTAATGTTTTGAATGTGAATACAGTACTTTGAATAAGTACGTACTACAGGTATCTTGTGTCAAACTAGTAAGGGTATCATAAGAATGTGCATAGAAACAAAATGAGCATAGACTGCTTCTGTGGAGTATCCACAAGTATTGACAACTACTTGGAGAGTATTTACTTCAAAGTAGCTATAGTTTTTTTTAGACATTTTATTTAAAATAATTAGTTACCTCAAAATCTAGTTGGTTTTAGTATGAAAAGGGTTAAGTTTTAAGATTTCATACTTTGGTTTACTGTCCTTTCTCTTAAGGAAAGGTAACTTAATGATTTTGCAGTTTTCTTGGTCCACTCGAATGTGCTGGACGAAGTACCTGGCTGCTTGGGTAGTAATGCTTTTAGGTGTAGATTATATACAGAGTTTGAGAAATCCTGCCTTACCTATTGTGAAATGCTTTTGTGTAAGAGGCAACCTATGGGAGGAGATAAATGGACTGTATAACTAACAGTACACAAAGCACTAGTTTAGGTCAAATGCATGCTGCTGATAACTGACTAAGCCTTCCTGTATATGATAATCCTAATTTATGTTAAATCGTAATTAAGACAGTTTTGTTTATTGCATGTAGCCACAAGCACCTGGAAGACTGACTAATCCCAACCATGTGTTGAGGACGATCCAGCTGCTATTGTTGACTTACAAGGCAGAAATTTTGTATTTGCGAGTTGTTTTCATTGGTGTTTTTTCAGCATTTATAGAGGGGTCTTTTCTTCTGTCGTAGCAGTAAATGGAACAGAAGCAGCATCCTAAATAAAATAGATGAAGAGATTTTGGAGCAGGAGGCCAAAATCTAAATAGGCTAGCTGCATTTCCATCCAAACTATAAAATAGAGAGCATCTCTGATTTAGCCATGCAAAAATAGATTCACAGCTTTTATTGTAGCCGTGCTTCTGTTTTGTGTTGCACATATAATTAGGCATAACTGTCAGATTTTTCAGGATTCTGTAGTGTGTTATTCAGAAGGCCATAGGTGGTACCATAGCAGAGAGATGTTAAATGATGAGGAGAGAAAAAAGGGCAGCATAAATTCTCAGGAAAGTAAATCCATAAGAATAGGGGACACATAAGCCCACTTTCTGTAAAATACCAAGTTTCCGGTTGCATCGTCTTTCTTATTACAGGCTAAGTCTAGGTTCTCACATAACTATTGCTGTAAGTGTAAATGTTTTGGTCCTGTTCCTAATATGCATATTCATGTGACTAGATATATCATGAATTGTGCCATCAATTCTCAAGAATTGTTTTTTGTTTCTTGTATAGCATATCTTCTTAAAACATAAGTAGGAGCACTCAGGGCAGTGTAAGATTACAGTCTTACTGTGTAAGATTTCTCCTTTAGGAATTGAAGAGGCTCCTTCTAATGACTTCAAATGATCCATTTTCAAAATCATGGAAGAATGGTAGCATTTTACATTTTCTACTGTTAAATCTTTGAGCTGTCTGGGCATTTCCTATGTTTAAAAGTTTTCTGCTAACATAACCAAGTCTTCTGTTTCTCCAAGATAAATGTCTCCTAATGTTTCATTGTCTGTCTTGTTACGATGGAAAATATGCAAATGTTTGTTAAGTGACAATTATTTTCTCCAAACTTTTTTGAAGACAGCCCATGTAGAGATCATTTTCTGGTGTGGAAATTTTGGACCTAATTCTGCATTCATTCCCTGCTGAAAAGTATTGTTGGTTGAATTTATTATGAGATTGTGGTAAAACAGGAATAAAGAATTAGGGGCTAAAAGTGAAACCACAAAAGGCTGTATTTAAATGTCCACACACAATTCAATGTGAGTGCAACTGCTTTGCAAAATGTTCTGAATCTTCTCATGTTTATTACCTTGTGATATTTGTGACTGCATGGATTTTCTTGCAAGTTAAAATTAGAATTGATTCCTGTAAGAAGACAAAATTAGAAATGAAAAAATCCGAAGTGAACACATTCGTGTTACAGACCCTAAAATGAATGCCAGTTCTGTAATAATTTCATGTGAATTCTTCTTACAGACAGCAGAGAGCAGCAGTGTGATGACCTGAATCAGAAGGAATGAATTTAAGGAATACTGAAAGTAACTAAAAAGTTAAATACTTCAAAAAAGTCAATCATTATTTTTATACTGGTACAAATTTTTTGAGCGACCTCTGCAAAATAAATTAGAAGATTGTGGAAAAAAAATTGTATTAACAATAAGATAACCATCATGGAAATCGTTGTCAAAGAAGATGTTTACATACAGTAAAAAAAGTGAAAGCAGAGGGTGAGTAACTGTCTAAGGAAGATGAAGGATGGATTGGTGTCTGAGCTGTGTATAGAACTGTCAAAAGCGATGATGTAGTGTAATAAAGAACAGAAGACAAACATTAGCTCAAAGACTATAGTTTAAAGAATAATTTTACTTGAATGTATACTGTATGGTCTGAAAGTTGACGAAATCAATGAAATTAGTTTTCAGAAATCATTAGCTATGTCTACTAGTGATTTACAAATCAGTATTTTTGTTCATAAGTACAGATCAAACCACATTAAAACGTTCAGGGTATAATTCGTCGTGTAAAATATGAAATATTTTTCTGTAGATTTGAAAATAGTTTCTTTCATGTATCTCACTTCCTCATTTGAAATTTTATTAAAGCAAAACCAAAATTTGCAATTTTGTTCTAAATCAGTGACTGTGTGTTACCCTCCATTATTTTCCATAGTAAAAGCAGGATGTAGACGTTTGTGGGTAATGAGCAGATATAAATACCTATGAGTCAGATAAATTATGCTGTATCCCTTCATTCCAGAGAAACTGCTACAGTGAAGGATGTAAGCAGACACTGTTGCCCTGGTGATTGCTCATTTGAGTTTGGATTGCACCAGGTCTGCATTCCTCACTTCTCCTTACATGTTTGCATTTATGTATACAACTCATATGGACAAAGGCTACGAATTAAATGCAACTAAATAAAACAGTGTACATACAGTATATATATGATGTGTTGAAAATGGCATATGTTTTATAAGGAATAGGAGTAAGAGATTGCACTGGAATAGTACCTTGTAGGTGTTAAAGGAAATTTTAGAAATATAACCATGACATATGATACCAGTTTGGTCATCCCTTCATGGTGTTGATCAGCTTTATATAGAACTAAACAGAGGTGTGAAATTTCAAGTCTGCCAAGGGGAAAACAACTTGCTGATTGGTGCACAGTTAGTAATAGAAATGGTTCAATGTTCCTAAAGCTGCAGTAGCTTTTTATTGCAAGGAGTGGTTTTGGTGGATATTGAACCTTCAGATAAACATTAAAATCATGTGGGTAGTAGACAGGCTTTCTTATGTCTCCTTTTATTTTGTCCTTTCTGAAATTGCTTCTTGGACTTCTCTACAGTTCAATTCATCAATGAATTAAGTTTGTATGAAATAAATGTCTGTGGCTGCAACATTATTTCTGGAAAGTTAGTATCATAATCACATATAATTGTTAATGGTACCAACTAGATGGTCTCAATGTATTTTCCTTAGTTGTAGTCCGCTCACAAAAGACTCCTGATGGTGCTACCGCTCACAACTTGTCTGTTTTGCTTTCAGTTGCCAGAACTGCCATTTTTGAATATTAAATCCACTTTTAAAGCATAAACTTCCAAATGTTTGAATTGAGGGCAGTATCACTCTCAATGTGAGTTACGAAAATGATAGAAATAAATGAACTTCAGTTGTAACTGTACTTTATTACCTGTATTTTCATGTATCTTCTATCTTTCATTAGCTGAAAACGATGTGGATAAAGTCCCATAATGTTTGCAGTGGAGCTTGTACATTCTTAAGTTCTTTTACAGTGTTTTGAAAGGCAAAGTAAAAGTGCCCAAAAGCAAAAATCCCAAATCAAATTTGGTGAGTGGAAAACAAAATCCATGCCAATGCGAAAGCCTCTCTTCCAGAATATCAATCGTGTTTTCTGTGATTTGGGAGGATGTAAGGGTACTGTGAATGGTTGGGTAACTTTGGGGAAGACCGTGTTACCTTGCTGGCAGCTAGGAAGTCTACTCAAATCTCTCTGGACGGAGTTCAGTTGTGTCTCAATATATCTGAAATCAGGGAAGACAGAATGTATAATTGGTTATACCTAATTTGTCACAACCGGTATTTTAAGTGATTTAGCTATAGTAAATATTACCTAATATCAGCATTCCTTCTCTAATACAAATTTTCTGTCATTTAACTCAGTATTACAGGATAATTATTCCAATAGAAGCATCAGTTGTGCAGATTAGGTAGAGCATTATAATCATAAAGAAATCAAAACAGACTTTTTAAGTATTCTTAATTCCATTTGAATCACAGAAAATGCTTAAAGCAGTCTGTAGATGGATTTTTGTGTGTGTGTATTTCTAGCTGTAACACTTCTTCCCAATCAGAAGCACAGAAAGAAACTACGAAGTGAGGGGGAAAAAGCCCAACAAAATGATGTGACAATGTGTAATAACAGTATCTTTTCTATGTTGTCAGTAGCAACTTCTTTCTGGTTGATGATTCTTTCTGGTTGATTCCTGATCATCAAGTTTTCAAATTTATTTTATGTTTGAATGTGTTGATTGATTTTTCTCCAAAATCATCTCTGTGGTGGGTGTTAGCTGATTGGTTTTTAATTTTGAAAAGAGTTAAGCTCCTTTTCAGGAGACAGCTACTAACATAGTTCTTTTATCTTCTGCTGCAAAGGAGTATGACTATACCAAAAGTGTGGCAGGTTGCTGAGAATGGGTCTGGCATGACAATGACCTTATTCTGATGCTGAATAAATCTGTGTTCTGCTATGGAGAACACAAGATAGTGAGTGATTCCCAAAACAAGAATTAGACTCTGAGTGATATTGCATAAGAATGTCTCTACAAACAGTAGGAAGTTGATGCCAGCCATATATAACTTGATTATTTTTCTATTCAGTTCTTGCTCAAAATCTCCATTGTTTAGGTGGGAGTCTTTTGTTCAGTTGCAAAATTAAAACTTGTTTCGGTTGCAACGAACATGTGAATATTAATTTACATCTTTAGTTTGTAAGTTAGTCCATATAAGGAAGGGAAAGAAGAAAGAGGGATTAAGTCATACAGTGATGGATTGAGCTTGGCTAGCTGCCAGTGCCCCCTAAGATGCTCTATCACTCCCCTTCCCCAACTGGACAGGGGGAGAGAAAATATGCTGAAAGGTTTGTGGGTTGAGATAAGGACAGGGAGGTCACTCAGCAATTACTGACACAGGCAAAACAGACTTGACTGGGGGAAATTAATCTATCGCAAATCAACACTGGAGTAGGATAATAAGAAATAAGAACAAACCTAAAAACACCTTCCCCCCACCTCTTCCTTCTTCCTGGGCTCAGGTCTGCTCCCGGTTTCTCTACTCCTCCCTCCAAGCAGGGCAGGGCAGTGGGGAATGATAGTCGCGGTCAGTTCATCGTGTGTTGTCTCTGCTGCTTATTCTCCCTCATGCTTTACTCCTGCCCCAGCATCGGATTCCTCCTGTGGGAGGAAGTCCTCCATGAACTTCTCCAGCATGGGTCCCTTCTACAGGGTGCAGTCCTTCAGGAATAGATTGCTCCAGTGTGGGCTGCTCTCTCCATCGGGTCACAGATCCTGCCAGAAGACCCTCTCCAGCACGGGCTCTCCACAGGGTCACAGCATCCTTCAGGTTCACATCCACCTGTTCCACCATTAACCTCCATGGGCTGCAGAGGGACAGCCTGCCTCACCATGGTCTTCACCACAGGCTGCAGGGGAATCTCTGCTCCAGCATCTGGAGCACCTCCTGTCCCTTCTTCTTCACAGGCCTTGGTGTCTGCAGAGTTGAACTTTCACATATTCTCACTCCTCTTTCCCAGCTGTTGTTGAGCAGCAGTTTTCCCCCCTCTTAAACATGTTATCACAGAGGCTGTGGTGCCATTGCTGATGGGCTCAGGTTTGGCCGGTGGTTGGTCCATCTTGGAGCCAGCTGGAACTGGCTCTATTGGACATGAGAGAAGCTTCTGATGTCTTCTCACAGAAGCCACTCCTGCAACCCTCTCACTACCAAAAGCTTGCCATGTAAACACAGTACATGTACCCAAATTTTTTTCTCAAACATACAGCTAAGTAGGTATACTCAGAATTTAAACTGAATGAAGAAACACTTCCTGGCACAAATACTTTTTCTTTGCAAAAACTGATGGACCAGACTTTACGATAAATTTTGGTACCAGGTTTTTGGCACAGCACTGTAAGTACCCTGAAATCACTTTCATATTGCCAGATGATCAAATAGTCCAGTTTCTGATCAAATAATGCTGTTGTTCTTTGTGAATGTTTCAAATATCGCATGCAAATAGTATAATAATTTCATCAGTTAAAGACTGACTTGTTAGAAAAAGTCTATATACTATCCCTGAAATGCAAAGGCTTCCTCATTTCTGCTGAGATCTCACAGTGAAAATGTAATGTAATAAGTAACTTAGAGAAGTTAATGAAAGAACAATGACTTGTTAAGACAAGAATTGTGGAAATAACATAGACAATAGAAGCCAAGTCATGCTATTGAGGTTTTTATTAAGAGGTAAACTTATTGAACTTTTCCTACCAGTTAGCTTTTAGATGATGGTGTAAATTATCATGTTTTGGCCATTACAGTACTGGTTTCTCCTGCAGACCCAGAAGTAGCTTTGATGCATTAGAACTAATACTTTCCGTTAAGTGTTCTGTTTTTATCTCCTTCCTGTCTGCATGTGGCTGCACTTGCTTTGTAAATGGAAAAGCTTATTAAAGACAATGGGAGCTTTGTCATCAGTGTGGCTATTCCAAGAGTTTATTGGTGTAGCGTATTATGAAGAGTAAAGCACACAGAATTCATAGAGCTAATTTAGGACCTATTCTGCCTTTTCTAATTGTGTGTGTCTGTGTGCATTCTTTTTGAAATCATGGTGAGATTTTAATATAAATTCAGTGTGGTGTGAAGTCTTATTTGTGCTAAAGCACTCAAGTCTTATCGTCAGTTTATGATGTTTGTCTACTGCTAATGATGCTGCTGAACTGTAGACAATGATAAAGAGGGTTATCAGGTGGAATACATTAACACAGACATTTTAATATCATGCTCTTGCCACCTCTTCAAATGGACTTAATATTTAAATGAAACATTAACTCTTGCAAGTAAAATGGAAGTTTTATTGTGCTCCTTTAATAATATTATGCCACTATTAGAATTTCACAATATGTATTTTGCTATGTTCAACCTTTGAAAAGTGAAGACTCCTACTATGCATCAAAAGATTTTGTGTTAAACTAAAAACTTAAAAGGCAAGTAAAAAATTTTGACTTGACCAACATGACTAGAAAACTAGAGCATCTTGTTTAAATGAGTAGACAACTTTGGGATCCTGTTGAGAGAGGGGCAGAAATCAGTATGCATCTTGAGGTTTTCGTGAAATGTGTAAGAAAAGGATCTGAGTGCTATTCTAGTTCACAACAAATTACATTAAGGTGGAAAAGATTAATTAAGATTAGAAATTGGAATAAACAATCTATCCTTGAGGCGTTTGGCATGCAGCATAGTTATTATGCCATTACAAAATGGCATGGACCAAATTTGTTAGTACTGTAAATGGATGTTCAGATTGTCTGAAAAAAATTAAACATTTGCACATGTTTTTTTATACAGAGTGAAAAGAAAACAGTGTGGCAGAGTTGTATTTCCCACATTTTTTTAGATATCACAAAGATAGTCCACAGGGAAGTAACTTCAATAGGTATGGATTCCTAAAGGAGCGTGAGGCATTTAGATATTCCCATGACACAATATTCCAGGCCAGTTGATAGTACAAGCTGTGACCAGTGATTTGCAATTTTTAGTAAAGGTGTCTATGTTCTTACGTCTACCAAGAAGTCAAAGAAGTTCTGAATGTCTTTTTATATCTTTATTGGGATGGAATCATAGAATCATAGAATAATTCAGGTTGGAAAATATCTTTGAGATCATTGAATCCAACCATCAACTCTGCTCCACCAAGTACACCCCTAAACCATGTCTCCAAGCACCACATCTAAACGACCTTTAAACACATTAAGGGATGGTGACTCAACCGCCTCCCTGGGCAGCCTATTCCAATGCCTGACAACCCTTTCAATGGAAATTTTTTTCCTAATGTCAAGCCTAAACCTACCCTGGTGCAGCTTGAGACCGTTCCCTCTTGTTCTATCATTTATTACCTGTGAGAAGAGACCAGCACCTACCTCTCTATAATGTCCTCTCAGGCAGCTGTAGAGAGCAATAAGGTCTCCCCTCAGCCTCCTTTTCTTAAGACTAAATAGCCCCAGTTCCCTCAGCCACTCTTCATACGACTTACTCTCTAGGCCTTTCACCAGTGTTGTTGCCCTTCTCTGCCCTCTCTCCAGCACTTCATATAGATGTGGATACAACTGAATAATATATAGTTCTGGTGTTTTTGAGACTCAGACTGGACATAGAATACCAGCAGAAAAGTTGACTATCAAGCAGGAAATTAATACTATCTTTTTTTTCTGTCTGCTTGAACATTTATGGGTTAGGAAGAGGGGAGCATTTGCACCTCAAGATAGGACCTGTTATTCATTTTTGCATGGCAAATAACCCTTGCTTTAAGGATGAGAGAAACATAGATGCAAATACGTGAATGTTTTGGGGTGATATCTTCAACCTCTAGTGTTTTTCATCTCCCAGAGTATACCTCAATCTGTTTTATTTTCCTTTATTTTGTATTTATCTTTCTGTGGCAATGGAAATGTGTGCCACAGTAGTGGTTTTATTACTCTTTTTTCCCCTTACTTGATCTTGCAGTATGTATCTTGTGTCAAGTTGCTGAAGACTTTTCTTCCTACAAGTAATTTAACAGACTGTCCATTAGAAGGGAAGTCTGTTCCCTGACACCAATGACAGTTCCTTGATAGGAGAAGAATGCTGAGCTTGAGTCATTGGATTGGCTTAACCTGCATAGTAGCTTTTAATTTTAACATTTTATTACAACTTTGAAATCCAGAGTTCTTGGAATATTTTGGCCAGATGTGTCAAAACTTAACCAATAATGAATAATTTCACTAGTTAGCAGTTTGTCAGTTTGGCTTTTACTCTAGCAGCTCTGTCAAATTAACTACAGATACGACACTAAAGTCTTGACAAACTTGTTCATATTCAACAGATCTGCAAAACTTGCTGCTTTTCCAGTGGTAGGAGCTACATTGTTATAACCCACTAAATAGAATAAATGGCTTCAGAAAAAACCTCTGGTTTATGTAGAACTGTGTTAGATTCCAGGAATATAGTTGCCTGGAAGAAAAAGGACCTTTTCAGTTGGATCTTCTCTTGCTGTATGAGGTATGCAAGGATGTCTTTGGTTTTTTGCAGGTCCTCCAGATTCACTTCATGCTGCTTTATACCTCCTGAACTTAGGATATAAGTGAATGTACAAGCTTAGTTTTACAAATTATTGCAATGTTCTGAAGGTTAAGTGTGACTTATGTACAGTATGAACTGTTGGCTTACAAAGTGGTTAAGTGAACACCAGTGTGGTGGCAAGTTTACAGATAAACTGGAATGCAGTAACAGCTCTGTGGACTATATGCTTCTGCATCTACCTCTCTGTCTAATACCTTGTAATAATTGGGCTGTCTTCAGTCAGGTCTGATGAAAAGTGTCCTTTTTTACAGGTGGGGAAAGGGGCGCATAAGGAGACTTACCCATTAGGAGTTAGCATAATGATAGCAGAATTAACAGAGGAGCATATGGACAGTTTTTGAAAACTGAATTCTTGGCCATAGAGAGATATAGAAGCACAGACAAAACAGATTAAAAGCTAGGAACAGCTGAAGGGTCTTTTGACTAGTTTTTGAAATAGATTTCTGGAGGCAAAAAATATTTATCTCTGAGATATGATTATGTTTGTCTTTTTTTTTTTAAATCTTGTTTTTTTCATCAGAGAAATGGTTCACTTTTTTCCTTTTTCTAGATTTTTAATAATATGGGTGAGATGATCAGACATGACTATGGCAGGATGTTTTTGAGTGAGTGAGTAGGAGGGACTAATTGTACAAAACCAAACCCCTAGGATCCAGTTTCCTGAACAACTCTGAAAATTACCTATCAGGACCATAATAACATATTCAGAACTTCTCCATACGTATCCAAAAAGGCATTTCATTGTCCTTCTAGTTCCTACTTAAACCACTTCTAATGTAGGCAAAGTGTTAGAGAAGCAGAGAAGCAGAAAATACAGTTAAACCAACTGTTCTTACCTGAAAAGTGTTGATGGACCTAATTAATTGCTAGGCCCATGATGTGGGTGATTATAGTAAGAGGTGCTTCCTGGTGATCAAGGGCTAAGAAGAGATTAGAATACAAGGAAGGGCATCATAAACTGCTGGGAATCAGTGAAGTTGGGTACAATCTGCACATACAGATGAAGTGCAGGGAAGAAGTGGGATCAGAAGTAAATAAGCCCACAGGATGCCGGTCAGCTTCAGTTGTGGACCATGAGGTGGGGAATGGTACTGATGGAGAGAGGATCTCCCTGTCCATGTCACTCAGATGTAATTTTCAGAAACTGTAGAGTGGTGCTTACTTGGTATAATGCTGTCTGATTTTCTTCTCAGATACATGTTCGTTTGTGGAGTGGATTTTTCTGTAAATGTATGTTAGAAAGGGCTGAAACATTTTAATTGTCTCCTGCATTTTTTTTTTTTTCAGAAATTATGTTGATTCATATTGTTCATAAAAGGGCAAGATCACAGGCACAGTGGTCTCTGAAAATCACTGAAATTATAAAACTATTATTTCTCGGTAGTATCATTAAAAGAAAAATATATTATGCAAGTGTTTTTAACTTCACAGATAATCATTCAGCTTGTGGGAGTTATATTACTGCGTTTTTAAAGACATTTTCCCTCTCTATCGTACTGACTATCTCCATTTGACTCTATCAGAATTGGTAGCCATGCTCCATGCTAAAAAGGAGTGTCTAGCTTTAAATTTTAGTTCCCATAGTTGATTGTAAGACAGAACATGACCAGCAACTAAATTTTGAACTGACATTAAGATAAAATATGCACAATACTGAAAACTTCAAGTGTTCACATTATGTTCAGCTGCCAAAGCTGTTCTCTATTCAAATAAAGATAGAAAAATAGATGACAAAAACCAACATTGTGAGCAGGGCTATTACCTTTTGCAATTCGTGGACTGCCTAAGTAACCAGTAAGCAGTTTGGTGTATCTCTTACCTTTACGTAACTCAAAGACAGTAGAGTTATGTGTGGCAACGTTACAAATGCAGTGATGTATCATTTCAAATTAGTAAACTGATTGACTACAAGCATGTTATCTGAATTTGGTAAAAACAGTCAAATTGAAAAGTAAAATTATTCCTTTTTGTGATTTTCTTGGATACAGTGAACTGTATTGTGAACCAGATTTGGCTCAGTATCTGGAAACAGAGCCTGGTAGACCCTTTTGAATTAATGGATACTGATTAAAGCCATTAGAGATTAAGGATATCTTAATATCTGTTCAATAGTGTTTGTTTTCTTCATTTTCAAAGCTTATGATAGTGTTTTCTATTCCTGAAAATAATAAGGATATTCTTAGTGCAACACACTCTCATATAGCCTCAAGTCCAATTTATTTTACCGGTCTGTCTTTGCTTTTTTTTTTTTAACCCATTCTTAGTCATATATGTGGCATATTTCATGGCAATACAAAACCCCATCTTTTCTGTTTCTTTCTTTTTGTCATCTGTGTGCTTTTCATCTTACCAGCATTAAAAAAGCCTTCTGGCCAGAATGTTAGGTGATCTTTATTCCTATTTCATTATATCAGTGAAAGGAAACAAAGATTATTTTGAAAATGTAATTGAACTTTAAAAAAAAAGAAATCTAATTACTCCAGGCAATAATTGAGCATGGACCACTTAAATTTTATTTTGAATGAGTTAAATTTTTAATATAAGACTATTTCAGGTACAGTAGGCTACAAAATAGATGAAGTTTTGCAAGGCATAATTTGTTATCTGTTATAATAGCTTTCACTGTGTAGCAGGTCAGAATGAATTCTGTAGTTCTAAATTAGTTTTTTGGATATTAACAGCTTAATGGCTGTGGATTCTCTATCAGGATCATGATCATTTTTTAAGCTTTAAGCAAGCTATAAAGAGAGTTTTAAGGCAATACAAAAAGCTGCTTAAATTATTAAAAATTAGGTTTTTTCCACTAGCAGAGAAGCAACAGAACAATTCATGAGCTATTACAAAAGCAGAAATTTGTACAGGGTACAAATTATTCCAAAAAAGCAGGTTGTGTTCATTATGTATTTCATCAGTAAGCACTGTTGGTACACTTCTGCATTTCAGCGCCAAGTGAAGTTCAATGCCAATAGAAGGTCATCAGAGAATGAATGGATTCCAACAATACTATTACTTTATGAGCTATTGCTCATTTTACCACTTCAGTGTTGGGAGAGATAAATTTTATAATCCTGAAGTTATTTAGATTAGCTACTTAGAACCTTTTTGTAAATTATAATACTCTAAAGCACCTCATTTTTACGTTTTTGAGCTAAGAAGAACTTATCTAACAAAAACACTGCATACTGTACATGTGCCAAAGTAGCTCATGGGAGGTTTGAATACCTCTGAATGGCGTGGTGCCAGCGACATCTTGAGCTGACTGTGCTGTCTTAAAGTAACAATCTAGAAACACTTTTTTTTTTTTTTAAAAAAAAATCTTAACTATATAAAGCTCGTGCTATTTATAAGCAAAATAAAAAGAAGATATTTTAGTGCAATGTACCAATAGGTATGAGATGATGAGCTTGCCTGCTTAACTCTTTTCTGAGCTAACATAATGAAAGGACGAAATGGGTGAGAAAGACCCAATTGCGTATACTTAGAACTTGCCATATCTGGGTCTAGTTCCATCTTCTCAAGGTGACTTTGATTTGAAATAGGAACAATAATCTTGTCCGGTAAGGAATGTGCATTGGGATTGTTAATAATGGGTTATTATATAGTTGAGAGTTATAGAAACAATTTATTTACTGAAAGTAAAATTGATACCATTGTTATTACGTTATTTCACATCCAGAATTTATAAGCTATCAGTTAGGCTCAATGGCACTGGTAATGAGTCAATGGAGTTGTAAATGCAGGATAAACATTAGTTAAGCAAAGGAAGGGATACTTTTTAAACTAGAAGCATTTAGGCCCCAAGCAGAAAGTTAAGGACCACACAAAATTTTCTGAGTAATTTCTGTGGAAGATAATTAAGTCTTGGAGCTCTACTGACCTCCAGTTGCCAACCAGTGGTGATGGCAAAATCAAAGGAGATTTTCTAAGGCATTTTTTTCTTCTTATGATTCAAACCAGATCACATGAATTTCTAGGGATTTTTTACTATAAAGCTATGGAACAGTCACAAAGAGGTATGTCCAGCCTAGCTTTGCTTTTCAAGCTTGGAATTAGATGGACTTCATTTGCATTGTCATAGACTTACCCTCACAGAGCTCTCATCCTGTATGCATGACAAGATCTCCATTCAATGACAGAGGTTCACTGTTTGACAGATACGGGTTAGGTATTCATTAGCTGGACACCAGAATTGCTATTGATCTCAGCTAAAACTATTTCTGGCAGCTGGATTAAACGAAGAGCCATCTTAGTTTAAGAGCCATCTTCTAGGTCCCTGTGATGGGCACCTGTCAATTAGAATACATAGGCATCTTAATACATTTCACAAGGGAAAAGCCCTCATTTAGAAGCTCAATGTTTTATCTTAAGGAAAATAAGCATACGCTAAAAATAATTTACCATGTTGTAGTACTACAAGAGAAAGACTGTAGTCTCTATGAAGGGTTATGCTGTTGATGGTAAGTGCTAAGCAGTTTTGATACTTTTTCTTTTGGCAATGTCAATTTGAGGCATTCAGAAGGTCTCAGAATTTTTTTTATTGTAAACCTAAATTTAAGACATTAGGTTGGTAAAACTTTATCGTTGATTTTGTGGGCTGAATGATTTGTCTCAAGCTTTTCTCTGTACTAAATTTTTTTCTTAATGAAAGCTTAAATCCAAAGGACATAACTGGATTCAGCTGCCAGGATTTTCAAATGTGTAGGTAGTCACTAAATTCCTTATGCTAAAGTAGCGTGGTTGGTTATTAGACAACTAATAGAAATTCTGGTGTGACAAGAACAACAAAACTGTCATGTGCCTGTGGACACTTTGGTGTTAAGGCCTGATTAAACACCCACTTAAGCTTGCAGGAGTCATAAGATGGGACTGAAAGACTATGACTTTATTCTTGGAGAACTGGTAACTTCAGTTTTCTTTCAATGGCCTCAGTGGAGTTCCTCTGAAATAAAACTCCTGAAAGGGACTATCTTCTGTAGTATTATCAGCAAAGGACAATTACATGAAAAATAGATGAAAAGAAACATGTTAAATAGCTCTCAATAGAGGATTTATCCAGTGCTTAGACTGGCAGTACTTCTACTTACAGCCTCTAGGTAGTATAATAATGGAAACATCTTGGCTTTTAGGAAAGAAGTGACCAACAAATAGGAAACCCAAGCTACTTCTGGCCCAAATTTTTGACAGTGTCAGAACACATGAAAAGGAACAAAACAGATAAACTGAGGGAAGCAAAGGGGCATTGGCAGTTACACCTTATTTCTTTATCCCCTGTAATACCAAAATAAATTTATTCTTCAGGTGGTTCTCCTTAGCTTTCTGTAGAATTATCATTGCCAGTTTTTTCTGTAAAGTAGATTCAATGGCATCATGAAACTTACGCCTTTGAACTTGACATTCTCAACCTCGAAAAGCTGAGGAACAGCAGTACATCTTCTTGAAACCTTCCCTTCGTCTTAGCATATCCCTGTGGCTAGTTTAGGAGCTTTCCAGTCAGTATTCTGCTTTTCATGAACCCCTTCTTTTTGTTTTAAGGTGTCTCATGGTTCACACATTTATAAGGATCTTGGCTACCCCACTGTAAATACCAGTTGGTAGCACATACCTAAAAACCTACTATTTTCTGAATCTAGCTTTAAATGTCTTACTGTTGCACCTCCCAGCACCTCCCTTGCTTACTTTTCTTGGGTTTTTTTCTAAGGAAAAAGCCATCATTAATGTCAAATTAAAATGTGTTGCAGCGTTTTGCTCTTTATACTTTGTCAGATTTTTCTTGACAGCCTGGAATTTGCAGTAACCTCTGTTTGATCTTTCACACTCTGACAACCTCAAACTGGAAGCTGTTAAAGGGTGCCAACATACCTTACATATTAACATTTATGTTAAACTGACTTTTTAAAGATCATTTCAGTAGAATTTGGCACCAAATAACTTTTTAATGGTGACAATTGTATGCTATTGCAATTGGAATTTTTGTTCCTGATCATATGAATTGGCGTATAATTTGGCAATGTTTCTTGAATTCTCTCTGGAAAAAGCTACAGGTTCAATTATACCTCCACATTATATTTCAGGAATATTTAATGAAGTCACACATTTCTCAGAAGTAATATTTTGGCATATTCAGGTTACATATACATTTTATTGGTCTATAGCTGAACGCGAGAAAATGTGATGGACAGAATGGTACAATTTCTATAATATTTATTTCAGTGTTACAAAGGAAGCTCTTCCTTCTTGACTAACACCTCTCTGCTGTGAACAGTTGTGTACTACAACAGGAAAGAAATATTTCCTCTTTCCGTTCATGAACTAGCTTGATCTTGGTCAGCACAGGTTGAGTACAAAGGGCTACTGCTCTATTTCTTTTCTGGGCTGTGGTTGTGGCAAATAGTAGGGCATAATTTGTGGGTGTGTGGACAGTACAGAACAATAAATGCAAAGAGTAGTTTTCTTTGGGCGTATCACCTACTTCAACCCTTGTAGCTGTATGTAGCAACGGCACCACCTTTGCACCATTCTTCACTTGGCAAAATGGTCAGGCAGGGTCATAGTCTATCTGGGAGTATATTATCGTGTTTAGAATGCTAGCAGTTTAACTGTGACAAATTTTAAAGTTTAAGAATCACTTCAGATAAAATACCTCTACATCTGATGCTGCTGTTTTCTCTGGAGGCGGTCACCATAGTTCTCACATTCTTGCAAAATTTGAACTCGCTGTCTTTTTCTCAGACAAATTAGCAGTGACTACAACTGAGGAAAGGCTGCAAGCCATGACATGGTAATTAATCTAAGAGATAATTAAGAAGCAGAACAGAAAAATATTATTGAAGAATGCAGACAGCAAGCTACATTATAACTTAAAGCAAAAATGCTGAAACTCATCCATACATGGCTGTATTTTTGGGTGTTGTGTTATACTATAGAAAATGTAGTCATCTCACCAAATATCCATCATCCTTTTTTTTTTTACCCCAGGAGGCCACAGTCATAAGAATTTGAGCCAGGAGGGATTTTGAGAGCTTGTCTTATTCCAACAGTTCCATCATCTTTTCCTGAATCAGAATCAACCGTATCTAAAGAATACTCTCAAATGTTCTCTAACCTGCTCTTGGAAACTTGCAATGATGAGTATCATATAGTGTCCCTAGGCGATTTGTATCAATGTTCACTGCCCTAATTGTTAGAAAATGTCACAAAATATAGATTCCCCTTGCTGTACTTTAATCCCCTTATGTCTACTCTGTACTTAATGGACACATAGAACAGCTTATTGACTTTTTCTTTGCAGTAGCAAATATGGAAAATCGTTCCTGTGTTTTCCTTCAACCTTCTCCTTTATGAAGTTAGTCCTCAAAAGAAGTGACCAATCTAAAGAGAAGTTAATTCAAAATGATGGAGGATGTTCAGCCAGTTAACTTCAGGGCTTGATCTGATGCCGATTTGAAGTGAATAGGAAAGTGATCTTGATTCACAGAAACTGCTTTTTTACCATGTAAAGTGCCAATGCCCTCGTTCCTGCTGCAGCCAGACATGCAGATTACTGGGCAGTACAGAGTTGGCTAAGCTTCTCAAATACATTAACAGCGTCAGCTGTACCATGTCCCAGCCTCTGGCCAGCTGGACGAAGGGGATAGAATGTTCATGCTGTCCAGGATACCCAGATGGTATTCTTTACTTTTTATTTCCTGTGGTTTTGCTGTCTGCTTATCTACTTTCATGTTCATGATTGCCATCTATTTATTTCTGTATGTGAAATTAAATTCCCTTGTTTTCTCCTCCCCTTTTGTTTCCACTAGTTGATTCACATGATGGCATCTGTGGAATGTTGTGACTTCAGTTACATGTTTAACATGCAAATTGATGAGATAGGCTTGAGAGAAGGCAGCAAAAAGCCAAGACCAACTTTAAAAAAACTACAGTTTTTGTTAAAAGTTCCTACAGATTACTTTGCAGTTTCACAGTGTGAGTTAGTGTTCTTAGTATCATTTCACATTCTAAGAAAGCATGTACCTATGCTCACACATAAAAAGAAGAAAACACTTTGAATATATAGGAAAATACAAGCAAGTTAGAATGCACTCTGTCATTCATTCATGCAGTACCTGATTCTATATTAGAAACTTAATATTAAGAGTGATCATTCAAGATCAAAGGAGTGAAGCTGAAGTTACTTTGAAAATATTTAAGATTTATTTTTAATTTTTTAGTGAAAAGCTTATTTTTCAGTAAGTTTCATGTGTTGTCTAACACACTTTCTGTGGAAGACAGCAGGAGTGGGTTTTTTGAAATGTCTCATCCATGATCTAATTCTATCTGGATGGTTTAAAATGTATTGACATGTTACATATATGCTTGAAGCCTCTTGAGTTATACATACAACAGTTATTGAAATTATCATTTTATTTCTGTTGTCTCAGAGCACTCTAGGGAGCTACTGGCAATCTGTTCCTTTCTAACGAAATTCATATATTTTTCAGAAAGGGAAGGTTCTATTCCTCTTCAGCGTCATGTTTAATGCATAAATGCTTTATGTTCACCTGTCTACAATAAAGCATCAGCATCAGCCATATTTTATCAAGATTATTGCTGGATATCAATTCGTGTATATATATATGTTCATTCACATGCGTGCATATGCGTACACATTTACATTGCACCAGAGAAAAATATGTATTTGTGTATGTATATTGCACTTTATAACCTAACCATGTGACTTGAAGTGCTCCTGAATATAATAGCCTGTGTGAGCGGAGGTAGCTACTGCACGTCTTACTACTGCTGCTTAAGAGTTGTCTTAGTGCTGTTTCCCATGATATACTGTGTAGGCACTCTAAACTTTGCTGTAGACATCAGTGCGCCAATTGGAGTGACTTTTTGTCTTAGTCCCTTCTTTGCCCTTTGATACGCTCAATTTCAGTATCTTATGTTAGCATTCCTTTGTCGTGGTCTGCAGACTTCAGAGTTTAGTTTTATGTGCACCATAGGAAGCAGAAGGACAACACACTCTAAAGTTATCAGAAGGGACTTGAATCCTTTTGGGCTAGTTCTGCTAGCCTTTCTCTCCAGATAATCTTGAGTATTCGGGAAACTTGCATATCTATAAATATTTGTTTTCAGATCTTTATATTTGCATTTACAATTACTGGGCGACTTTAAATCTTTACTGGCACAGCCTGGATTGACCAGGGTACCTCCATCCAACAGGAATAGAAACCGTCAGTGTTGGCACACAAATAATGAAGGGGTGTGGTAGAAACATCACTTGCATAATCATGCTTCAGTTTATGCTGAAGAAAAAGCAGGCATTTCCAGCTTAATTGCTGCCCTTGTCTCTGAGAGGTCTGTTTCTTCCAAATTCTTTTCCTCTTAAGAAATTCAGCTACAATGTAATTAGGAGCACAGAAAAACCCAGCAACAAAAATGTAAGTGTTGGAGGATATGCAGGCAGCAAAAGTACTTCATGAAGGTGTATGCAGCATGAGAACATTATACTTTCCGTTCCCTTCGTGTGATCCAAATCAATTAATTTACTAAAACAACACGGTGGTGTAAATAAGTGTTTCTTGTACTTTCAGATTAGAAAATTGTATTCAGAGATTAAGGGAGTAACTGGTTTACAGATCACAAGTAATGCTTCCCAAAAATGGATATTATCCATTTTGTGTTTCAGTATCAATAGAAAACTCTGATTTTACTAATTTTTCATCTGAGACCTTGTCTAAGCCTATGGCACTCAATAGAAGATCAAATCCTGTGTAAAGCTAGAAATATAATACAGTAAATATGGCACTTTTTTAATTAAAACATTGGTAGATTGTTTAAAAAGTGCACTCCTTTATTCAGGCTGCCAGAGTCATGTTGAAATCCTTAAAGCATTCAGATAGTGCAGTAATTGCACACATCTGATGGCAAGATTACAAAACTTCGATAAAAGCTGTAGCTTTGTTTTTGCTGTAGATATGTTCGTTGCTGCAGTGAGTCAAAACAAAGACTTCTGTAATACCTTTCCATGTTATATTTAAATCTTGTGCTCAGAGTCCAATGAGTCGTGTCAGCAGTAGAGCTAGTAAGTGACTTTATATTTGTGTCTGGATAACCATCCCTTTAGGTTTATAAGTGCTTCTCCTTTTTAAGAGCTGCTAAGTATGCAGCAATTGCCTGAGCTACATGGATTTCCTCATTAGGCTGATGAACTTCAAAGCATTTGGGGTGCCTTCCAAGTATGAAGGAATGGTGCACAATTCATTTCAACTGAAGGGCAAAAAGAAAATTTTTTGGGACATAATGTTCCAAATAATTGATTTCTTTTTCAACTAAAAGAATATGTAATTTTTCATCTAGCAAGGCACTGTTTCCTCTTGCCGCTTCTGATCTGTGAAATTTTTACTTGAGTGAAGGCCTTTATTGACCTTGTGTAGCAGATTTTCCTCTGTGGAGGTCAGAATAGGTACATAGCCTATGAATGAATTCTGGCCGCATTTTACCACAGAGGGGTATTTGGCAGTATTTCCTCAATTCTTTAATTTTCATGCCTCTAAGTTCCATTTTGCTATGGTTTAACCATTGTCTGTCCAAGTCCTACTGGATATGTTTAGACTGGTTTGGTTTTATTAGAGGTAACTTGTAAAAGATGTTCCATAGAAAGCCTCTTATTTTCTGTTTTAATGAATCTCTGCCTGAAGACAGATTTTTTTATTGATTTTAGTATTAAGCAAATAAACCACAAACTCTACTTGGAGTCTTGAATCTGGGAATAAGGCTTAAGGCTTCAGCGAAAGGTGTACGGAATGGGCTGTAATGCAGTTGTTTTAAAGCAATTTCAGGTTTGAGTTCAAATACAACATAGGACCTAGCACAGTATATTTCCACATGGTAAAATTTTGCATTGTGATGAAGACAATTTGATTTTATTTTTCAATGGCTTGTAAGAAGCTGTGAGAGAAGATTTTAAGATCAGAATTGAAACTGGTCACCTTCTGAAGTTTAGTTCTTATGTATTAGATGGTGGAAAATATTGCATAACCATAAGTTATTGCAACCAGAAGTTACCATGGAAGGAACCACAGTGCACTTGAGTGCTGTTGGGAAGGGAAGCTTATAGAAGGTTCATAAAAGAATGGAGACTGCTAGCGTATATATGTGTTTTTTCCTTCCAATTCTATACGTTTAAAGGGAGATTTGTATAAGTAAAAATTAAATTAAGGTTGGATATTAACCTGCTTTATGGAGGTGGCAAGTGTGTTCTGCCTTGAAACAAGGAATATTTGCCAGTGAGCCTAGATTCCCCGAGGTCAGCTGCTCACAACTTGCTGCTGCTGTGCTTGGTACTTGTCCATACCTTTAGACTGGTCCCTGAGGATGCCTATCCCTTATAATCTAAGGCATGGGACAACCTATTTACCAGATCTCTCATCTAATGCTTTAAGATGAGCTGTGGCACATATATGGCCAAGGAGAGAAGAGGAGAAGGGCTGCGAATAAGTGTCACTGCACAGTGCTTGTTATGCATTATGATGAATAATATTTCCTTAGAGGGATTGTATTCGTATGGGATTTTCAGGTACTAAAGGTATTAAGCATGCCTCTGATTTTATGAATCAGACTGTTAAATTCATAGTCTGGACTTCCCACCTGAAAGAAACTACGGCTTTTGATGTCAGTGGTATGACATGACATTTACTTTGCATTTCGTGACTTTGGGTTACATAGTACCATGCAATGTGATGTACTTGGACAGTACTTAAGCCTGCATGATAGGGAATCCTGACTTCAAGAACTGAAAAGCTAACATGAATTGAAGTTTGAAAAAGAAATTTTTGCAGGCTGTAGAAGCTGGCATTTTTTAACTTTTTTTTTTTTACCCCCAAGAAGGGAGAAACAGGAAAATGTATTTCACAAGCGTGCATGACTGCTTACAATTCTGGCAGTGGAGCACAGATCCTACCGTCCCTCAGGTAAAATAATTTGCTTTCTTTGTGCCCATGGACATATTAAAAATGTAGCATTTTGCAAGAAGACAGTGCAACACATTGCAGATGATATGCCATGTAGTTTGGTGAAATCATTTTATATGATATGACATGACTTTATAGAGCTCAATGGAGTAGCAGCACTGCATAATAGCATGTCAGTGGCTTTAAGATGAGGGAAAAGTCACCCTCTATTGAAGTTGTAGCTATTTTAGTGAAAGCACTATGGTTTTTATGGAAGTCAAGTTTCAGGTATGCTTGTCTGAGGCGCAGAAAAGCTGAGATGACAGAGAAAAGTGATGTTCAGATGAAGTTGTACGCAGGAAAGCCATCAGTCTACAAAGAACTCATTTTATTACTTATTTTTCGGCTCACTCTTACTTTTCCTTTTCAGCTGCTTGTGCTTCAGTTTTTGTGAACTGAACTTGATGTTTATCACAAATCTAGTTGCTGTAACCATGAGTATTAGGCGTTTCATAGATAAAGAACCAAGAAGTAGTCATTTCACAAAGTTTACTAGAAAGAAGTGGATTGTGAAGAAAAGATGTGGATTGACAAGATGATGATCAATTAGTGGAGCAGTTATTACTTGGATTTTCTGTTGGACAGGTGTTTAGGCTGAATAGGTGAATCATTACCAATTGAACAATCAGTGCTGCTGGTATTAGTGTTGCTGTATAGCATATAGGGTATCAATGACAATTTGTCTCTTGTGCTGATCAAATTAATTGGCATTCCAAAGGGAGGATAAATATTTTCCACAGTTCCATACTATGTGTTCCACTCAAAAAGAAAGCTGAGCTGAGATATTCTGATCATCATCTTTCAGTTATTCCTAATTTTCTCAAATCAAGGAAGTTCCTTTGCCATGCTTTAATCTAGCGAGTAGAAGCAACAAAAGACTCAGTGGCTTGACAAATTCAAGTTAGAAATAGGGCACAAATCTTTAACGGTGACTGTGTGAACAATTTACCAAAGTTCTGTATCACCTGAAATCGTTAAATCATGGTGATATTTCTAAAGCGGAGCTTACAGTTTGTCTGTTTATCTCTGTTGTTTGTATTATGCTGTTGATCTAACAATGCAATTACAGTGGTTCTATTTGGTCTTATAGGACTGATTTTTCTTATACTTTTTCCATTTTTAAGCAGCAAGTAAAAGTTGTTTTGTTCTTAATGTATGCATAGTTGGTTTGTTTTGTTACACATGACGTCTTGTGGCAATGCTTTTTGGGATTTCTAGTTACAGTGAGTGTCAATCATTTATGGAATAAAATAATAGAATATATTTTTTATTACTACTTCCTTTCATGATTTTGACTAATGCCCTGTGACTGGAACTCTCTTTAATCCTTCTGTATTGAGAAGTCTGATTTGCTAATTTCAGTCCTTCCTATGCACTTTCTCCCACTCCATCTGCAATGAAATTGCTTTGGAGAACATAGGAGAACTTAGTTATATAGGGTTTTTTATAACATTAGCACAGGTTAGACTGAAATAATTTGCATGTAGTGATGTATTTTGCCCTACTAAGAATGGTTTTGAGTTACTGCTGTTGGATATACTCCATCTTGAAGGATGTGCAAAATTGTATATTCAGATTAACTAAAGAGAAACACTAGGAGTGTCTTTGAAATCACACAGCTCTGCTAGTCCTGATAACAGAAAGCAGGATTTTTCACAGAGGGAACAAAGCTGAGTGAGTGGCATACGTGTTTCCGTTACGAATTCCTTCCAGTTTAAGTTGCAGGAAAATACGTGTAAGTAAGCACAGAAGGTCTGTGTTTGAAATCCTCACGTGAATGTATTATCATTTTGAAAATTCGTCTTTTCCATCTAGTCTGATTCTGCTATACATGTTGGTGGGAATCCTGAGTGTGTAGATACTAGCAAGATGGCAGTGATACAAAACTGGTATAACAGACTGAGACGGGGGAAATGTGATTTAAATACCTGGATCAGTACAGTGTCCTGTTTGATTCATGAAACACTACAATCTACAATCTTTTCAGTTCCTTAGTTTTGTTAAGGACTGATTTTAATTAACAAATTTAGCAATTATATAAACTGAAATGATGCATGCAGAGAACACCAGTATTCTCAGTTCACGGGAGTGTTCTCTGTATTACTTGCAGAATTGTAGCTCATTATGTTGTTTACCTCTGGCAATCATCCTTTCTGTATTCCTTTTTCTCAAGTGGCAGCTTCTCTATGACTGTGTTGCCTGGAGTATTAAGATATGAAAAGGTAATCCTGTAACAGTTGGGATTCAGTAGCTATACAGAAAAAGGAGAAAAAACCCCCAAACCTGCTATGCTCAGAGAACAGCCCAAAACCTGTAATTAAGATAACACTTCATTTGACAACTGAACAGGAGCCAGACCTTCAGTCATTTTGGAGCTGGTATATTTACACCAATTATTTTAAGTCTCTTCAGTCACCAGATATTGTTTCTCTCTGCTGTCTGGCAGGACACCAGTGATGCTGATCTGTGATCCAACCAAATAGGAAGAATAAATTAACAGCAGTGTAGCTGGTACATTCTCAATCCACCAGAATTAACCACAAGTGCAAATGAGACCATCATGAGATCACGATTGTGTCTGCAGAGCAGACCATGTTTAAGGTACTCTTTACTGAAGGAGGACATGGAAGGGCTCCATGACAATAAGACTAAGCTGATTCCTTCTCATATTTTAAGAGAAATATTTTTAAAAGTTATAAAATATGTGTTGTATTCATGCTATAAGTGCATACCTTGAGTTTTCCAACTGAGAGAGCAAGGTCTTCTGACCGAATTCCCAATTTGTGCTGAATTTTTACATATTGCTGCCATTTATTGTTGAACATAGAAGTCCATATGTGTCACCCTTGGAAATTGTTTTCAGCAGAAATCTTGCAGATTTTTCTGCAGCTGAAATAGTATTCTTGTAACCTGGACATGTGCTTGACAACTGTTGGGTGGTTCTTAAGGAGGCTTCTGTGCCAGGGTATGAATTCCCCTGTGACAGCTCTTAGATTTCCTGATGTTAATGCTCAGCCATCTTAAAAAAAAAAAAAAAAATCCTAAATTCCTCCCTCTTAATAGCAAGGAAATCACCCAGGAAATAAAACTTGTCAACCAGGGTGGTACTGGTGAGAGACGGAGAGTAGAAGGGAGGCTGTGAGAATCCTTCAAGTGTTTTGGTGAAATTCTGTTGTATATAATGAGCTTTCACTTCTAAATACTCTCATACTGTTTGGTTTTCTTGCGTGATACATAGTTCCATTAGAAAATGTTTGTTCAGATATATTTTTGAAATTGATGTGATAAAGTTTTGTAAATATAATGAGTGTCAACTGTTTTCTGTAATGGATTGTAAACTGATTTCATTCTCCATTGTTCTCCTTTCTTTGCTAGTAACCAATATGCCACATAAGCACTGAGAAAGTTGACTGTTTTCCTTACTGTGAATCATAAATATGAAGTCCTTAACATAAGCACATTTTGTCCTGTGATGTTGTTTTCTAGAGAAAAATGAAGTGCATATTTTTAAGCAACATAACAATAAAAACAGATGGAAATCATATTATCTGCAGACTTGTAAAGGGAGCCCTATGTAGGAGCCTAATACAATTTCATGAAAAGGACATTTTGGGTTTTTTATTTAAATGAAAGGGTTGGGTATGCCTGGTAGAAAACGTTTCATTATGGCTTTTTCCTTTGCAGTCAAAAAACTCCTCTCATCTAGATTTTGTGTAGTTAGGTAGAGTATTCTTGATTTTTTTTTTTGATTGATTTTGGAGACATGGAGTCATTCTTTTTATAATAAATGTTCTTATAAAGAAAAACTAAAAGTATCTTATTTTAAAACTTGATTTTTAAATGTATGAATCATAATCTTCTTACTGATGGATGCTGAGAAAGTTGAGGTTAGTGTCACTGGGAATAAATACAGAGCTAAAGTGTGTATGGAAAGACTTGTTGCTTCAATGTATGATTGTATTGTCCTTTCCTGTATCCTTATTTGGAGTGGCATTGCCTTTCAAGCTAAATACATAACATAGCACTCACTATAAAAACAAGTTTTCACAGCTCTGCTTTAGGGTACTGGAAGGTTTATTTATGTGTTGTATCTCAGAATCTTACATCTGAGGCTGGAGCACTGCCATCTGTGGTTAACTGAGCATTAAGGAGACTGCTGCCAATACAAGTGTACAAGAAGACAAGTAAGATGAGTTGGAAATTATCTACCAGAAATAAGATAGAAGCATATCTCTGATACAACTGGAGCCTTGCATTAAAGGAGTGCATTAAGTTTCCGTTACTTATATGCTTGTTCTTTAATATTTCCTTACTTTAAACTCTCTGTAGCTCTCAAAGGATATTTTCCTATATTGCTTTCCCCCAGCCAAGTAATTGCCAAATAAATGGAGCTTTGCACTCTTTTAGAGAGTTAGTTCACAGATAGGGCAGTGAAAAACATACCTTCTAGCACTGGACGTACCTTGATATGCAGAAAAGTTAAATAGCATGGTCTTACATCACTCGGAAGGTCAGCAGCAACTGCATTCAAGTCCAAGGAGATCGTGGCTGAAAGACACTGGAAGGACTGCCACTCTGCAGAGATACCAACACATTGCAAGTCTGTTAGTTTTAACTCTACAAGAACATACAGGCCTCTCATTTCAATGTGATGTGCAGAGCATGGTGTCATCCTATCATCTGGCTGAAACACGAATCATCATCTGTGTGTGTGTCTGAGAGCTGTTTGTTGTGAGATTCTGGTGTGACGCTGATGGTTAATGAAGTTTGAAAAATCACTGGGGTTAGACGTTTTCCAGTGCAGGGTCATAGCATTTCACTGAGGAGAGGATTTGTAGTACCTTAATACGTATGTATATAGACTAGGGTGGCATACGCTTGTTTTAGATTCCTCTCAAAATGTGAAGTGCAGAAATGCTTTAAGGTGTTTAAGTCCATTCTACATATTCTCTTACCACAGGGTAACTGTTTTTATGACTTGTTTCTATTTTTTTTAGTATTTTCAGCAAAAACTCTGGCTGTTGGTGGAAACATCCTAAGTTAATAACACTGATAAAGGAAACAGGAGACAAAAAGGCCCCTAGATTGATCTCATAGAAGTTGTTTAAACACAATGTGTAGTTACCCATCTTAGTCATATGATTTTGGTGCTCAAATAAAATTTTAGTATACAGGTATGGCAGTCAATTTCATGTATTCACAAAATAAGGTGACCTGAGAAATCAAACAAAATATGGTTTGTGATTTCCAACAGCGTTGGTATTTTTAGTATACATTCATTGTTTCTTGATTTCTTCCTCACAGGTGGTAGAAATTGGCTGGTGGAAACCAATAAGGTAGAAATGCTGTGATAGCTTAAAGAAAAATAAATCACTGAGGAGCAGTGGAACCTGTAGCATAGAAGAATGAGTAGTTTAAAGTTTGAAGTTCTGCACATTGATGGGTTTGAAATTAACTATAGCAATATATCAAACAACTAGATAGTGGTATTGACAGAGAGCTCTAAATGTGGGCGTTGGGAAAGGAGGAAAGGTTTTGAGCTTAAAATTATCTATTGGTATTTAAACCAAAATTATTAACATTTTCTGGATGGGAGGAAGATGGGAAAAGACTTTTTAGTTTTGCCTGTAGATTAATTTTTCAAATGAGAAAGGGCAAGTTTCATTAGAAATGATCTTCTTATGTTTCTGAAGATGAGGTACAGGAAAAGGCAATTTCTGGTTGACACTCATTTGAGTTTGCTTTTCTTGTATGTGCAGCAGACGCCTAAGCAGAGTTTTGGGAACGTGTGTGGAAAATATTTTAGTTTGTGACTCCTGTGCCTTGAATTACTGCATGACCCCTCCTTTACTTTTCCTGCTCTGCTACAAAAGATATTGAACATCTGAGGATTCCCCCCCCCCCCCCCCCAATTTACATGTCAATAAAACAGTATTATACACAGAGGAGCAACAAAAGAACAGAGAAGTTAATTAATCTGAAGATTACACAGGACTGAAATGTAATATTAGAAACTGCTCTGAATTTCCTGGGTAATTCTATTATCCTGGGAAGAATAAAGAAGTCCTAGTACTTTTCTGCTTTAACATTTGATATCAGTGAGGAATAAGTTATTTCCTCTCTTTGAGCAGCTAATTCCCAGCCATGCAGTCCATACTGCCTGCTCTTAGTGAAAAGGCACAGAGTAGTAGTACTTATTTTCCTTCCTGCGATGATCAGAGCAGCAGCCATGGCATCTCAGGGGTGACCATTTCTGTGCTGGGAAGCAGAAGTGAGGTTTATGTGGCATGGTATGTCTTCTCCACTTCTGGCACCTGCTCTGTTCCTGATCTGCCATGAGGGATATGTGGTGTGTCTCCAAAGGCCAGGACCATGAGAACAGTTTAAACACCTCCTCTTCCACATTACAGACAGTGGGATCTTCATTCCTGTATGAATGAATAATGAGACTGATACCTGCTTAGACAAATGAACTCCACCATTGGTGCATACAGAGAACTGCTCTAGTGTGTGAATCAGAGACTTGTAATTTGTGCCTCCCAGTTGCCTGCAGGAAGGACTGGACCCCTGGATTTGGTTCCTTAAAATTGGACTGTAGAAAATAAAAAGTTGCATAGTTCCTCCCTAGGAACAGAGTGTGAGTCACCAAATATAATTGCTTGCTCTAGGAATTACAGTCCTACCAATTCCGTTCATAGAACCATAGAATCATTAGGTTGGAAGAGACCTCTGAGATCATCAAGTCCAACCGTCAACCTAATTCCACCATGCTCACTAAACCATGTCTAGTAGCACTACATCAACATGTTTTTTGAACATCTCCAGAGATGGTGACTCCACCACTTCCCTGGGCAGCCTGTTCCAATGTTTGACCACTGTTTCTAATTTTTCGTAATGTCCAACCTAAACCTCCCCTGGTGCAACTTGAGGCCATTTCCTCTTGTCCTATCACTAGTTACTTGGGAGAAGAGACAGACCCCCACCTCACTACAACCTCCTTTCAGGCAGTTGTAAAGAGCAATAAGGTCTCCCCTCAGTCTCCTCTTCTCCAGACTAAACAACCCCAGTTCCCTCAGCTGCTCCTCATAAGACCTGCTCTTCAGACCCTTCACCAGCTTCATTGCCCTTCTCTGGACACTCCAACACCTCAGTTTCCTTCTTGCAGTCAGGGGCCCAAAACTGCACACAGTATTCGAGGTGCGGCCTCACCCGTACCAAGTACAGGGGCACGATCTCTTCCCTACTCCTGCTGGCCACACTATTGCTGATACAGGCCAGGATGCTGTTGGCCTTCTTGGCCACCTGGGCACACTGCTGGCTCATGTTCAGCCGGCTGCTGACCAACACCCCCAGGTCCTTTTCTGCCGGGCAGCTTTCCAGCCACTCGTCCCCAAGCCTGTAGCTCTGCATGGGGTTGTTGTGACCCAAGTGCAGGACCTGGCCCTTGGCCTTGTTAAACCTCATGGCATTGGCCTCAGCCCACTGATGCAGCCTGTCCAGATCCCTCTGCAGAGCCTTCCTGTCCTTGAGCAGATCAACGCTCTCACCCACTTTAGTGTCATCTGCAAACCTACTGAGGGAGCACTCAATCCCCTTGTCCAGATCATTGATAAAGATATTAAACATCACATTAGTTTCATTGGGAGTGAATTTCAGGTGTGTAACTTATGTAAAAGGAATGCAAGGAATACAAAGGCACAGCATGGTTTTTGAAAAAAAAAGCTTTACTTTTCCTTTGTAGAATAAATGATGACCCTTATTAAAAATAGTTGCCTGTGAAGAGTCTTCTGTGGGTGATGGTGACAGGGACAAGAGATGAAGACTTTTGCCAACTTGTTAGAAGCAAGCGCACTAATGATAAACTATGATAATTTTTTTTTAAACTAATTTTTTGAAGGAAGAAATGTAACCAAAAACACAGGCTTGTCATGTGGGAGGAGGTGTTTTCTTGTAGCTGAGAACTCATTTCCAAGGCTGTACATCAAGGGAGTTTTCACTTCAAAGATGTCTACACTGAGGAATAGCAACATCTAATGAAACTGATAGTTAAACCTCAACTATCACATCATAAGTGAGTTGATATAATAGTGCCTGCAACTGTTTCACATCCTCTTTGATTTATTTCGCTTTTGATCTTTACCACCTGCTGGACCAGCATAGCGTTTTTCACCCTGTTTCTTTCTGAGATGTTTTAAAATTACCCAGTATAACAAACAAAAATACATTATCAATGTATGTTTATATGATCATTATTTGGGCTCAACAAGAAAGGACGTGGGTAATAACTGATCAGCTATCCAGAAAAAATGAGCCTCACACAGAAGAGAAAAAGGTTACATTTTAAAATAAAACAACTTCCTGTCGTTTTATTATGTCAATTTATTATGTGGCATACTGGCTTTGCTACAAATTTCATTGTACTTTACTTAAAGACCTGACAATGTATGTTGTTCTTGCTTTAACACTGTTACTGGTCTTGGGCAAATAGTTTTTTGAAATGCTGCAGTTTTCTAGGTTTAAAAGTAGGTTTTGTAAGTATAAATTTGAAAGTCATTGTATGTTTTGAGCTTGCTGAAGACTGGGTTTGAACATACAAAATACAGATAGCTTCTGTACTGGTACTTGTATTTCTTCTTAGCTAAGTATTTTGTCCGTTCAGTTTATCATATCAAATAATATATGGGAGTGAGCAGAAACCTATATGGGTTTCCTGGTTAGAAATAAGAGAAAAAATCCAAAGTCATCCTGATGATATGAAGAATCTACAGGTTTTTGTCAGTACCTATTGAGAAAAAAAATACAGTTTTATATCTTTGGAAATAAAAAGTGAATGGTTGACCATGTGCTGTTTTCTACGCCACAAGGTATTTTTTCTAACTGTCTCTTACAGAATGTCCTTCTAAATAATGTCTTTATTAAATTTCCTTCTATTGGGAAGCGGAGGCATTCTGACAGTCATTTTTGCTCCTGTTGCAGTAAATCTGGAGGAATACCCTCTTTCACAGTGCACACATGTGTGTGCATGCATGTGTGAATAATGAAAGTCTTATCTCCACAGTGATAAACTCCTAGGTCTTTGCTCCCAACACAGCTGGTTTTTACTACAAGAAGATATTTGTCTTGTTGAGGAAAACAAGGCTTAGATTAGATTCTTGAATACTGACTTCCAAAGAGGGTAATGTATATGTTTTGTTAGTGTAACAGGAGTCAGTTAATATTCTGTTAAAAAGAAGCAATATGAGTCAGTAGTAGAACAGAAGTCAGAGAATATTTTAATTGTAATTACTTTCACTAATCTTTCAAGCATTGAATTTACTATATTCCCAGAGAGTTTGTGACATTTCTGTTCCCTTTCTTTCATTCTTGTGTTCTCATCCTTAGTAAAATGCGTTTATTTGAGTTTACTTAAATTAAAAAAAAAAAAAGGGAAAAAAAACCCCAACCCAAACCCCGAAACAACCAAACCCTTGAGAATGAAAACTGGTTCTGCAGAGCTTTTAGAATTACATCGGTAGTCTTTATGTAAATCACATATGTTATCCATTTACTGGATTAACATAACAATACAGAAAATCCTCCAGGGTGCTAGTTTATTATGAACACATCTGCCATCCGAGACAGCCAGTAGATGCAGAAATTAGTTTGGCTTATGGAGTTGTACACCGAAGATTAGCAGAGTCCTACCAGTTGAACTCAATGCGACATGTTTCACTGTGTTTGCCTTTGTAAATCTTCAAGTGATTACAGAAGAATTTCACGGAGTTGTAAGATACCAATGTGTTCTATACTGGGCTGCCTGTTTAGGAAGGTGGCGATTGGAACACTTAAGCAGCAAAATCTCCACTCAGGTCGGGGGAGGTGGGGCTCAGTCTGCCCCCAGCTAGGGGGAAGATTTTTATTTTCTTAGGATGTTAGGCAAATGGCTGGTAAGATGATTAAGGGACAGGAGCACCTCATATACGAGGAAAGGCTGAAAGAGCTGGGGCTGTTTATCCTGGAGAAGAGAAGGCTCAGGGGGATCTCATGAATATATGGAAATATTTGAAGGCAGGGTGTAAAGAAAGTGGAGCAGACTCTTTTCAGTGGTGTCCACTGACAGGACAGGAGGCAGCGGGCAGACAGAGAAACACAATGGGCACAAATGGAAACACAGGAATAGAAGACTTAATTTTTTATTTTTTTTTTTTACTGGGGATGCCTGAACGCTGAAGACTACTTAAAACATTATGTTTAAAGTGTCATTGTGAGAATAAAGTACCTTATTGTTAAGGCAATGAGGCAATGATCCATTGGCAACTTTTCTGATACTCTTCTGTTTCCCTTATCCAGGGAACTCCACTTCCACGCCATGCAGTAGTACGGTGCGTAGGCATGATGAAATTATCCAGCCTGACTCAGGAACCATCTAGTCAGTTTATCACAGGAGGCATGTAGCTTCATCTGACTGCTAATTAAGCAGACCTCTTAGCAGGGCTGAGTAGACTGTGAAAGAGCTTAGTTCACTGCGAGATTTATTCAAGATTCCCCTAATGTAAATAAAGAGGAGCAGATGCTTAGATATTGCAGGTTATGATAACACTTGCTGGATTCAGTGGCTGATATTTCATGTAGGTGTGCATTTGAACACTGCATGGTTACTCACTGGTCCAATCCAGTGAAATGGATTAAAAAAACCCCTTGTCAATAATATGAGAATTTGATCTGGCAACAATTGTCTATACAAGATTCTGAGAAATGGGTTAGCAGTTTGAGACCTCACCATTATGTAGCAGGAACTGTTTGTATTATGTAAGAATATATTTAGTCAAGTAAAAGGATTTCTTTAGAAATACCAGCTACTTGATCTGTTTCACTATCAAGTTATTTTTTCGGTTTGAAAAAACGCTATTTTCCATAAGTATGTATTGTTTCAGAAACAGATTAAAGGAAATTCATTTACTGATTGTAAACACCTCATTTATTTCAAGTAATTATGTGAAAAATTTCTTCCAGGAAGAATATTTCGTAGAAAGTGAGTCAATATTATGTCCTAATGTTTCTGCATAAATGAGGCTTTGTTTCAATAAATTAGAGCCTGTAAAGCCATAATCTTAATAAACTCCACAAATTACTTTGCTAGTCACTGTTAAACTGGAAGTATTATCCACTCTAGAGGGAAATAATTGTTTTCATACTTGTTTATTGCTGAATATCACAGTAATTGTAAGGCATTCTTTTTGATGTAATCCATTATACAGTTGTATTTAAAAAGAGATATGAGCCATTTTGTGTTATAATTTAATAACTTTGGAAACTAGATATTCAGTCATCAAACATTATTAAATGAAATCACTCAGAAACATTCAAATAATTACTGGAAAGAAATGAAGAATATAGTGGATTTATTCTTGGTTTTTGAAAGTTATTCCTTGCTATACAAGGCTCTCTACTGTTCCTGAATAGGAACCTACTACATGTGTGGCCTATTGAAATAAATGAGCTCCCATGCCCATTCAACAAATCACTTAAGTCTTGGTGTAATATTGTTAACAAGCCCTTTTAAATCACCGTGATAAAGTGCAACTTTCATTCTTTCTAATTATGGGAGGCAGACTATGGAAAAGCAGATCTGAATTATGATTTGGTAGCATTTGCCTTTTCTTCCTACCCAGAGCTTTCTACTTCTGTATTACACTAACTTATTCCCAAGACCGACTTATTGCAAGACCCACTAGTAACTCTGCTTCCCCTGTACATCCCTCTGCAACTTTTACTTTTGTAGGCTTGTTTTCCAGTTGACTGAATCTGGGAAGCTTTATGAACATAAATCTTGATTTAAAAATAGGCTTATTTTTTTTAAATTATGATATAAATATGGTTAACATATGAGTTTGTAAATGTAATTAATTGTTTTCATAAATAAGACTAAGAGTTCTATAACACAGATGAGAGTCAACGAAGCATTTCCTAAGAGGATTTCAAAATATGTAAATCAACTCTTTTGGTGTCAACAGTGGTTTAAGGAAAATTAGTAATTGGATGTGTTTCTGGTGAGTTTATGAAGGCATTTATATGAAACCTTGTGTTTTTATTTTCTTCGGTGATTTTTGGAGTAAGTGTAGAAAGACTGCGAATTAAATTTGTCATTTAGAGATGGTAAGAATTTAAATTATATTGGTTACAGTATCGTGATACAGTTTTCTGAATTGTATGCAAAGGAGAGCCCACTCAGAAAGTCTTTTAAAACTGTGCCTAGTATCTAAAAATGCAGGAATACTCCATGGTATGCAATAGGTTATTCTGAAAACTGATGAATCTGCAAAATATTTCACAGTCATAGTATGCACAGAATTCATTGTGACTTAAAATGTTGGATGATGTGCTGGAAGGAAGTTGATCTAATTCTTGTATAGGTAAACAGGGGAAGCAGAAGTAAACCCAGAGTTTTTTTGAGAGAAAACTTTAGTGTTTTTTCCTCTGATGTTCCCACTTGTTAAGGATTTGATAGTAAGTAAAGGGCCACACACAAAAATACTTGAACTTGCATCAGAGAGATTTTAAGACCGCCATTTCTTAAGCTTATCAGAAAGCAGATTGAAATGAAGCTTTATACGGTTCATAAGAAACTTGAAGAAAAAATGTTTAAGTGCAAAGGGCTCTTTCATTCTGCAAGGAAAGGTGCATTCAAATGGGAAATTTGACATTTTAAATAGCTTCGAGAGTGATAAACATTGGAACAAACTACCAAAGGACAAAATCGATTCTTCATTCCTTGTGGTCTGTAAGACAAAACTGAATGCCTTTCTGGAAGATATCCTTAACCAAAGTTAAGCAGTTAAGCAGAATGTAGAGGTAGCTAAGCTTGTAATGTTCTGGAACTCAATATAAGTGTTGTAGTATTCCTGTGGATTTGGATTTGACACATCTATGAATTTCCACTGTAGTTCATGAAACCTAAACTCCTTCACAAGTACTTTGATTAGCAGAAACAAAGGGAAGAGATACCGGAAAGACAAGCAAGGATGGGACAGTGGAACAAAGAAAGATCTTAAGAATGGTATCTGTATCAGCACATGGAGATACTAAGAAAGCAATTTTGGAATTACATAACACTGTTTACAATTTAACTGTAGTATGTTCATGAAGAGAAAAACAACAGCCATCTAACCCAGCCTTTTGCCAGTGTAGTCTTATTCTCCAAATCACTGCATGTTTTCTAGTCTTTTGTCTTGTTTTGTGGTGGACCATAAAAATGAAGGATGTCCAGATAATCATTGATGCCTCGTCTGTTACAGTATCATTGGGCTGAAAATTACCCTTCAGTGGTCGGTGATTGTACTATTAAATGGAGAGGCTTTGTATTATTATGGAAGTTAATTATTAATAAGGCTGTGAGAGAATTGCAAGAGTAAATTTCTAAAATACCCTGTGCTGCAATTGAACATTTTCAAATATCTCAATATTTCTGTGTGAAAGAGATCATTAATTCCGCAACTATAGAATAGGTGGACTGCTTAGGGCTGTGAAAAATCCAGAAGCTATCTGTGATGAGAAGTGATTTCAGGTTTTACTTCCAATTTTGCCTTTCAGGGCCAAGGGTTCAGTTTGTAGGGACACTGAAGGTTCTTTAAGCCACTGGTCTATGTCTAAAAACTGACACTGAAGACTTGAAGTAGGTGAGTTTGCGTTAAATTCCTTTTGATCAGAGTGGCTAGTGGGAGGGGGTGCAGCCATAATCTGTGAAGAGATCAGCCTTTGGCTTCCTAAGAGTATTTCATGTGATTCAGGCTCTTAAACATCAGGACTCGTAGAGTGCAGACCATGGATATGTTACTCCCTGTGTCTTGGACTAGAAGCTGGGATTAATGACAGCACTGATGAGAATATTTTCTTGTTGAGATTTTGCCCTGGCTTGCCCTGTCACCTCAATGGTTTACCAAATTGTTGTTTCTTTTGGGGTTCTTCTGTGTATTATTAGTGTAAACAGTATTTTTTGAAAGCTGGCTTGGTTAGAAGCTGCATAAACTCTTGCTTCTTTGAACATGAAAGATTCGAACAGGAAACACCTTGCAAATTTAAACCTCTTTCCAAACAGCATTTTACTCAATGTTCACTTGAATTCTGTGAGGGACAAGCCATAAATTTTGCTTGCTTGCTTGCTGTCTTCTGTTTCTGATCCTTTTTTTCCCTGCTTCTTCTCTTTCACACAGGCAAACAGCTACAATCAGATCAAATCCTGTGTCTGCAATTAATTCAACAAGCGTCCACTTAAAGCTTCTCAGGTATTTTGAGGTAAATTATTTTTTATGGCAAAAGTCCTTTTTCATTTTTTTTTTAACATTGAAAAATTCTTTAAGAGGCTTTACTTTTACTTTTTCTATACAAAGCTTTTTTTATCTTTCTCTGAATAAGACCTGAGTATTTGTAACATCCATATGAAACTGAGGTAATTTATAACATACAATGCATAGGAGTTTATAATGTTTTAGAATTTTTAGTAGCTAGGTAGTGTTTTAAGTCCAAATTAGTTCACTTTGCAAAGCTGTTATGGCCAGATGACAGGTGTTGAGCTGAACCTGTCTTCTTTTTCTGATTCTTTTAATGTGCAGCTGCAGGGAGAATATACCATGAGCTGTTGGAAGTTGATGTTTTCTTATTACTATAAAAAATATAGCGTAGAAAATTGTAACTTAAAAACCAGTGAAAAGGTCCTAATTTGAAAACGACTTTCTTTTTTTTTTTCAAAATTCCTTTTTAGTGATATCTCCAAAACCCAGCCCAGAAGTATATAAAATACGTAATCCTAGCTTTTAGAAGCATTACCTAATCAAGACTGCAGGTAATGAATTGTGAGGCCATTTCAGGGGAGGTTATTTGGTGAATATAGACTAGAACTAAACTTGAAAAAAGTGTAAAGCAGTTATGATAAAAGTTTCATGAACTTATTATTCAGCTTCCAACTCCCATAAAGAAGTCATAGTCCTGCTAGTTAAAAACACTCTGCGTGACTATGGATTTGATTCAAAAAGTATTTCACTTCTATTGGTTTATCCAGCCTCTCTGTTTTGCTGAGCTGTTCTACTGGCTTGGATCAACTTTATCTATTGAAGTTTTCTTTACTCCAGCCCTCTTTTAAAATAAAAAGATATTTTTATTTTACACTTTAATCTATTAGCTTCCTTATCTATTGAATTTTTATGGATTGTGGTCGTGCCTGGTTTACAATTTTGAGAGTTGTCTTAAAAGCAACACCTTCTATATAAAGGTATTGTGAATGAGAAACTTAGCAGGCATGGTGTCTGCATAGGATTGGGAATGTAGGATTGTATGGACGCTAGCTACTTTTCAAAACTCTTTTGTCATCATTTGAGGGCCAAAAAAAGCTGAAGGCAGGGAACTGCATTATTAATGTATTTTATTCGTAAGTAGTATTTACCTTTACTATGAAGGTTCAAATGAAAGGTTGAAAGCATGTTATTTATTTATGAAATTAATTTTATATAGGGCACAAAAAAAAAGTCAATATTCTGTCATAATGGATAAAGACTCTTAAGACCATGCTGCATCTTTGTGATGTGTCTTTTGGTAAAGAATATGGCACCAGAAAAAAAGGAGATATGGAAACTTAAACAATTAGTGTTCTTAATTTCTTAAGCACCTGAACAGGTAGACTCCTTTAAATACTTGCAGAGTTGATGAATGTAGTTGTAGCTGAGAGGTGAACAGCTGTGGTAGTTTAATAGCTTATTACCGTCTCATGGAGGCACGAATACCTGTCTGAGTGGTCCTTATCTACTACATTTCCAAGTCAGGCAGATCAGCTGCCTTTGCTGTTGGCAATTTGTGTATACTGTCTGAGGTGAGAATCCCAAACAGGACCTAAACTGCATCGTTCTGTTACTAGTTATTAAGGTGTGTGGATTCTGTGTGAGATTGTTCATGCACTGTGAAGACAAGTTTCCCCTGAGAAGTGAACACTAAAAATTTATGCTAGGATTTCTAAATTGTATTCTTGTGAACAAATAGTCAAGTGAGCATATCCTAATGTAAAGTGGGATTCCCAAACTGTCAAGTTTCCAACCTGGAGACAGGCTGGAATAGGGTTTCTCTGGAGTTCCCAAACCTGGGATAGGTGACACCACAGTCGTGGACTCCAGAGCACAGACCAAGCTAATGGTATGTTAGTAAACTGTTGATCAAGAGTTATTTTTTCTCCAATTACTTTGATTTTGGGTAATTAAAAAACCCATTCTGGTAAACTGTTTCTTTTCACACAGCTCCTGACTGTCTCTGAACTCAAAGAAGAATTTTTTTTAAACATTTTTTTTTGACATTTAGATGTTTATTATTTTTCCACATCAGCTGTATTCATAATAAACTGTATTTTGTTTTTCACTGTGAAATTCTAATTTGAAGTCCTCCAAAAGCTGTGCCAAACCTATTAGCAGGTGAAAGAGTAGTTTTCAGTGTTGAAGACTGCAGTTAGGCACATTGCATTTAGAGCCAATGACAAAAGACAAACAGTTCTCACTTAAATCACAATTTTTGGAGCAGAATTTTCAGTAGATGAAATGAGACATAGGCTTCCATATTCTTCTGTCAAAAAGGACTTAAAGTTTCCGTTTAATTAGATGGTACTTCACTCCCTTATGCTCTTAAATCTTGTCCTTTTATGCCAGATGCAGATATATTTATGGCATTTAATTATAGGCAATCAGACCATTTCCTGCCGTAGTCATAATGTCAGAGAATAGTTGATGTGAAATTAATGACAGATACTTTGTTTCTTGTTGCTTTATTAGTAAGGGAATGTATTACTTCAAAGATTGTTCTACACTTGAGAAATACGCAGTACAAAATGCCAAAGCAGTCATGACATCCAAGTGACAATGTGAAGAGTTAGCTTGGCATATGGTGATAGAAAGAAGGCGATATGTTTTGACAGATATCGTAATTTGACAGTTAAAATAAATACACCAACTGTCAGACAAAAATAGTATGGTTGATGAAAAGTATGTACTGTATTCTTTTCCTATAGTTTCTCTGTTTGAAGAACATATAAACATGTATGACACTGGTAATCTGCAACACCTGTAGACTCTGAGTGAGAACAAATGCCAACATTACAGTGATGCATTTTCTTAAGTTAGTGATTTCATTTCCAGAAAGAATACTTCAGCAGTCCTCAGTAGAAGCTTACTAACGTGAGTATTACTCACAAATGAATCATGAAGGTTACTGCAAATGAATAAAAAGATAGAACCACAGAAAGATCTTCCAGGTCCAAGAGCAAACAAAAATGTTTGGTCCTTTCTTTTCTGTCCCTTTGGTTATAGACAAAGGAGAAGGTGTCCACAGGAGAGCTGAAAGCACTCAAATCTTCAAAAGATGTTAATTAGCTATGTAACTGTAAAAGTCCCAAAAAGTATCATAAAGATCAAACCACCCAGATGCTCAAATCTTTCCATTAAGATACAACAATGTGTTAGAAATCCCGGGTCTACCTTTGGGAGAAATGCTGTGTTTGTCTGCTGCGAGAACAGCCTTTCAAAGGTAGGGGCAGAGACCTTTGGGTGCAGTGCCAGGGGCAGGGCTAATGAGCTCCGGCTGCGTGCTGCGCTGCACTGTGCAGAGGCTGTGCTGCCGTGAAGTAATTTGGTCGGTACTTGCTTGGATGTCTCTTTGCTTAGCTCCCTGTACTTGTTGGAGTTCAGGACCGTTGTGAAGAAATACCTTTCATATGCAGACATGATTATTAAATGGTACAAATCACTTCTTAGCTTTATTTAAATGTGAGGATCTGACTTATAACATCTGTTTTTGTTCATCTCTGTTATTCCCCTGCATTACAATATTCCTAATTATTTTGTAAAAAAAAAATCAGAATAGTTTGTAAGGAAACACAAGAAGTCAGACTTGTGTTAGAAGGAACATTTTTGCTTAGAGAACATAGATATTGGCATGTACAGTGGCCAGCTGCTACTGTACTTCGATGGATAATTTGCTTTTCTGACAGGAAAAAAATCTGAAATCATTAAACTATATTAAATGTAGCATCATACAACTTCTTTTATTTGGTTCCTTGTTGCAGTACAGTTCTTATCAACATAAAGGTGATTACTTCTTATATTTATGTTATTACAGAAATGAGATAATTATAACTCCACTAGTCTCACATTTAGATTTGACCCAAGGCTTATCTCATTTTCTGTAACCAAATGTAACAAGATGTCAATATATTTTAAAAGTTTCAGAGGAGTTTTCTGTCAGTAGTTGCACCTCTCTGCCCAGTATATGTCAGTATATTTTTTTCATTACATCAGAGAATTATCCAGACAGTTAAATAATCATGGCTAGGCCATTTTTCAGACCTGAATCTGATCTGTTTAGTTTCTTTTTGTGTGGGAGCTGTTCCTTAACTTTGAACATCTTTTCTTGATCATTGTGGTTTTTTCAGTTCTGATGTTTCCCTTCACTGATGCAAGAAGAGGGATAGAACCGCCCACAGTATTTAGGTTGAGAGCTTATCGTGGATTTATTGAGTAGCATGATAATGGTTTCATTACTGACTTCAGTGGCATCACGATGGTGTCTGAGAACCCTTTAAAATCCTCTAGGATTTTATATTACTCTTGTGTGTTTTTCCCTCCCTAAACTTCATGTCTGATCTGTCCCTCTAAAAAAAAAAATGGAACGTGTTAAAAGTCTCTGAAAAACTAAATATGGCAAGGTTGCCAGAGTTTAGCAGTACTTACTGCAAATGACTATCAGCAGTTTTAAGATCTCAGGTTGCCTATTTCTTCCTCTTTCATTTACTAGTCAATGAAGGCCATGTTCTTAAACTAAAATGTAGGGGAAAATAATCAAATATGACTCAGAAAGTCTCTAGCTTTTCCAAGATTTTCAGTTTCCCTAACTAGAGTAGATGAAATTACTGCAACAATGAGAATTGCTCATTTAAAATCATTTAATGTTATGCTTTTGCCAAAGAGACTTCAAGAAATCTGGATATACCAGCACTAATAAAGTGGAGCTTTTGAATTGTGCAGAATATTTCCCTTCAGTTGTATAAAGTTAATATAAATTTTAATTTTAAAAGGTGCATGATATCATTATGTGCACACGATGCTTCTCCATTGTTATACAGGAAAGATTATCTGTGTCACCGTACCATTTGGAGTATGCAAATACAGAAGACTCATTTTAATAAGAAACTGACCAACGCAGTATTTGGCTAGGTTCATTGCAGTTATTTCTGATTTTTTAGATGTATTTATAACCATACTTAAAAACCCCAAACTGAAACAAAACAGAGCCAGAATCAGTGAGCCGAAACTCCACATGCCTGAGTCTAGCATCTTCTATTGAGTAGTTAGTTACCTGTGAGTGCCCAGGGCAAACCAGTAGAAACCTGTAGTCACTGGAATGCAGGCCAAACAAATACTTGGCCCTTTGCATCTACCCGTGGTTTATAAAATACTCAAGTTTTAGTGACTCAGGCCTTGCCAGCTTGGAAGATGTCTCAGATCATTTGCAGAAATATGAGAAGGTGATATTGGCTTGTGTTTACTCGGTGGTATAATTGTTTTGTTTAGAGTTAACTGCATTATTTAACTTTGGAAAAATTATCATAATGTTTCTAATTCTTAGGTTCCAAAGGAGCTAAATCATTGACAAAAAGCAAAATCTTCATCCTGTCTGTTTTTTAAGCTATCAACATATAATTCTCAGCATCCTAGAAACTTCTTTTCATCATTACTGTATGTAGGGTAGAGAAATAGGAAATCCTGACTGACAGGCTAAAGGTTAAGTGGTATGTGTAATCCCTGAAATGCAGAACTATTTAGCAATTTTGGAAAAAAGCTGCTTGATACAAGGCATTAACAAAATGCATTGTGAAAGCTTGGCTCCCAAATTAATGTGACTGCCAATGTCAAACCAAAAACTTTGCTAGCAAAACAATTTGTCCAGTACTAAGCAGACACCATCATGGCAGATTGAATGAACATTCATACAGGGATACCATCTGTTTGTAATGGCTATTGAAGAATAGCAGATGAAAATGCGCTGAAGACATGAAAGTGCAAGACTGAACATCAATGGAAACAGGACACAGTGCATACAAAGCAGTGGTGGAATAGGCCAGCTAATACGGGCGATAGAACAGAAGCCACTGGCACAGAGGAGAATGTGTGAGTGTGCTCATGAAATATAAAATAGTCTTGGGGCAGTGAGAGAGAACCACCATGAATAATTATGACTACCAGTTACTGGATAGCTGTTGTCCTTAACTGAGAAAAGTTGTTGTTAGAGTGATAGAATATGGAAGGAGCATCTTTTCTTCCATGCTAGAGACGTGGTCCCGTATAGGATGAGTCTGTCGCGGTCTTAGGTACCTAGCTGAATTTCTTTGATTGTTTTCTGCAAAACTCACACTTTTTGCTCTGGTGATCCCCGTTTCAATCCTGGGAGTGTCAGCCAAATTTGCAGTCATACAAAATGAGTTATTGTTCATTATAAGTCATATAGCCTCTGGTGCTTAAGACTCTGCTAATCAAGGGAATGATATATGAATGTAGAATTCTTTATATTCTATAGAATTCTGTATTCTGTATGAATATTAAATAATATTCTCTATTGCCTGGTGGGACTGTGTTACAGGTTGATTTTTATGCCTTAATACAGAGATAAGCCAACATCAGCACTGCAATACCCAATTTTCAAATTCTCTTTCCTTTGGAATAAATTTCAAAGTTTAGAGTCAAGTAATTTAAATGCTGCAAGGATGGAGTCCTGTGAAAAGGAGGCTCCTTGGGCCAGTTTGTAGCAAGTACTAAGCAGAGAATATAGCTGAACTCCTTTCCTCTCTGGAATGCCTAGGCTGAGCAGAAATCTCTTTATGCTGAAGATCCAGATGTTGGAATCCTGTCCTGAAGACATACTGCTCTTTGAGCAAGGCTCACTGGTTTTGGGTGGTGACAGGTCATCATAATGGCAGCCTTGTACCCACTGTGCCTCCTTCCTCCCAAGTGCAGCTAGCTGTGCTTCACAGATAAAGTGGTTATGGATACATTGGAGGGGCAGACAGGGGTCAAAATCCTGTTGTGATTGTAGAGGTAGGTGCTTTGTGTACTCACTCATACAGGAGTTGTTTTTTGAAAGATTTAGTTACAGTTTTACTTCACTTGATATTCCCGTAGAGTCTAGGCGAATGTTGGTAGCCCATCTTGGTACGGGTTAGACAGTTACTTAGGAAGGAGCTCTTTTATCAGAAGTGGGGAATGGGACATCTAAGGCAGGATTCATCATGTATTTAGCATGGCTTAAGGTGTTCCAGGGCCTTTGACTAGACCTCTAGGTGCCTCTCCAGAAAGGAGTGGATCTCCTGCAAGTTGTCAGTGTCTGCTAACCCTGCATAGGGTGTCTCAGCCTCAGGCATGAGAAGCTTTGGTTTAGACAACTAAGTCCTGTGCCAAAAATCTAGCTACATCTGGTCTAGGTACCTGGTGGATCTGACGTGGGTTTTTAGAAGTCTAGAATAGGCCTGAAGAACCTCAGGGGTTTTTGTTCTCTGTTAAACAGAATACATAGGTAGATGATAGCATATGTCACTTCCTCAAGCTGGAAAAGACCACAAAAGCAGAGAACTTCTTTATTTTTTTCCTTTTTTCTTGGCAGATGTATAGGGTTGTATTCTGATCTCACATCAATTGTAAATGTGTTAATATATTTACTTCTGTTTGGTGTATCTGAATATCAAATCTGCATGTCTCTAATACTTCAGTTTATTTGGGTCCTTTACTTAAGAAAGTAATTTAGAGACATTTTTCCTAGCAAAAATAAACAATTGAGAGATTTTATAATTCAAAACTGTTAATAGTTTATGAAGAATATAAATAACTCATCATCTAGCCCATTTTTCACATCAGTCTTTTTTGTTGTAATTTTTTTCAGTGATTCTTTATTTGTGACAATATTTCTGTGAATCTGACCAGTAGCTTCAGCTGAGGATCTGAAATTAGCTTATTTTAGTTACAAAGTCTCTGAGAAATAAAAGTTGTATATAAAGTAACATTAAATGACCTTTGTTTATATCTTATGGTTTTGTTGTGGAAGGAAATGCACACGATTAAACCAGACTTTATATCACTCATTTTATTCGTATGTAGAAACACCCTTTGTTTCTGAGTAAGGATTTGGGACAAGTGTCACTGAAATTCTTCTATAAAAAGATATGAGGATGTAGCAACAAATCTTTCTGCTATTCACACTGGTGCACTTTGTGGTAGGCAACTGTCAATGCAAAGGTATACATTGCTGACGCTGTGTGATATGTATTACAACTCTGATCCAGGAAAGCAAGTCTCAGATGTGGCTACCAGGAGCTTTACAGTATGTACTCATTAGATTCACCCAATATGATAACGTTGCAGTTGTCAAACCTGTGGCCACTTCTGTGGTGCTGCAAGTTTTTGAGAATCATACTGCTAGGCTCCATGAATCAAAGATGAGTCTGATGCAGAATTTATTTAATTAGACACTCTGAATATCCTTTTCTATGCTCTGTTGTGAACTGCAAATGATGATTTAAAGCATCAGAATATATCACAGATATGTGTGATATAAAGGCCCTTTGTAACAGTTGAGATACTTCCAACTGCAAGATAGGTCAGGACCCTGATATTGCTTACTGTTCTTGTAAAAAGTGGTTGCTAAGATCAAGCCAAGTAGGCTGCTTTGGTTTATCCCATTTCTGGATATTTTCTGCAAAGAAATTTCCTGTTATTCCTGGAGATTTCTGAAAATCCTTAGAGGTTTTTAGAGTAATGTCCTAGTGATGATATGTCTAACTTAATGACCATGACATTCATGACCTGTCCAGTTCTACTAATATGTGCTTTGTCCTTGACTAATTTCTTTTACTTATGTGTGTGCTTCAATATTTTTTATAGAGTGGTCATTCACTGCAGAACTTCACCCAAAAGAAAACTAACAAAAAATAATTACCTCCTCAGATTTCTCTCAAGTAAGCATAATGCCCTGTAATTAAATTATTAGCTGTCACTTGCAACTGTTTTGCTGTGCAAACAACACTAAAGTCAGGATACTGCTTTTTTTGGGCACTTTCACCATTTAGGTTTCTTTTTTTGGCACAGCTGTGAGTCACTGAACTCCTAATTTAGAAGACTGATTAAAGTCTGGTTTTGGTTTTGTTTATTTTTTTTTTTTATTCTGAAGGAATATCTTGTATCATTCAAAAAAATCCCATCAACAACACTTCATGGTTCATTTGAACGCTCTTATTTTGCTGTTCCCAGTGAAATCTACTGGTGGTTTTTTGTTTAGAGAAGCAAAGATATCAGGGACTCAGCTGCTATTTGCTTGATGCTTCTGCAGGTGACATACTACATTGTCAACACTTGCTTTACTACTCTGAGAGTAATTTAATTGTCACCATGCTTAGCCTGATGTTACTCACTTTCAGGACAGTTAAATAAATCAAGGCTATTAGATGCTGATTCAAACCCTTTTTTTTAATAGCAAACGAGCATTGATTTCTGCACCAAGACAAGGTACCAGGGAGTCATGTTTACTATTTATTCTTCAGTATCAGGATTCAGAGGCATTCACTATTGATAAAATTCTTGCTTATGCTGAAAAATAGTACCACCAGATACTAAAGTAGTTCTGTCCTTTTTGAAGGATTCCCCATGTATTTCACAAACTGAATCTCTGGGGTTTTTTCGTTATCAACGTAGAGACAGGCTTTTAGCACATCCTGTTGAGATCTTATCTTGGACTTATATAATGGTGTCCTGAGCTTAGTTAAGATTTGAGTTATGAATGTGCAATCTTGCTGTTATAGATTCTGTACTTTTTTTTTTTTTTCCTGATTAAAGTTTTCAGCCATCATTAATACAGTGAATATATCAGTCACCAGTGTGAGAGCAGAACTTCCCACATTATCTGGATGCAATTTTGAGTTAAATATTGTCTGGGATTTTAAGAGCCTTGGGGAGACAGATACTTCTTTTCAATTATAGGAGGAGTGCGATGGCTGTTGGCGCTGTGGAATTGGATCTGGAGTTGCCCAGAGAATGGTTTTTGGCCGAGTGAAAACATTTTCTTAAAACGAGAACATTTGGCATTTCAATTTTTTTCAGGCGCTCAAGTTTACTATTATAAAATTAAAAAAAAAAAAAAAAAAGAAAAAAGAGAGACCATTGAAAAACATAAGTAGAGAAACTTGGTACCAATCTTCATAGCTTTTATATCCTGAAAGATGTTTTTAAGGTGTTCAGTGAAGACACAGAAATTAAAAATAATCAAATTGGTTTACATTTAAATCAACTTTAATAAAAAATGATATTTATAAGAACTTTTGATGAGATATAATCAATTTGAGTCCTGGTAGAGTTACTTGCAGATGAAAATTTTTTAAGAAACAAAATCAGAGTCCAGTGATGAGTAGCTTATTATGAATGTAGGGAAAAATGTGTTCTTAGGTTCTTTGGAGCAGTAAAACTAACATGATTGGAATTACTTTGCATGTGTTCCTTTCTTTTCCTCATTATGTTAGTACATGACATGCTGGTAGATTTAAGTTCTTACTACAGATGACTAGAAGAAGTAAAAATGTTTCTATTTCTTATCTCGGAATTGCTTTATAGTACAGGTACTACCTCTTGGTGTCTGTTGCAGCCACACTAAAATGATTCATGAAAATACAGGAGAGCAAACATCTTGTTGCAGTTGTCTTGTGGTTGTAGAGGAAAAACCAACAAGACTAAGCTTTATCATTGTGGTATTTCCATTTCTTATTCACATTTTGGTTTTAAATCAAAATTAGAATGTCTGAAACAGCAATGTGTTTTCCCTAAATGTATAAGGGTAAAGTATCTTTCTAGAATTCAAGCTTAGTTATTATATCATAGAATCATAGAACAGTTTCAGTTGGAAGAGACCTTCAAGATCATAGAGTCCAACCTTTGTCCTAGCTCTATCAACACCACTAAACCACGTCCCTAAGTACAACATCCACCCATCTCTTAAACACCTCCAGGGATGGTGACTCTACCACCTCCCTGGACAGCCTGTTCCAATGCCTGACAACCCCTTCAGTAAAGAAATTCTTCCTAATATTCAGCCTGAACCTTGCCTGGTGCAGCTTGAGGCCATTTCCCCTTGTCCTATCGCTTGTTACTAGGGAGAAGAGACCGACCCCCACCTCATTACAGCTTCCTTTCAGGCAGTTATAGAGAGCGAAAAGGTCTCCCCTCAGCCTTCTCTTCTGCAGGCTAAATAGCCCCAGATCCCTCAGCCACTTCTCAAATGAGACATGCTCCAAATCCTTTACTAGCTTGGTAGCCCAGCTCTCTACCCTCTCCAGCACCTAAGGAGAGTCAGTTCTCTTTTTCTGTTTGTTCTTCAGGATTTCTGTATTACCCAAGCTTTCAGGATTAAGACAAATTATCCTAGCATTTTTGCTTTAGAAATAGACTTTTAGCATGTGACTTCCATGTAGAAAAATGTTTATCATAAACTTTTTCTCAAGGCGTATAGCAATTATCTACTGATAGTTTTTCAAACTGTAGTTATTACTGACCTGTAAAGCAAGAATCAAGTGCTGAGAGATTGTGAACACCAGTTGCACCGAAGAGATATTCTTGTAGTTTCTGCTCTGTATAATTGTATTACTAAGGTAAAAACAGATACACGAAAGTTCAAAGCTGCACGTAGAACAAGCCCCTTTTAAAATATACATATCCTAGAGCTATCTGCAAGATCCATTTTGTGCATTGTCCTAACTCAATATGTCTTTATTTTCAGAATTTTTCAAATGCTTCATATTGCCTAAATTATAATGTACACTTCTTTGTATTATGATATTTACATGTGCATAAGTTGTGTCTGTAAGTTTGTCTGTAAGTTTCTTTTATAAAAATTTCCAAATGAGTATTTTTGTCTGAAACATGGCCAGGGTCTGGCTTAGATAATGTTTGGCTGTTAGAGGTATTTTCTGTCAGAAGGCTAGCTTTGCTCGTTTTTGCACAATCAGATAATGAGATTGTTCCCTGTTAGTGGTGTCTGCTGTATTTTAAATGATTCGTACTGTTTCTATGACAGAAATTATATTAATAAATTATGCAGTAATAAACAGGTAGTTGGTAAATGCAAGAACAGTGAAGTGGTAAATGGATACTTCATGACCGACCCAGTTTAACCAGTGTAAATCTCTGTCAGTGGAGAGACTTTGGTGTTCTTTTGCTTAACACTCAACCGTAGTGAGACAGGCCAAAGGAATTAGAAGTGTTTGAAATTACAGTGTAAAACAGTAAATGAGCAATGAAAGTTACAAAGGCTCCCAAAATGTGAAGGGTTGCCCAGAGGTTTTGATTAGTTGGCCAGGTTTCTTGCAAGAAGTTTGAAATATGTGAATGCTCATCAGAATGAACCAAAGGAATAACACCAAGAGTTGAGCAAAGTAGAATTTTATGGGGGTTGGACTGAACCTCTGAGCAGGTTAAGAAAAAAAAAAAAAAAAGAAGTAGTAACAAACTTGTGTATCTCTTCAGCAAAGTCGTAAGACACACTAGTAGAAGAGGCTGTGTAACTTATAGATGTTTTTGCTATGAGAATCATAGAATCATAGAGTATCTGGATTTGGAAGGGACCCATAAGGATCATCAAGTCCGACTCACTGCTCCTCACTCGACTACTTAAAACTAAACCATATGACTGAGTGTCGTCCAGACGCTCCTTGAACTCTGACAGGCTTGCTGCTGTGACCACTTCCCTGGGGAGCCTGTTCCAGTGACCAGGCAATCTCTCAGTGAAGAATGTTTTCCTAGTGTCCAGTCTGAGCTTCCCCTGTTGCAGCTTCAAACCATTATGAATGTCAAACTTAATGTGAATAAATTAGCATAAAGTTATCAATGATCCAAGGGTTTAATAATTTGTCATTTCTTTACCACATAATTTTTATGATATTTTGCCATTCACCGCAAGGTGTTTTACCTAAAACTAAAGTGTGACCCCTGGCAAGAAATGCAGTTTTTTATACTGATGAGTGTTGCAGAGGAGGGGAGGATTTGGGGTTTAAACAAAACCACAGAACTGCTCATGTGTAATTACAGCAATAATTTGGGGGTGGAGGGGCTGAGGTGGGGGACATGGGACACCAAAGAAAAAGAAAAGACTCAAAGCATGTAATTACATGAGTGATCTGCAGTTTTGCAGTCTGTCCTTTGGTAACCTAAAGGTGCTAAGTCTTCACAAAGTCGTTGCATGATGAACACAGTGGAGCTTTCAGAATTGGCAAGGCAGGTTGCACATCTGTAGCCCTGTGACTGAAAATTTGGATGGCTTCTTGCATAGAACTGTCTTCAAATAAGTGTATAAATTATTTTCTAATTGGGGCAGAGAAATGCAATTCTAATTAATGGCAGAGTAATAAAGTACAGCCTCTGTCCTCGTTTGCCATATCTTGTTTTGTTCTAGACAACTTCCCACAAAATTCACTTCAGGTAGCCTTTTTTTTTAAATAAGACTGTTCTCTAGCTTAAAGATCATAAACAATAATGCCACTGGAACTACATGTAAAGGCACATGCATGAATTTTAATGAACTTAGACTGATGGAAAGTTTGCGAAATCCCAGAGTGACAAAGATCTCTTGACCAGGACAAGGAAAATAATTAATGTATTCTAATGCTCTTCATTCTACTCTCATTTGCTAAATATGAAAATAAGACAGACAGTAACACACAATTGCAATTATTCCTTCATAGCAAACCTTCTTAGCAAACACATTTAGTAAATTGCCGATCAGAGGTTAATGTCGAGGTATGTTATGTTATCCAAACACATCTCTTCAGTGTAGGACTGCAAGACAGTGCAGGAAAAGAAATGTCAGACATTAAATAGTCTGAGAAGATATCCCAAGTATTATTTGAGAAATATTCTCAAATAATGGGGAGAAATAAGTGAAATTTTATTCAAAGAAATTACTTTGGTCTAGGTCTTGAAAAGTATGTGAGGGAGCAGTTTTATCAATGCTGATGGGTAATAATGCCTTTGAAAATGAGGGATGTCAAACAACGATATATTTCTGTTCTTTCAAAATATATTTCTGAAGGAAAAAGAAATTGTGAACCTAAATCCAAATCTAGGTTAACAATAGGAAAAACAAGCACGTCAGCTTTACAGAAATTCCTGTACTGAGTTGTTAAAATGAGAAAATAATTGTGACCTTGGATCAGTGAATGGCATTTTGACAGTGAGCATCCTTTGGTAATTCCACCTTTTAGCACCTCTGTGCATCCCAAATGATGGAAGTTATTATTAAGCAAAGACCAAGCTAAGTGTGGATAGTCCTGCAACTTGTTAGCGTGCTTTTTGCACTAAGTATTTTCTACTGAAACTTAAGCATTTTTTTGAGCTGCACAAGAAGAGCTGTTTAATACCAAATAGCAGCACAACAGATCATGAGGAGGGGGGAATATTACTGTATCTTTTGCAGGATAATGTACACTAGAGAAGAACCATCAAATAAGTAGGATATGATTTCCCATTAAAATTTGACTGGAACACCTGATCTCTGGCTTCCAGCTGAGAAAATCGTACTGAATCACACCTGTCTGGAGAAATAACTTCTTAAGATGACTCGCGAAGCAGCATGCACAAGATGGATGCAGATGGTTGCAAACTGGAAAAGGTTGTTTGCTTTGCCTAAGACTCTAATCCCTGCAAACTCAAAAGTCAAAGACTTAAAGCAATTATTGAATGGTTAATTAAATGGTTCTTGTCAGAGCATATGACTGATAGAAGGAGCGGGAGGAGCATAGGAAATATTTACAGAATCCCTGTTCGATGCATCTTACGATGGGAGATACCTTTGCAGGACTACCAAAGAAAGTCCGCTTAATCCAGGCAGCTGCTTAGATTTGAGGATGATTAAAAACAAAAAACCCCAAGCTAAACAAAAACCAACCAACCAAATGCCCCCCGCCCCAACCAACCCACCACACCTTGGAGAAACATAAGAAACATGTCATTGCTGCCTTCAAAGTTTACCAAGTACAGGTTATTTTCTGTGTACCGCAGCAAAGAAAATCTACCAAACAAGAGTGCTCAGAGCCATCTCAAGGGTATAACCTGTTCAATTAACGTCCTCAAATACTTGTTGTTTCTAACACTTATTGTAGTACTGTCACACAAGAATGCAGTGTACGTATATTACAGCCACTAAAGGTATTGAACCACCTATGGACTGGGCAAATAATCTATCTGCAGTGCTAGAGATAGATTCAGTTGGCTTTAGCAAGGTTGCTTGGATTAAAGAAAGCCTATGAACAACTTCTTGCATTGCTTCTGGTGTTCCCCATTCTTCAAAGACTTCTGTTAAGTCATTTGTATATTTTTGCTGTGCTTTTGTGCACTTCAGTGGAATAATTCTTTTCCAAGAATGCCATGCTCTGGAAATACTTTACAAATTCTGGAGGAGTTACTACATGTTTTAGAAATGTTATGCTTTTTCTTTTCAGTTCCTTTTTTTTTTTTTTTTTTTTAAGAAGAAAATTAAACACAGTTTCTGCATCAGTAAATTATGAATTTTCTTGCATCTTAGTCAACTTATAGAAATTACATGGCACTCTGATAACAAAAGATGTGCTCAATAAGAGATTAAAAGGTTGGACACCTTTTAGAAGTTTTATCAACAAACAGCAAGTGCAGAAAGTGCAACTGTGGCCATTCAGACCTGTTTAAGTAGCATTCCCAGAACAAATTTCTTTCTAAGGGTGTTTAATCATAAGCTTCCCAAGCAAGTAACAAAAGGGTTATGAGGATAACAGTTTACTTCAGATTGAACAGTAAACCAGAGGGAATTTAGATATTCTGAAAGAACTGAATATGCGTATCTTCAGCTATAGCAGAAAATCTCAATCCCACACTAATTTTTCAATTTAGGTAATTCCATTCTGCCTTCTCTACCTAAGGTGCCCTTCGTTTTCAGTTATTTTTTCAAGACATTCTTATGTGATACCTCTTCTCCAGGAGCTTTATTTTCCTTGTAAGTGAAATGATTCAGGTTTATCTACTGAAAATATGAATAATAGATAAAAGTACAGAATTGCAGGTTCAATTTGAAAGCTGTATCTCCACAGCTAGCCAAAAGTTGTTTGATTTGAAGAGTAATGCCACAAATGCTGAATGGTGGTATTTTCATGAAGATATTTAATTGAGTGAATTTTTCCTTTGAGTGAATACTTTCCTTTAAAATATACTTCTTTTAAGTGTACAAAAAACTGCACCTACAACTTCAGAAAAGTACAAAACTGATTTGTATTTTGTTTAGGGTACTCAGTGATATGCAGATGTGTTAATAATTCTAGTTCTGGAACTCCTGGGGGATATTCACACTTAGAAATATACTTCATTTCCCACTTCCTTTTGCTTAACAGCAAAACAGCTAAAGTGTGAAGCAGGAATGATATATAATGAAGCCTAAAGGAATTGCAACCCTTGCATCGCTTACTACTGCAGTATTTATAAAATAATTTACCAGAGTTAGGTTTCCAGTTCCAACTCCATGGAGAAAACAAGGTTTATCATAGGAAAACAGATTGTTTCCTGAAATTAATGTATTTTTCTCTATTCAAAAGACCATGATAATAGGATATCAGCAATCCCTAGTGAGGTGAGTCTGTGACCATGAAATTTATACACAGGAAATTCACAGGCTTTGCTCATCTTTACTAAAGAAGAGATTTCATCTCCACACTAGAAAAATAAGTAAAGAATTGTGAGGGAAAGAAGAAATTGTTTCAGGACTCTGTTTTTCGGTTTGAAGATGGCAGGTAGTAATTCAGTTTAAAAATAAATCCTGTTTTGAGTTATAATTTTCAGAGAATGTTCATCTGAAGTTGAGCTTCTTGGGTGAAACAAATGATACAATGTTGAATTAATTTCCCACCTGTGAATAAAATCATTGATCTTTTGTGGTACTTTTTATTATGAGAAATTTTGTGATGCTGATATACTTCCAATTATTATTTATACACATCACAGAAGTGAAGACAACACATTGCAAAGTGCAGGGTGTGATTGTAATAATGACCCTTATTTGCGCTTGTGGAATTGGAAAGATGCTAATGGAGTTTTAACATAAAATCTAATGCATAATCTGATTTAAATCCTGATTCAGCTGCTTTTGAAGTAGTTATTCAATTTCTTCATTCAGCAAACTTTTGTAACTAAACTTTCTGTCTAAAAAATGTAGACTAATGACTGGGGAATGAAAACAATCATCAAAATTAATGAAGTAGGCATATATATTTGAGCTGTCATTTAGCTATGATTCTTTCTCCTAGATGAATGTGTAACAAGGACAATAGTCAAGGGATTCACCATGGCTGACTTCAGATAAATTTAGCTATAATTGCAGCTGTATCCAAGATAGTTCTCTGAACTTGCTTTATGTTCAGTGGAGGCACATTTTGACTTCCAATTTGTTTGGCCGCTTGAATGTCAGAATACTTTGAATCATACTTAGAAGTTCCTCTCATTTTATTAACAATAAAGATGTCTATGCTGCTGGCTCAGGAGGTTTTTTGCGAACATTGAGCAGAGTAAATGGTTTGCAGGTTTTGTTCTGAGTTTTGTTCTGAGTTTTTGGTGAGGGATGGAATTTAATAGGAGACACAAAAGACAAAGAAATCCTCAAAAATTTCTTCAGAATTTCCTAGATCTTCTGCTTGGATATATTATATTTTTCTGAAACATGGCATTTCTCATTTCTTTGTGATACTTACACAAGTCAGGGTAATATGTATGTCAGTTATTTTTCTTCCTTCCACCTTTATTTTCATATTATTTATGTCCAAGATTCCATTAAAAGAAGTACGAATGCTGGGAGAACATGAGTGACTTTGAACTGTGACAACAATTTTGTTTGTACCGTGAGTGGAGAGAGCCTGTGTATTAAAACACTGTGCAGAAGTAGGTCTATAGGAATTAAGGAATGCTATATCACGTGAATGGGTAGGTGTTAAAGGTATCACAGCTGATAATAAGGAATATTTTGGCTTACTGGAGTATTTCACAGTCAATAATGATTGACTAACTGAATTAAAATGAGAACTGTTTGGATAATTGGAGGTTTGGTAGATGTTTTTAGCTTTTTTGCATTTCATCTTTACTGTTTGTCTGATTGATTGCCTATCAAGTCTGATGAATTATTAGACCTGAAATAATAAAGGAGTGCAGTAGTGTCTGGAAAGGGAGAGAAATACTTTAATCTTACCACAATGTGCACTGCTGGGCCACATTTCAAAGGGCTGGGAGAAGCCTGGAGCCTCTTTCTCTTGCATTTAGGATTGTATTTCAGTGCAGGCCTGAGCCATCTTTTTAGCAATACCTGTTGTCTGGTCGTGTACCTTGCTACTCCTGATCTTGCTTGATTTGTCTCATGTCCAGGGGATGATGATTAGTGAGCTGATGAATTGGGAGCACTACCTCCTGTGTAAGACCAGGTCTCTCCTGATCTTTCTGTCATCTGCCTGATTCTGTGCCCCGTGTCTGGTCACATGCTCCCCTTGTCTGTCCTTCATAGCCCCCTGACTTGGGATCTAACCCAGGAGGGGAGTAGGGCAAGGTGTAGACCAACAAAAGGTTCATATTTGCTACTTCAGCCTCTTAAACCCAAAATGTAAACCTCCAGAAATCTATGCCCAGCTGCCATCTGTCAACTCCAACCACCTTGATTTCCCCTAGAGAAATTTCCTAGTTACTTAAATATTCAGTGAGGCCAGTATTGGGTATGCATTGGGTATTTATCAGCTGAATACCCAGCTCATCTGCTAAATTCCAGATGGATTTACTAGCTAAGCATAGCCTTTTTGCCAGCATATGTGCAAGCTGTGCATTAGCTAACTCACAGATTGCTTGGTGCAGAGCCACCAAACGTATCTAATACTCCACAAAATCTGGATTAAAGAAGAGTTACCATTCCATATTATTCAGATTAAAGCATTCCTTGGTAGAGGTAGAGATGAATGTAGAGGAAGATGCTCTAACTGCTTAGCTGGAAGTATTCTGCAGTGAGAGGCTTTAAATCCCTCTTTTTGAAGCCTTTCTCTTGGGATCATTGGGTCATTGCTGGCATTGAGTGAGAAAGTGTGCCTTTAGTGCCTTTAGTTTATTCATTAGAGGCTCTTCCTAAGAGAGGGAATACCTCAGTTTCTTTCAAAATATTTAAGCATTTATGCAAATATGTGACTAAAGCCTGGAACTGATGTCTCTCTGGTAAGGACTCTAACCACTAGAGTATTCAGTAATTCTCACTGGAATAATAACTAGTATGTGTCCCACAGAGAATCAGTTACGGGAAGAGACATCAACAGATTCCTTTCTGAATATTCCCAACTGGCTGATACAGCTGATTCTTTGATCACTAAGTTAACCTTTGTGAATCTCAATGCTTACATGAATTGAATACTTGCACCTTGAGTTAGTGCTATTGTGGCAGGGTGCCTAAAATTTATTTGCTAAGTAAAGAAAATTCATTCCTTAGGTTTGAATGTAATTTTCTTTTGGTTTTTCCACACTGGGCATTTAAGGTGATTAAACTTGTAGCTGATCATCTGCTGATAGTATTTCTGTGAGACACACCTGAAGTGAAAATGCTCTCAACAGAAAGTATCTGACTGGAGGGCGAAAGGCCTTAACTTCTAACAGGTATCTGAACATTTTAGTGATATTTCAGGAAAGTTCTGCAGGGGAATGTTCCTGGAGTTTTTGTCCCCAGTTCTTCCGCTACTCAAAGCAGCCCTTTCTTGAAGTATTTTCCAACATGTTTTAGGAGAGTGCTTACTGGCAAAAAACTAGGAGCATTTTTCCTTGTCTTCTAATAGAAAGATATTAATACTAGAGATGTTAGGCAGCCTGAACTTTATGTTTGGTACTCCAGATACTGGAGTAGTGAACAATATATGAAAAGAATATATAATTATTTTAAAAAACTGGAAAATGTAATCAGGATGAATAGTTTGAATATTTGTTTTTATTTGAAATACATAATCTTGTCAGGGCAAAAATTTGTTTGATATTTCTACAGCTTCTAATAATTAGAGCCTTCTGCACTTTACTGTACTGTAAATCTCTCAACTATGGCTGTGTAATAAGCATACATACATTTCCTTATCCAGCTTGATGCTGCTGATAGCTCTTGTAACTCATTCTCTTGATTATGTTTGGCAACTCATAATTTGCTGGTAGCTGGCATATCAGAATGAGTGTTCCTGATGAGCATTTGCACCATTAAACTCTCATGACATGACTTAATTAGAGAGAATTACCTGAACATTGCTCTTACTTCCTTTCCCTATAAGGGGAGTGTAAGACAAACTGAGTGTCCATTCTATCAAAACAGGAAAACAACCAACCAACCAACCAACCAACCTAAGGCTTGATGGATAGGGAGCTTGCAAAAAAGAACCAAGTTAGTCCTTTGGCTCTCATGCTGATCTGTCTTAATGAGGTAGGATATAAATGAGGCTTACTGAGACATGGCAGGAGAATATATATTTTTTACAGTTTAACCTATAATTTGATGAATACTTTATTTCTACTTCTTAGTAGAGGTTATCTGCTTGCATTTGTTCACATGCATTTTTGTGTTTTCATAAAAACCCTCATTATACTTTTTATTCACATACGAGGATTGACCTGTGCATAATAACAATCTGTAGCATAAATAAGCATGTGATAAATTACAACAGCTGAGAATCTGAACCATGCATTCTAAACCAGTGACTGAATGTTGCTACCTCTTCTGCCAGATGTCAATCTAACGGAAGAAGCTCTCCACATGAAAAAAAGGAAAAAAATTAAACTAAAATCAACGCTATATATGTAGCGTGGAGAACTGGAGAGGTGAACTTAGGTAGGATTCCTAACAGAACAGTTAATAACTGTGTTAATTAGAACATGTGCTGGAGATGCTATGTACAGTAGAAAAGAAGAAAGCTAAGTATGAATAAAGCTGTCACTAGCTTTCATTTGTATGAAAATATTTTTGCTAGACAATTTTTGCCACACAGAATCTGTCTATTGTCAGTTTGCAAAGCATTATGGGATTCTGTCCAAGACACTTCAATGTTAATTGACTTTCTATAATTCCCACACTATTTTATTATCAAGTGAATTTTGGGAACTGGAAATACAATTACGAGGACTGTACAGAGAACTTTTGATATTAAAAAGATGTCATAATTGTTCAAATTCTGAATGACTTGTTTGAAATATTTTTCTGAAGGGGTAGATACATCTGTGTTTTATTTAGGATTATGTATTTGTGTTCATGTAATTATGGGCTGCTTTATAGTCTTCTCAGTACAGAAATGCCTAAAGTGAATAGATAACATTACTCCAATATAGTGTAGAAATCGCTAGCAAAGAATTGCCCTCTACTATGAGAGATGTGTGTACTAGACAAAAGACAACCTGTATCTTTGTTTTCTCATTTAAGGCATCTTTATGGCTATAACCTATTTTGAGGTTAACAGAGGCAAAAGTGGCATATACAATGTGATATAACCTCATTGACATCCTCCTGCTACAAACCATGTGATTGACAGCAGTGAATCTGTTATTCTCTTAACCCTTGCTCTGTTTTTCCTCTTGATGCTTTCACACAAATTTTCATTTATGGTTCACCAGTCACGTATGATTGAATTGAACCTCTTGTTGACTTACATCTGACTCTCCAGCGAAACAGGTGATTGCTGCCATTTCAGCTTCTCAACGTTCCTGCTGTTTCCTTAGGGTGGGTTGAGAAGGCTCTTTGTCATCCCAATGCTGGCTGTAGGGCTTCCTGGCTGCCTCCTGGGGTGGGGTGTAAGTTGCTAGGTGTCTTTGCGAGATGCCATGTGGTCTCCACTGACATACCTCTCTGGCTCATCTGAAGCGGATGTTTCACAGCTACCAGGTAGATGGTAACGGCTAGGGTTTTTTTGTTTGGTTGTTTTGTTTTTGATTGGATTGGTTTGGTTAAGTGAGTGCATGTTTTGGGGAGATAGTGCTTAGGAATAGTGAGAATGGAGTTCTAATGATTGGGAAATCTCAATTTTACTCCTTATTCTTGTTCTATTTGATCTTTCCTACACTATTTCATACTTTTTAGATATGCAGAAATGTAAAAAAAAAAAAAAAGAATATATTAATAGTTGAAGTGTGAGAAGCAATGCTTAGCATGTTCATTCTAAGTCAGGAGATGAAATGAATTCTGCAAAGATTCTGGGTGGGTAATGTAATCGAAGTCAAATATGAGAATCAAAAATGTCCTCATGAATAAACATGATTTCCTGAAAACAGCATAATTTCCCCCTATCTTGTTGTATCATATTCCTTTTAAAATTTTTCTTATTTTGGTTTTAGAAACAGTGTTCAGGTGTTCCTGGGATGGTAATGGTAAAATTGGTAATGGCCCATGGCATGTGTTACCATGATGTCACGATGTTTTAAATGCTTTTTTTTTATCACAGTGCTTTCACGTCCAATATATTTTTCTGAGATTACCTTGCAGTAATATAGCCTAAACAGATTGTTTGCAGCTCTTGAAAATGTTAAGAAAAGGATGGAGTTTTATTGAAGCCATAGATCTTTGTAACAGGGAAAATGATTTCAGCACCTGTTGTGGAAAAGGTAATTTGCTTTTGACTAGACATTCAAATGAGCAGACACTGTAATTGTGAGCTTAAGTACTAGAGGTGGGGGAATCTTTAGTTACCTGGTTTAGTGATTAAAATGCAAAACCAGAAAGGGCAGGAACGTCCCTGAGCAGAAGCAGAGCTGTACTTCCCATGTGGATTCCTTGTAGTCAGCGAAATTACAGAAAATTTTTTTAAACATCACCAAAATGTGATTGTGGTATCTTTAGAGGGTGGTTTTGTGGTTTGGGTTTTTTTTTTTTTTTACTTTAAATAATGTGCCATGCATTTGGTGAGGTATTTAGAGCTGAAAACAGAGAATTTTGGTGTTTCTATTTGCATCAGTTCTGATTTTGAAAGAAAAAATCAGCATTTTCAATGTCAGAATTATTTGCGAAAGTAAATTTTATTTCTTTGGTCAGCAATTTTAAATGGGCTGAAGCAGGACTTTCAGGATCAGGTGGCAATACCTGGCTACTTTTTCTTTATAATGTGTAAAAATATCTTGATTTCGCTTTCATTTGCTGAAGTATCTATTTTCAATCTTTGATTGTACCACCCTGATCCCATTATATATATAATACCTCCTCCTTTTGATCATTCCTGTTTGTCTATAACTCCTAATCAGAATGCTTTCTTCTTTCTTTTTGTTCCAAATAGCTTCTGTTGCTGACTCTGACTTTTCTAGACATGGAATTACATGGCTGCAATATTTGATGAGCATACTTTAAACTCTGTAATTTATCACTGTATTGTTTGCTTGCAGAAGACGGCTCTGAAAGTTCTATTTTCTGCCTTACTAGTCTTTTTTTACTGTGTTTAATCAAAAACTTTTGCAGTTCACATAGACTGTGAAGTGTTAATGAGAAACCATGTGCTGCCTAGAACATGGGGCAATCCTCAAACTTGTATGTAAGAAATATAAACGACCATGTTCTGAGCTTTCTTATGCTTTCGAAATCGGAGGGGATAATTGAATGCTAGTAGAGCAGAACTTTGATTGGTTTTCTAGCCAGCGCTCTAGGATGAAAGGTGTGGTCTCTGTTACCTCGTCATAAATGATCTTTCCTGGGATCAGGAGTAGAATTTATTGGGAACTTGTGGAGAAAATAGGGTTTTTTTTGGTAGGTGTCAGAGATGTCTGATTGAGACCAGGAAGTATTCATTTTTAACATAGCATTTTTGATGAGGAGGATTTTTCTAGGCAGGGATAAAATCCTGACAAATGCGAACAGTGTAACTCAATGCTGACGTCAGTACAGAGGGTGTTTGCAGAGAAATTCCTTAAGCTTACAAGAAACAGTCTCAGAAGAATCAATAAGTAACTACTGTGCTTCCTTTCAGAAATGTCTGAAAAACAGTGTGACAGTTTAAAACAAAGGAAGACAACCGACAAGATACAAACAAACATTTGTTTGGATAGGACAAGGGCTTTAAAATGAAAGAGGGTAGATTTAGATTAGACACAAGGAAAAAAATAGATAGATATAAGAAAGAAAGATGCAAGGAAGAAATAGGTAAGATATTAGGAAGAAATTCGTTACTATGAGAGACTGGAAGAGGTTGCCCAGAGAGAGGAGGTTGCCCCCTCCCTGGCAGTGTTCAAGACCAGGCTGGATGGGTCTTTGAGCAACCTGATCTAGTGGAAGGTGCCCCTGCCCATGGCAGGGGGTTGGAACCAGGTGATTTGTAAGGTCCCTTTCAGCCCAAGCCATTCTATGGTTCTATGATTTGCAGTGTTGCTTCACTAGATTATTCAACCATGTAATGGTCACAATGATATCCTTGGCTTCTATATTACTTAAAAGCCACAATGATAGAAGAAAACACAGATCTCCCACAAAACTTCTATGAAGGGGTGTACGGTTTGGAGATTGCCTTTTTGAGATTCTTTTTTTCTGCATGTATGTGGTTTTGCATAACATAAAGCTCCACAAATAAGATCTATGTGTCTATAAAAAGTAAACCCACTAAATACTGTAACAAATGAAAACATTTAAATAGAGTAGAATTAGAGAATAACTGGACTGGAAGAACCCTTGGGATGGAATTGGTCTCGCCCCTTGCTTAAGGCAGAGCCAACTTTGAAGTTAGCTCAAATTTCAAATTTAGATTAGGTTGCTTAGGGTCATGCAGAGGTGTGTTTTTAGTATCTCCAGGGATGGAGATTGCATGACATCTCTGGGAGACCTGTTTCACCGATGAAAGTTTTTTTCTAATGTCTAATCAGAATAGTGTTGGTTTAACTTGTGTCTGTTCTTGCCTTTTGTTTTAACTTTGCACCTCTAAAATAAGTCTTCATCTACTCTGCAGCCTGCCTTTAGATAGCTGAAAATGTCAATAAGATTGCCTCCTTAATAATTATTTTCTGAACACTGGAGAAACTCAGCACTCTCAGTCTGTGTTTATATGTCCTGTGCTCCAAGTCCCTGAATATCATGGTGGCCCTGTACTGGACTCACTCCAGTTTGTCTGTCTTGTGCTGGGGAGCTCAAAACTGGACTGAGTGCTCCAGATGTGGTCTCACATGTGATGAATACGAGAGGTATGTTATTCCATGAAACAAAGCTGCAGTAGTCTGTTTTGTGGCATCTGAGTCCCTGTTACTCTTCTGGGTCTACTGTAAGTTTCCTTTAGGAGACTGAATAACTATCTAGGGAAAAACAAAACCTGCTCATAAAGCTTGGAGATGTATAACGACTGAAGTACTGCAGAAATCTGCCTGAGTTTTCCACAGGGGTTGTCATGAGGTGAAAGCAGTTTCTGACTTTGAGAACAAATTTAAGTTTTCTCCAAGATAATGTCTTTACAAGATAACATTCCAAACATTAAGGTAGTTCCAGAAGCAGTGAACAACCTTTTTTCCTAAATTAACCATTTTCCCCCTCTTTTTTGGGTAGTATTATTCGAGGTCCTTAGACAGCCAATTCCACCACTAAACTATGTCCCTAAGTGCCATGCCTACACGTCTTTTAAATACATCCAGGGACGGTGACTCCACCACTTCCCTGGGCAGCCTGTTCCAGTCCTTAATAACCCTTCCAGTGAAGACATTTTTCCTAATATCCAATCTAAACCTCCCTTAGTGCAACTTGAGGACATTTCCTTTTGTCCTATCACTAATTACTTGGGAGAAGAGACTGACACCCACCTCACTACAACCTCTTTTCAGGCAGTTGTAGAGAGTGATAAGGTCTCCCCTCAGTCTCCTTTTCTGCAGACTAAACAACCCCAGTTCCCTCAGCCACTCCTCATAAGACCTACTCTCCAGACCCTTCACCAGCTTCGTTGCCCTTCTCTGGACACTCTCCAGCACCTCAGTGTCCTTCTTGCAGTGAGGGGCCCAAAACTGCACACAGTATTCGAGGTGCGGCCTCACCCGTACCAAGTACAGGGGCACGATCTCTTCCCTACTCCTGCTGGCCACACTATTGCTGATACAGGCCAGGATGCTGTTGGCCTTCTTGGCCACCTGGGCACACTGCTGGCTCATGTTCAGCTGGCTGTTGACCCACACCCCCAGGCCCTTTTCTGCCTGGCAGCTTTCCAGCCACTCATCCCCAGCCTGTAGCTCTGCATGGGGTTGTTGTGACCCAAGTGCAGGACCTGGCCCTTGGCCTTGTTAAACCTCATGGCATTGGCCTCAGCCCACTGATGCAGCCTGTCCAGATCCCTCTGCAGAGCCTTCCTGTCCTTGAGCAGATCAACACTCTCACCCAATTTAGCGTCATCTGCAAACCTACTGAGGGAGCACTCGATCCCTTCATCCAGCTCATAGATAAAGATACTAAACAGAACTGGCCCCAATACTGAGCTCCGGGAAACACCACCTGTGGCTGGCGGCCAACTGGGTTGAACTCCATTCAGCACAACTCTTTGGGCCCAGCCATCCACCCAGTTTTTTACCTGGTGAAGAGTACATCCGTCCAAGCCAATAGCAGTTTCTCGGGAGAATGCTGTAGGAAACAGTGTCAAAGGCTTTACTAAAGTCCAGGTAAACAACATCCACAGCTTTCCCTCATCCGCTAAGTGGGTCACGTTGTCATAGATCAGATTAGTCAAGCAGGACCTGCCTTTCATAAACCTATGGTGACTGGGTCTGATCACCTGATCATCCTGTACGTGCCGTGTGATGTCAGTGAAGATGATCTGCTCCATAACCTTCCCTGGCACCGAGGTCAAACTGACAGGCCTGTAGTTCCCCAGATCCTCTTTCCAATCCTTCTTGTAGATGGGTGTCATATTTGCTAACGTCCAGTCAACTGGGACCTGCCCAGTTAGCCAGGACTGTTGCTAAATGATGGAAAGTGGCTTGGTGAGCACTTTGGCCAGTTCCCTCAGTACCCTTTTCTATCTTTCTGGATTTTCTGCAGATAATAGTAATAATCACAGAAGAAATTATTATGAAATAGCCAGATTCAAGACACATACATTTGCATTGTGCATGTTTCCTCTGCAAATAAAACTAGTATAGCTTGTGTGTGTGTGTATGTATGCATAAAATGGAAAAAAGAAATGTTTTGTGATAGAGCAGCTGATTTAAGGTTTGAAAATAATATATATTACCATTCAACCTTGCATCTGGTTTTATTCACTAGTTAGAAGGTGATACCCGTTGTCATATGGTCATGTCCTATAGTTTTTTGCCATATTGTCACATTTAAAAATAAACATATACTTTATTATATCATCTACATTTCCACTCTGGTTTCCTTACAATTTTTAGTTTTCTGACCACCTATTATTTCTATTGTGTATTAATATTAGTGGCAGCCTTGTTATGCTAGGGTCTATTGAAACACATAGTGCATATCTGATGGAGTTTATAGCCTATGTAAACAGGACATGCAAAATATAGAGGTGCTGTTACTCCCTTTTAACAGATATTGAGATATATTCTTATAAAAAGTAGTTTCGTGTTAATGCCTTTGCATGTGGCTTTGGACTAATAACCTGAAAATTCTGTCTTGTTTCCTTTACTTTTCCCTATTCCATTTGTTTCTTTTGTCACCTCTGCTGAGATTAGTTGTTTTATTTTTAACATGTCTCTAATAAATAAGCACTCCATACATACGTACAGGTTGGATGTAGGTGCATAGGCAGTGCTTCACTGACCACTTCCTGTTACTTGGATTAAAGTACAATGCCTTTATAAGTTCACAAGCTATTTAAAGCTATATGATTGTCTTTGCCATTGCAGTTTATCACATTTTGCAGTTAAGCTAACAAATATTTTGGGTAACAAATAAATACATAACAAAAATCTCTTCTTAGACAGGATTAAAAGGGATTTTTAGTAATTTATTTAGATAATCTCTATACAGGCATAAAGGGACTATGCAGCTGCATTACATAGTTCTACAACTCGTTTGAGTGCTATTTCTGCCTGATTGTTCTGAGCAAAAAAGATACAAGCTCAAAATGAAACACTGTGAATCAAAACAGTTCCAGAGAGAAGACCTGTCAATGTAATGGTAGGATGAGATGGAGCAGTACAAGAAGGGAAGAGGTTAGAGTGTTCTTGTAGATGGAGAAGAGTCAGAATAATCCTTTCCTTTTTTTCTGCTGTGTTTGATCAGTCTACCCTGACCACTGCAACTGTTTAGCTTTAAATTGGTAACATATTTGAACAAGTTAATGCTCATCTGAATTCTAATTAGCAGTTAATTGACAGTAGTAATGTGAGTTTACCTTTTGTGTCAGAGATGTTTGTGTGAATGGGTCATGTGCTAGAACACTGCAAGTTTCCATTTTCTTTTTAGTTGATGGAGTATAGCTCACATTCTACTGAGGTTTATTTTGAGATCAAGTGTGATACATTGGAATCATAGACTCTGAGACTTTTCTCAGTGCTCATAATTTTTAATATGTTGCTTTCCAATAAAATCCATGTTCAGCAGCTCTTCTGTGCAGTTGGCCACCATAAAGAAGTGCTTCCAGTACCTGAAAAAAGCAGAGAAGATAGAAGTTCAAGAACCTTGCAAACTCAAACCTCCATTTCTTATGATGGTTGTGCAGGGGTTGGATTCTGTCAGGCATCAGATTAGTAGCTGATACTTGGAATAAAGCAGGCAGCATACCAGAACATAAATTGGCCCATGATAGTATAATTGTCCTTAATTCCTTCCAACAGAGACAAAGCATGAATAGGTATTTTAATTATATCCAACAACATTAACTGCAACATCCTGTGACATTAACTTCTGGTCTCTAGAATGATGAAGTAAAAAGAACTTTTCTATGTGTCCCTGAGCATGAAGTTTAACTTCTTTAAGTGACGCATTTCTGATCAAATATTTTACATAAAATATCACAGGGCAATCTTGGACAATTTAACAAGGAAATGTAGGTGTAAAAGCTTGTTTTATAGTGCAGACAGTCATGACTGACACAAGTATGAGGGTTCCTTGACATGCTGTTCTTGTTGTAGAATCATAGAATGATTTGGGCTGGAAGGGACCTTAAAGATCATTTCGTTCCAACACTCTGCCATGGGCAGGGACACCTTCCACTAGACCAGGTTGCTCGTAAGGCCAACCAACCAAGCCTTGAACACTTCCTGGGAGGGGGCAACCTCCCTTCTCTGGGCAACCTTTTCCAGTGTCTCACCACCCTCGTAGTAAAGAATTTCTTCCGAATATCTAATCTATTTCTATCCTCTTTCAGTTTGAAACCGTTACCCCTCATCCTATCACTACCCTCACTGATAAAGAAAGAGTCCCTCCTCATTTTTCCTGTAGGCACCCTTGAGGTACTGGAAGGCCACTGTAAGGTCTCTCCAGAGCCTTCTCTTCTCCAGGCTGAACAACTCAAACTCTCTCAGCCTGTCACTGTTCCCTAGGGGTTTTAGTGGTGTTTTATTGCCTCTGGATACAAGGCATGTAGCTTGCATCCCTAAATATTTAAGAGGAGAGAATTTTGTTTACTTTTCAGTGGATCTGATTGTTAAAACTAATCCCTTTGGATGCATATGTTGGACCATAAAGCTCATTCTGTCTCTGAATTATTAGAAGTGGCACTCTGAGGCCTGAAAGCCAAATAAAAAGACCAAGTTAATTTTTGTAATGATTTAAAAAAAAACCCAAAAAAAACCCAAAAACAAAAACAAAAAAGAAATGTAAAATATTAGATAGGAATTTAGCCAAAACTCAGATTTTATAATCATTAAATATTTTCTGTAGTACTCTTGACCAAATTGCTTAGTTATTTATATTCAGCACCGCAGTTTGGTGAAGTCACTGGTCTTTTTGTGTAATAAGTAAGAACTGAATCTGGTTCTTTTGCTTATTCCTATTATGTAACTAGTCACCAGCTACATATATAAATTTACCTTTTTACAAAAAATGATAGGTAATTCTGAGAATTTCCAGATCTTTTATTCTAGAGAGAGATATATTTTTCCTTAAAACCTATATTTCTCTGATCAGTCTCAAGTATGAATACATACTTCCTTGTGGTATGAAATAGTTATAGCTGTCCCTGTGACATTTTTTGTTTTGAAAAGACAAGTTAGATAAGATTTTTTTTTCCATTTGGGCATAATACAATAACATTACGAATATCTATGACATCTGGGGCTATGTGTAGGGATTTGTGATACATATTATTAAGCATGTCCTCATAATTTTATTTTAAGGATGATGCTATAGTCCTTTTTATTTTTCCTTGGTTGGAAAGCTACCTTTTTCAGGGACCATCCCAAAATATTGCATTCTCAGGGGTTTCCAGATGTTGCTCTGTATAGCAAAAAGCTTCCAATTCTGCTGCTGCTTCATTAAAAACTCTCTTCTGGATCCTGTGCTGCTCTGCAGAGAAGCGTGCTACTATAAATAAAATTGCCTTCTGAACAATGTGCATAGGTGTGGAAAGAACAGGATCTCTTGTTGTGATTTGCGATATCTAAGGTCCTAATTTGTACATGATCTAGTAATTAACATCAAACCGTAATGTTGTTCTGGCACAGCATAAAAAAATTCCCCCACAAACCAATCAAATCCAGTGCAGCTTGCTTCTGTATGTCACTAGGCTAAGTGCAACTTCTGCTGCAGGGTGTCTATGTTTAGGGCTTGCACTTGTATAGTTACCTCATTGAATCTAATCGTGCCCCTAAAGCTCAACAAAAGGTGACCAGAAAGACCACTTAGTGTGTTAATGATTACTTTGTCTTGTAAATAATCAGGGGCTTCTGTGGGTTTTGGGGGTTTCCGGGTTGTGGTGTGGGTTTTTTTTTTTAGATTTACTTAAGCATAAAAAATAGACTATGGGGAAGAATAGAACTTTTTGAGATTTAAATGAACTTCAGTGGGGCGAGAAGGGAACCAAATTGAATCATGACACTTACTCGTGTGCGTTCAGGTCTGCTCAACCATAATTAAAAGATTTTAATTGGTTTGCATTAGTATTGGATGTAAAGCAGAAACTGCACATCTTTTCCACACTATTTGTAATGTAGTGATGCCAATAATGTATGTATTAAATTCAGGTTTCAGTTGGATATAATCCAAGGCCATGCTGGAGAACAATTAGAGGAAGGACTTGTATGAATAAACGAGATTGCTGTTAACATTTCTATTATTACTTTCTGAAAGGTTTGCAATTACTTCATCTCCTTCATTCAAGCTACTGCTGTAAAGGTCAGAAAAAAAGTGTATTTTGGGGGAGGAAGGTTGTCCGTTAGGTTTTTTTGCACAGGAATTTCATTGTAATGACAAATGGTTCTTTGCTTATAGGAGGGGAAAAAATAATTAATGGTTCAATGAGGGAAGAACAACTGCTCCAAGAAGGAAATCAGAACTTGTCTGATTTAGATGCTGTGTATTTTCTGAGTAGAACTTCAGTGATTGCTTCGGTGCTATTAATGCTAAATTCCATGCTCAAGCTTCTTAAACCTCCGCTGTGATATTTTGGCTGTACTGGTCTTCATTCAGCACTTACTATTGCAATCTCTCTGAGCCTTTACATTTTTGGATTTGTTAGGCAACCTTCTCATGTTTTTAAGTCCATTAACACCATTCCAGAGTCCTGTGGATCTGATCCCATTTGGCTTGTGCCATTTTCTCTGAGGCAAGATATCGTCACCATCATTCTTCCACTGGCCAATGTCCTTGGCAAAAAAAATGTGGGAAATGCCAACTAGATCTGTGACACTTGCCTTTAAGTTCCACTTGAGTTATGCTGCCCTTGTTCATTTACTTAGAAAGTAACATCAATTTCATAACTATCTTTTTATATATACTTGACTTTGACAGATTAGATGAGGTATCAGACTGAGATTACTCTCTTAACCTTTTTTTTTTTTTTTTTTTTTTTTTTTTCCTGGGATTTTTTGGAGAGGGGCATGGGATGGGGCGGCAAAATGAATTTTCCTGGTAATATGAAAGGGTTTATGCTACTGTTCCCTCTTGACGGTATAGAGTGGAAATTGAAGTGAGGGCAATTTCTCACACCCAGAGTATTAACATATCCAGTCGCAGTTCCTAAGGCCAAAGTGCCAGTCAAAGCAAACATATTTAAATGAGGAGTAGTTTTGAATGTTTACCCAAGTGTGAAGTTGTGTTTGAATTGGCCAATTGATGGAGCTACTTTACAAAGTTGTATGGTCCCTGGGAAGATACTTTTTAGACCAGGGTTTTCAAACAACCTGAAGTTTTCCATGTTCTACTGTAAACACTGTGGATGTGACTTACCTACTGTAGCTGTAAAAAAATCTAATCTGAGCAAATTGCTTAGGCTTCTTTTTGGTCAGTAAAAAACTCTGTGGAAGTGATCAATCCCTTTTTAAGATATGTGAAGCACATTGCCTTTAGAAATAGCCATATGTCTTCATGGACTACAGAAGAGAAACTGGGTGACCATCTTTTACTAGACTTTAGGGTAAGTAGAATGAGTGCTCTCCTATGTGATATGGGCCTCTACCTTAAGTTTGTCTGTGATATTGAATGTTGTTTAATTAAATGCTAATTAAATGTTATCTTTTATTTTGTTGTTAGCATGACTCCAATTGGTTTGACAAGGTCCATGATAGTAAAAGACTGTATCATTACAGATTTTAGGGAAATAATGTTATATAGGTGCAGAGTATTTGCTTGTGGGTTTTTGTGCTCTTTCAACTCCATTCGCAGTTCAGGACAAACCTGCTAAAGAATAACAAATAGACTTTCCTTATATTTAGGTGATCCTTAAAGGCTGGAAAAAGGCTTTTCATGTTAAGTATAAGGATATTACTTGACTTGAGACTTTGAAATGCCTTTCTGTTAAGCAAAGTTCTAGGGTGTAATATGTTTTGCAGAATTGCTGTTTTATTGAATTTCACATGAAGATAGAATGGAAGAATTCTGTTGCTGAGTAGTGCTAAAATAGGGATTTTTTTTTTCTTCCAGCTGTCAGTGCTTGTAAAATACTATACACTAGAAGTGTCATATCTGCTAAAAGGTCGTTCTAAGGGAATAGGATTGTTACTTTTGCTCTTCCAAATAGCATGAACTTAGAAAAAAACATTCAGACTTTGTTGTGTAAACCACGCTGCTTTATTAAATAATTTCCATTTATAATTATTTATTATTTTATTTGACCATAAAAGGATGAACTACTTACCCAAATTAACTTACAAACTTGATATTATTACAGATCTTTGCAGTATCTCATAACGCTGTAGATTAAAAGAACACAAAGATGAAATATGGAATTAAAAATATGGAATATATATCACTCCCATGCCTTGTGTAGCTTTCAGAAATTATGTATTATCTCCAAGAATTTGCATGAGTATGTAGGCTTCTAAGGCAGAGTGACTACTCATAAATGGGAAAAAAACATTAACACGGTGTAGATGTCCCCATACTACTGGATTAGATGAATGGACAGTGGGATGGACTGGAAATTAGCTGAAACATATTGCTCAGAGGGTTGTGGTCAGTGACACAGAGTCTAGTTGGAGGTCCATAACAAGTGGTGTTCCCCAGGGGTTAGTACTAGGTCCAGTCCTGTTCAATATATTCATCAGTGACCTGGATGAAGGGATATAGTGCACCCTAAGCAAGTTTGCTGGTGATACAAAACTAGGAGGAGTGGCTGATATGCCAGAGGGCTCTGCTGCCATCCAGCGTGATCTGGACAGGCTGGTGAGTTGGGCAGAGAGTAACCTTATGAAGTTCAACAAGGGTAAGAGTCGGGTCCTGCACCTAGGGAAGAATAACCCCAGTACAGGTTAGGGGCTGACCTGCTGGAAAGCAGCTCTGTGGAAAAAGACCTCAGAATCCTGGTGGCCAACAGGTTAACCATGAGCCAGCAATGTGCCCTTGTGGCCAAGAAAGCCAATGGTACCCTGGGGTGCATTAAGAAGAGTGTGGCCAGCAGATTGAAGGAGATTCTCCTCCCTTCCTACTCTGCCCTGGTGAGGCCTCATCTGGAGTACTGTGTCCAGTTCTGGGCCCCCCAGTTCAAGAAGGACAGGGTGCTACTGGAGAGGGTACAGCAAAGGGCTACAAAGACGATTAGAGGGCTAGAACATCTCTGTTATGAAGAGAGGCTGAGGGACTTGGGGCTTTTTAGCCTAGAGAAGAGAAGACTGAGGAGGGATCTTGTCAATGCTTACAAATGTTTAAAGGGTGGTTGTCAAGACGATGGGGCCAGGCTCTTTTCAGTGGTGCCCAGTGACAGGACAAGGGGCAACGGGCACACACTGGAGCACAGGAGATTCCATCTAAACATGAGGAGGAACTTCTTTACTCTGAGGGTGGCAGAGCACTGGAACAGGCTGCCCAGGGAGGTTGTGGAGTCTCCTTCCCTAGAGATATTCAAAACCCACTTGGATGCAGTCCTGTGTAACCTGCTTTAGGTGAACCTGCTTTAGCAGGGGGGTTGGACTAGATGATCTCCAGAGGTCCTTTCCAACCCCTACCATTCTGTGATTCTGTGATTCCACCAAAAATTACCAGACAAGATCATCACTTGGTTTGATGTACTTGGTATGTGTCAATTTATGTGGACAGCCTGACTTCTGAAGTAAAGTTAGCTCACAATCCAGTGTTGTGAGCTACATGCTCATGTATTATAGTGGTGTAAAATTGAATCCTATAAGACTATGCCTTTAGCACTCCTGCTCTGTGATATGATCCCATCCACTCTCATTAGCTAAGCAAGCCTAAGCCAGCCCCGTGTGAGTAGGTCTTCCAAGCTCCACTTCTGTACTTACACTGACTCAGATTACACACTGACTCAGAAGATGCCTGAGTATCTCTCTGTCTTTCTGGGGCATCATGAGAAACAGGAGAAATAACCAAACAGGAAACTAAAGTGTTTCCCACAGCTTAAATTGCATACTTTTCTCTCTTTTGCATCCTTCAGAAATTGAAATGTCAGTTCCAGATGTATAAATGTCAAGTTGTACCTAGGAAAGGTAAAGACCTTCCTGACATAATTTCTGTGTGGCTAGAGAGGCTCACATCAACATTTATATTTAACCTTATTTAGTAATTGAGACAGACTTGAGCACTTATCTAACAGTATTAACCAGCTGGTGAGGCTAACAGAGGCAGCTGAGTCAGCTTGCTGTTTTCTTACAGCAGTAATACATGTTGCAACTGCATTTTTCTGTGTAAAGGACACAATTCTGATTCTTTTTACATCTATGTATATTTTTTCAGGACTAGTATTATGGATTTATGAATGCAGAGACCCTAACTTAGGATCCTTCTCTGAGTTCTCACCAAACTCAGTCTATCTTGTCAGTCATCTGTAGACAGATGTAGGGATGAACCGCTTTATCTAATTAGACCGCTTGGTTAGGTTCTTAAATTAATCTTTGCAGTCCTACTTGTCTTTTCGTGTCTGTGTTGTTGCAACTTTGTTAATGGCATTCAAATTAGCTGCGTTAAATGTAGTCTGGATGTCTGCTCACACTGCAAACAGATCCATTTGCAAAGTGGTTGCCCTAAGTTATTGCGGTCTGTTAGATCTCTTTGTGGGCTCTTCTGCTGCTGCATACTGTGAATTTTTTAGGGCTTTCACTCACTCAGTTCTCTCCCTTTCTAGCTCATTAGTGTGAGAGCAATTCAAAGCTGGAGGATAACTTCAGATGTTCTAAATTATCCTTGGGGGAGCCTAGAGAGTTATATTCGCCTTGGCTAAAGTTGACCTTTGTGAAACTACTCTCTTTGCATAAAATTTGGCAAAACATATTCAATATCAACTTAAACTGCTGTTACTTCCACAGGAGCAGCTGACTTATTTAGCGTTCATATATGAGGCTGTACTTGCAAGGAGTTTATTTCAGCTTAAAAGACTCAGTCTTTCCAGTAATTCAGATGTCCTTCGTTTCAAGTAGATAGCTTTATTCTCTTCTAGTCATTTCTAACTGAATCAACCTTAACTAGAATCAGCCCACATTGTACATCTTCTGCATTTGGCACCAAAATCTGTCTATAGTTTTTCTGTTCTTTTTTCTTTAGGAACTTTTCAAATAAGGACAGTTCACTTTTATTCTTGTGCAGAAAAAGGAATTTATTAGGAAAGGGAATTTATTATAATAAACAATTGTCACGTATCATTTAAGAGTAGGAGTGAAGTTACTCTGGACATATATAGTACCTATGACTTTACAGACTGTTCACTTCTACCTCCTTGTAATACATTTATTGCCTGAAGGATAAAAGTTGCTTTGTGACTCAGTTACATGGAGGAGACCACCTCAGCTGCTCACGGCTGAGCCTTTCTCTCAGATTTGCTATGTTGAATTCCTTTTAGCCTCTCCTGAACATGGTTCACATAAAATAATTTAGTTTACTTAAGTGGTTGGAATTCCGCCCACCCAAACTAAATCACTTTTTTAACCATATTGGAGAGCAATTACATGTACCTACTGGTAGAGTTTGTGAGCAGTAACCTCTACTGACAGCGGTGCTGTATCAAGATGAAGGTAGAAACCTCTCTGCCCTTGCTGTGTTGTAGGTAGGACAGCCCACAGCTTTAATTTCTAAGCACTTAAATGTGAATGATAGGTATTTATAAACATAGTTGTTGTACTTACGTATTTGGAAGCAGTATTGATTGTATCACATTCTCCCATTTTATTCATGCTGGTATGTGTCAAGTGGGTTAGAAAACATTGAATTATTCTCTTTTAAACTTAATTTTCAAAGTATCTTTTTGAAGTAAGGAAGTGGTGTAAAGGTGTGCTTTGGCAATTGCTGGGGAGGGAAAGAGTTGAATTTATGAATACTTTAAATCGTTGTGTAGTCAAAGAAAAACTATTGTTATTCCTTAACTGAGAGACTGTTTGTGTGCTTGGCAAAAGAACAGGTATCTAAGGCAAACATCAGATGATCAGTATAGGTGCATTGACCTTAGTTGGCTACTATAAATTATTAATTTTATATCTTTTTCTGTTGTGGATTGGCCCTGGCTGGATGCTTTATCGCTCAACTGGACAGGGGAGACAAAACATTACAAAAGGCTCATGGGTCAAGATAAGGCCAGTGAGAGATCATTCACCAGTTTCCACCATGGGAAAAACAGACTTGACTTCAGGAAAATTAATTTATTACCAATCAAATCAGAGTACAATAATGAGAAATACAACCAGAACTTAAAAACACCTTCTCCCCAGCCCTCCCTTCTTCCTGGGCTTAACTTCACTCCCGATTTGTCTGCCTCCAACCCCACAGTGGTGCAGGGGGACAGAGAATGGGGATTGTGGTCAGTTCATCACGCATCTCTGCTGCTCTTCCTCAGGGGGAGGACTCCTCACACTCTTCCCCCTGCTCCAGCATGGGATCCCTCCCATGGGAGACACTCCTTCGCAATCTTCTCCAACATGGGTCCTTCCCACCGGCTGCAGTTCTTCACTAACTGCTGCAGTGTGGGTCCCTCCCATGAGGTGCAGTCCTTCAGGAACAGATTGCTCCAGTGTGGGTCCCCCACAGGGTCACAAGTCCTGCCAGCAAACCTGCTTCAGCGTGGGCTCCTCTCTTCACGGGTCCACAGGTCCTGCCAGGAACCTGCTTCAGTGCGGTCTCTTCACGGGGTCACAGCCTCCTTGGGGTGCATTCACCTGCTCTGGCATGGGGTCCTCCATGGGCTGCTGGTGCCTATCTGCTCCACCATTAACCTCCATGGGCTGCAGGGGCACAGCCTGCCTCACCATGGTCTTTACCACAGGCTGCAGGGGAATCGCTGCTCTGGTGCCTGGAGCACCTCCTGCCCCTTCTTCTTCACTGACCTTGGTGTCTGCAGAGTTGTTGATTTCACATATTCTCACTCCTCTCTCCAGCTGAAGTTGCTGTTGCGAAGGGTTTTCTTCCCTTTCTTAAACACGTTATCCCAGAGGCGCTACCAGCAGTGCTGATGAGCTCGGCCTTGGCCAGTGGTGGGTCCATCTTAGAGCCGGCTGGCATTGGCTCTGTCGGACATGGGGGAAGCTTCTGGCACCTTCTCACAGAAGCCACCCCTGTTACCCCCCCCACTACCAAAACCTTGCCGCGCAAACCAAATACGTCTGTCTGTAACATGGGCAAATAAAATAAAAAAGCATTTCTTGTTTATCTAAAATGGGAGCCTCTAATTTCAAGTAGTTAGTGCTTGCTTAACTTGGAAATATAGAAACAGTGTTTAATAACCTGAAACTTTACAAAGACAGAAGTTCTGGTCAATGGATCCAAGGGAACCTCTGAATCCTGGAAAATTTGGACCTATGGGAACTGTAGAAATTTTCCAAATTAATTTTCTTGTTTGGAAGATTCTCTTGGACCATGTTTTGAATTTGGGCGACACATTTTGGTTCTGGATGTTTTTGTCTATTTATCCTCCTTGATGTTGGTGAAATAATGTGTAATTTGCAGGTATAAACTAAACAAAATTATCCCATCTACAGTTGGGTAATGTGGACAGGTAGTACACTTGCTGTGCTTTCATTTATGTTCTCCTTAAAATAAAACAAAAGCCCTTTATTTATACAGAAAGACTTGAGTAGCTGTTTAAATGAAAGCTTGTTGTTAGAGATAATGTTACACTTCTGTAAATGTAGTCTCTGTGGCTTTTATAGTGTATGACAGCAAATAAACCCAAAGGACTTCCTGAAAATTATGGAACTAAGCTTTGCAGAACTCTCCTGAAGTACTGTATGTATCTGTGTAGTCTCTGACAGGTCTCCTATACTTATCCCTGGGGCTTTTTTGTTTCACACCAAATTTAGAGTAGCCTATGTTCAAACTCAGGATAGAGAAATAAACTTTCCGCTAATATGTAGGGATTGATCAAGAAAACTCCACGGTAATGCTCTGCATATTATAGTACATCTTAACAACAGAAAATACTTAAAGGAATAAAATCAAGAGTTAAATGAACAAAACCTACTATTGAAAAGGAGTGAAGACTAGCTGAAGAAATGTCTGTAAATGTTTGGATTCTCTCACCTGTTCTACTTTAAAATTATGACTAGTCTTCTGTTCTCCAGTACTTTTTAATTTACTCTTATATAGACTTATTTAGTCTCTCATCTCTATCTACTGCTAGAAAGAGGTTATTTTTAACCTTTTATGTTTGGTGTAGTGGGACTTGAAGATGATGAATGAAACAGGTAAGAAATAACTATTGATTTAACATTGTGTTTGCTGGCTGTTTGGCATTCTCTGAAAACACATTATTCTGAGTTAATAATCAATTAGTAAGAAGATTTTCATAATCCATTAATAGTTGCAATAAAGGACAATTTACTGAGATGAATAGTGTTGGCTGTAATAGCACATGCAGAATTGCTTTTGGCCACCATTGAATATTCCCTGGAATTCATCTTGTGGGTAGACTAATGAAAATGGTATTGCCTATACTTAGTAAATCTTACTGATAAAAATCAGCAACCATCCTGCCTAAAAATAAACCAGAAAAAAATTGAACACAATTAGTTTTCTTCTTTCCTCTTGTTATTAGAAGCTTCAGTAAATTATGATGGTAGGTGGGTTGGAAAATAGACCCTGTAAAGCTTTTGTGAAGCTGGGACAACTTATGCTTCTGTGAGTAGGGTAGAAAATTCTGCACCCTGGTGAGGTGGAGTTTTATGATGCCAAGATGTGGAAGGCAAAGAAAAATCAAGTTCTATTCATTTTCAAGACTTTACTAGTAAATTCCTCTCTTGGAGGAATTGTTTTAGACAATCAACTTTCAGGCAGACACCCTAACCTACAGTTACTTCCTCCACATTCCTTTTGAAATGTTCAGCATACAGAAGAGAATTCAATATGTGTTAAATATGAAAGTAGAACTGTTCATTTGAGGCAGTTCCCACATTTCATAAAATCTAGCAGTTACAATCTCTGTGCAACTAGATTGTAATTATTTGTGTTCTGTAAGACTGTTTCTTTCTTATTTAGAAATAACTAATTTTATCACTCACTAAGCATGTATATAGATTGTGATTTAATTATTAAAAATAACAGATACTTTGAACCATCTCACATTTTTAATTAAGTTGCTATGATTCCTTCTTGACATGCAGCTTTTTACTAACTTAAAATTATAATAATTTTTATTTATCTTAACTTTTTACATGCTTTTTAGAGGAACTCCAAACTTTGTGATACTGATACATGCGGTAAGCATCCCTAAAGCTGTAAGCTGCCAATTTAAATTGTAATAAGAGATCCTTATACTTCTCTGTACTGTTTTGTTAAATTGTAACTTCAGATGTTTTAGCTAGAAATCTTTTTTTTTTTTTTTTCCTATTCTTTTTCTATTTAAGAGAATCACTAGATCTCTATCTTGAACATTTGCTGTTCAGCCCCAGTGAATTCTGTCATTATTCCAGCACCGAATGAGGTCTTGGAACTAAAGCATTCTGACACATTGTCCTGTTTTCTTGCATAGCTATTTCTTGACTTCACAGAATACGTTTCAAACTATTGCACTGCAGTATGCTTAATGCTTTTTTTACCCCAAAAAACCACTTACATTTTATTGTTGAGGTGACAATTTGTTATATGGTCGATTAAATGTGTGAAAGCTGTTTATAACTTAACACAGATTTATTAGGAGATAGAATACCATAAGACATGCTTGGTTTTCCTTATATAGTGCAAGATCTTTGTCAAGCACGTTTTACAAGTATTTGATGCTTCAACTTGACTGGAAACAAACCAGAAACATATTCTGTGTGGTTAAGGACCATGTTTTATCCCACCTATTACTTATTCCTGGGGAAATCTGAATAGATTCATAGCTAAGTAGAATTCTTGTGTTTAAGGTGATAGTTACTGAGGTCATCAACAGAAACTTCTTTCCTTCCTCTAGTGAGATACACATTACAAAGTTACCATCACTCTGGTGTTCTTTCCTGAGCTGAGGTGCTGCAATTACACTACACTCAAATGTAGCCAAAATGCTGAGAAGTGATTTGACCCAATCAGTGCTCCTCCACTATGTCAGTGCAAAGTAAAACGTGCTTACTTACAAGCATCTTCACTGGACATTCAGACTTCTGTAGGTGCTTGCTGCTTGTGTTTTTCTAGATGGCTTAGAAAAGGACCTTCTGTGTTCTCTGAACAGTATTTTTCCTTCTCATCTTCTAGAAACGTCCTGTTTCACAGAACTTAATGACCTCCCCCCCAAGTGTAGGTGCAGGCATTATTTTCAATGGATCATTCTGGTGACTAGGTTACAGCATGAATTCACAAATCTCATCAGAAGCGGAGAGAAGGTGGACTGTAGCATGGTGGTGGGAAATGGTGACTAGGGACTGGATGTTAAGTTGGACTTCTTGAAGTGAATGTGCAGAGAATGGTGACCTTATAGCTCAGTGCTAAAAGGTTGAGCCCTGAAATCTTTAATAGTAGGATTATTAACACTGTAGTGTTTTTAAATGACTGCAAAGGTAACCCATTTGTTGTACCATTTCAGTGTCAGTAAATTTAAGTCAGGGGCATGAGGAATTTACTAAAATCTCACAAAATCTGTTCTCTTTAGGGAACAAAATCGTTCCGGATAAAGTGATTGAAAATGCTTTCCAAATAATTGGTACCAATTTGATTTTTAATAATTATCTAATTTAAAAAAAAGAAAATGTTGCTTAGAAATCCTAGTTGCATAGTGGTGATGGACCTGAATACGCTTGTAATTGCTGGACACTAGCACAGTTATCAGCTGTCTGTAGAGTCCCAGTGGGTGTCAAACTTTGCTGCTGGTGCTTTTGATGTTGGTGAATGCACATGTGAGTACCGGCCATTAACAGGGTCATTAGCGTAGCCGACATTCTCCCAACAGCAGTTGTTAAAGGACACCGCAGAGGTTTGTGCATCCTCTCCTTGCTCAAAATGAGCGTTTTGCAAGTGCCAGATGGCCATTACTACCTTTCTAAACTCAGCTCTGTCTGTGTGTGCATACGTGTACGCCTTTGTGAGAAACAGAGATTGATCAGTTAAGGAAGAACTACATAGAAACGCAGGAAATCCATTCCTACAATGCCACCCCCACCCCCCACCCCCAGCCCAAATTACTAGCGGCTGACTAAGCAAAGTGTTAACAGTTTTAAGGAACGAAGGTCAAATGTTAGCCTGGAAACCAATGAAACAACTCCGTGCTCTGAAAATGTTTATTACCAATAATACCTGATTTTGCTAACTGACTTATTGATATCTGCTAAAACACAGCATCATAGACTAAGTTAGGAATAAAATATACTTTCTTAGGTCTTCGTGCAATTTTCATTGAGGACAAGATGAAACCAAAATAAGAATACAACTCAGTGACTGTCTTGCCACACCTGTGATGTTAACATTGAATTCAGAATCTGAGGTAAAGTATAGAAAGGGGGCAGAATGCATGGGAAAGCCATTTTACTAAGAGCTCTGCTTGGAGCGAGATGTTTTACCCTGACTTTCCCCTGGCCCAGATAACAGCAGTTTAATATTATATTATTTTCATCAGGGTGTGGTTTTGTTTCTCTGTGGCCTCTGACAAAACGATTTACAATGTAAATTGTAAGAGCATCTGAATTAATATCTTGTGACACAAGCCAGCAAAGAACAAGAGAGTAAATGCGGGGATGTGACTGAAGCTCAAAGGACATCTTTTTTTTTTTTTTTTCAAGCAAAAGAGTCAGACAAGTTCCTTGGTTTTATTGACCTTCCTCATAAACAGCAACGTTTAGGATTTGGGAACTTGCTGGTAGAATTCAAGTATACAGAGCACCGGGTCACTCCCAGTGATGAGCTCTGTAAGCTATTTTACCACCACTGAAGTCAAGAGGAAGAAATACACTACAGCTGATGTTGCAAATCTGCAGTGGTAAGAAAAACTTGCCTACGCAAAGTTAGATAAGTAGAGACATCCTTTATTAACAATGCGCACCGGGGACACCGAGGACATGGGATCCTTCCCAAAGATGTCCGCCTGCACATTGCAATCAACAAATATTTATATATTAAATTCATACATATTCAGTCTATACAATGCATATTCAATTTCATCCTCTCGATGATTGGTTCTTCTTTTCTCGCTTCTGATGCAAATTAGCGCACAGCCTCTGTTGTAGTCATCTATTGTTCTCTTTTGAGTAGGTGGTATAATTTGGGTAGGTGGTCCATGAGTCGGAGGTCTCGACCACTCCTGGAACTGACCATGTTTGGTCAAGGAACATGTCCTTGGCTTGTAGGCTCTTGGCTCGTACCTACTTCGGTCGTGATTCAAAGATTATACACAATGGGCACCATGATAAATCCTATCTCGCAGACATCTTGGACTGCAACATACTGTCCTTGTTTCTAACCATCAACAGATCATTGGTTAATGAATACCTTAGGTCTGGAATTTTACAGGAGGATGCTAGCAGCATTGTCAATACAGATTTTATTTTATATTTGATCATTTATTCCATTTGAGACTTATTTTCCCAATATAATCATTAGTTTCTCCTATTAATATCCACTAATTAGGATTCTTGATATTCAAATCAAGTTGGGAAAAGTAAGGGGATTTCTAAGCAGTATCCTAAAATCCTAAATCTGGTAATTTCTGCAACACTGATACACCACTTGCAAAAAATTGGTTTTGGGTTTAGGTATCAGCTTTGTATTCCCACACCGAGTAACTAATCGGGCCTTCCTTTTCCTCTTGCTGCCCTTTCCCTCTTTTCTGATTTGACACAATGGGTGGCTGGGGCCTTTAGTTATGTTGGCCTGTTTCAGAAAATTAATTTCCCTTAACATCCTTTCAATCTGCTTGAGATAAAGAACGAATTAATCTGAGCATGGCAAGGAAGTATAATGCTAAGGAAAATGGTAAATTTGTGTTTAGGAGTATTGGCTTTTTTTTGTCTCTTATTGCAATGCATTTCTAATTCACATTTTAAAAAAGTGTGAATTAATGCTTTGGATTAATAACCTATTAGTATGCAAATCTATTTCAATTGTTTCATGAGGATTTACACTTGGAATTTGTGTGGGCTTTACTGTAGGTGAAATTCAATAGAACTAATTGATATTTTTTCTTCATAAAATTAACTCCCCTATTTTCAAGAGTGTTAAATACTGTGACTGCTGTCCTTTTGACACCAGGCTGTCGACTTTCCTTGGTAGTAAATAAAGGCAGCATAATGTATTTAAAAATACAAAGGGTATGGTTTCTAAGGAAAGCTGACTACATTAAAATGGTAGAAGTTTTGTCTATCCAGGCACATACCTTCCAGATTTCTGAAGAACTATAAAGAATAATCAAAAGGTTGTTGTCAGTTTATGGAACTGAAATGTCAGAAATTAATTTTTATAACAGTCTTTAGTCCACCTACATTGCCTTAAATAAAATCTACTGAATAAGACAATGGAAGCTTTAAAAGTGTTTCCTATACAGCAGACCATTTTAGCCCAGACTCAGTGAAGCATATCAATCTGTGAACAAAAATAAGCCTGTGTATAAGTCTTTTACTAGAGGAGAAAACACTTCAACACATGCACGAATTCTTCACTAATATTACAGCTTTTATCAGTGGTTTAAAGTGCTGGCAAACTGAAACATATTATAAAGCATCTGGCTTGAAAGAGCCTGAATGCAAACTCTGTCTATGTGAAGGCAGAGCTTTGAGGATTTAAGAATCTGTACCCTTCTGAATTTCTTATCTGATTTTTAGCTTCATAAGTGGAACATGGAAACATTTTCTGCCCACTGGGATGTTTGTAATCCCATTTCTAATAACCAGGAAAAAAATGTAAGCTGCCTATTTTGAATGCCCTGTTGATAAGCATTTCAAGAGGATGATTCAACACATACACTGCGCTGGATTATCTGCAATAGATTTCCCCATCAAAGAAACATTTTGCTTATGACAAGATTTTCTGTGCTGCTCTACCACTGAAATTGTTTTAAAATGTTTTCGTGTCTGACAGTGTACTCCTGCAAATGCCATAACATCCATTATGTAAGAAATTACTACTTTTTTCCATTTTCTCTTCCTAACTTACATGTTCAAAGCCGCATACAGTTATAACATAACAGGAGAAGAATTACTTGAGTACAAATGGTCTTTTCTGTACTATTACTGTCGTCAACAGTACACCATTTCACTATGTTCTTTATTGAATGTCTGATAAAAATGATGTGCTGTATGTTTGAGAGAAGCAGGAAAAAAGAGACATACTTGATCTTTGCGCATACTTCTCCCTTTTACAAAAACTCTTCAGAGACTGAAGATGTGATTATCTAAAATTGCCTTTTCTTTAAGGGTCGTTCAATAACATATTTCCCTGTTTATGCAAAACACATGAAATTCAAAATTATGATGGATGCAGCCATATAGCTGAGTCCAATAACCAAGATTTAGAACTATATCTTGTGTGTTGGTAAAACTGTTTCATCAAGTTTTGGTATGAAATTCAAAACATTGAAAATAATTTCCTTGAGGGGAAAAAAAAGACTCGTCTTGTATTGTTCATGTCAGTTCTGTTTGTTAGGGACATATTTATTACAGCTGCTCATCTTTTGAAATGGTAAGGCCTGATTTGAAAGGAACTTTTCCAAATAACTGCAAATGCAAAGCTGATCTGTAATATCTAAATTTTATCAGGAAGAAAATTAAAGGATTAATTAATTAATTAATTAAGGTAATCTAAATTGGCACACTGAAATGTTGGATTTAATTTGTTGTTGTTTGGAAAGAGCAGGACACTTGGCTGTACTAGAGGTGACTGAGCAGGTGCCTACCAATCCAGGATTACTGTTCGAATGAGGAGCTCTGCTGTGCACTTGACCGGAGGGCCAGGGGGAAGGAGCTGGCAGTGAGAATAAAAGCAGAGATGAATAAACTTTTCAGAGTCTTATCAAGGAGACTTTGATGTAGGAGATGGGGGGAAGTGCAGAATGGATTTGGAGGGGGATGGCAATAGAAGAATGTCGTTAATCTAGAGATTACAGAGAAGGAGAGGAGAGGTGTATGGGGCAAGCTGAAAAAATAACCTAAATGGATGATGATTTTTTCTGACTCTCTGAGGAGGAGGCAGGTTTTTCCAGAAAATGCGTGAATTTCTGGAAGGGACCTGGAAGGTCTGGGATGACCTACCTGTCCAGGTTTCCCAATTAGTACAAAATAAATCATGGCTAGTTGTCCATCTCCTGTACCTCTCTTCCCATGCTACTAATGTAAGAATTCTTCATCAACACCTTGGAAATCTCCTTATATCAGAAGGGAGAAAACCCCACTGAATCCTGTATTATCTCAGCATTTTGATTATGAAGTCTTATCTTTAAGAAGCACTGTTTTTTAAAAGCTATTTCTTGTATGTATGATATATGTAATGTTATTTACTACATTTGAAAAGGTTCCCCAACACCTTTGTCTATAAGTTGTTTTAAATATATTCCAGTACTGTGACTTAATAGGTAAAAACCTTATACAAAATAAAAGTAAAAACCACAGGATTGTTGCTTTGAAAATTCAATTTATACCCTTATTTAAAAGAAGCAACAGCAACAAGATAGGATTCTTAAGTGTGTAAGTGGCAATATAGATGTTTCTATTCAATTTTAAATCTATTTTAAAAATATTTTTGAGTAATTTATGACTTTGCAATTGAAACAGTCATGCTTAACTGGCTTACATACAACAGAACACTTAAGCAGCAAATCCAAAGACATCAGTCATTATTACCAGTTAGTGTTCTAGTACATTAACAAATAGTTCTATGTGTAATAGAAAGAATTTACAGGAAAGAGATAATGCATTTCTTTTAGCAGTTATATGTTCATTAAGAAGTCAAAATTTTTCAGCTTCACTGAATAAGGGTAAGAAAGTTGCCAAGGAAAATATGGCAAATTGGCTGAATCAGCAGCATCCAGTAAAACAATAGTAAGACGTACGCTAATGTCAATGATATACCTATGATGAGGTAGGTCTCATTTCATCTTTTTCAGGTTTTCTGCAGTCATGATTTTTTCTTCCTTTTGGCTGTCTTTTTTTTTTTTTTTTTTTTTTCATGGCAATACTACAAGGATGAAATAAAACCAAGTAAAATTGCCTTCTCTCATTCTCCTGATACGGAGGACAAAGACTTTCTCCAAACACTACACAATACAGTTTTTGGTAGAAGAAAAAGAGTGCTGTGCTCAGTAGAAGTAAGAATACGCAGGACGTTGCAATCGAAAGACAGTATGAACTTGATCAGAAACAAAGAAAAAGGGACTGTGATTCAGTGATATATTTTTTCTTTCTTTCTTTTATTTTGATTGGAAGAGTTAAGGGGCAAGTCACACTGTTAGCATCAAGAGCTGCAGTGCTCTCCCCAAATAAGTGTCTTGGATAAAAAAGTATTCAGTATTCCTTTTCCAACAGAGAATGGAAGTGGACAGCAAAAGAGACAGAGAACATCTTACCCTACCTGGTATCTAACAGTGCTGATAAATGCGGCTCACAAAGAAGTAAGAATTTGATCTTTGAGTCAATTGCTGCCATCAGCAGCTTGTATGTTTCTGGTACCATTGCAAAGTATCATTTTAGGGCATGAAAGTCTGAGAGACTTAGGGCAATCAACACCAAGGCCAGCAGCCTGCAGGATGATGCAGCATTTGTCACTTGTGTAGCCTAAAAGACTAATATTAATCTGATATAAATTACAGTCTGCTTATGTCTATTGCTTTTTTTGCTGTCATGTGTTTTAAATTATTAAATTCAGAAGTTGGAAAAATTAGGCTAAATAGTAGGCTGTTCACAGCAGTGAAATACATAGCAAGAGCACAGGATAGTACAAGGTTAGGAAGATAACAAAGTACTAAGGAAAATCTTTAGCTTTCTAGATGGCAGATTTAAATTGCTTCATCCTGAGTTGGTCTAGGCATGAAAATGCCTTTTCCAAGGATGTGACCTGATTTTGCATCTTAGTAAAAAATGCCTGAAAGTAGACATCAGATTGATTTCATAATTTATTTTTCTTTAGCGTATTTTTAAAGGTGGGTTTGGTTTCAATTTCAGTTTGCTTTGTCTTGATCAAGACACTTGTAGAAATGATGCAGTCACTTTTTTCCTATACCTGCCTCAAATGACACTGGAAGCGCTATCCTAAACCAAAGCTTTGGGACAAGTATAAAGCCCATGCAACTTCGAATGAAGGACGGCTTGAGCTGATGAAGGAGGGAGGTCCTGTGACTCAAAAGTTTAGGACACTCTGCTTCTGTGGAATAATCTTTGTTTCTATTTGCTGAGATCCTCTGTATGCACTGAGTGTCCTCATCCTATACTTGAGAAACACGTTGCCTTTTTCTCATAGGACTCCTGACTTGCTGGCATCAGAAATGGTACAGCATAACCTTCTGCCAGAGGAATATACCTTACTGCTAAGGGCATGCTACCGGGAAGTGGGAGATAAGGGCTAGAATTCTTGAGAAAGAGATTTAAAACTAAGGCTAGAGAAAGAAATTTAAGACAAGATTTTTGTGTAAAAGTTACTTGAAGGTTATCGTAACAGCACTCATGTCCCCTGTTTGTGAATGGAAGTGACTGTGAATCATAACAATGTTCTATATCATTCTGCTAATTTCCATGTTATATTGCAGAAATAATGATGAATTTCATGACATATCAAATACTTTGTCTCTATTGAAGTTAAGGTCTATTTGTTTAACTATTCTGGAAAATAATGCAACTCTCTGTAAGTTACGAAAACTTTTTGTTTGATGTCAATATACATCTACATCTTAAATCTTTGCCACGATCACCATTCTCTCTGCTTGTCTAAGCTGATGTTGTCAGTACTGTAGGAAATTGAATTATATAATAAAACAAATTTTATAACATTCTATGTATTTTTCTGTGCTGGCTGTACTTCAGGGTATGACAGATGACAGTCCTGAAATCTGTATATGCTTATCTAATCTCTTTCAGAAAGTGCCAGATAACCTTACTTTTGACAAAACCAAGATCAGAGCTGGTTAATCTTTGCGTTTTTTTTTTTTTTTTTTTTTTAACTTTGTCTGGATATCATCCATGTGCATATAGGTGCTGTTGATTTATCTATCTGGCTGTTCTTGAGTGTAAATAAAAATGGCCTCATATGTAACTGCAACTGGCAATATCTGCAGAAACCAGCTTTTCAGAATGTTAAGGTCTTTTTTTGAAAGCATTCCAAGTATATATATATAAAAATAGAAACGTCAGATTTGTATGTGACAATTTCTAAAGTTTAAATTCTCTCAATGTTATGACATAATACAAGGAATCTGATTTTGCATACACAAAAGTGTAGGAAGAAAATAACAAAACACTTCTTATTTTTTGCCAGGGGCAATGCAATATCAGCAATAAGCTGCTTAGTGTATGCAGGGGAGCAAAAATAACATCAGGATTATTGCTGAGAATTATTCATGTTCATGAATCATGTTATGCCTACACACAACCTACATTTTAAAGAAGTTACGATGCACAGAAACTGCCTAGTTTGGAAATATTCTTCTTAGAGGAAGGTTCCTCATTTTTCACTTTCTGGTGTAACAGCTCACCAGAGCAGAGTATCAAGTAATTAAAATACATTCAATTTCATTCTCACAACACTTAGTTTTGCTAAACAGTGAAATTCATATAGAGCAGAATAATGGAGCAATCTATGAACGTAGCACAGTATTACAGTGTTTTGGGTAGTCAGGTTTGTACATCTCAGGTATGACGTAGTGTCATCTCATTATGAACTGATAAAGGTGATTTGCCATCACCTTGACTTTTGCAAGAACTTTAAAGTAAAGAAAACTCACGTATGAGAACTGGTGACTGAAATATTAGTTATTATAATCATCCTTTTAGAAAAATGTGTGTAATGCAAGTGCTGACTACCAAAATTTAAGGTTTGCAACTTCTACTTATCCAGTGCCTCCAACTGACTGTCCTTTTCTTGGAAGGGGAGGAAAGGGAATGAGAATCCCATTCAGTTGAATTAATTCTCTGTGTGGCATCCCCCTCCCAGCTTTTTTTTTTAAATGAGGATTTACATGGGCCATAGAAAAACTGAGATTTCAAAATGGTCTCTTTTTTTGTTGCGATGAATAGGTCTGCTTCTCTGGTGATGCTTTCGTATAAGGGAAGATGTGGCTGTATTGCTAATGTATCGTTGCACTTCAGATGTGAGAGGCCCTGGTCCAAGATTATTTGTTAGTGGTTTTAGGAGACTGAAGCTGAAGCTCAGTTTGCTTCCTTCTGCTAAATTGGTCTCAGGCATGTGTAAGACTGGGGATAGTTTGGTCGTGGTTTGGGGAGAGCTGTTCTTAGCAGCAGTAGTTTTGTCTAAACAGATGCAACTTTTCTGTTCTGTACATATGAACCAGATTCCACTATTTTGTCAGATATTTCAGAACTTATCTGTCTTCACTCTTACTGTTTCCTTGTATTGGTGCAAAATCAAACAGCTCTAGAAGGTGTGGGAGAAAGCATTACCATAGTTTTATGGTTGTAACTGTATTCTAGTCTCAGGGTCTATTCCATTTCAGCCAACTGCTTTTTTATTGGGAGGGGAGGGGATGGGGGGAGGGTGTATGTCATTTTCATGAAAGAAATATCACACTTCATGCCTTGTTAGTTTGAAAAAAATAAAAGTAATTTGTGTTTAGAGATTTAGATTTACTTTGTATTCTCTATACAGAAAACTGTGTAAAAATTTCATAAGCCAATCAAAAGCTACAAGTTATATTATGAATATTGTGATAGGAATGCCTATTCCCTAATGGAGTTGTGCCTATAAATAGATCATTATGTAACCTGGTGTTACATCCAGGTGCTTTTGTTCTTGCCACCTAATCTTGTAAAATCTTTCACCTGTCTCAACAATGGTATCTGGAAGCATTTAGCAGGCTGGGCTTTTCTGTTCAGTGTTCAGTTTCCGTGTGTATGCTCTAATGCATACTGCTCTATAGCATGTCAAAGTAAACATTTTAATGTGTGATCACTACATTCTCTTGGATTCTTCTGTCCCATTTGACAAGAACATGAGCACAGTACATATGATTAAGCCTTAATATCTTTCCGAATACCTAACTATTTTAGTCAAGTACACAACTTACTTTTCAATGAGGGATTCTTAGTCATTGTGCTTTCTTTCCTATCCTCTGCAGAGTTCTAGACTTACTTTTCTTCCTTCCTTTTTAACATGTTTTTGCATATCAGTAAGAGTCTCTTTTCTCTGTTAAGACTAGCTTGCCTGCAGTATTTTTTACAGTTTCAGCAATAAAATATGAATCATTTTTTGTAGGTGAAAAGCAGAAGCTATATCTGCATAAGTAAAAACTATTGGGCGTTTTTCCCCCAAAAAATCTAGATCTGTGAGTGCCCTTGCCATTGCACATATTTTAAGCAGGCTTCATCTTGGTAGATGCTGCAGTTTCTGTGTGTGACCTGTAAGGAATTTAAATGCTTTTCTGTCTTTCCATGTCAACTTTCCTTAATTTTAGTGATGGTTTCACATGCTGAGTCCTAAGTTAGCAAATGTCATGGGGTCTTACCCTCCTGCTCACATGGTCTTTAATGTAGTTTGGATCAATATAAGCTTTCCAGAAAGAAACATATATAAGGCACAGTGATCAAGAGCAGTGGAAAAGTGGTAGATGCTTATAAATAAGGATATGAAAAGTAGTAGTAAGGAGAAAGAGTGGCGGGAGAGGGAGGGAGGGAGGAAGGAAAGACTGAGGAAGTAATGAGAAAAATCGTTTTCTCATGATCATTTTCTCCTTGCCAACTGGTCTAAACCTAGAATATTAGCTGTACCAAGTGCCTGATAATTGTGTTTAATAAAAAATGAACAGTTGAATTGTATGCTGTCATGACTAGGATCTTCTGTTGAAATTTGAGTTCTTTTCTTTGAGTGTGCCTACAAAAACAAAAGAATCACCCCCCTAACCAATTTGGATAAAGCTCTAAAAGTTCAGAGTACAAAGGCTCTCTTCTGACCACAGAGTTGGGAATAATTTGTTGCCGTGTATTGGTATGTACTTCTTAGTGAGGGAGAACAACCACAGCTACCTGCTGGGCTTCATGTTTCACTGTAGACTTGAACTCTGGCTCATATTCAGCAGATGGCTTGACCTTTCCAAGGAGATTGTTGCTTGGTGAATAGTTTTGCATTAAATTCTCCCACTTTCAGAGAGGAAGTCCGAAATTAAAAGCAACCTTTTGAGTCTCAGCCTTACTCTGCAGTTCTAAGTATTTTTTTTAGCTATATGCTGCCAAACGATAGGGCTGCCACATCAGTTATGTCAAATCCTGACTTCATGGTCTGTATCAGTGCTGTGTAAAATTTATTAAGCCCTGCAAGAAATAAAAGCGCAGGTTTTTAGTTTGATGCTTACCATGTCTTTTGCAGCTGGAATGAGCAGAGTCAGGCAGCTGAGTTACGTGCTTGCTCCTAGAGGCTTACATGTATGGCAAGTCAAAAAGCCACTATGTCACAGATAATTCTATGGATGCTTTCCATAAATATAAAGTTTCATTTTGATAGACAACCTAAGCCAAAGTAGTGAAAGGTAGTTTCACATTTGTTACATGTTGTTATGCTAAAATGCACTTTTGACTTGCAGCAAAATTGTGACAGGTGGTTAAAATGGTTGAATAATTAAGTACAAATATCTTTGAATATTGCCACTTATTTTTGCTGCAAAAAAAATGTGCAGATAAGTCAAAAAGTATAATGCTTCAAAAGAACCTTGTTGCAGTCACAAGACAGGGTAGCCTTGTAATTGAGGTGCTGCCTGGGATTGTAAAAGGTCTGTTTTGTCTTTTTTCCTGGCTCTGCATCTGCTTTGAGAGTGACCTTTTGGGAATGTTCTGTAGTCCTTGTACCACAGTTCTTCACTTAAGGCTGCATGTAGTAAGTATCCTGAGAAAAGCTGTGAATTTTTTATAGTATCCAAAATGCAGCTCACCTAGTCGTAGGGTGCAGGTCCAAGTTTTCACAATTGGAAGTTACGCTCAGAGTGCAGAGCAGCAAGAGGGATTGCAGGGAACTGACAGCAATGATTCATTATTCCTGCCTCTTCTCTCTTCCTTTCCTCAGCTGCTGCAACTCAGTTCACTTTGTTCTTGTGCTCTGCTGGTCAAGCCATGGATGTCACTGTTTTACCATGCTCCATTTTCAGCAGCATGTTGACATTCAGTCTCCAATAGTGTTCAACCTAAATGAAGAGTCAAGTTATTAATGCTAAATCTTTATGATACTGTTTGTAGTTCTGTAGATCAGCCTGTCTCTAGAAGAGTTGTGTAACCAATGTAACTGCTGCTGCTTGCTTAGAAACTGATTTCTCATCCATAGCAACTTCTTTGCAATATGTGGTTAAGAAGCTAATTACACGAAGCTAATCTCTTTAACAGCGGCAGTGGGATGTTTATGCATTGCTAAGGTAGGCAACAACTTGCGTATATGAAATTATCTAATTATTTAGTAATTTTTGAATTGTAAGTTGTAAAGGCTGGTACAGAAACAGTAACAATTGGTTGTGTACACAAGAATAATTTACAATAGCTCTTTTACCTGATGTGCTAACTTAAGATGCTTTGAAATAATTCTGCAGTGTTTTGGATTCAGGATTGCACTGCTGATGTGGAGCTTCTTTGGCAATATCCCATATTCTGTTTCTGCCCTCCCTGAGTTCCCCTGCATTTGTTTTGAGACCTGAGAATTGGTGTATCACTTCCCAAAGGGATGTGACACCTATCTTCCTTTAAAGGCTGGAGTTTTTTTTACAGCAATGCATGTAGTAGAAAGCTGAATTAGAAATATTCATCTTTTCCAAAGTAAGCAAAATCCAGAGGCCCCTGTCATTTAAAACACCTGTGGACAAGGTTGAGACACAGATATCTGTCCATGTATTTAGCACTGTGTTGAAGAAAGTAAAACACTGTCCACGATGTGACAGGCATCTATAAGAAGGCCTGAAGGAGGATCCAGGGAACTACAGGCCCGTCAGCCTGACCTTGGTACCGAGGAAGATTTATGGAGTGGTTCATCTTGAGGACACTCACATGGCATGTGCAGAACAACCAGGGTATCAGGCCCAGGCAGCATGGGTTCATGAAAGGCAGGTCCTGCTTAACCAACCTGATCTCTTTCTATGTCCAGGTGCGTGAGGTGGATGTCCATATCTTCTCCCAAATAACAAGTGATAGGACAAGAGGAAATGGCCTCAAGTTGTGCCAGGGGAAGTTTAGATTGGACATTGGGAGAAATTTCTTCACTGAAAGGGTTGTCAAACACTGGAAGAGGCTGCCCAGGCAAGTGGTGGAGTCACTGTCCCTGGAGGTGTTAAGAAAACGTGTTGATGTAGCACTTCTAGACATGGTTTAGTGGGCATGGTCGTATTAGGTTGACGGTTGGACTTGATGATCTTGGAGGTCTTTTCCAACCTGATTCTATGATTATATGATTCTAAATTAATGTTGTATTATTTTCCTTTGAAGGCAGTGAATGGACAGGAAGGAAAGGAATGGGGTTATGAATATAGTTAAATCTCGCTTGACTGATTCTGTAATGGGGAAAACTATTACTGTTTTGGGATTGGATGCATATTTACATTCTGTCTGTGATTAAATAACCTATTTTGTAATGCCACACTAATAATCACAGCTAAACTCACTTCATGTGAGTTTTTCAAATGCTGGCATACATTTGTTCAGGCCCACAATTAAGAACGTATAGACTGAAAAACAGTAGTGAGGAAGACAATGAATGTTGATATACTTTACTGGAATTTCTTCTTGGATTTATGTATTATATATTTCTTTTACTTTGGGTATGATTTTTGTAAAACACTGACGTACTTTTACCTTCAAAAGTCTTCTGCTTTGGCCTGTATTAAGACAAATGGTACAAGTCTTAAAGCTTATTAACTCTAACCAAAAAAAAAAAAGTAGTACGTAGTTCTTGCGGAAGTTTTTACAGTGTATTATCATTGTTATTTAGCTCTTTTTAATGATCAGCATAATGCATCTTCCTTATTATACAGAAAAACTATTTGTCTCTACATCAAATTGTAAAGAAAGGCACGACTTTCCCATCTAGTTCTACCACCAGCCATCACCACCACCACCTGATGTTTCAAATGTAAGAAAATGTTCCCTTGATACCTTTAAATATATTGCGTGAGGAAAAATGACAGCCTAGTTCAACCGCTCATAGCGATTTCCTTGGATTTAGGAGGCACAACTTTGAATTTGATTCCTCAGTCAGAAGAGGGACGTGTAGCTGAGTTTGCTATTTGCAGTAGTGTCCTCTCTTCAGTGAGGGGCAGACTTCCATACTTTGGCAGAGGGGTAGATTTTCAAAGCCTCTGCTCTCTTTTCAGTGTGGAATGAAATCATGTTCCCAAAACTCAAATCTTAGTGTAAAAAGAAGCTCTTTTTTTCTGAAAAGCCTTACTGCATTAAAAAACAGATGAGAAGATTTAGCTTTCTGTTGTACTTCCCAGCACAGCCTTAACTGTGTTCTAGTACCAAAAGCCAGTGTAGTAGGCAGATTGCTATATTATCTGGCAATGTCTCAATAATGGAACTTTCTTGTCTTCCAGTATGAATCCTCAGGGCATGAACCTGGAAATCAGCTTCGTTCATAGTATATTATTTAGACACTTCATGCAGCTATATACTGAGGCTAAAGGCTTTTAGTTCATATTTGGAAGTAAAGACATACCACAGACAAACCAACAAATATTTAAGGGTTATATTTAGAGCCACTAGCTGTAAAGATGGGGGAAAAAATTCAGTATCGTTTTCTCTTACTGAATTTTTCCTTACGAGCTTAACAGAAAGATTTAAGGCAAACTAAATGTCTGCTATTATTAAAGTCATTTAATACCCTAAGAACTAAAAAATCTTTCACTGAGTGTGACTTTCTCATAGCTTGGTCACTGACAAAGCAAATTAGCCTTAGTTGTCTTGCTTTCCTTTGTTCTTTTTTTTTCCTCCTTTCCCCAGGTGAGCCTCCTTACATGGTTGCATGTCTTAGGTTTCAACTTCTGCTGTTTCTACTACTGCACTGGCAAACTTGCCAGTACACATAAATCAAAGTTATTTCTTTGCTTGTTTCCTCGTGCTGAACTCCCACAAAAGCTCTGCAATGCAAAAGCTATAAAATGTTCTAATTTCGTGCCTTGTTTTTACTAACTTGGAAAACAGAAGCTGTAATCTGCATCTTCTCTATTTGATATTAAAGGCACAACTGCCAGCATTGATAAAATTATGGAGAATCCAGTCAGTTGTATGTGAAGGGAAGAGAGATGGATACTTGTCCTGCTATGAGTCCCATAAAATCACCAGTCATATTGTCTGTAATGCCATCCTTCTATAGAGATACAGGAACTGAGGAATCCATGCAGTGGAAAATTGCCCTGATACTGCCTCTGCTTTCCCTCAGTTCATCTCTTTTGGGAGGGAATCCTTGCAGAATACTAGTGGCGGTTTCAGAAGTGGCTCTTCCGTCTTCCCTCATTTGCTGTGTTCACCCTGCCGATAAAGAAAAGGGCCAGACCAGCCATTGGAATGGAGATAGGTGTTTATATTACTCCCTTGCTATCATGAGTCATTTACTCTAGTATGCATTTGTTTCCTATTCTGCCCTGAGGGGCAGAGAAAGATAAATGCTCTACTTGCCTGAGAAAACTGAAATGGAAAAAGTCCCACTTACATTTCCTCATTTGTTCTGCCAGTGTGCCACCAGCTTGTGGCAGAGAGGATGAGCAGAAACGTTTAGTTTTCTCACTAGTGTAATGGAAAGAGACATGAAAAAGTCACTTGACTAATGATTTATGACCAAAAGCAAATTCAGTGACCTTGCTAGGTGAGGCTTAAAGAGCCTGAACTGTTATTGTACACATGGCTTGGTGTATCTGCCTCTTTCTGGAGCTTGCTTTCCTGTGGCATTTTGAAAGAATCTATAGAAATGTTCTATTCATTTCTACCTTTAAATATCTACATTGCCTAAATTAAAATAAATACAGAAAAAAAAGAACTGACTCAAGCATTACGCATAGCTGTAAAAGTTAACAATCACTGGAATTGGTTTTGGCTCGTTGAAATGCTCTTTCATCTCAAGGATTGAGACATAATCTATTCCAAAAGATTTTTTCTTTACAAAAAGAATTCTCTAAGCAGCATTTGGCTGTTGGCAAAGATATTGCTTTGTTATTACTACCTTTACCCACTGAGTTTTGCTGCATCTGTTTTAGCTAAAATCACATTTATATAAGTGGTCTATCAGTCATGCTTCTCCCCTGTGCTCTCAGAAATAGAAATATTATTTCAAATAGTTTTGAAACAATCTATACCAACTGCATTCTTTTCATCAGATTATATAAAATCCGGGGATTACCACACTGTCAGGATATACAATAAATAGAGCAGGTCCAAAGATTTTTAGGTGTTTCAGCAGTTTGCAACGAATGGGCAGAGAGCTGTTTTTTGAAGTATAATAAATGTATTAAAAGGTTGAGTGTTGGAATTGTAGTCATTTTCACATAACTTCGGTTTGTCCTTTAGTGTGAGCTTTGGTTTTCATTACAAAGTAATGAATGTATGAAGTAGAAATCATTTTCTCTGGTCACCTCCCTGGGATAGCAAAGGAGCTGGGAACAGGTTCTTTTGTTTCCCACTCCCCCGAGATTCCCCTCCTGAACCTAAACTGGAAAAAGAAAGGGGAAGCTCATGTTGTGAGCTGTTGTGTTTGAAACTGGCAGATTAGGTAACACTAGTGGTCCCTGCAGGTTATGTGGATACCATATACAGGGACTTACATTAGCAATTTGGAGAGGTTGCCAGAAGTTTGATGACCAAAACTTAACTGGCGGTCAGACTCTGCGTAAAATTCTTGTACCTGGAGGATAATTTGTGCTCTGAACTGTGGTTTGAATGTTTGTATCGAAGTTTGTCAAACTGTCGCTGAAGGAGCTACATGCACCTTTGCAAAGCCCAGTGCTGGACATCTTTGACCAAGCAAAAAAAAGAAATACAAGCCTTTCGTGGGTGTCTTGGCATGTATAGGGGGAAACCTGCAGTGAAATTCCATCTGTGTGAGAGACAGCACACCAGCAGTATTTTAACAGAGTTAAAACATGGTACCATTAAGTAGCTAATGGCAGTTTTGCCTCATTTCTGTGGGTGTAAGAGGCAGCAACAAAGGAATGGCCTTATTGTTTGAAGAACAGGAAATATTCCTGCTATAGTATAGCTCTCCTTAGGTGAGCTCTGTGTGTGTGGCAAGACAGGCTTAGCCAACAAACTCAGAACTAATAAAGATCCCTGAAGTCTGTCCTGTAATAAAGGAGACTGCAGAAGACAGCCTCTACAAGGGTTACGTTTCTGGCTGTGTACATTCAGTCTCATTCTGTATGAGAAAGGTGGTAAGGTCTGAAAGAAGGAACCACCATTTTCTTGCTTAAAAAAGATGTGCTTCTAGAATAATCCCAGAACTAAAACATTAGGGATGCTGTCAGTGAAGACAGAGTTGGTTCAGTGACAACTTGCAAAGATGGTACACTGGAAGAAACTAATGGCTTTTGACAAGGATATTTAAGAATAAGTGCTCACACTGATTTTATTCACCTTTTAGAATTGCTTGGAATCCAGACAGCAGGAAAGTAGGCTTGTAGCCTTCTGATGCTTACCCTTTCAAACGGATGAGAGGGAAAGCTAATGATCTGACTCCTGGTAAGTAGGAGTCAATATTGCTTGTGTCTGGAGTATGCATGAAAACCTCTATTTTATGGAAGTTGCTGATGTTATAAGCGGTATGTTATCCATATTTGCTTCAGAAGTTTACATCCTGCTAATAATTATATTAATTACATGTGTGTTGTATACAGTGTAACTTATATCTATCTACCTATGCTTGTTCTATTTCATGACTGAAATGAAATGACCCTTACCTTGAATTGTGAGCACAGAGCTGTATTTGAAATGAATTTGAAATCCTCATGGATACTTCATTGTAGCCAATCTTCAGACACGGAAAGCTATTAGCACTGCTGAATAACAGTTCAGAAGTGAGGTCTTTCATTTTAGCAATACCCCTAATAGACTTTGCTGCAGCAGGAAAAAAAAGCATTCTAATTTTACTAGAGGAGTCTTTTACAAGTTAATTTTATGAAAATGCTAATATCCGTGGGAGTACTTGAAAGAATTTAAAGAAGTTCCTATTTTTCGTGTTAAACTCTGGAAACTACCTTTTTAGTGCTGCATTAAAAGCAATTTGTGCTAGTTGGTGTCTGTGGTTTGTTCTATTTTTGTTCAACTTTCATAGTCCCAGAACATTTTCACAATTTTAAATGCTTTCAAAGCTACTAATGAAGAGCACTTTACTACATCTAGGCATTAATAAAGCTAGAGATGTAGGCTAAACAAAAATTATAAAGTTTATATTGTGAAATAAACCCCAAAGGGTAAAAATAATTATTCTCCTGTATAAATTGCATATTTTCAAAGGCAAAAATAGATGTCTTAAATTGTCATAATTAAGTATTCTCTGAAATAAACCTTGACATGACATGCACATACTGTGTGAACAGGTGTATTTACTATATAAGCAAGTGTTAAATGGAAATGGTTAAACTGTTGGAAGCAATACTTTTATATGCTGTCTTTAATCTGCACAATTCTTATCTCAAAGTATTTAGAAATATTTAATCTAGAGCTTATTAACGTTCCTCTATTTTGAGAGCTTGGTCACTTGTTCACCATTATTTGAGGCTTTTTGGAGGGTAAATAATAAATAAATAATATACGGCTGTCTGTCATCTTCATCTTGCTCACTATTTTGATTACCCCTAGTGTCTTCTTTCTCATCCAAATCTTTAAATTAAATACCCTTCTTGTTGCATTAAAAAGGGCTGGAGATGCAACTTCTTTATGCCAAATGCTGTTAAAAATGAGATATACCCTTTTTCAGACTAGCTACAGTATTTTAAACAATTTATTCCACGGGTTTGTTTTTCTCATAGCCTCCTTGGAGGGGAAAAGGGGAAACAATAATAATAAGAAAAAAACTGTTAGGGATGCAACACTGATACTGTTATCAGTTTTAGAAAGCTTAACCTGTGAGAAAGGAAATATTATTTTACTTGCAGAAACCATTTTTGATTCTTAGTAACTAGAACATAATCAATTTGATATGCTCTATATAGGAAAATTTCAGATTATGTTCTCAATATTTTCACTTCCTTCTGCCTCCCAGTAACACACAGAAACTCTGATTTTTAAGTCTTTGAAGGATCATCTGCTACTCTTTTGGAGCAGTAAATCCAATAGAACTGTTAAAAAACCCACAAAAAATTTAATGAGAAGCGGAGTGCAAAATATTTTGATTAATATTCCAATTCTCTGCCTGAGTGCCACAGTGCCATAAGACCTGATTTAGCACTAGCAGAGAAATCCATTGTCAACCATTGACTTGAAATATATGGATTTAACCTGAAATGTTTGTGATTATTTACTTCCTCAAATTTGAAATGCACTTGGCTGTCAGTCCTGTGTGTAACATAAATACTCAGATTTGACTGCAAACTTCTCATCTACTTCCTGCAAATATTCTTTCCTCTCCTTTTCTTTCCCCAGGCATGATAAAGGATCTGACATCAGGATTTGTAGTTTCATTATGGAATAAATGGTTACGCTAGAGGAAAACATTGTCTTCTGCTTCCTTTTCTCTCTCCCCTGTCACTCTGCAAACACCCGAATATGAGCTACAGAGGAATTCACTAGACACATGGCATGTCTAAACTCTCATAGCTGAGGCTTCTTGCTCTCACCTTCTCTCGTTTCTCACTAAAGGCAGTTGATGTCTATAGCAAACTGAGGTAAACCTGTGAGGAAATCAATTATGAGATTCAGTGGGATACTACTGTCATTTCTGTGAAGAAATGGGATTGCCAGCCTTGAGTTGTTCTGTAGATACTCTGAGTATCTGGTCAGTTTTTAAACTATATTCTGAATGTTTCAAAGGCACAGGAGACCCCCAGTACCTGTAGAAACAAGAGTCTTTCTCCCCTGTTCTTCAAAAGAGGACATCTTTGGAGTATGCCTTCTTTTCTCCTTCAGTTTGGTGTGGAGCAATGCCCAGCTCTTTCAGAAATATATTCAGGTGGCTTGTTAAAAAATCTAATCCTTTTCCAGGTTCTACGTGACTAAAAAACAAGGTAATGGGAATCTTTTCCCATTATTCCCTCTTTATTTAATGGGAGTTGCTTTTTTTTTCTTTTTCTTTTTATATATGCTAAATGTCTTTAAAAACCAAGGTGGGAATATGGACCTGTAGGATTTTACACCATTGTTTTATTCAGTTTCACCAAAATAGACCATGTATCTGTTCCTGAAACAGTGGAATTCTTTCCCTTGGTTGCTGTGGGCTACAAATCAAACATCTCTTCTCTCTCATATTTTGCTTTGGTAAGCATTTTAAAAATTTATTATTTTTTTTTCATTAATAAGGATTTGTGTCATTGAAATTCCATGCTTTCTAAGGAAGGATTAAAGAGATGACTAATCTTGATATTCTATATGAAGTGGGATAAAAAAAAAATAATCTTTTGATTTATCAGTGCTAGACGTGTATTGTCACCTTAATTCTAGATGTTTTTTAAAAGCAAGATACAATGTTCACTGTTAAAATCAAATGAAAATACATTTTCATGAGATTTTTATAAGACAGATATTATTTAAACAGTGAGCAACCTCACTGACCCCCACGGTAGCCCAGGATAACTAAAACTGTCAAATGACGTATCTCCCAAGTCCACGTCTGAACGACAGCTGCCAGCTTGTATTTTAGTGTTTGTGTTATAGATCATTGCATGGAACGATTGCTATGTTACGTTAAGCTATTTCCAGTTCTATAAATCAATTGTTTGTCAAATATTGAAGGTAAATCCTGAGGCTATAGTAAATATCTTCTTCACAGTGACACTTGTCATATTAGGTCTTTGTCTAAGAGTTGTCTTTTCTAGAATAGTAACTGTATGGAGAACTAGTTTAGGTATGTACGAATACAGCTTTGGCTTTCTAGAAGAGATGTTTCTGTGCTGGGATTCTGAACTTATGGTGTGGATCCAAGTCAACATCTGTTCAAATTGGGGAGAGTCTTTCTGTTAACTTCACTGGAGTTTGAAGTGAACTTTAAAACTCTTTAATAATTGCCTAATTTAAAGTGTATTTTGGAAGGTAGAGATATAAAACAAAAAGTGTGTTTTATAAAATATATACATATGCCAACCAGGTAACTTGCTACATATCATATAACAAAGTGTGTCAATGTAACTGCTAGGTATGAGGAGATCAGCCTTCAGTTATAGTAAGAAAGAGATGAGTGTAGTTATTTGATCAAGAAAATGGAATACTGAACACAATTTAGGCTTTGAATATGGAGAATTTTCCCATCTGTTCTATATTATATTGTTCTCTTGCTGTCCTATGGTTGGACTTGTTAAAGACTGCTAAACAATGAATGATAAGTGGCACTTACAGAAGTGTGAGTTACTCCACAGTACATTCTTATTTCATTATTCGGTATGTAAAAGTACTAAATGCTTCAGAATCTGGAGTAGATTTATTCAGAACAATTTCATGGATTTACCACATGGCTTGTATTTCTTTTGTGTAACTGAGCTTTGTATGAAGTTGAAAAAAAATATTTTGAGATAGTTCTGCATTTTATTTGGAAGTAGTTTATTTCTGTTCTATAATATTGCAAAGAACAGTTTTCAGGGACTGGATTTTACTGCTTTCTGTAAAGAGAAACCTATCATTACAAATACGTTGAGTTACAGTGCAGCTTTTCAGTGCACATCCATCTACTTACAGATACTTAAGAGCAGTGAATGCTGAAGAGGAGAAATCTTAATTTAAAAAAATGTGAGCAAATAATTGAAGAAATTTTTTTTCTTCAAATGTGTGGTCAGCTGGATTCACAGCTAGGTAATTAATTCTCACCTATTAAGAGGGAAGATCTGTGTAAGAATACTCATTCTGCTATATTTTGAAGAATCAAAATAGGGAGCGTTTGTGTATAAAGTGCTGTCAATTCACAAAAACCTTGTTTGGTGCCTCCAGAACCCAGATTGAGGTATGTTTTGGTTTTGTTTAACCCAGCTGCCCGCCAAATGGTCAAAAGTCATCCTGGTGTCTGCTGTGGAGTCTAGAATGTTAAACTGGTGGCATAGAAATCTAGGATTATTTGATTCAAATCATAAAATTAGTGTAATAAATTAATTGTTTGCATAATAATCCTTGTCCCTGCTCATGGCAGGGGGGTTGGACTACATGACCTTTAAAGGTCCCTTCCAAACCAAACTCCTCTATGATTCTGTGATTTTATAATGTTATATTACACTTGCCAGGTCTCATGACTTAAAATGTGGTGTGTGAGGGAGGAGGAGATCTTCGCTTCCAGTAGTGATGACGGTGACCAACTTTTCCAAATGTACCTCCCTAATTTTATTTCTTTTTAGTCAAGATCAGCATTGTCATCTTATTTTTTTATTTCCTTTACTGTAATAACCTAATTAGTCATGAGAAGTCAACATAGTGTTTTGTTGTGCGGTTTTTTTATTTATTTCTATTTAACACCAAGATGGAATACAAATGCCTTTGAAGTATAATGTAAGATCATTCACACTGAAAGAACTGAAGATCTGAATCAAAGGAGAAGAATTTTTTTGATCAAAGGGCCAGCTTCTTCGTCACTTTTGAGTCTGAGATGCTGCATATGTGACCTCAGCTTCCGTGTAAAAACGTGGTGGTTTGATCCTGGCTGGATGCCAGGTGCCCACCAAAGCCACTGTATCGCTCTCTGCTGCCTCAGCTGGACAGGGGAGCGAAAATTTAACAACAAGCACGTGGGTCAAGATAGAGAGTTTAATAAAGCAAGCAAGGGCCGTGTGCGGAAGCAAAGGAAAACAAAAGATCTTATTCTCTACTTCCCATCAGCAGGCGATGTCCAGCCACTTCCTGGGAAGTAGGGCTTTGGTACGTGAATGCCCCCTGCCTTCTTCCTCTTTTCCCCAGCTTGTATTGCTGAGCACACACCATGTGGTATGGAATATCCCTTTGGTCAGCTTGGGTCAGCTGTCCTGGCTATGTCCCCTCCCAAGTTTTTTGCCCACCCCCAGCCTACTGGGGAAATGTTGGAGAGACAGCCTTGGTGCTGTGTGAGCCCTGCTCAGCAGTAGTCAAAACACTGGTGTGTTATCACCACTTTCTAGCTACCACTGCACAGCACAGCATGATGAGGGCTCCATCTCAGACAGACCCATTACAAAAAACTTCCATTTTAGAACTATTTTTGCAGACTTACTAAATCTTGGTTTTCATTACTATCTCCACTCTTTCAAGATAATTTCTCTAAGTTTCTCAGAGTGCACTAAAGATGTAGCAGGTTTATCCATGTTTTTGTCTTTTCTTGAAATATACGCTGCTGTGCACAGCAGAGATACAGGGATATTAATAGAGTTGTTATTTGATGAGTAGTAGGATGAATAAAAATCCACTTTATTGCATAACAGTTATTTCAGTTGTTGTGTTGCCAAGTCTTTTCCAGGCTGCTGTTGTAGATATTTTTTTTTTTTCCCCATTTCGAAGGTTTACAGTCCTGAATGTTTCCAATCTGGTGCCTAAGACAGTGGTTCTGTTGTGCTACTAAAGGTCACCTTGCATGTATCTTCACTGCTGATGACATTGCATTAAGGGTAAGAGATCTGTAGAATTGATCCACAACATCCTTGTTAATACTGGAAGTGTGCAAGGGCATTCCTGCCCTACGGAACTGTATAGCTAGAAATGGGAATACTGGCTTTCCTTAGTCTTATGGTTGGACAAAATATCACAAAAACATAAAACAAATTGTCCCAGAAAAGAATCTGACCTACAGGTTAACTTCACAATTTATGATACCTCAATGATATCGAACTACTCAAGATATCAGTGATCTGGCATATAGTAACTCTGCCAGTGGTTGCTCTGTAGGAAAGCCATTTTTCTTGACTAGTCAGATTTCTGACACTTTTAAAATAGCTACTGGCAGGACACAACTTTGGTGTCTTTGTTTTATTGCTTGGAATCAGTCACCTGAATTTCAAACAACCAAGTGTATAAAAGTAAATGAGGAGCAACAAAAATTATAATTGGCAGGGTTTTTTTTCCTATGCCTCTTACTATGTTCCTTAACCTTCATTTCTGGATTATTGTGTTCTGTTCAAGGGGTGGAGAATCAGTATTTATTCAAAGTAGGACAGAAATTCTGTTACTTTTAGTACTAGATAGAATTGAGTGGGGGAAATATATTTTGTTTGCTTTTATGAAGCTTATAGATGTGGGACTGATGTTTGTAGCAGTCACGATATGGCATTTGGGCTTAAAATACTAACAGACAGTAATTGAAATAATAATTCTCAGTACATATCACAGATCTTTGTGGTTTGTGCTGACATGTATTCCTCCTGCCCTGGGTTTCAAATTGGTGCCCAGTAGGGAAGAAGCAGAAGTCTTTGGGAGAAGCCAGGTCCTGTTGTTGCAGTCAATAGTAAATCACATTTGCCTTTGATCAAGTTGGGATTTTCACTGTTGTGTCTGGCAACTGAATATTTGAGAGATACTTCAGCATGGTCTTAGTCACGGGCTAAGCTGCTCAGCAAATGCAGATCTTTATGGTCTCACTCCTTCATGCTCTCGCCTCCATAGCGGCTTTTGGTCGAATACAGAATGTAATTTAAAATCGCTGACCATATGCTTGAATTTGTCTATGGGACTGGCATTAGGAAACAGATTAAATTGCTGTGTGCCAGACATGTCTGGTGACAGCAGATTTTCACTGTGAAAATGTGACCGCTAAAGTGATTTTATTTTTCATGAGTATGGGATATAAAGTTTTTATGGGAATTTGGTTTAGTTAGTAAGTAATGTATTGTAAGATAATTATCCATGAGTCTGTAGTTCTTTCTTTTTGAAACCCTTGAAAAAGTCACTTAGATTTAGCATTTTCCCAGCTGTTTTTTATCTGTTGATGGAGTGATAGCCACTCTTGAAGTTTCATCTTAATTTCCTTGATGTGCTAAAATGGATTTTAAAAGCTGTTTTTGAAACAATCATGTGTTTTCTTCTAAGAAAAAGAATTAAAAACAGAAAAGTAAGATATTGCATGAGGATTTTAGACTAGCACGGAGATTTCTGAAGATTGTCTTTGCCTCAAAAGATATGGAGGATATGACTCATGAAGCCTTCCTGTGAGCCTGAATTAGGTAATATGTAATAGAATATGGATCGGGAAAATGTTACCAAGAAAAAGAGCCTTTACACTCCTTCCTGGTCAACTGTCTGGGCTTGCTTTGTTCTGTTACTATAGACAAAATATCAGTAAATTTTAGTAGGAAAAGATAGCAAAATGGGAGAGGGGAGGCTTTGTAAGCTGTGAGTAGCACTTGATTGACAGAGTCATAGTCCTTCTACAACCGCTGTCCCTACAAAACAGTGACAGTCCAGAACTGGTACCAATGAAAAATCACCTAAAATAGCAACATAATAACACAGCTAAATGGCAACCTGTGACAGAATTTTACGCAGACACTGTGAGCTCAGAAATCAATAAAATTGATCAAAGTGATTTCTTCTCCTTGCAGAACTATAGCAAACATGGAATTCGACTGTTTTGGGCACCTCAGTACAAGGTCACGCTTTAATAGCAATAATTCTTGTAAATTTGCTAGGGAAGCCTCTGTACAAGGTATGTCCAGTTTCTTTTCTCTTCCTTGCAGAGACAACACTGAAAATACTAACATGTGCTGGCTTTGAATTCAAAGAGAAATTTTCAAATAAGATCTCATGTCAATAAATTAGGGCCTGTGACAATGGTTCTTCGTCATGCGATAGGAAATGTGCCATGTTGATGAAGGACTGCAAAGAAAATCTTAAACTGCTCTTAACTAGATTTCCTTCCATAGCGGTAGTTCATGAGAGTGAACTCATGAATTCAGGGTTACTCTCCAGGTGATTTAGATCAATACCAAAGAATGTTAGCTGCTGCCTCCAGGCCTCAATATCTGGGGTGAAAGCTTCATGGGTGAGATTTTTCCCTTCAACTACATTAACACTTACACTATTATTCCTGTGTAATGATATCATACTTCTACTTACTCTACCCTTTAGATGGAAATTCGTTTGACCCTGTGCAGTCCACATCAGAACTCTGCTTTCCCAATTGTTCTAAGCTGTCATCTCATGAACTGCGCAGGTTTATTTGCATGAGGAATCCTGTTCAGATTCTTGATTCCTCTACCTAAGTGTATCATTTGTGCAGGGATGATTCATTTTTGCAAAGCTGAGGTATGCCTGCAGATCTTTGGATCATTTTGGTTGTGAAAGTCAGCTTGGAGCACCAAGAAATAGCTATGAAATAATCTCTGATTTTTGACAAGGCTACAGTGTTTTGGCTGTAGCAGTAGTAAGACTAAGGCTAACTGATATAAGTGTATGGTTTGCCCTGGTTTTTTATTTTAATGGTAAATGTGGTTGTGATGACATGACTGACACTTCTTATATCTGTTGTACATGAAAATGCAAGAATGCAGTCTTAAGTAGTGTTGAACGAAATTAACGCTTTTTTTTTTTTTAACACTACGCAAGACTGACTACATATACACAAAAAAGTCTTTCAGGTGTTTAATCTGAGAAAATCCTTAGGTTAAAAAAGAAAAGGGCAAGAAGCATCACTTCTTTGCTAAAATATTTATAGAAATCTACTGCAAACTTTCAGAAGTTTTTGAAGATCAGGAGTATGGCTTATCTGCCTCTTTAGAGCAAGCAATCAAAACTTAATTTTTGTAGTAGTTCCTAAGAAAAGGAACATTTTCAATGTGAGGGCAAAGAAAAGTAGTTGTTTCATCTATATCAGCTCTCTGACACACATCCACCTCTGAAAATCGACTGCATAAAGCCCATGTAATTGAACTTTCTGAGGCTCAAGTGTAGGGGAAATCCAGCGCAAACAGAAGTGCAGATCTTGTGACACTGCTCTAACTCCTACAGTAGCTGATAGGTCTGGCTGCCACTAAATGAATATAAATAGCCTGTGAAGCGCTGAAGCAATAGGTTGGTTGCTGCAATAATTGGAGATTTCTTCAATGTATCTGATGTCATTACACAGGTGGTGCTGCGGACTTGGGAATCAGGGAAGTTAATTGGCACTGCATGGCTAGTTTTCTTGGAGAATTTGGGCTCAAATGAGTGATATACTCAAACTCCTTCAGGAGGTAGGAGTGCTGTTGGTGACCTTCTACCACAACAAACCTTTACCTAACTACCCCACCTTTACCTTTACCTTTTTTACATGTCAAACAATTTCAGCCAAACTTGACGAGAATGTCAATCAATCCTACAGATAGATAGAGGCAGAGGAGGAAGATTTCATTAGCCATGAGTTCACATTAGATTGTACTCTAGAATATCAAGAGAGAGAAATCAACCAATTTAAGAAAGCATCAGTTCAGTCTTGCTCTGTATTAGACCCTGGAGAATCTAGCTGTGAGATACGAGCCTGTAAGAAACCAGTTTTCATTAATTCTGCTGCTTGTGAAACTGCTTGTTTAATCGTGTCACTTTAAGTAGACTCTGAAGTAATTTCCTAGTTGGACCTGGGTCTAGTAAACATGGAATGATATATTTCAAAATAGGTTAACAGTTTAACACTGTGCTTTGTGAAGCCATCACTTGATAGTTCTGAATTAGGATGCAAAGGAACCATAGTGATATTCATCTAAAGAAGAGTTCAGGGATTTTTTTCCCCTCATAACAACACTATCACTTAACACTTTTATGTAGTGTTTGCACACTCAGTCACAAATTGCAATGTACTGCTACATAAACGAATTATTTAAGGAATTATTAATTTATCTAAATGAGAAAAAAACCTATTTATTTTCAGAAGAAAAAACAATACTACTAGCTTAACTCCAATAGCTTTAGTAAACCGTGTGAATTAAGTATCACAAAAGCCTCAAATTTGTTAGCCTTATAGTCTTGTTTCTACAATTAACAGAGTCTCTATTATGGTATGGAGAATACATGTGCTTTCTTATCACTGAACCTGAATTTCTTTTACTATAAATGCCCAGTTTGTAACATTTGTTTTGCTATAAATGGTTATATGTGTGTATGACAGAAACCAAGCAGATTCTTAAATTTGTTCTACCTTGTAATGTAGTTTTGTGGTAACCTGCTGATGAGTTTAATAGTCACTATGCAGTAAAAAGCCTCAGGATTAACTGCCCAGAACTAAATCTTGCTAGCACTGGTCTGTTGAGCCATATTGGTGACATAATTTATTGATGCTTGTATGGTGACATGGCTATTACCTCTTCCAAAGTATGCTTTAGCTTAATTAATATTAAGTAGCTGTGTGCTTGCAAGTATCCCAACTTTGTTTGCAAAGTGGATCAACTACAGGATAGCACTTCTTAAAACAAGACAAACTTGTATCTTATCAGTGACTTTTGGAGGAAAAACCTGGTTTTGTGTTACAGTTAGCTACATGATACAGTTTATGTAATGCTAGCTGCAAGACACTGAAAACCTTACTGATCTTAAAATAATAGTTATTAAAAAAAAAAAAAACGAGTTAAAACTTGCTCTGAAGCAACTGGCCTAATTAAGCATTAGTGAAAAACTAACTTGAGGAACTCAAAAGCTCCACTTAAACAATTTCGTTTGTCAGGTAAAGTTCCTTGAAACACTTGAAGTTAAAATAATTTTACATTCTTGAGTGTAAATAAATATGTCAAAGATGGGAAGCCATATTGCTTTGGGAAGTTACATAGTCATCTCTTTGGATATCCTGTTTTTTTTCCTTCTGTGGGATCTATAGGAGCTACTCTTTAAGTAAGATCCCTCAGAATCATTTTGTGCTTCTAAGGCACTTCTGTATCTGTTTTGTAAGCTGTGGCTTGTAATGTTACCACTGAGTTTATTCGTATCTTTGGGCTAATCCAGAGTTGTTAATTTTGCTATTCACTACTGATTCAAAGCCATTGGACTTGGGGCAGTAAAAGGAGATGACAACTCACATTTTTGCTCCAGGGTTTCAAAACCAGACCAAAGAATATATGTAAGACAGCTATTTTTATTCTCATGTGTTTATCACATGTAATAGAGACATCCACCAACTTCATAGCTAAACATATAGCCAAAAGCAGATCTGTCACCTTGCTTGATCAGATCTGTGTGAAATGGCTAGGCTTTATTTTGCAATAAACGAATGAAACACACAGTTGGCTTCTTTTGGTGGTGGTTATTGTCAAAACAACTGATTTGTCTCAGAGTACTTTCTTTTTGTTTATGTTATCAGCAAGGATTCCATTTTGGATTACATTGTCTTTTCTTGTGATCTTTTCTTCTCTCCACACAGTGGTAAATGTATACCTGCCTTGATCTGAGCTTATGGCTCATTTGATTTGCCTTCAAAAAGACTTAGAAGGGAAGCAAAAATTAGGAACATAATCTTAAGCAAAACCAGCTTTCAGATAGTGAACTCATCACCTGGCTCAAATGACAAAATGTGGCCAGTAATGGATGGAGCTAGATGAAATGGATTCTTCCCTACCATGCCAGGCTACATCTGAAATTCGTTACCTTCTCTGCCCCCTACTGCCTCATGATAGGGTCGTGTCTTCTAGTTTTCCAAAATTAAACAGGAATGGAGTTATAAAAATGCTAAACAAACCTGTCTTGTAGGGCAAGGAAAAGGTCCCCCACTTCTGCTCCATGCTTTGCACATCTCTGGCCTTCTGTAAATGCTGAATGGTGGTGTAAATTTCAGTAAACCCTGTGGTAATAGAAGCTGGTGATACACAGTGATATTTAATAATAGAGGTTTGGCATTTAGGTATAATCTGTTGACTGCTGAGTGTTCTTGTTCGTTTTGGCTGACAAAGCCAAATGCCTGCTTTCAAATCAGTGAGGCAAAAGCTTCTGTCTTGAAACTCGGTAGTTACTGATGGCTGGTAGGGAACGCGTTTAGTTGAAGTAGCTTAACATCAACACATTAATCTACAACAAAGGAGTCCAATGGCAGCATCAGGTACCACTTTCCAATATATATGCATAGAAATTTTTCCCCTTCTCTTAAAATGCCTTTGATCACAAAATATAGCACAGGGCTTTGTCATACTAGCAGTCGTTTTCTCATTACAAATCGATCTCCAGTGTGACACAAATAGGCCTGCAAATAAAAATCAAACCTGAAAATTACGATTTTTAGAGGAAGAAAGCATGTACTCCTGATCCAAATTGTCTACCTTTTCTCCTAGATACCATGTGGTAATAATAATATTGTTTTTCAAGTTGAATTACTGAGTAGCAAAACTTGAGGGGAAATTTATGTAATTTGCTTGTAAAAATGGGAACTGTTCTCTGGGAAGCCTGGCGTTTCAATTTCAGTCTGTTGCAAGCTCTGCATTTTGATATCTTGAGGCTGAAATGTCTTCAGAAGGGGTGAAGTTATGCCTGTGGGTGGGTGACTTGGAGCTCATCTCTTCCAGTCTGTGGACTGACAGACCTGAGTATATTTTTCATAACCATCATTTGCTGGATACTGGCCCTACAGTGCCACTGTGACTGATGAAAAGGTTATGATTTTTCTAGCAAGTGTTGCCTTGCTACCAAAGGGTAAGAATCCAGTAATATGAAGCATCGAAAACGACATCTGCTAGAAGGTAACCTCTAGCCAACCAGCAAATCTATCAACATTAAACACTAGAACCCATAAGACATCTGCTTTTTTTTTTTTTAAACTGTAAACTGAATTCTTGAGGTTGAAGGAACTGACAAGAGCAGGGGCTGTTTCTGACCAGTTTTTTTTCTTCTTATGTTAAGATTTGTGTGAGGCATTTTTCAATGTAAAATGTCAATTTATACCCCTCAAAAAGAAAAAGCCAGGGAGAGCCTGTAAAAGCTTTGGCTTGCAAAACTAGGTGAAAAATCTGGCCAGTATTTCTCCCACATTTGCCATCAAAATTACTGTGTGGGTTGTTAAGAAGCTTTCAATTCATGTGTCATAGGACTGGAAGGAGCAACCATGCAGTCTACAAATCCATCTGGACCCATCTCCTGAGTTTCCCAGCCAGTGTTCCGTAATATGTCAGAAGGTATCTACAAAACTAATGGAAAACAACACAGAGGGAGAGAAAATACTATATTCACACAAAATCACAGCAAATAAAGTAAAACTAATACACTTTGAGGAGTTTGTATGATATTTATCCTTTTATAATGTAAAGACATTTGTGATTATGATATACAGAGAGTCTATGAGTCTATGGATGACTTCTTCCTCTCCCACAAGTTGTGATAGGTTTTTGCATTAAAAGTCTTGAGAAACATGATTTTTATTCCAGAGACTACAAACTTCTTGTTACCCTCTTGTTGCTATTATCCACTAGCAAGCTTTCAGTCTGGTTAACGGTCAAGTGCTGCATCTGTAGGTGACTTCTTTCCATCTACACCATGGGTCTCAGGCCCACTGACACTCTAGAACAGTAGATATTAGCTGGCCAGTTCCACAAAATAAATCTGTACTGCTAATGCTGCTCACAATGTCATTTGTGTCACTACTGTTGCTTTCTGCTGCAGCACCAGCAGCAAAGGCCATGCTGTGACTGTGATGGTTTGTTGGCCCAAGTTCTAGTATCACACTGTTTGAAAATTAGAAAACAGAATTCATTACTGGAAATTATTTAATCTTAAGAGAGAGCTTCTGATTCATGCACTCAGACGTGGTAGCCAGGCAGACCACTGTAACCCACAGTAGTCTGCACAGATGCTGCTGCCAGCAACAGATCGTGCTTCTATCATCCCACTTGTTTCCTCTGCTTTAAAGTGAGGAGAATCTTGACTGTGGCTTGGGGCCAGTTTCTGCTCTGGCTCCCCCAGTTCCTCATGTATTTGCCTCTGCTTCTTCTTCTGCAAATGTTTTCAGTTTTGATCTGTAATTTAAAAAAGCATGGCTCTCCACACACATTTTTTTTTCATATGATGCTGCCAGACTCAGATACAGAGATGTTAGGATTTGCCTCAGTGCCTGAGCTGCTACAATAAATGGGATCTCAAATGACAAGATGTATCTGCATACATTATTTTTCCTCTCTGTTCCCTCTTGCTGAAATTGGTTAAATTTGTAAAGTTTAATGGGGTAGGATGTGGCCTACTGTCTCTTTTTAAAGTATACTTACTGAAGATAAACTAAAGGAAAATATTCTGTTATCTGATAAACAATTTGGGGTTGGTACAGTGCAAGCATCAAGACCTGAAGATGGCCTGTTGATCCTGTGATTAACTTGCAGTTCAAGTGATGTGAGCTGAGAGAGTTTGTGTTTCCTCCTTCCATAAATATTTTGGTATTACCTTAGAACTTTCCTTTCTACTCCAAACAAATAACATGGTAATGACGTCTCATTTAGGTGTGTTTGACTGGGGAGATTGCATTAGCCAGAAATGACCCAGTATAGCCTGTGGAGATAGCTGGTTCCAGCATTAGTTTTCCCAGTTGCCTCTTACTCTTAACAATCTTCAGAAGACATCCCCATGTCATAGAGATTATTCCTGTGGATCACTTTCATCAGAGCTGTACTGTTACCCTTTTAGTTGATGGGCCAGTTCTTTAACAATTTAATAAGACTTTGTCCATCCTTTCAAGAGGGATTCAAGAAAGGAAGGTGGAGCCTGTGAGCTATAGCCCTTGTGTCTCTGATCTGATGACTATGAGTCATGTGTAGTCATCTGGTCCGTAGAAGCAGCAGCATCTCCACTGAGGATTTGGGATGGTCCATCTCAGAACTGGAAAGACTGGTTGCTCTGGTGAAACTGGGAAACCGGTTGTAAATGCATTATCCAGGCACTGTGAATGATGAAAGTTTACGTAGATTAAAGGGAGACTGCAAAAATTCATAGAAGTGTCCCTGCCAGCAGAAGATAGTTAAGCCTTCATCTGGCTACTTCTAGAACATGTACGTCTGCATTCTTCCATATTCTAAATGAATAGCAGCTATGCTATAATTTCATATGATGTGATTTTTTTAGGCTTGATTACAGTTATCTAAGGTGAAGTTTTAAGTGCATTGTAACTTTTTTTTCTGCAAAGGCAGGGATTCTGAGGCTTTATCTTGCATTTTACTCATGTGTAATCTTTGTATGAGAGACCAACAGTAGGAACTTCTGTACAAGTTTACATTGAATTTTCTTAAATTGTTTTGAATAGCAGGTCTGACTCTGTTTTAGGTGACTGTGACAGTGCAATTTTTCATATGCATTGCTACCTATAATTGTTTTCTTTGTTTTAAAGAAGTGAAGAGGCAGTGATGTGTGTGTTCTTATTTTTGTTTAAGGGAGAGGTTTAGTGTGTGTACACCTAAAGCAGAGCAGGTCCTCTCAGCTTTCAGTAATATACTGTCCTACCTACCTACTTAAGAGAAACACTTTTTAAGGTCTGATTCTTTTCTGGATAAGAACATTGTAGGCTTAAAGCAGCTCTCCCACATATATCAATTGAATGGGGGTGGCATGTGAATTAATTAAAAATAAATCTTGTTCTATATTTTATTTTTAATCCTGTATTTTAGCTTCAGGTCATATCCATTGTAAGGTCCTCATCTTCATCAGTCTCAATGACAGGATTATTAGTGATGTTATCTTTCTAAGCAGCATATGTATTTTTATTTTATTTTATTTTATGGGACTATGAAGATATGTATATATCATTCTTTTATGGATACTTTAACAAAGTGAAATGCTTGGTGCAGAATAAAACAGTTTTGTAATTAAAAAGATCCACCTCCTTCAGCATTTTGAATGCTAGAACCATGGTATTAATTTAAAAGTTTTAGCTTCCTTAAAACATTCACCTCATGTTGATTTATACTCTGCACCCCTCCCCTTCCTCCCCTCCCTGCACCCCAGCCTGTCAACAAAGGCAACTAGAGTTTAAGGGATCAATCTAGAGGTTAGTCCTACTGTGTTCTTCAGACTAGGTATCAGTAAAGTCCCTCATGTGCTTTCTTCTGCACTCTTCTATACTCTTCTCCTTATTGCTGTTGTCAAGGCATATAAGTTTTATCATATATTTTGCATTATTTTCTGTTTCAAATTTGGTGAGCTATATCTACATGTCATGAGTCATGAAAATGTTACTCCAGTCTGTCTCTCTCTCTCTCCCCCCCTTTCCCTGAGGTATACAGTTTTCTTAACTTATTCTGTAATGGAAAGATTTTTGGAATAGAATTTGAAGCATCTTTTACTTGTTCTGTTTAATATTTTGAACACGTAAGGGGGAATAAAAAATCCCTGTGTTGTCAGTCTTCCTTTCTCTGCAAAATTGTCCCTGTTATTTTTGTACTGTACTTTATATCTGTTTGTGATAGCTGAGTTTATATTTGGTAAGACTTCAACTGTGTAGTCTATTGTTGTGACTGTGTATTTTGCTGTGATGAAGTGAAGCTCCCACAACGAAATCTGTGGTATTCGGCTTGTTATGATTTTATTACTATTTTTTTTGCAGCAAGTAGAATATTGTCTTTTTATGGCTGGAATGACTATTTTGAGGTTTAGTTGTTTGCAATGTGGTTCTAGAGGATATTCTTGTGCACTTGGGAGAAAAATGGGTAAAATCACTTTCAGAGACAACAGTTGAGGTCCAGACACTCCTCACTGAAACTGATTTACAGTTGGGCAGAAAGGCAAGTGTTTTGTGCATCTGTTCACTTACCCGGGTGGGAAGATTTGTCATAAAACCAATTTTACATCAAAGCTAATTACATGGCAAAGACATAGAGCAATGTAAAAATGTACTAAATTATGTACTTTGAATCTATTTTATCAATCTGGTTTTGAATCATGAAACTTGTATTAAATACGAATTGGTGCTCAGATGATTCTTTTTACAGAAGTTATGCTTAAAATAGAAATGAGTGGGTTGGCATTTTTTTACAGAATATAATTTCTTCCTCTCTCCCTCCTCCTTTCCACCCTGTTCAACAAAAGTAAGCCCACGGGACAACCTACATTCAAGTTTCTTCTTTTTTTTTTGTTATATAAAAAGATGAAGCTGATCAAATACCTATGGGAATACCTAATAACTGTGCTATGACATTATTTTACAAGACGACTTGTCAAACTTACAACCTAGGTAAGCTGCCATAGGTAAACTGTCATATCTTCAACCAAGTAATACTGTTCCTCTGTCACCTCCCCTGGGTGAAGACTCTTACACCTCTGCTGTGGCATATAGCAGAGCTGCGTTCAGCATAGTAAGATTTTTAAGTTTCTGTGGAAAATTCAATTTTTATTTTTGTTTAATCTGCACTATTTGACTTTATCCCTTTACACAATTAGAGTGAGTAATAAGGACTTTGCAGCCAGAAGCAGCTCAGTCCTGCATTACCTCCATCTGTGTTTTGAAATTTTTTTCAGAAGATGAATTCAAAAGGGATCATTCCTTTCCAAAGTTTTAGTATTTGTGGGGTTTTTGCTTTTTGATCTTGGCATAAATGCTTGATTCCTTTTTCCTCCCCTTCTATACCATTTCTTTTGCAGCTATTCAGCTGACTGAAAATTAAGCCTTCATTGCCTTAAACTGAGAACCCCATACACCTGGGCACTCCTGAAAATGTTCTTACCCTCCTGTCACTCCTTATCTAAGTAACAAGGAAGAACAGTTGTTACTTTCTTACTGGGGTGCTGTAAGGGTGATAATTTACTGCTCCTAACCTTCTTGGAGGGTAAAATAGCTCCACCTTCTATTGATCCTTTCATTTTAAAGGTCTAAGATACAGGAGAATACTGTGCCGTAAATTAATATGTAATGTTATCGCTGGTAATTTTTCAGGAAGAAGTAAATATCCCAATGAGGAAAATGGTTCTGTTGCAAATCTGCAGTGGTAAGAAAAACTTACCTACACAAAGTTAGATAAGTAGAGATGTCCTTTATTAACGATGCGCACCGGGGACATGGGATCCTTCCCAAAGAGGTCCGCCTGCACATTGCAGTCAACAAATATTTATATATGAAATTCATACATATTCAGTCTATACAATGCATATTCAATTTCATCCTCTCGATGATTGGTTCTTCTTTTCTCACTTCTGATGCAAATTAGCGCACAGCCTCTGTTGTAGTCTTCTATTGTTCGCTTTTGAGTAGGTGGTATAATTTGGGTAGGTGGTCCATGAGTCGGAGGTCTTGACCACTCCTGGAACTGACCATGTTTGGTCAAGGAACATGTCCTTGGCTCGTAGGCTCTTGGCTCGTACCTACTTCGGTCGTGATTCAAAGATTATACACAATGGGCACCATGATAAATCCTATCTTGCAGACATCTTGGACTACAACATACTGTCCTTGTTTCTAACCATCAACAGATCATAGGTTAATGAATACCTTAGGTCTGGAATTTTACAGGAGGATGCTAGCAGCATTGTCAATACAGATTTTATTTTATATTTGATCATTTATTCCATTTGAGACTTATTTTCCCAATATAATCATTAGTTTCTCCTATTAATATCCACTAATTAGGATTCTTGATATTCAAATCAAGTTGGGAAAAGTAAGGGGATTTCTAAGCAGTATCCTAAAATCCTAAATCTGATGATTTCTGCAACAGTTCCTTTTAGTGTGTTATTGGACTGCAGAGTGGTATTAAAACAGCTTTTTGGGTTCAGATAACTGTCACAAGTGTTGCGATTTGTGAGGAACAAACAGGAAAGTGTGTTGGGAGTAAACATTGACAGATGTCTTTTCTGTCAGATCTGGTGTGGTGAGAAGATGTGCAAAAAGAACAGAGTAGATCCCTATTCTTGATCATGTCTGCTCTTCACTGTATGCTCAACTCTGTACACACATTATTCATTTATGCATTGCCTCCCCTTTAGGTGGGAAAGCATGCAGGTCTAGAAACCAAGTGTTGCTCCTGGAAATCTTGGTGGTAAGGCAAAACTTTACTTCTTAAATGAAGGAATTTTGTGGTTTCTAGTGTTTCAAAGTACTTCAGAACAATAAAGACTCAGAGTGTTTCCAGTGAATGAGGGAAATGCACTCCAAATGGTGAATGGCAGCAAAGTTGCCTGGTCTACAGGCTGGCTGTGGCACAAGTATATTAACTTTTTTTTTTTTTTTTTAAATGAAGCAACCGTTTTTTCACAGTAGACAACCTGCTTGTTCAGACTGAAACTCAAAAGGATTTCACCATTTTTAGGCTACTTTTGTACTTGCACTGACTTCTGGGAAGTCTGCCCTCCTGCCACTGAATCCTTCAAGACCAGAGAAAGGCAACATTCAGTGCTGCTTTTGTTGACTCCTGATTTATTTCTTTTGAAGTAAACTAGTTTGGTTAAATCATTAAGGCCAATTCTTTCAAGGTTTTGGTAAATATTAGCTGCATACTGCAAATCATCCAGAAGTCCCTTTGTCCGTTTTCATCAGAATTTAAAATCTTCTTGCAGAACTCCCAAGGACCATGAGGCAGCACTTTAGCAGCCCATTTTCAGCTTTCTCCTACTTCACAGCAAGCAAGTCCCATGACTGCTTTTTGCAGTAATTTTCTACAACGTCTCCATTGTTGCAAAAGAATGTGCAAATTTTCGAATCACTTTATAGCACAGGACTGCAAGAGGTGACAAACTGGGTAACAACTGCTTGGCAGCTGCTTCAGCCTTGGAAATGAAATCTGTTCTCATTGGTACTTTGTTTTTTCACATGGAGTCTAAATAAGAACCTAAACTGCTGTGGTTTCTTGCATCTGTAGTCCACAGCTATTGCAGCTACATCATTGAAGGATTAACGCACAGAAATATTCAGAAGTTGCCATCTACCAAGTATTTTCTGTAGGAAATCCTATTAAATACCAAGCTGCTAGAAGACATCTCTTAAACTTAATGACGCAGTGTTGTTTGTTTCTCTCTCTACAATAACTTTTATGGGCTCTCAGTACTGCAACAAGCTATTGACTTTGCTGCATTACAGGCTTGTTTTCCTGTATTAGTCACATGACTTTTGAAGGTCCAAACCTTCAAAATGATGAAGAAAAGCCAAAAGTGATCAGTCTGCACATTATGCAGGGTGTAAACATTGTAACATTTAAACTTTGTAAGCTTGACTTGAATTTGGTTTAATATACAAAATTATGAAACACAAGTTTAGGAGAAAATTAAAGTTTTTTGGAAACCTGATCCCAGATATATGTTTCTTTTTTGATGTTGAAGTACATGGTTGTTTCCAGTAGGAAAATAAATATCAAGCTTTAGCTGCACTTGGTAAATTAGATAAAAACTCATGGCAATGACTCTGTTGTTTATGATGTCTGGCTACAGAAAAACTACTGGTAGCAGTGGGTTGGTTTTGACTGGGTCAAGAATAAATAATGGCTAGAACAGTCTAAAAATCCATTAAATGTTAATACAACATAAAAAAGCCCTATAAAAATTCTTTTCCAGGGGAACGAAAAATTCTATATGCATCCAATTTTAGTTTTAAGTTCAAACTTTCTTGGATCTTGTTATCTTTTTGTTAGCTGTATGAATAAGGGGTCTACTGTCAGAGACCATCCTCGTGTTAGTACTCTAGACTGTGGTCAGTTCCTGTACTGACTTTCTTTGATAAACTAACTAATGTAATCTCTTTCCCGTGTAGTATTTCCATATTTTTGAACCTACTCTTTGCTATTCCAGAGCCTTCCGCCACTCTAAGTGTCACTTGTACTCTAAGTGTTTTCCTTGTAATAACAATCTTAACATCATGATTTTCTGTTTCAGTGATTGCCATAATCAAAATCTGTGAAGACTACCTCAAAAAAATTGCAACAAAGATGATACTTTATGGAAAAACGTTGCACCACTAGAATGTTAGTGATTTGGTAATACTTGGGTAGGACTGCATGGCTACTAACAGTTTATTAGCAATATTGTCTTACCCAACTACTGGCTTCTTTGGGGTTTTTTCTGCCATTTGTTTTGGGATGAAAGTGCTTTTCTCTACCTCACTGAATAGTTACATGGGTTAATATGTTAATTTGTTAACATTTGCGTGATGCTGCAAGTATCAGACATTCTAGTAATTCTAGGAATTATGATTTTTATCACGGCTTTCTTATTCTTAATTAGGGGATTTGGAACATGAATAAATAATTCCAGCATATGCGAAGGCTTCTGTGATGACAGCAGATTAAGCACTTCGCATTTAGCATGCAAACAACATGTGAATGGATTTCAGAGGAATGTTTTCATCTTTGACATTTCAGTTAACTAAATTACAGTTACTGCTCCATAGCACAGAGAGAAAATTTAATTTAGAATCTGAGCCCGTGTGACTCCAGGTGAGACAGTTTGTAATTCACTGATCCTCAAACAAGGAAAACGATCCCACTGTGGTAAGGGATTTAGCTAGTTCTAGGTAGCTGAGCTTTTGTAATTGTTTGTCTTACAACCATTGTTGATATTGGAGTGCGTCTGAGATAGTCTTGCTGCTATATTTAGTAATTTTGTTCAGCATTTGGGACATCAATTCAACATCTGCAGTGCACAGAAGCAGCTTAGGTAACTGGCAGCTGTATAGTTACCTGTCGTCAGTCTCTGAAGTTGTGGTATGAGAAGACATGCATTTTAATACACCTAGGAGTTTTAAAGGCATCACTTCAGGGCAGTTAGTTGATGGATGAGGTTACATTACTTTATTTACTCATGTAGTCCTAAAAGTGGATTCTTTACCCAGTGTGCAATAAGGCAATTCCACACACTCAGGAGAGATACTGCTTTTATTCAGGCCTGGGTGCTCAGTGGAATCAATCCACAAATCAAGCACACCTAACCTGTAACAGCTACTGATTATATTGGATACATAATACATAATAAACAGGTTTTCATGCATAAACATGTTAATTCTCAGACTCAGTATCATTTCTCCACTTCCTTCATCCGGTTATGTGCAGCAGGTTCTTGAACTGAGTTGAAGGGCTGCTCTGCGACCACCCACAGACCCCAGACACAAAAGGTACGACCCTTCAATGTCCTTGAGTCAAGGACTTTGGCTCAAACTATATTTTGGTCATGATTCAAAGACTGTTAACAAAAAATTAGCATAATAAATCCTATCTAACAAACATCCTTAAACAATAGCACATTATCTTTGCTCTTAACCTTGAAGCTAATGAACATCAGCTAATGAACACCTCCAGTCTACGTAACTTGAGACTTTACAAGATATCTTAACAACATTAATAATATATACAATTGATTTTTATAGATGTTTGATATCACTTATAAGTCAGTCACTGAGATCAGCCTTCAGAGCCAGACCATCCCCGTGGCGGTTCAGCAGAGCAGCAGAACTCAGCGTACAGGGTCTTTTTTCCCAAAACCGGCAGACACGTGGCCAGCAGTGTGATGCCCCTCACTGAGCCACAGCTCTTGCGAGAGAGGCGGGCAAGGCGTAGGCAGAGCCGCAGCGGGCTGTTTAAACCCCCTCTGGGAGCGCAGGGATCGACAAGGTCGAACAAGAAGGGGCATGGTGAGTCACCTGGGCATGTCCTGGGAGTTTGCACCTTGAGCCACGTGGACAGGACCAGCCATGGTTGCAACCCGGCCAAAAGCTGTCCTCAGAAGAAATGTGGTGACCCACACAGAGGTCCCATGCAAACGTGTGGGTGTCCAGGCGTCCAGCTGCAGAGAGTGCCGGAGCCTTGCAGCTGCGATGGAGGACTGCAGAGACACCACGTGTTTTAGATGTGAGCAGGTGAATGATCTGCTCAGCCTCATGGCTGAGCTGAAAGAGCAGGTTGAAAGGCTGGGGGCCATAAGGGAGTGTGAGAGGGAGACAGACTGGTGGAGTCAGACTCTACCTTCTTTGGAACAGTCCCAACAAGCACACAGTGCTAAGGACACGGAAGGTTCCCTATCCCCTCTCCATCTCGCTGAACATGATGACTTAGAGGATAGGGATCAGTTCCTGCCAGGCGCGGCAGGCATGGCACCTCAGTAGCTACCGCACCCCCCAGGTGCCCTTGCAAAATAGGTACGCTGCTCTGCAGGGAGAATCAAACACCAACAAGGATGAAGGTTCACCTAACTTAGTTATGTCGTCAGTACGAAGTCAGACTAAGCCCCGTATCAAAACAGCCTCAGTAAAGAACAAAAGGCACGTACTTGTCCTAGGGGACTCACTTCTGAAGGGAACAGAACGCCCTATTTGCAGACCGGACCCACTTCTTGGGAAGTCTATAAGACACCTGGCCTGCTAGCAACAGATGGGTTAACTTGTCTCAAAGGGCGAAAAGGGTCCTGGGGCAAGAATTAGCAGGGCTTATAGGAAGAGCTTTAAACTAGCTTTGAAGGGGGATGGAGATGAAACCAGGCTTGCCAGAGAGGAGACTGGATGTGGCATATCGGTGCTTGTGGGTCGGTGCGCTGGTGTGTTCTTTCAGTCTGACCTCTCAGAGGTGGGGGATGGTGACCCATGCAGCAGCAGAAACACTAGGCTTGTTGATAAGTTGGTGACCATGGAAGAGGTTGAGAATGGTCAGGTAGGAATTAGGGCTTTTCCTCCCAAAACGGTGGCAGGATCATTAGCTCAGCTGAAGTGCATCTATACTAATGCACGCAGCATGGGCAATAAACAGGAGGAGTTGGAGACCATGCTGCAGCAAGAAAACTATGATAGAGCTGTCATCACGGAAACCTGGTGGGATGACTCCCACAACTGGAACTCTGCAATCAATGGCCACCAACTTTTCAGAAGGGATAGGCGAGGAAGAAGAGGTGGTGGGGTGGCCCTCCATATTAGGGAGATATACTAATGCAAACAAAATAATGACAGTGATGAAAGGGTCGAGTCACTATGGGTAAGAATCAGAGGAAAGGCAAACAAGGCTGATATTGTGGTGGGAATCTGTTACAGACCACCCAACCAGGATGAAGAGGTGGATGGAATATTTTATAAGCAGTTGGGAGAAGTTTCATGATCGCTACCCCTTGTTCTCGTGGGGGACTTTAATTTTCCAGGTATCTGCTGGACATACAATACAGCAGAGAGAGAACAGTCCCAGAGGTTCCTGGAGTGTGTGCAAGATAACTTCCTGACACAACTGGTAAGGGAGCCAACCAGGAAAGGTGCCCTCCTGGACCTGCTCCTTGTGACCAGAGAAGACCTTGTGGGGGAAGTAAAGGTTGGAGGCTGTCTAGGGCATAGCGATCATGAAATGATAAGAGTTTTCAATCCTTGGGGAAGTAAGGAGGGGGGATCACTAAACTGCCATCTTGGACTTCCAGAGGGCAAACTTTGTCCTGTTCAGGAGACTGATTGACCAAGTCCCTTGGGAGGCAGCCCTGAAAGGTAAAGCTGTCCAGGAAGGCTGGACATACTTCAAGAAGGAAGTCTTAAAGGCGCAGGAGCAAGCTGTCCCCACATGCCGAAAAACGAGTCAGTGGGGAAGAAGACCGGCCTGGCTGAATAGGGACCTTTGGCATGACCTCGGGAACAAAAGGAGAGTTTATGACCTTTGGAAGAGGGGGCAAGTCTCTCATGAGGACTATAAAGAAGTAGTGAGGCTGTGCAGGGAGAAAATTAGGAGACCCAAAGCCCAATTAGAACTTAAACTAGCTACAACTGTTAAGGACAATGAAAGATGTTTCTATAAATACATTAACAACAAAAGGAGGGCTAGGGAGAATCTTCCTCCTTGACTAGATAGAGGGGGAAACACAATGACAAAGGACAAGGAAAAGGCTGAGGTGCTCAATACCTTCTTTGCCTCAGTCTTTAGTAGTAGAACTACTTGTTCCCTAGACACCCAGCCCCTTGAGATGGGGAGGGGCAGAATGTGGCCTTCACAATTAAAGAGGAAGTGGTCAATGACCTACTACACCACTTAGATGCACATGAGTCTGTAGGGCTGTGTGGGCTACATCCAAGAGTACAGAAAGAGTTGAAAGATGTGCTCACCAAGCCTCTTTCCATCATCTACCAGAAGTCCTGGCTAACTGGGGAGGTCCCAGTGGACTGGAAAATAACAAAAGTGACACCCATCTACAAGAAAGGGCAAAAGGAGGATCCGGGAAACTACAGACCGGTCATGGAGCAGATCATCTTGAGTGCCATCATGAGTCATTTACAGAACAACCAGGTGATCAGGCCCAGTCAGCACGGGCTTATGAAAGGCAGGTCCTGCTTAACAAACCTGATCTCCTTCTATGACAGAGTGACCTGCCTGATGGATGAGGGAAAGGCTGCAGATATTGTTTACCTTGACCTCCGTAAAGGCTTCGACACTGTTTGCCATGGCATTCTAATGAAGAAACCTGCTGCCCATGGCTGGGATGGGCATATGCTCTGCTGGGTAAAACACTGGCTGGACAGCCGGGCCCAGAGAGTGGTGATGAGTTAAATCCAGCTGGTGGCTGGTCACAAGTCGTCTGCACTGCAGGGGTCAGTTCTAGGGACACTCCTGTTTAACATATTTATCAATGGTCTTGACAAAGGGATAAAATGCACCTTTAGTAAGTTTGAGACAATGCCAAGTTAGGTGGGAGTGTTGATCTGCTTGAGGGTAGGGAGGCTCTACAGAGGGATCTGGACAGGCTGGATCAATGGGCTGAGGCCAACTGTATGAGCTTCAACAAGGTGAAGTGCCGAGTCCTGCACTTGGGCCACAACAACCCCATGCAGAGCTACAGGCTTGGGGAGGAGTGGCTGGAAAGCTTCCAGGCAGAAAAAGACCTGGTGGTTCTGATTGACAAGCAGCTGAATATGAGTCAGCAGTGTGCCCAGGTGGCCAAAAAAGCCAATGGCATCCTGGCTTGTATGAGGAACAGCATGGCCAGCAGGAGGAGTAGGGAGGTGATCATCCCCCTCTACTCATCACTGGTGAGGCTGCACCTCGAATGCTGTGTTCAGTTTTGGGCACCCCAATACAAGAAAGACATTGAGGTGCTGGAGATAGTGCCAAGAAGGGCAATGAAGTTGGTGAATGGCCTAGAGAATAAGTCTTATGAAGAGTGGTTGAGAGAATAGTTTTAAGAAAAGGAGGCTGAGGGAAGGCCTTGTTGCCCTCTACAACTACCTGAGAGGACATGGTAGAGAGGTAGGTGCTGGTCTCCTCTCACAGGTAATTAATGATAGAACAAGAGGGAACCGTCTCAAGCTGCACCAGGGTAGGTTTAGGCTTGACATTAGGAAAAAATTTTCACTGAAAGGGTTGTCAGGCATTGGAATAGGCTGCCCAGGGAGGTGGTTGAGTCACCATCCCTTAGTGTGTTTAAAGGGCATTTAGATGTGGTGCTTGGAGATATGGTTTAGGGGTGTACTTGGTAGAGTAGGGTTGATGGTTGGACTTGATGATCTCAAAGGTTTATTCCAATCTGAATGATTCTATGATTCTGTGATATGCACAAGTAAATAAGGATCTGTACACCCTTGTTGGCATTTAAATATAAAATTACAAATTACCTCATCCCACACCCACTTGAATAACAAGGGCCATACAAGGACAAAATTAACATTAACTTCTTTCAACCTTCTTCTCATTACCTTAAGCAGGATTCTGCACCTTAAAAGGGAGGAGGTGTATATGAGGCTTCTATTGGAACAAAAGAATAGCCTCAGGAAAATTATAGATCAGTTGAGATGTGTGCTTGTGCTTAAATATGCCACTTGAGACACAGACTAGCTAATGTTGCTTCAGTTTCCAGATATGTTGGATGTAATTAAATCCATGTACGAAGTTCTGTATTGACTTTACCTCAAGATCACAATTACACTGGTGGTTACAGAAGACATGGCAGATAATCTCCTGGCCTCCTGGAGACAAAAAGAAAGCTGCTTTCTATACTGCTCCTTCTTGATCATTCAGTAGCAGCTGGGACTCTTAACACTCAGAGCAAAAGGCCAATGCTCAAGGGAAAGTACATCATCCTCACTCTGTTTCCTGTGTTGCATTTTCCTTTTTGTGAAGCCTTCTAATGCCTCCTTATGCAGGCCTCAAACAAAGAGATGTGGTAAATTGGAATTATGCAGAATACTAAAGAGCTTCCCATCGTCTCTCTTGAGTGTGTTCGTGTTAAAAGTTGAACCATCAGGTATAAGAGAGTGAGAAACAAATGTGCTAGTCATGGAGCTCTTGTTACTTTACAGTAGCCTTGTCTTTATGACTAGTTTGAAAAGGGAGGGGCTGGTCTCCATCACATATAAGTGACTATAAATCATCAACTGTTATGGCCTACTTACTGGATAAGAGAAATGCATTCTGCCACCCAGCTGGGTCTATTAATCAGCTTCCTGGTACATGTTGGATCTGGCTGTCCATAAGCTAGATGAGGTGCCACTCTTCCAATCTGGAGGGTGTTGACATTTCCATTCCGAAGTGAGAAGAAATTGAGATCTTCTATATTTTTCATGGGAGTGAGTGAAAAAGCTACACTTTAAAATAGAAGAAAACCTGGGTAGGGAATTTACAGTCTCTAACCAAGCAGACATTTGAATCTAGATCCCTCTTCTCCCAGGTAATTGATCCATTGACAAACCTATTGGTTATTTTAGTTGGGTTTTTTTCCCTGTTTTTTTTCCATGTTTTAGCCTGTCTACTGACAGAGAAAGGCTTTCTTACAAAAAAAAACCCAAAACTTCATCAGAACTAGTCTGTGTCTGTGAAGTCTCTCATCAATTCTTTGATCAAAATCCCTCTTTCTTTTTTAAGCTCTCAAACTGTCCCACTTGGTTTTGCTTTACAAATACAGGCATAAGAAAAGTAGCTCCAGCCCAGTTGTTGAGAAGACAAATGTTGGTGCCTTTTACCTGGAAAACCAGACTCTGAGGTTTCTTCCTCCTTCTTTAAGATGATGGCCATCTTTTCAATTAGTGATGCTGCTACATGACATCCCTTTTATCACTTAATTCTGAATGAAATAAACAGGATTAGAGAGCAGATGACCCAAAAGTAGAACTGCAGTGCAAAAAGTGCTTGCTTTTGTCTCTTCCTTCTCCTGTTCTTCCCTAAGCACACTGCAATTTGTGTGGAAAATTTCTGGTCCAGCTGTCCTGGAATCCTGATTTTTAAGTACAGTTTTGAAAATGAATATATTATGCTTTTTATAGCTACTGTCAACAACTACCAGGACAGAACAACTTGTGCAACTGGCATGGGAATCCAATGTCAAAGCTCAATTTAAGAAAACATTCTGCTTTCTTGGGCAACTGTCATATGTAACAACTGAAATTGGCCTTGATTTAATCTTGCCTTTCCAAATTCACAGAGAAACAACTGTCTGGTTGGAACACAGGTGGAGAAAATAGATGGGGAAGAGTAAATTAAAGAGCAGCAGCACTGTGGGTTCATGATACTGTCAGTGAGAGGCAGCATGCTCTGCTGTGGGGTTTTTCAGCTGATAGGTTGACATTTCTTCCCAAGCCAGTTGAGAAGATAGTTTGGTAGAAAATGGTTTTCTTGACCCTTGAGAGTCCTGAGACTTCAAACACTTATTTGTTCTGAAAGGGAAATATGAGACATTTCAGCTTAAAAAAGCTAAACCGAAAAACAGAGTATAGATGCAAATATTCCCAAGTGACTGGGACACTCAGTGAAGATATCTAAATGCATTTTATCATCTGTAATAATCTCTCTTAATATTTTACCTAAAAGTAATGGAGATAAAAAAGATGAAGCAGTAACTTTTTAAGTGTTGTGGTAACTTTTTCATTAGAACGAATGTGTTATCTATACCCTAGAAAGTATTTGGTTAACCTGTCAGAACACATAAACAGTCTGTACAGGATTATTATTGATATAGACACATACTCTTTTCCATAGTAAATGTGAACAGGATGTAATGTATTATCAATTTTCAAACAGGAGTTTCCGGCTGAAAAAGGTGAGAAATGCTAGCCTTTGGGATGGGATGCCGGACTGAGGCTGGAAGCTGTGTTCTTGGTGTGATCAGAGCCCTTGGTGTGCTGGAGCCTTACCTGTGCATTTGCCAGCTATAGTGCAGGTATATTGTCAGTACTGGTTTCAAATGAGTGTGAGGGTGACTATAGGCCTCAGCTTGAGGTACCACCTTTTTCAGCATAAAAATACATTTCAGTTGCTAAAAATGGGCCGAAGAGGCAGAGATAGATGACTTTATTAAATATAGCTTTTAACAGAAAGCTTTTCATGTGCTAGCAGGCAAGCGAATTACTGTCATAGATGTGTGAGGAGATTGACAATGTACCACTTTGGAGTGGGAAAGGCAGGAAAATAGCCAAAATTACCATTACAGAACAAACTTGTTATGTAGTCATGTCATGTCTCCTCTCTGACCCGTGGATTTTCAAAAAGAGAATCATTACTTTTGTCATGGATTTTTCTGACCTATAGTTCATACTAGAAAGGCACCTCATTAGACTGTTAGCAGTATGTGCTCAAAGCATGGGAAATATATTGTCAAAAGCACTTCACCTGCCTGCCCTCTCCATTGAAGTATATCAGTATCTTGACTTCCATTCTAAAAGTAATTATCCTTTTATTTTTGCATCCTTAAATAATAGCTATTATAGCCATACAAAAGCTTTTTTTTTCAATTCTCCCCCTTTATGCATTGGACATTTTTGTTAAAAATATTTTGTGTAAGTAGATGCTTAATATATCTTAATCCAAGATATATCCAAAGTACTCTGAATCCAGAAATAAAATAAAAGTATAGGTAATACTTTCTTCTGATTTTTCCATGGTGATTTAAAACAGAATTTGCCATAAAAACGCTTTTGCTTCGCTGAAAGCTGGAAATGTCCAGCTTTTAGTGGATATTTCCCTTAATCTCAGGCATTCCAGGTTATGCAGCCACCAGAACATAAGCAAACTTCAAAAGCCCTTGTCCTGAAGTGGTCATACTTGACCTCTATGCCCATGTGAGCGAAGATGTGAAATCAAAGCTTCCATCTTGAGAATTTTCAAGTGAAAATACTAAATAGGTGAATGTTCTGAAACTTGGAAAGTTGATTTTAAATTTAATTACGTTGTGAAATGGAATTTTTCACAAAAGGGACATACTAGGGAAAAAAACAATTTTTATACAACAAAGTATTTTTTTGACATAATACCCAATTGAGATAAAATGTAATTGTCAACATTTCGGAACGAATTACCTTAAACTAGTCAAAGCTGAACTGTCAATGTGTGTTTTGACACTTTGCCATCAAAACAGACACGATCCTATGAAATGTTTCTGTCGTATTCTTTCAGCCAGCTTGAGAAATCCCCAAAATATATCTGGTTTCATTTCATAAATTTAGAAATATCCATTTTTAAATCTTATTTCCATGAGGACTAACCAGTGACTGCTTGTCAAACCAATCTCTTCATTTAATCAGATCTAAGTCTGATTTTTTTCAACTTTTTTTTTGAAAGCGTACCTAACCAATAAATTATATGTTTCTTATGATTTTGGTTTACTGCAAGCATCTAGTAGTTACTGTAACCTTTATCATGCAACAATAGTTTTTGCCTACATTTTAATCCGTGACTTTTGCTGCAGTACTGTACTGTCAGCACAACTGTTGGTATATATGCTAAGTTGAGGCCCCCATGCAAAGCTAATTAATTTTCTCCTCTAGAAATATAGATAGCCTTGTGGCTTAAAGTTCGGTAGCTTAATGAGCAAATATACTAAGACTGCCTTCAACCCTGGGATTAGCCATGGGTGAAGATATTAACTATTCATCTGAGTATTCTTTGTGATCACACTGCATTTGGCCTTGTTGCTATTTGTACGGCTTTGAGGTGCCCTGGCCATTGGCAGGGGTCATTGTTGTGCTATATAAAGAACTAAGAGATAATCCCTGCCCCAAGGAGATTTAAAATGTGTTCATGAAATGAGAGATATCAGATGATTATTGGCAGGTGGCAAATGCAGAGAGGAATAAGGTGCCACTGGAAAGCACAGTAGGCAGTGAGTTCGGCAACTGAGGTCCCAGCCATTCTCAGTTTTTTTTAGCTTCACAATAAGCCTTTTATAAAAGCCTGTAAAAGAACGATCTACTAAGGACACATTCACAAATAATGTCTACTCTAGCAGAAAAGTATATGGATTTGGGCTCAGGGCATTATTGCAATGTAAATAGTACATAAGGTAATAATTCATCCATCCATACTCAACTATGGGAAAAAAGACGAAGCAGATGATCACTAACGATCATTAGCTGTGGGAGGACATTTATGAAATAAGGGACGTGTGAACAATCCAGCCTTTCCAGAGAACCTGAGCTGGGACGTACCGGTACTGCAGAGAGCATAAACAACTTCCAGTGCAGGGGGCATGAACATCTTACAGGGGCAGGAGAAGGGACAGCCGCCATTAATGACACAGTTTTAATTTCTTGAAGAAGATGGGTGTGAACAGTTGTGAACGTGACTTGAACATGACTCGCAATGTGGCCAGTCAGGTTGGACTATGGGCTGTTATTTGCGATGAAGCCAATCAGTATTCATTGGGCGTGGTCGAGGGTTATAAATTGCACTGGAAACACAGAAATAAAGGTTCACTTGTTAGATCACATTGATAGTGTCAGTGTCCTCACGCAGCTCCCGCAATTAGCATTGTGCATTTTGTATTAAGGCAATGTGCAGCTCCCCACTTTCATCACTGTGCCTGTGTAAGAGTACCTGTGTTAATACTGACAAGTAAAGTAATGACTGTAGTTGTACATGGTCATATTAGCTAGCCATGGAGACTGCTACTATATCTGGCTGTGCAGTGTCCTGTATGTACATGTTGAGTCTGTTTCACATCAGTGCAGTTGCTGTATTATGCAGGCAGAGGTGCGTTTGCTACAGGTTGCAGATACCCAGTCCTATCAAGTATGTAGGTATTTGTATTCAGAAGTTTTTCCTGTTTCATATTTTGCCCTGCATTTTTGAGTTGTATGACACTTTTCTTCGGATGTGGTCTAGCAAGCTCACTAGTTATTCTTGGGTTTTGGGAGGTCCTTGGGTTGGCACCTTGGGTTTATCTGGATAAGGGTGCTTGGATTTGCAAACAAAAGGAAATAATTGGTTTATGAAGTGGAGGCAGCACATGTTTTTAGGCTTTGAAAAGCTGTTTTGGCTAAAGTCCTCAAAATAGTTGCCTTACCCTATTTAGGTAGTTTGCGATTGGAAATGCCAATGATTTGTGGGTTTTTTTAAGCTTTTGTGTTGCCAGTTCTGTTTTTCATGCTTACTATTCTTGCAGTAGCAGCTACAAAATCTTCCCACAAGCAGACTCTCACTGCTTAAATATAAGACATTCCCTACCCCAAGGAATTTAAAATCAAAAGGCTTGGACATACAAAGGGAAAGAAAAGTAACGCCCCGAACTAAGGAACAGCAGCTTCTTTTCCTAGTGGAGGGCTCTAGCCATTGAGTCAGTCTGGGACACCTGGGGCAACGTACAGGTGAAAGTTACTGCACCATCAGTTAGGATGTGAATTTACAGCTCGCTGGCTGCTGCATGCTGACCTCCCAGGTGGGCACTAACTGTGAAGGTTTTTATTCCGCTGGAGGAGCTAGTGAGGAGTATGCAGTAAATGACTCAGTGAAGGCTGCTTCTGGCATAGGTTACAGCATCCTTGAGGCTGCTTTAACAGATGCCCTAATTCTGAGTCTGCCTGCCTGCCTCCCTGCCTGTCCCACTGCAAGGACTCCTCACCTGGGTGCACACCTTTAGCTCATCGTGCTCTGTAGCTCTCAGCCTCAACAAAAATGCATTCCTTTTTGGGGAGCCTGTGAGGTTACACTCCCTCCCAATTTGCCCTTACCCTAACTGCGTAAACTGTAAAGGTGCTTCTGAAAGAGCTGCTCTCACAGACTGATGTTTCAGAGTAAGTACTTGTTTACCTTAAAGCACTGGGCTGTACTTTGCAATTCTCCTCAGCTGTCTGTGCAGCAAGACTGGGGTTGCATCTGGAGGCCCATCAGTCATCCTGACTGGGAATCAGAATCCAAACTTGGCATTGGAATATTTTTCTCCAGTGATAGTCTTTTGCAAGTCTACTCTCAAGCAATCATTTGAAAGTAGTCTATAATGATCAGAATATTGGCATTATAAATTGGCCATAGCAATTATTTAGCAAATAGAAGATGTATGTTCTGGAATCAAACATGTTTTATAATTGTGGAATTATTTGGTTTATACTGTCTTTTCCCATTTATCTGGGAGCTTTTTTCAGGAGCTTTGGTTATTTAGAGTACAGTAATATGATTTCTGTTCTTTCTGAAGACTATACGAGCATTTGGGAGGAGAACTAAGAGACAAAAATTGTGTGAGTTTATGAACATGCACATTAAGAGGGAAAAAAAAATTACTTTGCGCAAATTCTGGGATAAACTACAAGACTCATGCAGTTGAAATCTGTCACTCAGCTGTGCAGAAGGACAAAACCTGCAGAGTTCCCTATGCCTCCCTGTCCAGTGCCAAATGTCTGTAGGGCCTGCCTGTGGAATGAAGGAAGGAGCAGGAAGCATTTGAGCATGCTGCTGTTTCCAACGAATGCTGAGCTACTGGTTATATTCTGAAGGGCAGAGAGTTGTAAACCACTGGTATCCTCCCCTTGTTGCTGCTATCCAATTGCTTGGGTGACCTAAGGGATTTTCTGTCAGACCTGGAAAGATTTTGCATGGATTATAGACTTTTTAGTCTGGCCTTGTTTCATTTAGCTCTGTCCAGCTCTGTGATAATTTGTGTGGAGCAGATGTTGCTTGGCTATCTATGCTTGACTTTCAAGTTAGATGCTCTTTATCTGTCATTATATATTGATTATATAAAGAACATCTCAACTTTCTGCACAATAAGCTGTGTCAAAACTGTTGCAAGTGGCAGTGATAGTACATTCTGTGTCTAAGGAGTTGCTTGGTGTTCTTCCAGCTTTTATCTCCTGTATGTCCTGTTTGCATTTATCATCCTTTATGCGTTGCCTGGTATACTGCTTCAACCAGTGGCCAAACCCTCAGCTGGATGAATCAGCATAGACTTCAAACACAAGCGTTTTGGCACAATTTCCTTTTGTAAGTTCCAATTCCAGGAGTGATTTGCTATTTTAAGGTAAACATTTTAACATTCTTAAATTTTACATTTGGACCGACTGCTACCAAACAAAAGCTTTGGTAGGGAGAACTGCTAGTTATGGTTTCAGAACTGACAGTTATGATTTGACTTAATGCGAGCAGCAAATGCAGTTGAGGGAAAGCTCTTTCTGAGCAGAGTGATGTTGTCTGCAGTATTCTTTCAGACTAATGGTTATGAGAGCACAGTGTGCCTGCCTGCACTGCTACTTTCCTTGTCTTCATTCCAAGGCATAGCATGCTGCACGCATTCCTCATACTTTATGTACGTAACGATGAACATGGAACCTGAACCTAAGGTTTAATTAAATGTCACAGTGCATATAATCTCCATTCTAGGAATGGACAGCTGCTGTATTTCACAGGATGAAACTCATACCAACCCAACTGGGTGCAGCCCCAAAGCACTCTGTGGTGCCAAAAATGGAAGAGCCACACTTGATTCTGTGCTGCTTCTGGGCTAATGCATTCAGGCACTCTGCAATGCACTAGCGAGTGTTTCTGCATCTTGGCGTGATGTGTTTGTCTGGGTGTGTCTGTGCCCAGCACGCACACTGGTAGTTTTCCCTCTAGAAAACAGTTACTTGAAATTCCTGAAAGGCACCTATTGTCCCTTAAATACTACTTTTAATAAAAGTAGTGACAAAAGATTGTACTGTCAGGTAGGGTCTTGTTTTACCAGACTGTTAAAGATGGCGAAGGTTGTGGGATTCATGAGTTCATTTAATTAATTAATTTACTAATTGAGAAACTATCTTCACTGTCTTTAAAAAAAAAAAAAAAAAAAAAGAAAAAAAAAGAGGCATGACTCTGGTAGTCTTTTAGCCACACATATATTTTAAAATTACTTAAGCTCCTGTCTAAGAGTGTGGTTGTTACTTTTTCACTGCTCTCATCCTCTTTGCAGGAAGTCTACTGGAAATGAATCCTCCCAGCATGCTGCTCATTGTCTTCCCCAAGTAGACATCCTTTATTTCAAGCAAAGCAGACACTGAGTTTTTGATTTAGCTGCTACAATTCCATTCTTTATTAGAATTCCTTACATTTATAATCAAGTATGCTAATAGAAATTTCTAGCTTTAATTTTTGCATTCCCACATTGTAATACATTCCTAACAAGGTGTAGAAGTAATAGATAAATTCCAATGCATGTAATACAAGCTTGCCCGTAGCTCAAAAGAGAAAACAAGTAATACCTGACTGCTTCTCTGAGATATTAGCTTGCTGATGAAAAGAGCTTTGTCACTTGTTTGTCATTTTAAATGGGAATATAAAACAAATGATCAGGCAGGTTCTTTGTTACAAATGCAACAGAGGAATGAACTGGTCATAGTTCCAGCACATGTGTGAACTTCCACAGCTGAAATGAGTTTGTCAGGATGTTTGTACCTGAACTGGAACCAGCCACACTACTTTCTTCAGTTTTGTTAGTGTAGGCTGAATCTAGTGCCTAATGGTATTGCTTCCTGTACCAGGGGTGGGTGAACAACAGAAAATGCTATGCTATTTGCATACATAATTGTTTGAGAATAAGTAAAGCACAAATTTGCTACAAGTAATTTATTGAAGCTGTGACTGCAGCTTTTAGAAGCTGTGCCAGCTGAAAAGAGGAGATTGCTCAGCTTGCTTGTCTTCCCCCTCACCCTGGCTTGCAGAGGTCAGGGCTCTTCGCTCGGCAGCTTGCTGCCTCATGAGCAATTTCAGGCGAAATGAGGAGGTTCACAGGGACCTGTGCTGGGAGAGGTGGTGTTGCCAATTCAACCCCTGCTGAGCGCTCTGAGCCGGTACGCGGGAGCTTTATGAAGGCAGCATAGGCTGGAGGTAGATAGTTGTTGCCCATGTTCAGATCTCCAGTAAGAGATACTTTAATGTGTCCTACCTCCCCCTTTTTAAAGCATGATCATTCCATGACACTCAGTCCCACTCAAGGCCCATGCAGGCCCCTCTCAAAAACCCTGACTGGGTTTACATTTTTGTGCAATCGTCCTTTCAACAGTACCCCCCCACCTCCCAGGGCACATGCGGCCGTGGTTGTCAGTGGTATCCTTTTTTGCTAATGAAGTTGCATGCCTTTATTAGAATGATTTATCTGAAACTCGCTTTGGCAATGATTCTGTGCTGTTTCATTTTACAAAACAAGGGGAAACTCAGTCTCTTGCATGAGGAGAAAAGCATAGTTCTGACAACTTCCTCTATTCAGACTGAGAGAGTCCTGTCCCGCAGCATTTATTTACTGAAGGCTGATTAAAAGCTGCTTATTCATCTTTTGGTATTTTTTCAGTACAACCATTCACTTTAGCCACTGACATGCAGGGCATGAGTAGAATGTTTTAGCTGCTACAATCATCTAAGAATCTCCCAGGATGATTTCAGGAAAACATTTTTCGAGAGTTTTAGTTTCTTTTATCTTATCTGTCTAATGTTATTTTTATATTCTATTCTGTCTTTTTGACAGTTTCAGCAGAATTATAGGTGCTGTTATGTCCAGCACCAAAATAATTGCACTGCATTTTTATTTCACCCTAGCGTTTTGGTTCTTTAATTCACAATTTATATAGTTTCAGCAGGTACCTGCTGAAGACAGGATTGATACCAGACTGATTTTTTTGTTTCAGAAAAACACCACTCCCATGCTGGTGAAAAAATACGCAACCCAGACATTCATATGGCATATTATAGTAAATATGATCAGGTGAATTGTAAAATATTAATAAGCACTCACTGCTATAGGCTGAATATGAATAAGGGATGCTGGCCATACTTCTGGGTCAGAAAGACATCTCTTTGACCAACTGTGCAAGTTGGGCCCTTGAGAAAGGAGTTGTAAGCATCTAATTAATTTCCTGTATATCTGTAGCATACCTGTTGTAACCCAATATTAGCATTGAAAGGTTCCTGCTACAGAGTAAGTTGTTAAGCAGCTATGTCTTAAAGCACTTAACCTTTGCCTTTCATTATATGGCAAGAGAGGAATGCCTCCAGCTCTCACCTGTCCAGTCAGGTGTACTGTGTGATTTGTAACTTATTTGGAGAGGATCTCTAATGAAAATTTGTTCTATCCCTGCATTTTCATTCCTATTTTATGCATAGGGAATCATTTTCAAACCTGCTTGCATGTTATCAGCAAGCAAATGACTTACTTAATTTACCCTAGATTTTATAAAAAAACCCAAACCAACAAACAATTGATTTTTGGTCAGATTCCTATATCCTTTAGCCACCCCAAAAAACCAGCCCCATTTTAGGGTTGTTCTTAAATTGCTACACTTCTGTCTTTGCACCAGGTCTTAGACCTGTGTAGACAAAGTGCAAACTCATCGTAAAGTGTTTCTAATGTTTCCATTTTCTGACTTGACCTTTGTCAGGAAGCAAATGACATAAATGGATATTTTATGCTGTAACATGAGTGAATACTAAGGAGAAGCTTTTTGTTTGTGCATTTTTCTAAAGCTTTGTGCAACCTCTCTCCCTTTGATTTGGGCCCCCACCGTTTCTACAATGAAAATATGAACACTCTGATATCAACTGTAAATCAGCATTATCTAGTTCAAGGTAGATGCTAGATGTAGAATTTGTACACTCAAATAATAAGTGATCGTTTATGTTACTTTCATATTAATTAAGCAATGATTTGGGTTTCAGTAGAGTGTGAATGAAATTACTGCAGTGGGAAGGGAAACAGCAAGGTACAATGCATAAGCATTCTTCCCATTATGTCTTGGGAAGAACAGGCAGTGAAATGGTCAGATTTTTTAATAGTGTTGTATGGTAAAGTATGCATCAGGAACAAATGAATTTTCATTGAAAATTAAAAGCAAAAGCCAAATTAAGGATTAAGAGTTTAAATTAGTTAGCATGCTGAAGGAGATCAGTGTTGAGCAGCCAGTTAAGCCAGTTTATTCCATTAGTTCAGTCTGCTGTTATTTGACAGTGCTAGTGACAAGTTGCTGCTTTGGACTGTATAAAAAGAGGTCTGTTTTTGCTTGCAACTATAATTTTGGAAAAAGAAAACTGTAGATTGATGAACTTCATGATTATTTAACTATTTTTTCTTATACATTTTTAATAGTGCCTTTCATCCCTGATAAATGGTGGTAATACCTGTGTTCTAGTTTCTTGTAGAATTTGATGGAGATACTTAAAATAGGTCACTGTTTGCACAGTCTCATATGGATTCTGCCTGGATTACCGTGAGGTGAATATAAAAATTTACTGTATTGTTTAACAGCATCATCACAAGGCTTGAAATACCTAAAATAGTATGAAGGCTTGTTAGAGAGTTCCGACATGATGAAGAGCTCATTTATAAATCTTTTGCCTCTGGAAAGCCTCAGAAAGACGCTCAAATAAGACAAATAATTTTGTCTTTAGTGCAACAACTGAGATATGTCATTTTTCACCTTTGTGAATTATACAAGTGAAGATAAAAGCATTCACTGATACACTTCCAAATTACAAATAGTTTTAAAGGACTACAGGACTGAGAACCCAGTCATCACTGAGTTTAAAAAACAGCTTCCCAGTCTTTTCAAATTGCAGTCTGTATTATCTTCTCAACCATCAGAAATAATATTTCTGTGAAATATTGGTGAGAAACATGGTGTTCTTCTAATCTCGGACATGCCAATAGTTCTCTTTCCCTCATATTAAATATATAAGGCTGCAAAGTTTATATATGTATACATTAATTCATCTCTATTGTAATGTTTTGCTTTGACATTAAAGTTTCACACTTTTCATACAACTTCATTCAGTGCTTTTAAAGTGAATACTGTGAGAAAAATGTCCAAATAAGAAAGCTGACTGAACTTTTCATTTGCCTCTTCCTATGATGCAGACCCATGCTTTCTGTTTCAGGCACAGTTGCCTATCCCAACATTTTGACTTGTACCTAGCAGTCCACCAGCTGTTGTCAGCTGCTGTGGCTGACTGGGGAATAGTGGATGTCAGTCCCCCAGGACCAGCAGTTAGACAGACTATACGCAAAAAGTCAGTAAAGTACTCAAAAAAAAATTGCTATAATTTCTGTTGGGTATTTTGTCCAAATAGGAGCAGAATGTTTCTCCAGGTGTTTACCTTGTTCTGCATAAGTCAGTGTAGGGATGGATATTCCTTTCTAAGTGAAATCAGCACGAGGAAGCTTTGGAAAGCAACAGTCTTTTTTTTTTTTCCTGTGGAAATAATACTGGAATATAGTGGAAATTGACAATTTTTTTTTATTATTATTTAAACCATGCAACATTGATATGCATTATTGATTATGGCAAACAGAGTTAACATTTCTTTTTCTTTGTACGAAACACAATACGGCAAGGCACTCTAATTCAAAGAAAAAATATGGACATCTACTGAAACGAAAGTACAGCAAAAGCAAGGTAATTGCTAGCTTAAAATTTGTTAGGATGAGGATTTCGAAGTCCTGTATAAAAGTTTAAAATGTGGTTATGGCCTAGTCTTTGTATTTCCTCGTCTCACAATCCTTGGTGCATGCTTTTGAAGCGTGACTCGCGTGGCACGGACAACCCAGTTGGATCACTTCTTGTATGTGATAAGTACTTTTGTGAGCAGTAGCACAGGGCCTGGTTCCCTGCAGCTTTCTGTCTCCGGGTTTGATAGTCTCATGTCTAATACTTTGGAAACTTTGAAGCTTTTCTTTCATTTGGGGCATTCATAATGTCTCTCTTTCATGTTGATTTGCTAGGGCTTAATACTGTACCTGAGATCAAACTTCAGACTTTCCTTTACGGAGATATGAATTTGAGTCCATTTTCTTTCCCCAGCATCTCTGTTTTGAAAGACTGTATCTTTCTGTCAAACTTTCAGCCGGGACTTTTAAAAGATTATTAGTGTGCACTCAGACATCCACGTAACCATACCACTTTCATTGCTTATGAAAAGAGGGAACAAATTTGCAATAATGCTACCCTGTTATATATATGTATTAAATAAAATTTATGCCATTGTCAACATAAAATTGTCCTCTGTTAGTTCAATTCAATTTTAAATACTTAATGTCAGTAGCTATACCATGCTTCTATTTGATATATCTTTGCCATTGGGACATTGAGTTTTTACTTGCCTACTGCTCTCATGATCTTGGATCTGTTTCACCAACACTTCTTGTTGGTGAAATACAACTAAAAGGCTCAAGGATCGAGACAAAGGACAGGGAGCGCTCACTCACCAATTACGATCACGGGCAAAAGACAGACGCGGAAATAACAATTTAGTGAACAACCACCACCAAGGATAATGAGAGATACAACTAGGTCTTAAAAACACCAAACACCTTCCCCCCACCCCTCCCTTCTTCCCAGGCTCAGCTCTGCTCCCTCTTCCCCCCAGCAGCGCAGGGGCAGGGAATGGGGGTCACAGTCCGGCCGGCACAAGGTGTCTCCGCTGCTCCTTCCCCCTCAGGCAGAGGGGCCCTCGCAGCCCTCCCCTGCCCCACCGCGGGGTCCCTCTCCCGGCAGACATTCCTCCGCCAACTGCCCCAACGCGAGTCCTTCCCGCGGGGCCGCAGCTCCCCAGAACCCCCCAGCGCGGGTCCCTCCCGGGGCTGCCGCCCTCCCACCGACGGGCGGCTCCAGCGCGGGCTGCCTCGGAGCCACGGCTGCTCCGGGCCCGGGCCCTGCTCCTCCGGCCTGGGCTCCTCCGCGGGCTGCAGGGCGACCTCTGGGCCACCGCTGGGCTCCAGGGGCTGCAGGGGCTCAGCCGCCACCCCACCGCGGGCCGCAGGGGAACCTCTGCTCCGGCACAGCTCCCCCTCTCCTGCCTCACCGGCCTGGGTGTTTCTCTCACATCACCCTCCTCACTTCTCTCACCAACAAAGAAACACCAACAAAGAACTCGCTCAACGAGTTCTTTCACTCTTAAATAGTTATTTGCAGAGGCGCCAATTGGCTTGGCCTTGGCCAGAGGCAGGTCCGAAATTGGAGCTGGGGAGTCTTCTAGAAGCCACCTCTGAACCCCCCTCACCCGCTACCAAAACCCCACCAGACACCAACCCACCACAGATTCTCATCCATGTTTCTTTCCTGATCAACTCCTTTTGCTTCAAATGTTTCTGAAGAGAAAAATTCCACTTGTTCTGCAGGCAAAATAAATGCAAAGTGGCAATTACCTCTTGGGCCACCTACCTGATGAATATATGAAGTGACCAAATAGATTTCTGTAGTATCCCATGCAGTATTGTTTCTCCTTCAGTATCCCTTGCTGTCCTGCTGTTATTACTCGGTGTTTGCTTCCCTTATCTGTGCTGCATTCAAGACAAGTCATGCTGGATTTATAATTTCAAGTAACGTTTTGTGACAAGCTGTATGAGGTATGCTCCAGAAGTACAGACACAATTGCATTCATTGCTTCATCTGTTAGACTGAATTTTCTTATTCCACATTTTAAGGGGGAAAATGTCATCCTTCTGGATATGACTTCATGTCCATCAGCTGAACCTATGAACTGGATTTTGCATGCTACAGCTTTCCTTTTTTTCTAGTGCTTTGTATTGTCTTTCTGAAAAAGATACAGAAAGGGAGCAGGGACCACTGTGCATCACCATTGCTCTAGATGTGGTTTGGTATTAATGGCAGACCAATACAGAACACATGTAACTATACGTTACTGTTACAACACCTTATGGGCCATGAAAAGCATCACAAAAGCAGCTGTTCTAGGAAGAGAAAAGAGTTTTTCTCTTTTAAATTTAATTTAAATTAATTAATTTAAAAGTTAAATAAAAATCTGATTATGTTTTTTCTGGGTGACAGATCGTGAACACAGTCTCAGATTTTACAGGTCACTCCAAGCCTGTAAGAAATAGTTAAATGACATTGTGAGTATGACTGGGGAGGCCTGTCCGAGTTAGGACAGACAGTATGGGTAACCCTTTAAATTCCTGTGCCTTGTAGCATCACGGGGGTTTGGGTAGTATGTCAGGAGGATGGAGTTAGGATTTTCTCAGTGATGGCCAATGACAGGACAAGGGGCAACGGGTGCAAGCTGGAACATAGGAGGTTCCACATTAACATAAGGAAAAACTTTTTCACTGTGAGGGTGACAGAGCACTGGAACAGACTGCCCAGGGAGGTTGTGGAGTCTCCTCTGCAGACATTCAAAACCCGCCTGGATGCGTTCTTGTGTGACCTACTCTAGGTGGTCCTGCTCTGGCAGGGGGGTTGGACTAGATGATCTCTTGGGGTCCCTTCCAACCCCTAACATTCTGTAATGTGCCCCACCCTTTTGATATGTGATCCAGAGTTTGACTTTGTTACCCCAAAATGCTTTTAATTACAGAAAACATCAAAATACTGTGTCTTTGTAAGTAAAGCATAATACAAGTTTTGACTGACCCCAAATCAAATGACTTTTGGCCATTGATCTGTATTGAAAATGTTTTCCTTGTTTAGAACAGCAAATGGTTCTGTCTCTTCAAAATGTTGTAAGGAAGTATAAAAGTTATGTTAACCAGAGAGAAGTAGTTTGTTTCAGTAAGGAGTTGGGGGAACAGAGTTGATCTGTGTTTCTGATATATCATGAGTGTGAAGCAGTGTCTGTGGCTGTTGCTTCAAATGGCAAGGGTGAGGCAGAAGTGGCTGAGTATAGGCTCAGGTCTTAATTGAGAAAACTTTGGGGTTTAGCTTCTTTTCGTAATGAAATGAAGTGCATGTGATTCTCCTCAGTGTGAATATGACTGTATTATAATAACTCTTTGATCTCTCGGCAGAATTCTGGTAAGCTGTTGAATGCTCTTAAAGATATTAAATACCCACATGTCATACAAAATTAGTTGACTAGAAGAGGAGGACTTCTGTATTGTAATTGAGTAATATGATAACCCATTTTTCAGAAGGTCTAGACAGTGTCTTTGAGAGGAAGACTGCAATGTGAGATCACAGTATTCATTAGAGATCAGAAAAGCTAAATAGGTAAGAGACACAATGTATGCCTCAACTTTTGGAAAAGTCTCAGCTGAAGTCTATATATTAGTAGAGATCAGAAACCTAATCCTGTACACCTCCAAACTGTAGACTACACAGTCTCTTCAAGATACCATTCTAGTGCTTCATTTCTTTACCCATTTTGTGGATAGACAGAAATTTACTTTTTTATGGTCTTTTTACCATGTACACCCATCAGAAATTTTTAAAGGTAGTGGTGTCAGCTCTTTAAACACTTCAGAATGGAGTTTGCCAGACCCAGGTGCTTTGAAAACTTTACAGAGAACAAGACTGAGTAGAACTATACCTGGTTCCCTTCATGTACAACACATCATTTATTTCTGAAGAAGGAGGTCAAATATCAGGAGACATATTAAGAAATCCAACTCCTAAAACATGGGATCTCAGTGGTAAATGGTTCCTATGGGAATTGTCAAGTTAAGCTGACTAATCTTTGAGGCTTTAAATTGTTTTTGCCCCTCTATAACTGGAGATGGTTCAGTCAGCTTCTCTAAAGATGGAGAGCTTAAGACTTGTAGGATCTATCAGTCCCTGCAGACTCTAAAGATAAATCCAGTCTGACTGAGGTAGCGAGGCATTCCAGGATTCATAATGCCTGGGAGGAAAAAGAAGTAAACTCCTGGGATTGTTTAAGTCTCATCCAAAAGTCTGGAGTTGCACAGACATGAAGCATAACAAATGGAGTTCTCAAAATTCAGGCCAGATCATTTTGCTCTAAGTGGAAGTGTTTAGGTTCTGCTGAAGCCTTAAGGGGAATAAATGACTCTCATTTTGCTTGCCTTGTAGAGAGCTGCTAGTATCTGTATGTTAAACTCTGGTGCACCTTCCAAACTTAAGTGAGCTGCAAGTGAATGTTGAAACACTAGGGTGATGAAGAAGTTAAGATTTTTAAATCTTCCAACGGATAGTCATTCATGCTGATGCTGAAAAATCAAATAATATGTCAGAGGATATAGCATATATTCTGAACTGGCCAAATGAAATGTGCCTGCTGCTGCATCTGGTTATAAAGTGAGAATTTCAAGTTTAAACTCAGACTAGGGTGAAAAAGGAATTATGCTTAATGTAAAGATAAGACATAAGAAGCAGGGTAATTCTGAGTGGATTCCATGTTTGGCGTATGTATAACTGGTGCTCTGTACAGCAGACATTTTGCAATCAAATTATTTCTACTTAAAACATGAAAATATTTCTGTCAATCCTGTGCCATGACGGTCATTTTGGTCTGTTAACACCCAGGGAACACAGAATGCAGCTTTAAGCAAAATTGGTTATAATACATGCAAAGCATCCATGTAAGAATGCATTTTCCATTGCAAATCAAATTACACTTTTGGGATACTAAGCTGATAATATTTGAAAGCCTCCTTACAGGATTGAAAATTGTATTCTCCAGTGCTCTTCACTTGTGTTCATACTGCCTTGAAATTCAGTCAGGAGGCTGGCAGAGGAAGCATAAGTGATCATGGAGGTAGTGGTCACCTTGAAAACTGGTATGGACTTTGCCTCCCTAGCAAAGGTGTGTGTGTGATGGGAAACTGATACATTAGCCCTCAACAGATTTTGCTTCTTGGGAAGATCGTGCAGTTGTAATACCTGCGGTTACCATTAAGTCAGAAAAATGTAAGAATTTTGGAAATGCAGTAGCTACTAAAAAGAAAACATTCAGTAACTTTTTCAGAATTAATTGTAGTTTTGTGTTTAAAGTGAAGTAGGAAGAACATTTGCAGAAGGGAGCTGGACTTCTCAAAACCAAAATGGGACTAGACTCCTTTTCAGACAAATCATGAAATTGAGGGGCATTATTTTAAATAAGAGCCTGAAAGGAAGCTGAGAAGTATTAGGAACATTCAGGTCAGATAATAGCACATGTTGGTGATGTCAGCAACAGAAAGCTGGAGCTGTGCCTCAAAACTGGGCTTAGATTTCATTGGGAAAGCTAGGAGGGCTTTAAGCTTCCCCCGTAAGTCTCTTCTGTTCTTCTCTTGCCCACAGTGCTGGCAGCTTGCAGGATCCCTGGCTGCTACCCAGCAGCACTGCTCCTCTGAAGCTGCAGAAATGTTTTGGCATTGCATAGTCCTCAGGCCAACAAAAAAAGGGGTTTCCTTGGCTACAGTCCTATGCTGTGGGCCCACCTGCACCCCCCCCGGTGTGGCCTGGAGGCAGGAGAGCAGGGAGAGGGTGTCTGTGCAGACCCCTCTCCCTTTTTTCTCCAAAAGCACTGGGACAGTGCCTGCTGGAAGTGGGCCAAGCTTGAAGAAAAGCAGATGGAGTTTAGAAGCAATCTCTGGGAAGGAAGCTATTGCAAATAGCTCTTAGTCTACCACCGACACTTAAAACTGCAATTTTTCCTGCAAAAAGTTAGCTTTAGCAGAAAGCAAAGCAAAGCAGAAGAAAATAAAAAAAAAAGTCTTTTTCCACTTGGCAGTTATTTGCTTTGATGTCTGTCAATAACTGTTGTGAAATCCTCATGCTACTGGTCTGGAGAAGATCCTTCTTTATGCACAAGCTGCTAAAACATCATCCACTACATGGTCACTTGGAGGTTTCCATCTTTCTGTGAAATGTCTAGTATTAGTTGCAGTCGGAAACAGCATGCTGGAAGAAATGACACATACTGTGAGATCTGTTTTAGCTGTTCTTAAATTTCACCAAATGAATAGCTGTGTCTGCAATTTGGCTAATGAGCAACACAAGGCAAAGAATACCCTTGCCTTTCCATAGAGATACCGTGGGCTTTTCCAAGGAGAGCACAGAGCACTTTTTCCCAAGTGGTGAATTACCTAATTTCAGTCAATTGCCTCCTTTCCAAGTTGTACAAGCAACTCTCTTTTATAGCTCTACAAGGAGGTACTGCCAGGTGTTACACATAATGCAGAAATACATTATAATGCCAGTTGCTGCCAGACTAAAAAAAACCCTCAACTTTTTTCTCTTTTAAAAGCAAGTAATTTCACTAATATTTTTCCAAGCCAATGAGCAAGCAAAGAATATCTCCCTGCATACCAGTTTCAGGCACAGCTCATCCTTGCTAGTAACTTCACTTAGAAACATTAACAGCAGCTTTTATTATTCATGTTTTTGATCTACTTTCTGGAGACAGAACAGCACTGATCACTTGATTTGACTTCCTCTGAAGTAGCTATTGCAAAGTTTATTTGGGAAGAAGATAAGAAGCATAAGATATCTTTGCTCTGGAAAGGGAAACAAAGAAACAGTTGTATTGCCATAAACTGCTAACTCTTTGTAATCTGTTCCTTTGGGGTTTTTTTGGGTGGTGGTGTTGTCAGTTAAGAAGAAAGAGACATAAGCTAAATTTCATTCAAGTGCAGGAGATGGAGGGGAATCTACTTGTCCAGAATGTTCCTGACCAGTGATATTCTAGATATGTACTCATACCTAATGGTCTGATTCTTGATAAATATTGCTGTCGAATGCAGATGGTTGTTACGAGTGTTGTATATACAGAAAATGCTTTCCAACTAGTAAACAGTCTCAGAAGGACTAAGATTGCCTAAGTAGTAGGGTAAGGCTCTGTAAGGCAGCACCCGCTGGTCTAAGTCTTCCAAATACAATCTGCATCATTCTACCTCATCCTCCAAATATGTTAAATGTACGGATATAAAGATGAGCTTTTTAATGTGAAATGGTCCTGAACTTCTGTAGGAATCTGATCTGGACTCAAAGCTCTATTAACTTCATATGGTCTGTATCTCATATAATTCCAAGCTGGTATTCTATGATAGAATCATAGAACAGTTTCGACTGGAAGAGACCTTCAAGATCGTCAAGTCCAGCCTTTGCCCTAGCTCTATCAACACACTAATGTGTGTGTCCCTAAGTACAACATCTACCTGTCTCTTAAACACCTCCAGGGATGGTGGCTCCACCACCTCCCTGGACAGGCTATTCCAATGCCTGACAACCCTTTCAGTAAAGAAATTCTTCCTAATATTCAGCCTGAACCTCCCCTGGTGCAGCTTGAGGCCATTTCCCCTTGTTCTATCGCTTGTTACTAGGGAGAAGAGACCGACTCCCACCTCACTACAGCTTCCTTTCTGGTAGTTGTAGAGAGCGATAAGGTCTCCCCTCAGCCTTCTCTTCTCCAGGCTAGACAGCCCCAGATCCCTCAGCCACTTCTTAAATGAGACATGCTCCAAATCCTTTCCTAGCTTGGTAGCCCACCTGTGTACCCTTTCCAGCACCTCAGTGTCCTTCTTGTAGAGAGGGGCCCAAATCTGGAGACAATACTCAAGGTACGGCCTCATCGAAGCCGAGTACAGGGGAATGGTCACCTCCCTACTCCTGCTGACCACACTGTTCCTGATATAGGCCGTATTTTTGACATTTGTATGATACTGCTTTTTACTGCACTTCTGCCTTTTTCTGCATTTGTTTAATGGGACTATTAAATGCTATTGCTTGTGACAGAGTAATTAATTGTTTCTGAAGCATAAATAAGTGTGTGATCATACTATAGGAAGGCAATTTTTTATACAGCTGTGTTTTAATTCATGCTTTATTACCTTTATTATTGCTATTTTATAATAAAGCTTCAGTTTGGAATCAGAATAGGTATGCTTTCATTTAAATTGAGCTGGAGCCTAGCAATGTGTTTGTCCTTCCCAGAAGTGCAACCCTGCAAAAGGCTGCTGTACAGTTAATCCATTCATATGTTTGAATGGGAGATATTACATGTATTGTCTTGAAAGTATTAAGTAAAATGAGTACCTGGAAGAACTGAGTAACTATTAATATGTACAGAAACCTTCCCCGTGAGCAATATGCTATGTACAGATCTCTGGAGATGATTTATTTTTGTGAAGCTTGAATGTAGTATTTCCATTTGCAAACAAATTAGATCAAATACAATAAACATAGTGCTGGAGTCTTAATGTAATTCTATTACCTATAAGCCAGTACATAAAAAAGTAAATGCAGATGCCTAAGAAAAGGCAGAGTAGCTTCTTCAGCTTGACTGATAATTATCAGTGTAAGTCATGTAAGTCTAATAATCATGTATAAAAGTAAGAGAAAGTAATATCCCTGGTCTTGTCAAAACATAAATGGAAGATAGATGAAGGTTGATGCTTTCAGTAAAAGTGCATGCTAGATTTAATGTAAGGAGTAATGATGTAAAGCTGAAATTCAAAATTAATAAAAATATACTTTGATAGCCTGATATACAGCATATCTTGGGAAGTACAAACTGCTCTGAAATAAAGATCAGACAGAACTAGACCTGCCATATATTTGTTTTGGGTTTTTTTTTGTTTTACCATACCTTTACTTAAGCAAACTAGGGACTTGAGGGTGCCTGGGAGCTTTAAGTACAAGCAGCTACTATATGACAGCTATTGAAACACTGAATCTAACAGGCTGAGGATAAATTATTTTTTTCTGCTGATCTTTCACCTTGGGTTTGATCATGGAACTATAAAACTTTCGATCTCTAAAATGGCAATACTATTAGATAGCTTGGAAAAGTGTTGGGAGAGAGAAGAATTTTATCAGAGGTCTGAAGTTACCAAATGCTTTTATTTCTGCAGAGTGCAGTTGGTGACATAACTATTAGCCGCTACAGTGCAAATCACCTATGCTGAAGAGAAGATGAGAAGCAAAGGTAAGATTGTAGTACTAATCCTGCATTATGTCTGCCATTGAAGGGATCCAAAGAAGGTTGTCAGGTATGCATTGCAATAATATTAGAATAAATAAATATACGTGTGTGTGTGAGAGAGAGAATTTGAGGGAAAAAAAACCCAACCTGTAAAAGAAAATTGAGCCCATTGTCTCTACAGTTTCAATGAAGGGATTAGAAGCTTTCTACATTTTGATTAAAAGAAAGTTAAATACTTTTCCTGTCTGTCAACTATGCACTTGTTTTGCAAACAAGTCAGTACTTAGCAGGTGGAATCAATGAGACTGAAGCTATTTTGTGGAACACCTATTAAAAAAACCCAACAGTGTTAATTGTGTTTAATAGAAAGTGTAACACCTCCAGACTTAAAGGAGTGATCTCAAATGAACCGAATAAAGCCCAATACTGTCACAGTGGAAATTCCTGTTGACTTTGCTGACAGGAGGGTTCCACCCATTGTGAAATCAAAGGAATAATCAAATCAAGAGAGATTAAGTTTCCACCAGATCATGCTGGCAGAAGAGTTCCACTCTGCTTGAAGGAAACATAAATGAACAGAAACTTTTTCTCTTCTCCACCCCTCTTATCATGCACAGCTTCAGAGCTTTGGGAGCTCTTACTAACTGTCTCTGATCAGGATGCAACAACTCAAAGTAATTTTATGTTTATATATTTCCTGAAGGGAGTTTTAGCAATATACTGGAATAAAAGGAAACAGCATGAGTTTGACAAGGCTGCTGCTGAAACTTATTGCAACTTCCTGCTATTCTTCTCTATTGTCTGTCTGCTTTCAAACATACTCCAGCCATAGGTCTAACTTGTCACTGTCATGTGCCTCAGCAGCATGGTAATTATCTTATTGGAATGTATGCACCTACATGTTTGTATTCTGTTGGGTTTTAACATTGATGTATACAAGACTAGAAAAGGGATCATCAGCTGCAGAAGTTCTGTGGTATCCTTGTTTTTTTTTTAATTTTTACCTTCTTTGGCTCAAAAATGCCCATCTGTTCTCTAATCATCCTGGTTCTAGCTTTGGAGAAGCTACACGATATCAGCAACTAATCTGATATGTTGTATCTCAAATACTCTCAGCTGACTGTTGCGTGTTAAAGTGTGCTGGTTACTTTTCAACTGGGAGATTGAGAAATGACCTACCTGGGGCAGTGCCCTGAAGTTAAGGACATGATGTGCTACAATAGCACATACAGCTGTTCCCCAATCTATGCAGAATGTTAATTTCTGTTATTATATGCAAATCACCAAATTATGCGCTTTGAATAGACTGTGATTTGATAACAGATCTAGGACCCCTTGATTAGTCAAGTTCCCAATATGGGAAGGTCCCCTGAAACCAAATGAACTACTCAGTGTGTACAAAGTGTATATGATGAATGTGTGTGTATAAATGTGGGACTTGAATGTGGGTAGGTTTTGTTCGTGGATTGTCTTAAACTGCTCTCAGTATAATGGAATGGATTCCGTTCTACAGGCTGCCATAAAGGAAGATCATTGCGAAGTAAAATATTCAACGGGATTACTGCCTGTGCTCAAATATCTAGCCAAATATCCTCTCTTATGAAACAAATTTCCTGCTTTTGTTATTTCCAAATGTAAAATATAACTTTACGTAACAGCTCTAGAAAATGGAGGAGCACAAGTCCACATTTCAGAGAAGGATGTGATAATAGAATTTAATCTGAGTAGGCCAAACTTCTCAGGAAGATTCCATCTGAGTTTGTAAGACCTGGCAAACCTCAAAGAAATGTTTCTGGTTTTTCTATTAAAAGCAGAAATATTCTTCCATTTTCTGTTGGTTGAGAATATTTATCTAATTTCTAGTCAGAGAAAAATGAAAGAATAGCTTGGCCTAAAAAGAATGGTTTAGTGCGTTGTATTTTGTATCAGAAAAATGAAGGACCTGGGAAGGTTTGTCTGTAACTCACCTATTCCTTTTTAGCCTTCACACTGGCAAGTTTACCTGAAAATCAATATTTTACATTGAAAAATATATGTTTTGTGTCAGTAATATTCTCAAACAATATAGATCTTAAAGAAAAATGCCAACACTTGCCAGGTAAATATTTGTAATGAATAATCTGTCTGAACCCCAGGGAACCTGCAGATCTGGAAGCAATGGCCAGCTTCTCCAGTGGTGCTCTTGAACAGCTATTCTTCCCCTTCTCCCTTGGTATTTTTGTTCATTATGTTTACCACAGGGCTGCATCGTTACTCTTCCTTTGGCAGCTGTGACTTTTCTTCTTGCAAATGTCAACCCTCAGCAAAAAAGCAGCTCTTAAGCAGTAATTATACAGGCTGCCCTGCAGGAACAGGGCACTTACTGCAGAGCAAAGCATACCAGGTACTCTGGCAGCTTTCTCTTGGTCCCAGTTTGTCATGTGTGAATAGAAAGAGATGATAGGATTTTATTTGAGCAGGACAGACATCCATAGAGCAGCAGGTGCTAGAGGCAGTGCTATCATTTTATCTGGGGTATACATCACCTAAACTTTCTGTGTTTCAAGCACTTCTGTCCATTAAAGCTGTTCATACCTGCCTGTGTCTTCTAAAACAATTCAGGATCCGTACTACCTAAAGTCTTCTTGATCCTATATTTTTAAGAGGCAGCTAAGTAATGATTGGATTCTTCACACTCATGAATTCCTATTCTGAATCTGAAGGATTTAATCTTAAATAACTGGTCAGGTGTTCCCACTACAAAGCTGGATTGTCTCTTCCAGGGAGGTTGTGCTGGAAGCAAATCCTTGATTATTGTATTCGGCATCCATACCTGTAGTCTACGTCTCAAAATATCCTGTTATTACCGGAGTAGTTTTTCCAGAGTTAGACTGCCCACCATTTCCAAATATTTCAGCCCTGCATAAACCCTGGTTAGATATGAAAGTCACTAAAGTTATCATGAGACAAAATAGAATGATTCTCTTACGTCGTGGTGGCAGATTGAAAAGTGGAAATTTGTTTTATATTTTAAATTACCATATTCTCACTCTGTACTTAAAAACAAGTGCACAAGTATGACATGCAAATTCGTAAAGCATTCTTAAGTTTTTAAGGCCTAGAGAATAAGTTCTATGAGGACCGGCTGAGGGAACTGGGGTTGTTTAGTTTTAAGAAAAGAAGGCTGCGGAGAGACCTTATTGCTCTCTACAGCTACCTGAGAGGACATGGTAGAGAGGTAGATGCTGGTCTCCTCTCATAGGTAATTAATGATAGAACAAGAGGGAACCGTCTCAAGCTGCACCAGGGTAGGTTTAGGCTTGACATTAGGAAAAAATTTTCACTGAAAGGGTTGTCAGGCATTGGAATAGGCTGCCCAGGGAGGTGGTTGAGTCACCATCCCTTAGTGTGTTTAAAGGGCATTTAGATGTGGTGCTTGGAGATATGGTTTAGGGGTGTACTTGGTAGAGCAGAGTTGATGGTTGGACTCGATGATCTCAAAGGTCTTTTCCAACCTGAATGATTCTATGATTCTAAGTGCATTCTGCTTTACATGTAAAGTAACACAGAACGTTTAATCTTCTGGAAAACCAATGACAGCTGTTACTGGAGAACATAAGTCAGAATCTATGTTAGTAAGGACCTTTGCTGCAGATGCTTGAAGGTCCCAGCCAGATTTTATAAAGAGAAATTATGTCTCATTCTGCAGCAAATGAAGAAAAGTCAAGATCCCAGCCCCTCTCATCAGAGCATGGAAAAACATTCAGGTTACATGTTGCTTATAAATAAAGGGTTTTGATTATCCTGGTGATTGTATGGAGATTAGAGCTTTTCAATAAAGTGTACACCTTGAGACTGATCTTTTGCATCAGAGTCTGAAAGCAAATGTTGAAACAATGAGAACTTCAATACAAGATCACCCCTACTTTTTTATTTATATATGTGTATGTGTGTGTATACATATATATATGCATGTATAATTTTAAGGGAAGCTGTTCATGATGGAAATGAATACTGTTCTTCCAGCCTAGTTAAATTGTCATTAGACTCTTCAAATCCTTTTGGGATAAGGATCATCTTTTTGTAGTATGAGTTTACAGCCCCAGTACAATAGAGCCTTTATTATGACTGGTGACCGTAGGGCTACCTCCGCTCAAAGAATGATAATCAGGGGCCTTTTGGAATACTAAAATAGCAGAAAGAGGAGATATTTTTTTTAGTATGTCCAGTTTGCTCAGTGTTTTACATGATAATGAAATTACGAGAGGTGGCAAATTGTTCTTTCATTCCCCAATTATCCCTGTCCTTCTGCTGCCTTGATATAGTGCTGCCAATCAGACATCCCTAGCTTAATTTCATAATTTCAGCTCTTCAGCCTTACCTGCCAGCTGCAACTACTGAGCCACTGACTCTCCATGTTGGCTCTGTGGGTGATCAGAGCAGGAGAAAAGTGAGTGCCAGTGCCACACAGCAGCGATCTAGAAAGTGGGTGCTTTCTCTTAGCTATAGTTCTGTATTCTTGTTCACATGGCCCAGTGCAAGCACATGTGCCTCTGTCAGTGGCTGGATATAGCGAGGAAGAGGCAACACCTATCAGGGTCATGTCAAACGGCTGCAGCTTGCAGTCCAACCCATTATTATCCTCCCTCCTTTCTCAGGGTTTTGCATCTGCCTCTACCTTTATGTAAGGATCTGATCACTGACTGCCACTTAATTAGGCAACAAGTTTTGAAACATTTCCTTTCCTTTCCAAAAATTCCCTGTGAATCGTGAGACAAACAGAAAATTAAACAGAAATGCTCCATAGCTTATCATAGGGTTACTAGAAAGCAGATTTTAAGCAGTAAAACAAGTCTGGAATGGAAGTAACATGTTTTCCCAGGTAAAGAAAGAGAAGGAAGGAGACTGAGACTGTCTGAAGCATTTTATGCACTTAATGATTCTACCATTGATTAGCAAATGTTATGAGGCATAGTGGAGATTTAGAGCTGTAATTGCTTGGCAAATAGAACAGGGAGTCTATGCATAACAAGGACAAACGAATACCTTTTACAACATTAATATGGTACCATATTTATGCTCTGTAATGGTAATGTGCAGCATATCCCGACCTTGGATCTAGGGCTAAATGTCCAGTGTAGTGATGACCCTATGGTCCACCAGAAATAGTTCAGATTTTCACACAGATAAGAGATCTGAGTTTGATGGTGGTGCTTTGCCTGAGACTCCTACTGAGGAATAAAGGAGATTTACTTGTGTCTTTAAGAAAACTCATTTTCACTTTGTGTAGCATGTTGAAAGTGTTGCATAGCTTAGTCTTCTCTTCAGTTTGCTTTAGCATGTTTTTTTCCCCTGTGGCAAGCAGACTCCTTACTCTAAAGAGTTTAGAACCAGATGGTTTTGCAAGCAGGGACTAAATAATTTAGAAGGCTATATCATACTGGAGTGAGCTTAGACACACACTTATATTGTGTAGTATTTCTCTGTGTTACTAAAGGCAGTAGAGAAGGCCACCCACACTGAAAGTCCAAGAACAGTGTCCAAAACTCATAAATTGTCTTTAGCTTTTTGTGTACTTCCTCACAATGTGTTTTCATGTGTCTGTGGCACCATGGCTGCCTGTCGGGTACCTGGCACTTCATGATTTAAACTACAGCTGGGAGAAGCTGTGAAAAAAGTATGTGTTGCCAGCAGAGCTGGTGGAAAGCATTTTTCAGTCTGGTTAGAAAAAATTAGTATATTGTGACAAGCCACTGGAGTGAAATGGTCCAGAACCAAAAGATTGGAAGGGATTTGACAAAGTCATTGACTAGGTTTCCAAAGCACATGTTTTCATCCTGACAATCCAAGACATGGGAGCAAAGAGAGCAGTCTTCAAAAAACATGCCAGGCAGAATCTTGAAGACTGCAGACCTCTAGGCCTTGTTTCACCAGATCAGTCAGCTGAAGATATGACTTGAAGTAGAAAGTCTGTAAAATTGAATCTTGTGATTTCAAAGGATATACATGAATGTATGTATATGTACATATACATGTATGTATGCATTTATACACATACACACACTTCCAAACAAAACGAATAACACCCCCATCAACTTTTTTTCATTAAATACCAAGTGTCCTCCTTAGGACCTCACATGGAGTACTCTGCCCCTTCTGATACTAGCCATGCCAGAAACATCCATTGGAGGCAGACCACCTGGTGACCATCTCTGCACAGTCCGAGATCTGGTTTAGGATTGGATGTGGGAAGTGGTAAATTGACTGAGCTTTGAAGTGCAGAGGAGCCTGGGGGGTTTGTTCTTATTTTATTATCTTGTGCTAAAGATCCAAGATCCCTTTTGTTTTTCATATTGGTCACTTTACTGCCAGTCTGGAGAGAAGGGAGACCTGAGTATTGCTGGCACAGCCTCTCTGGGTCTTCCAGCTATAATGAAGGCCTTGCCTAGACCCTCAGGCAGAGCAGCCTGCTAGTGTTTGAGCTGAACTGCTGTTAAAAGTATGTGAGTGTATTTGGTATGGCTGACAGACTGCAGAGGGAAGTACGGGAGGCAAATTCCCACACCCACCTTGTACACAGTGACTGAACGTTATTTCATTGTATTCCTGAAAGGGTAATGCTGTAGTTGGGGCTGTTGCTGAACCAGCATCCTACCCGAGCCATTGATATTTTGCTGTAAACACGTGCGATAAAACTGGTTTTTACTTAGGTATGTGAAATCATCCTGGCTGTAGGCCAAGAGAAATTGAGATGGCTGTCCATATTAAGACAAGCAGGACTTGAATCTCTGTGAATGAGTCATAGGTTTCCCTTATCTCAATGATTTACTGTTTCAGTGTCTTGAGCTACCTAATACTTTGGCAATTAAGTACCGTGAGAAAAAAATTAGGGAAATATGGAAAAGCACTCAGGGTATTGCTTCTGAGCTAAGTACTGATACAGCTAAAGGGATATTGTCCTTGCACAATCAGACCTGTGAAGTGATAGCACTAGCAGCAATTTAAGCTGTTCATTTTTTTAAAGAAATGAATTCAGACTGATTTTACCTAACCACAATTTATATAGTACAGCAGTAGATTTCCTACCTCAATATTGCACAATTTCTACATGCAGCACTCCTAGAACTAAAGCTGAAGAAAGGGAGGAGTTGTTCTTTTTTGTTTTAAAGAGACATGTCATGAATGACTTCATCTTTTACATTTTATTAAAAAGAAAAAACAGATAAAAATATAGGAGAGGACAGGCATTGATGCACAAAGGATATCACAGGAATATATCCTAAGAAGAAACACTGAAATGCAGCAGTCTATGTGCCAGAAGGATTTTCAAAGTGATCGACAACTGTATGGTTGAAATCTTCTCTCATGTCTCCAGCAGAGATAGAAAAACAGACAGAGAATCCATCCTTCACATTTTAGAGTTCTGCAGCTCAAGAGGAAAGCTGTGAGATGCCTGATTCTGGTTTTCACAGCAGTTGAAGAGGGCAATTTAGCATTCCTCAGCATCATGTCAGCAATATAAAGAGCATAAGGAGAAGAAATAGATATTTAATACCTTAAAAAATCGTATTGGCATTGGCCCATGCTTATTTTCCACAGTATTTTCTGAGCTTTGTGCTGGAATTGAAGCCTTTTAATAAAACAGTTGATATCTTGCCATAAAAAAAGGAATAAAGAAAAGCTATTTCAGAATATGTTCAGTGTGCTGTGTATGTGAATGAAGGGAAGAGTAACGAACAAATTTGCCAAAGCAAACTACATAAATGCCAAATAAACAATAAAAAACAAAGGATTGTTAATAAGTATGACAATATGCACTTTCTTTAGCTGTGTAATTCTTTTTTTGGCATAGATTAACGAGGCCAACTGTAAGGTCCTGCACCTGGGTCACGGCAATCCCAAGCACAGATACAGGCTGGGCAACGAGTGGATTGAAAGCAGTCCTAGCGAGAAGGACTTGGGAGAGCTGCTGGATGAAAACCTGGACATGAGCCAACAGTGTGTGCTTGCAGCCCAAAAAGCCAACTGTATCCTGGGCTGCATCAAAAGATGTGTGGCCAACAAGTCAAATGAGGTGATTCTGCCCCTCTACTCTACCCTCGTGAGACCCCACCTGGAATACTGTGTCCAGCTGTGGAGCCTCCAGCACAAGATAGACATGGAGCTGCTGGAGCGAGTCCAGAGGAGGGCTACCAAGATGGTCAAAGGGTTGGGACACCTTTCCTACAAGGACAGGCTGAGAGAGTTGGGCTTGTTCAGCCGGGAAAAGAGAAGGCTCTGGGGAGACCTTACAGCGGCCTTCCAATCCCTGAAGGGGGCCTACAGGAAGGCTGGGGAGGGACTTTTTACAAGGGCCTTCAGTGACAGGACGAGGGGTAATGGTTGGAAGCTGGGAGAGGGCAGGTTTAGACTAGATATAAGGAAGAAGTTTTTCACCCTGAGAGTGGTGAGACACTGGCACAGGTTCCCTAAGGAAGTTTTTGATGCTCCATCCCTGGCAGTGTTCAAGACCAGGTTGGATGGAGCCTTGAGCAACCTGGTCTAGTAGGAGGTCTCCCTGCCATGCAGGGGGGTTGGAACCTGATCATCTTTGAGGTCCCTTCCAACCCAAACCCAGTATTTTGTCCTCTTTCTAGTTAGGTGGTCAACTGGTGGTTCATAACAGCTGCTGTGAATTAATACCTTTTGCAGTAGGAAATATGGTAAATGCATAACCAAAATATAGTTACAGAGAAAATAACTTCCCTGTTCTGTTTAAATAATAATACAAGGTGTGTTGGCTGGTGTTCTTGGTTTTGATTTTTTTTTGGTTTTTTTTATTTATCTAACAATGTATGAGTTTAGTTATAACAAAGAAAATAAAGCTTTGCTTTCTACTCCAAAGCTGGAGACCAGACATTTTGCTTTCAAATTGATAAAATGCCATTATTTTAAATACATTTTTATCTTCCTCTGGCAAAGAAAACACTGTGGTTAGCATAGAAATTCTCCTCAGTGTGCAGTCTCCAAATGGACTCCATCCAAAACCTCTTGAAGTCAATAGAAAAATGCTCGTGCTCTTCATTTGATATTGGATCAAGTCTTATGTTAGCTATGACCAAGATTTCTTTCACATTTCTGGCATTTTTCTGGATAGTATAGATTTGTATGTAAATCTGTACTTACTGAAATACTTGAAATCAGTAAATAAATAGTTATGAGATGACGTTTTCCCCAAGTGAAGTAAAAGAAAAATTTCCCATCAGAATTCCCAAAAATGAAAAAAAAAAGAAAAATGATTTTCAGAAGGCATTCTTGCTGTAATTAATTGTGGTCAGAGTGGGATGGAGTGTCTCTTTTTTTTCTTTTTTTTTTTTTTAGGTTTGTCCTTGTTCTGCTCATGAACTGATAAAATGAGGTACGATTGTATTACCATATATAGGGAATTAAAGCACACAGTTTCCATTAAGAATGATCTGTTACTTTGAAAAAATGTTAATGTTCTTATTTCTGCCTTATTATTCTTCATTACATTGTTATTAGTAATGGAGTTGCATGCCTAATTGCACCCTCATGAAAACTTGTCCTTTTATCTATGGTTAGGAACAGATCCATGGGCTAGGTGTTAGGTAGAAAAGACCTTCCAAAGGAATGGTGGGATCTCAGAAGAGAGAGCTCTAAGGAGAGAAAACTAGAAAATCTAGTTGTTTATCACAGCTTTTCTTTACTATCCTTTTCTCTAGCGACTTACAGATCAAAGTTAAGTTTCACAGCTTGCATTTAATGAACTAATTTGGATTGTGACTTATATCAAAATGTTGAACAGAACATTTTCTATTTTCTATTTTAGTCTTTCCATATTAAAACCATACAGCAAACTTTAGATTACTTTAATTGCATGCCGATTCCCAGCTCTGTATGCAGAATAGAACTGTATGTTCTTCAACCATACTCACAACACTGGCTGTCTTTTGCTCTGACATAGCAACAAAAGAGCTAGCAGAGCGGTTATTTATTTTACAGCAATTTCAGATAACTGTCTTTTGTGGTGATAAAGTATTGCAGCATGGAGAGATGAAACGTGTTACACTTTTAAGAAGAAAGATGAATATTTATTATTAAGGGACGCAAGTAACAGAAAATAGATGCTACTTCTACTCTTGCAAAATAAAAAAATCCAGAGACTTGTAATGGTCTAGGTGAAGCTAAAGAATCAGTGTTGATGGTGGGATCTTGTAATGCATTGCATGAAGGGTGCAGCTAGCTGAAAATGTTAGTTTTGTATTTGTGAGGTTTTTCTCTGTATTATGCTATGACTTCCTGTGGACTTTTAGGAGATAATCCTGTTATGTACATTCAGACAGGTTCTAAATATTCTTCCATACAAGTAGCTAAACTATGCATTTCAATACAGACTGAAAAATGCGGTCCACAGTAAATGCTCCTCTGCCCCCAAAAATTGATTATTCCACTCTGTATATTTTCCTAAGCCATTTGAGTGCATCAGATAATTATAGATGTTTGACATGCTAAGTGATGGTCTGGCTAGAGTAGCACTTGTGTGAGGTAAGTGAATTGTTTCCAGTAAACTTGGCACATCCACATTGTTAATATGCTACCACCTACCTTAAAAATGGTCAGTTAATTTGTTGCATGACATTTTTCGATTAAGTGGGTTGTATGGATTAATTGTGTTCATTCTAAATATGTGTCATTGATTTTTTTTCTAAATGACCTGCTCTGTTGTTTTTTTTTGCTGCTTCATAACTGATTTTCAATGTACAAAGCTCTCACTGTTTAATGCTTCCTGCAAAATAAAATTATAAAAAGCAATAGATTGTAAAGATTTTTTGCAGTCTGTCCTTCTTCATCATAGTGTTTGGAAACAGTTGTGACTTATCTGAAATAGTGATTATTGCCAAACTATGTAGGAAGCCAGAAATAAGGACAACAATTTTTTTTTTTTTTTCCCATGGTAAATTCCTTAATTAGAATTTTCAAAGCTCTAGGGGGACATTACTGCTGAAGTAATAAATATTAACTCCCTGATGAATAAGTGATTTCCTTCTCAAAGTTGTAGTAAACATAGGGAATTAACCAGCAAGAGGAATGGGATTGACGTGATTTTTTTTTTTAAACTGTTGATCATATTAGTCCATTTCTCTTGTTCTCACTATAGTTCTCCTTGTTGAAAGATATACTAGAGACATACTGTCATTACAATAGATAGTGGTGAGAAAAGAGTGACTTAGAAAGCTTGAAATACTTTATCCTATCTGTCAGTGGCCAAAGATAGTTCGACAAAATTGTGTTTCTGCTTGGTCTGAGGGATAAGTCACAATTTCAAAATATCTCAAGAGCAGCCAGGACAAAGGACTAGGGTTTGATTTTCCTGATATAAACCTAAAGCCTCTCGAGTCAGGTTAAGGTTGCTTGACCCTTTGTTTAATAGCTAAGTGACAGGAGATTTGGGTAATCTTTTCAAAAGCTGAGAGAATATCCAAGAGGTATAACTATGTGTTAAGTTTGATAGTTTAAAGAACACGTGTTATGCTGGAAGAGATCTATTATTTTTTAGTTTTATACTGGTTTCTTAGCTTTTGTCCTGTCTGGTTCTCTCCTATATTTAATTAGATTTGGGGTCACAAGGTTATGTGAGCAAGCAATCTCCTGTTGACTTCCATGTAGGTTTTGCTGATGAGAAGACACTAGGGTTTGTGGGAGTACAGCTCCATCTTGAAGGGCTAAAATCATTAGTACTGAAGTCTATTGATCTAGAAACATGAGTTGCTGATGCAATATAGAAATAGTCAAAATATTTATGACCAGAGCTTTGGCACGTCCATCTGACTCATCCTGCTTTGCAGTGATATTTGAGAACAGAAAACTCCAGTTTCTGAGGCATGTAACATTTTGTCCTGCAGTGCTAGTCCTTTATAAAAGGACTGAAGATACGTTCTTAATTTATTCTGGATAACGGGAAGTTGCCATATCTTATGACATCTTTAAAAGGCCAATCATACTGTTAATTGCTTAATTAATCACAGCATGAAAGAGGCACAATCTTCAAGGACACTTACTTTTTTTTCTTTCCCATGTAGTTTGGTTGGCTGCTTTCTTTATCAAAGTTAGCTGTTTGATAGTAACGAATATAGCTAAAATGGTTGATCAAAAGATGCAAGATCATCATGGACACTCTTCAGTGTAAGATGACTGACCTGTAAAGCCTGGCTAGATATTTCTAGCCTTTTGGTATGGATGAGTGCATGTAATCTTTGCCCCAGCTGTCAGAATATGCCCTTCTGTTTCAGAAAAATGTAGATTAAAAAAAGCCTAAAATATAACAGAAAGCTTAAATGCAGAGATGAGTGTCTTGCCAAATGGGGGAGTGCCTATTTGAGAACAGCCAAGGATTCAGGTTCTGGTCAACGAACTCATTACTTCTCACCACTGAGAAACATGCTGCTTTCTTTGTCACACAACCTGTCTCATCTCATTAGCACAATGACTTGAACATGTTGACAGCATGTAATGGTTTTCACTGCATATGCTAAGAAGTGATTTTAAACCAATTTGCTGTTTTCTTTGTAGGCAGAGTGTGACTGCTGATTGTTGCTAAGGTCCCCTAAAAGTTATTCATTTGGCCACAATTCCTATAGGTAAAATAATGCTGTGAAACAGATGATACAATGCACCAGCATGCTTATTTCTTTCTCTGTATGTAAATGAACTCCCACTCATTCCCAACTGGTAGCTCGGTGCATTGCGGTGAATGCATTCAGACTGAATCAACGTTCAGTGACTCAACAGACAGCTTCCACATTGGCCCATTGTTTCCCTGAATGCTATTAAAGCATAGCTAATTCTCAGAGCTGACAGTTTAAGATTTTCTGAATACATTGTCTACATCTGATAAACATATTTAAATGTTAGACTTCATTCTTCTCATTAAGTACCACCTGCCTTACTTGATCATGTTTATATTTTTTCCCTGTAGCATTAACGAGGTGATCAAAGCTTTCAAGAAAGGTCCTACCTGTCAATTCTATGTATTTACTATTACTGATAAGAGGCTCACCATTTAGCAACCTTAAATAACGAACTCTGTATTTAGTGGTGATCTAGTATTTGAGTGCTAACCAACATTCAGAGAAGTGTTAAAAAAGAAATGTAAAAACACTTTCTAAATTGTCTGACCTCTGATAACGAATTGCCAGTAAAGAGCTGCTTCAAGCAATGGTGCTGTTTTTTCACATTATTGCTGCTAGATTTAACCTTCTGTCCCCTTCTAGACTCTGTATCTAATGGGTGACTGGCACGTACTAGAAAGCTGTTAAAATTCTCAAGTCCTGTGGTAATAGTCTGGCTCATTGGTGGTGGGTGATGTTCTTTGCCCCATTGCTGTAAGGAGAAATCCCATGAGAAAAGTTAAGCAGAGACTTGCATTGTTTTCAGGCAGGACTATGAATATTTCAGTTCTACCGCACTTAACATAATTGATTGGACAACAGCTTGTATTTTATTTTTTCTCTAGAGAACTCTAAAAACAAGCTCCTATATCAGTTTTTTGTTGGGGTTTTTTTTGGGTTTTTTTGGGTTTTTTTTTGTGTGTGGAAGGTTTTGGGGTTTGGTTGTTTTGTGGGGTTTTTTTTTCCAAATGAGCCAAGTTACACAGAATGTCTTCTTCCTTCACCAGTGAAATTTTGACTATTGCCAACTACCACAACAAAGTAAATCTGTAAGTGTGCTCATGAAAATTATCATGACGTCAGAGGGGTTTTTCAGGGGAAAGGAGAGATCACTTGTAACTTTATTATATTCATCTCTGCTGAGAAAGGAATTGTTTTTAACATTCATAAGACCTTAGGCCAATGAATCCTACTTGCAAAAGGCTACTGGATACCTCAGATTATTGCTGTGGAGTTATTTTTGAGAAAGGGATTGAAGTATTCTCCCAAAGCCTGTATTTGAAATGTTTTCATTATTCCTCTGAAGCATCTGGAAGGAGTCTGAATCTTATTTTCATTATGATATAACTATGTTTTTTGAGAAATAGACCTACATTATTGACCTGCAAATAACAGGCAAGAAGTGCTTGAAAGATTGAAAGTCCATGCTGACAAATGATACCGTACTTCTTATCTCCATAAAAGTTTGTGTCTATATAATAGACTGTTTGTCTCTGATTTATTTATCTTGAGTTCATTTTTGGAATCATTTTATGAGCTGAGGTTGGCAAAACTATTACGTTTGGAAAAGTAATGTTTGTTCACTTACCTGCCAGGTTGTCAAGTTCCAAAGGTAGAAAGCAACTATCCCGTTTGGTTAAATGCATTCACAGCTCTCTCCTATTTACTAAACTTGATGAAGTCCCAAGCACCTGCACAGCACCCAGGTAGGCAAGTGGAATCTCCCAGCTGATGCCTGATTGCATTGGATTTATTGGTATGCAGCTTTCAAACATGCATTTAAGTCTTCTGCTTAGTACTGGTTTGAAAGCTTACAACCTTGGGTCACAAATAGGGTTTGTCATGTACAGGGACTCTGCCCTGGAGTGCCACTGGCTGCGTTTTATTTTGCTGCTTCAACGTTTTTGGTTCAGCTTCCTCCTGTTATATCTAGCTCAGCTGGTAGCCTGTGGCTCCAAGCTGCTGTCATTTGATTTAAGCACTCACAAATCAGTTAAGTCAAAATTAATTAATGAATTCCTGTTTTCTTCCTCCTGAGCTCTCCTAAATAATTCGTTTTTAATTCAGTCAATGTACTAAAAACATTTGGCTTGGCATTATTTGTCCAAGGTGACTATGAAAATGGAGCTGCTCAAAAAAAAAACCATTTGGAGAATAATGCTTTTGAAACGCTTACAAAGTTGTTTTAAAATGCCTGGTTTTATTGTAGAGAAGGGGGAAAATATCAGTCTTAATTTCAGCAGTGAAGGAAGCTGAATGAGAAAGAAATATGGTGTAATATCTATTTTCCCATGTGGTGAAATGGCTCTTGGGGAAAAAAGAATCAATAATAAAAGTTGGACTTTATTGACTCTCCTGGAATTAAAGACACACTTGACAGCAGAAACTCATCAGAGCTGAAGTATGTCACTATTCTTTTTTTCTTCTATGGCCCACCATAGGAAGAGAATATGGATACTACACCATCATATGAAGCTAGTAACTGTAGGGTCACTACAAGTTTTATTTTACTTGTATAGAATAATTTTTTTCTAAAGGAGAACAGAAGAAAGGCTTTCACAGCAGCAGGGGAGCCTGTAGCTGCTTGCATCTTGGGTTTCCTAAAATGAACTTGACCTTTCAACAGTGCCAGGATGATTTCTGTGACATACCAGCAGCAGAAGAAAGAGGAACTCGAGAAATATTAAAGGAGCTTTCAACAATAAGTGAATATGAGTTTAGAGTAGCACTTGGCCCCTATTGATTTATTTTTTATTTAAGTAGTACATTAATCACAGTTGGTAACTATGATTTTTTCAAAGACAATTGATAGCTAAAGCTACTGAAATATGAGTCAGCTTTCCTAGGTAATTTGAAACCTGCAGGTTTTTAAGGTTTTGGATTCCTAATCCAAGTCAGGTGAGCACTGCCAAATGCTGCTGGAGTCTGCACAGGTTATGTTCTGCTTTTTGATTCTTGTCTCATAATTTGCTTTTTGCACTAGCTGGAGATATTACTCTTAACTTTGTAATCCTTGTGGTGGAAAGAAAAAATGAGTGCAAAATATACTTAAATATGAACTAAAGAGCGGGGCTCTTCTTGGTGATGGCCAATGATAGGACAAGTGGCAACGGGTGCAAGCTGGAGCATAGGAGGTTCCACATTAACATAAGGAAAAGCTTTTTCACTGTGAGGGTGACAGAGCACTGGAACAGGCTGCCCAGGGAGGTTGTGGAGTCTCCTTCTCTGGAGAAATTCAAAACCCATCTGGACGCATTCCTGTGTGACCTACTCTAGGTGGCCCTGCTCTGGCAGGGAGGGGGGTTGGACTAGATGATCTCTTGGGGTCCCTTCCAACCTCTAACGTTCTGTGATTCTGTGCTATTGTGTGATGGCATTATTTCATAATGCTTATGTTAAAGTCCACTGGAATTTCTCTGCTGGGTTTTTTTCTGGGTTGGCTTGTGTGGGATGAATGCAGAATTTGATGCTATGGGCCAGAGGGAAGGACATTCTAGGTAGTTTGTGATGCAAGAGCTTAGCAAATACCTACTTTTCAGACAATGTTTTCAGGTTTATTTCCTCTGTGCCCCCCAGAGAGGGAGAGGTGGTTTAGTGAGGTGCTGATTGATGTGTCCATATGGGGAAATTCAGAAAAGCTGAGCCATGTTAAGAGTGTACATTAGCTAAGATGCATTAAACCTTTTCTGAATGAAGGGGGAAGATTTGCCTGATGGGAAGTGAAGCAGTATTGGTTTGTTCATGTTACAATAAAAGAAAATAAGCCACTTAAATTTAAAGGATTTTTATTAACAGTCACACTTTTAGTTAATGACAGCCTTTTTGTCTCTTTATTTAGACAACTAATTTAGAGGGATAACGTTGATAGGTAGTCGAGATTGACCTCTTGAAATTCAGAGCATGCCCTGATCATCATTCCAGATTTCTTGCCAGACATCTTGTGTAATCATGCTTAGAAGTTCTCGAAATACTTTTGCACCTTTGCTTAAACAGCTCTGCATGAAGATTCAGCCACGCAGACATTTGCAGTGGAGTTGTTTAAAGCACCATTGCTACAACATAACAGAGGAGATCTGTCTTCTGCAGAAGTGCTGTCAGCTTGATAGTGCTTGTAAAGAATATGTATTGCTGAGAAGTGAGGCTGTATGTAATTAGAGTACAACATCTGCAGGGAGGCATTTAACTTCGTTTCATTGTATTTTATTTTGTTTTTTACTGGCAAAAAAAAGGTAAAGATGTTCAGATGGATGTTCAGAAGAAATAGTTTTCACTGCTTCATAGATACACTATGGCTTCTTCCCATGAATAAGGTGGTCCTGTGTTTTTTTCCAGATTTGAGCCCAGCCACTGTTGACGTTGTTGGCAAACCAAAAGGGAAAAAGTTAAGCTGTTCCTATCATACAAACCTATTCTGCACCATTTATCATCAATAAAGAGGAAGTATGTCTGGCATCTTTGCTTTCTCAATCACTACAGCCCAGCCCTTGAAAGAGTAGACTGGCACAGAGACACTGCAGAGATGCCAGGCCTATGTACAAACAGTTTATCCCTATGTAGCTACTCTAATATCTGTATGATTTCCCCCTGGAAAACAGAACATCTGCTCATTTGAAAGGCTGTAAGTCTACAAATTGCCCTCTAGCCAAAGATGTTAAAAATGACAGTTGTTTTGTAGGAAATTTCAAAAAGTATATGTTTGTGTACTGGAAGAAGAAAATTATGACAAAGCAATGGGGTTTTTTTGCATGTTATGGATGTACAAATATTGTGTTCTTTGGCTGTTTTGCAAATAGTTTTGAACAAAAATAAATATTTTTTTCCTTGCAATTTTAGTTAACCTGATACCTGTTTTAAAAAATCCTATTCTTTTCCAACTAAAGATTCAGAAAGAAGGAAAATTTCATCAATAGTTGTCACTTCCTTCAAAAGCCTGCTTCTCATGAAAAAAATATAAAGAACCTTTGATCGGTTGTCTGCACCCATTTTTCTTCCACTTATGCCCATCTAAATCAATAGTAATTTCCTTTCATTTCTACAATAGAACTAAGATTAAAAAATGGAGAATTTGACCTCTGGAAGGGTGCTGAAATGGCGTTGCTTTTGTTTCGCATGGTTAAGATGAGCTTTGTGCCCTTCTTTGTGTCTCCCATTGCCAGCAGGCCACATGTGTGCCACTTTGCTTTATGAGCCACACTTAGCTGAGATGGGTGCTGAGCAGGGAGGAGCTGATTCCTAACCTTTTTCCCCAACTGTTATACTTCTAGCTTGCCTTAGTGCAATATGTTTTAAATTCAGTTGCTAGACTTGGCATTCAAATGGATTTTGAGCCTGAGGCCTAGGAGCAGTTTTCTGCCACCTTCCAGCAGCACCCACAGAGATAGCGCTGGTCACCCCTGGCTCTCCAGCGGAGACCTCAGTTTGGCCCCTGTGGTTCACCTGCAACCCAGCAAGCTGCCTGGCAGCATCGTTGACTCCCTTGATGGCTCTACTTTGTTCATGATTCCCTTGATGGCTCTACATTGTCCATGCCCTTTTCATGAGTTTTTTATGTGCAACTGAGGTATATTCAGTATAATTTTGAGACTGTAGAGGTTTCTTAGTTTTTCTTTGTACATCCCTTTCCACTGTTCTACATGGAGTTGCCTGCACAACTCTTTCCCTCTTTGGTCCTTGTTTTTATTCCTAAAGGAGGCCTAGAATCACCTGCTGGCTTTACTACCTGAACAAGAAATTGGTAGCTGTTTGGCTTTATTCAAGAAATACTATTTTACTGATGTATTATCATTTTTTAGAGTTGCTGCATATATAATATTTTTTAAAAAGGCAGTAATTGCTTGTGTTTTTATATTTTTGGAGTAAAAATAATTATAACTTGTACTAGGAACAGTTCTTAAATAAATATTTGTATTAATAATTAATTACTCAGTGGGAACTAATTGCCTGTCACAGTGATGTGCAGCATGAGACACTGCTTTGAATGTAATAAATAGCATGCTGCTCCGATAAACATATGTTGAAATCATAGGCACTGAGTAATGAAAATCATGCATCATAAAGAGAACAGTATGGTAGAAGTTCTGCAAAACAGCCTTAATGTATCACAGATCCTGACTTGGCAATTACAAAACACATAGCTGCAGTGGAGCAGATTCCCAACTGGCATAACTTGCTGTAATGTCATCAAGGTGATAACCAGCAGTTTAGAATTTAGGTGAAGATTGTGAAGTTCTAGTCACATATGTCAAAATGCTTTGAGGTGCATTCTGCAGGGGTTTCTAGATTTGGATGCTCAGCTGTTTCCAGTGCTGTTGCTTTCCATTCTCACCTTTTGACTTTGCACTGAATTAGAATAGTTTAATTTCCTTCAGCTGCATCTGGGGCACAGTTTGGGATTTGCTTATCATCCCTTTCTGCCAAGAGCAGTACCTCTTTGCTTAGCACACAGGCCAAGACAGCAGTATGAATCTACCTGGAATCCCAGAATGTGTTAGTGGGAGATCTGAATTTTTTCATAGTAGCTTCATTATGGGCTTTGTCTGCTTCAGAACAGACTTCTTTTTCCTTGGTATCTGGCATTCCTTCTGTACTTCACAGGGTAAAAAATAAGACTAAAAAGGGCTGATCCCAAAATTATTGCCATCCAGGACTGCTTCACTCACCAGAGCCTTCTTTCAATGAACGTTTGCAGAGTCAGACTTTAATTTAGACAGAGCACAGACAGAGATGATGTAAAGAGAGGCAGGTAACACTGAAAGACTGTGATAAGACATTGATGTTACTTGTAAATCTTCATAATTTCTCTCTATTTATAATCATAGGATGTTGAGGGGTAGCATATGTATTGAGAATTGTTATGCTCAGAGTGAGGACCAAAAACTTTTCTGTAAGAGGGTCATAGTTGATCAGCTATTCTTAAAACAGTATCGGTGCTTACTGCTTGCATTGTACAGTTAACTGGAAGTGTAATACTTCTGGATCTAATGCCTTAGGGTTGAAACTTCATACAGGAATACAGAAACAGTGTTTCAGTTATTCCAATTAGTGTATCTAAACCTCTCCAGGAATGGCCAGACAACCTGTGATTGATGGTTTTCCAGTCTCGTGTAGTACTTACCAATTTGGTTTTGGGTATCAGGGAAAGATAAACCTGTAGCACAGCTCAGGTTTACAAATGTATTCCCACCTGTGAAAGAGACTGGGTGCAAAGGACAAATAAATGCACAATTAAGGATTTTACGTGTGAAAAGAGATAAAGCTGGGCAAGAACATTTGTAGACATATGAGTTGAGACAGCAATGAAAGATATCCTAAATCACCAAGATTAAGAAAATTTCTCAGTTACACCTTGGGGTCTGCAAATTCCCTGACTAATCTGGGACTGATAGCTCTCCCACACTGCAGTAGCACTCCCAGTCAGTCAGTACTTATCTGCCTTTCAAACCTTCCTTATGAGTTATCACTGCTGTCCTTTATTGCTTAGGCAAATGACAAATTGAGGCTTCTGTTTTTCTGCCAAACCCAATTTGTTTTGTTGTCTTTCACTTCTCTGACCCTGTCTATCTTGACAAGCTCTTTCTTTCAGTCTGTACTTTAGACCGTAGCATTCTGGAGCAAAGGCTGTCACTTCAAAGAGAGTCTGGGGATGGTATGGCTGTTATAGAAAACAAAAAATTATTTTCTTGGTTTGCATTGAGGTTAGAAGTCTATAGTCCTTTGGTTAAAATGAGCAAGGAAAAGAAGGGTAAGGAAAAAACCCCAAAACTTCTGTCAGGCTGTGACTAAAACCAGGCAAAATTTCCATTCAATTTGGAAGACAAAAAGAATTTGTGCTGCATTTGCATCTTGTGTGGTGACAGTTTTCTCATAGAATTGTATCACAGAATCATAGAATGGTTTTGGGTGTCTTCCTACCAGGGTGAAGGACTTCTTCCTTATATCTAGTTTAAACCTGCCCTCTTCCAGCTTCCAACCATTACCCCTCATCCTGTCACTGAAGGCCCTTGTAAAAAGTCCCTCCCCAGCCCTCTTGTAGGCCCCCTTGAGGGACTGGAAGGCCGCTGTAAGGTCTCCCCAGAGCCTTCTCTTCTCCAGGCTGAACAAGCCCAACTCTCTCAGCCTGTCCTTGTAGGAAAGCTGTTCCAACCCTCTGACCATCTTGGTAGCCCTCTTCTGGACTCGCTCCAGCAGCTCCATGTCTATCTTGTGCTGGAGGCTCCACACCTGGACACAGTATTCCAGGTGGGGTCTCACGAGGGTAGAGTAGAGGGGCAGAATCACCTCATTTGACTTGTTGGCCACACATCTTTTGATGCAGCCCAGGATGCGGTTGGCTTTTTGGGCTGCAAGCACACACTGTTGGCTCATGTCCAGGTTTTCATCCAGCAGCTCTCCCAAGTCCTTCTCGCTAGGACTGCTTTCAATCCACTCGTTGCCCAGCCTGTATCTGTGCTTGGGATTGCCGTGACCCAGGTGCAGGACCTTACAGTTGGCCTTTTTACACTTCATAAGGTTTGCACGGGCCCACCTCTCCACGCTGTCCAGGCCCCTCTGGATGGCATCGCTTCCCTCCAGCATATTGACCTCACCACACAACTTGGTGTCATTGCCAGACTTGCTGAGGGTGCACTCAATGCCATTATCCACGTCACCAACAAAGTTAAATAGCTCCGGTCCCAGTACCGATCCCTGAGGAACACCGCTTGTCATTGGTCTCCACTAAGCCATTGATCGCAACCCTTTGAGTGCGACTTTCCAGCCAATTTCTTATCCATCTTGTGGTCCATCCATCAAATCCATGTCTTTCCAATCTGGAGTCCAGGATGTTGTGCGAGACAGTGTCGAAGGCTTTGCACAAGCCCAGATAGCTGACATCAGTTGCTCTCCCCTTGTCATTTGATGCTGTAATTCCATCATAAAAGGCCACCAGATTCGTCAGGTAGGATTTTCCCTTGGTGAAGCCATGTTGGTTGCCACCAACCACCTCCACATTTTCCATGTGCTCTAGCAGAGCCTTCAGGTGGATCTGCTCCATGATCTTGCCAGGCACAGAGGTGAGACTGACTGACCTGTAGTTGCTGGGTCTTCCTTTTTTTCCCCTTTTTGAAAATGGGGGTGATGTTTCCCCTTTTCCATCACTGGGCACTTCACCAGACTGCCATGACTTCTCAAATATGATGGAAAGTGGCCAAGCAACTTGGTCAACTAGTTCTCTCAGGACCCATGGATGGATCTCATCAGGTCCCATAGAGATGTACACCTTCAGGTTCTTTAGATAGTCACGAACCTGCTCTTTGCTCTCAGTGGGCAGATCTTCCTTCTCTTAGTTCCTGCTTTCGGCTTCTGCAACTTGGACAGTGTGGCTAGAGCCCTTGATGGTGAAGACTGAGGCAAAGAAGTCATTGAGAACCTCAGCCTTCTCCATATCCCTCATGACCAGTTCTCCCGTTTCCTTCCAGAGAGGGCCCACACCTTCCCTAGTCTTCCTTTTGTCACTGACATACCTATAAAATTGTTTCTTGTTACCCTTGATGTCCCTGGCCAAATTTAATTCTATCTGGGCTTTAGCTTTCCATATCTGATCCCTGGCTGCTCCTACAACTTCTTTGTATTCTTCCCAGTCTACCTGTCCTTTCTTCCACTTTCTGTAAATTCTCTTTTTGTCTTTAAGTGTGTCCAGGAGTTCCCTGTTCATCCACGCAGGCCTCCTGGCATTCTTGCCTGCCTTCTTCGTTTTTTGGAATTCATTGCTCCTCGACTCGGAGGAGGTGGTCCTTGAATATGGACTGGCTTTCTTGGCCCTCTCTCCCCTTCAGGGCTTCATCCCATGGTACTCCACTAAGCAGATACCTGAAGAGATCAAAGTCTTCTCTCTTGAAGTCCAGGGCAGTGAGCTTGCTGCACACTCTCCTTGTTCCCCTGAGGATTTTGAATTCTAACATTTCATGTTCACTGCAGGCAAGGCTTCGCTTGAGCTTCACATTAGCCACCAACCCCTCCTTGTTGGTGAGAACAAGGTCCAGCATGGCACCCCTTCTTGTTGGTTCCTCTACCACATGGAGGAGGAAATTGTCATCAATGCATTCCAGGAACCTCCTGGATTGCTGGTGCCCTGCTGTGCCTTCCTTCCAACAGGTGTCCAGGTGATTGACGTCCCCCATGAGGACCAGGGCTTGTGAATGTGAAGCTGCTCCTATCTGTCTATAGAGGGCCTCATCCACTCAGTCATCCTGGTCAGGTGGCCTGTAGTAGACTCCCCTATGTTATCACCTTCCCCTTCCTTTCCTCTAACCCCGACCCATAAGCTCTCAGTCGATTCCTCATCCATCCCCAGGCCAAGCTCCATGGACTCTAGCTGGTCCTTGACATAAAGGGTGACACCTCCTCCTCTTCTTCCCTGCCTGTCTTTCCTAAAGAGCCTATATACATCTATTCCTACACTCCAGTCATAGGAGCTATCCCACCACATCTCAATGATGCCTATAACATCATAGCCTGGTTGATGTGCACACATCTCTAACTCCTCTTGTTTGTTCCCCACGCTCCGTGCATTTGCATAGAGGTATTTAAGTGGGCCCCCCATTGAAGCCAGCTTACCAGCTGGAATGCTTACTCATCTGTATATGCTGCAGCACACATTAACTGACGTGAGTTCCTGTTGTATTGCACTGGAAAGGACTTTATCTCCCTCCTTCACACCCCAATGATTAATGAAGAATAGGTAGTGGATATGTGGGATCATAACAGACTGGTCTGCATTCTGTAGGATTTTGAGATATTCCACTTTTTCCTCCTTTCTCCTTTGGACTCATGAAAGGCTAACAAGTATTTTGAAAGATGTTTACTGGAGGAAACAACCACCGATATGAGCCATCTTGAAAAAAAAAACCCAACTGCTTTTGTTTTTTTTTTTTTTAGATTTAAAGTGTTCTAAGCACTAGTATTAAGATTTTTCCCCTAAAAGTGCAGAAGGGTATTACTGAGAAGGAGCAGTGTGACCAAACTTGTATTACTGACTCTTATTTAAACCTGATATTTGGAGCTCCGAAAGAACAAAGATACCATTTGTCAGTATTCTGTCAAGATTCAAAATTATAAGGGATATCAATCCTAATGCTTCAGGGCATGAACTAATTTCTTCTAGGATTATGAAGATATTCTGCAATGTAACTTAGTGTAACTGGCTGGATAAGTTACTCTTCCCTCCTAATTATTAGAAATTGTAAGTGCAGGCCATTGCCGGAGGTAGACTGCTAGATCTGATTAAGTAATTCTTTTTCTCCAGCAAGGTAGTCTCTAACACTAAAAAATTTTACCAAATTATTAAAACCAAACAAAGCCATTTTTTAGGTTCTGTTCTGTAAAGTAATTTTAATTTTGAACTTTCACTTCTGCAAGCATTATGGGTTATGCTTTAGCAGTAAGCAATCTGTCTTTTTTGAGGAAAATGGTGACAAAACTTGCTCTGTGTGAGTTATATTCAGAGCACAGTGGGCAGATGTCTCCTGACTCTGACCTTTAGAAGTGAGGATGTATGGGCTTGTTTCAGTTTAGACTATTTGCATCAGTTTTCTACTCAAAAAGCTTCCATTGGGGAGTGAATGCACTGTGGGAGTCACATTGCCTATTAAATATGTCTACAGACAGCCATTAGTGAGCTCCACAAAAAATCCTGGTAGAAATTCAAGTGAGTGATGTTCATTAACTAGATAAATCTCTGGTGATTTCAGGACGAAATGACTGCTGCAAGCCAGAGGCAGAGCAGAAGCTAAATGAGGGGAGAGGGACACTCCAGAAGGGGATGGTTGGATCTCAGCCCTTGCTGGTTGCCATAGCTCTGGTCATTGACTCAGCCAGATGGGTGGCAGTGATGGAACAGCGTAGCACCCTAAAGTGAAAAGGGACAGAGAGGCTATAGCAGCTGGAAAGCTTTGAGTGGAAAGGGAGTAATATCTCAGCTATAATGATAAAGGAGAGGAGCTGCTAAAAGAGAGTGTCGCCTCATTTGTGTGGAAAAGCTACTGCAAGAAAATGCCCAGGCACACCCAAAAACCTCCAGCCTATAATATATCCATGTGTATCTGTGTATAGAGAGAGAGATATACACACACACACACACACACACACACTTGTGTCTACACCCTACCTACAGCTTGAATCATTTCGTTAGAAAGGAGACTAGTTCATAAATGATACTTAGTTCACCATGTGCACTTCAGTGTGCATGTATGTCCAGTTTGTACATACTGGCATCTCTGACCCTGACAGGAGGAGAAAGCAGTGTTAGGTCTTCTCTGCATGACTCATCCTTCTTCTTTAGTGCATTTAACAACCTCTACAACTCTTTTCCTGACCCACTGGTGAAGAATTCACCCCTTCCTTTTCCCAGCCACGAAAACAAAGTAGTTAAGAAACGCTGAGTGAATATGCTCAGTTATATTAAGAACTGACATGTTGCCAACCTATGATTTTGGTGTGTAAGCAACAATGTAAAAAAATTAGTACTTTAACTTAGCTAAAAAGGTGTATTTTAAGCCACATGTCCCTCAATTTTGTTTATAATTTTGTTTTGTTTTATGAGTGATTTGTACAGTGTTGTTTTCAAGTTTCAGATTTATCAACATTTTCTCTTTAAGTTCTTTCTTGACGAGCTAATGGAAAAAATTAGGCTACTACAGGAGAGGTTTTCTTTTAATTGTGAATTTATACAGCAGTATGGGGTCATAAATGGGATTATGAATCTACAGAGGATCGGGTAGTTTGGCAGTTAATCTCTGGTGACTTCTAATGTGCTTCCATTAAGCTTGTTGGAAACACAGAGTTGCTTGTGCCTCAGTGAAGAAAGAGACGCTTACTGTGGGTTCATTCTAATATTCTACATATTTTAGCAAAAATGTAACTTGTTGTTAAAGATTTAAGATTCTGCTTTCCTTAGCAGACACCCTTGATAAACACTTTCGCTTGCAGCCATGTTCTATTTGGATTGAACTTCATCAGGGGCAGAAAGCAGGGGGTTAACTTTTTTTAATTCTCGTTCTGTAAACCTGTGGTTGTTTGGAAATTACTTTTCTTTGTAGGGATATTTTAATGTAATAATTCGCTTTTTGAAGTAAATGGTAAATCTAAATGGAATATTTTTAGTTTATTTTAAGGAACTGTGGTTCTATGTCCCTTATGGTTTCGTTGCCTTAAAATAATCTTTTGAAATATATAGATTTAGATCGTATGAAAGAGTAAGTTATGACCCTTTATTATTGCCCTTGTCAGTGTGAAGCATGCTCCAAAGTTGGAAAGATTTCTTGGGAAGGGCTCTCACTGGTTTCAGAAACTGAGAGAGCTCTTGTGATGCTGGGCTTTTCCAGCATGCTGTTCTGCTCCAGTATTTTGTTCTAAGTATCTGAATCATATTCACAGAGTTGGAATGTCCCGAGTTCAAATGAGTTACAAGCTGTTTACTCAATTACTTTCTTGTCATTAAGTCAGGAGGTTAAAATCCCAAATCCCAAATGAAAATACTGTGCAGGCTTAATACTTGGGGTAAACCCTTGAACTGCATTCCTAAATGAATAAAAATGGTAGGGGCTTTGTTTAAAAAAAAAAGTGCAGTGGGAACATTAAAAAATGCCCTTTATTCTTTCTGCTGAGCAATAACTAGCTAGACTGAGCTCGAGAGTTCATCTTTGCATAGTGATTGCCCATCAGAACATCTTAGTGGGAACATTGATAAGCTCCTTGCTCTTAGGTTATTGTTAACTTTGTTCACCCTTGTTTAATCTTTTTGTGTAAAACTACATTTTAAGCCTGACATTGAGCTAATAAAGGCATGACTATAAACTTGTAATGCTGCATAATAATAAGCTCTAACGGAAATATGCATCTCTACTTTTTAAAGAAAAAAAAAACACATTGCCTGATGTGTGGTATAAGATGACCTATTTAACTGCTCTGTCAGATAATGAATTTGGAATCAAAGAGAAATCACCCTCTAGCACAATCCTCTAAACTCTCGAGGGGTGAAATTCTCTGTGAAATTGAGGCTTTGCAGGACTATGGCCTTAATCTTCCCATAGTTCTTTATTTTCTGATTTATGTCTGAAAGGTATTTAGATCATCTTCTGACAAATCTCATTTTTACATTAATGTGTATTGCCCTTAACTACTGTGGTCTATCTTCTGTCATTGCCTGTCTCACATTAACTGTTCATATTATAACTGGAGGAAGAGCAAGAATAGGCAGGACCTTTTTTTTTTTTTTTTTAAGCAGGGAAGCCTAAATAATAATGCTACCCTACCTTACTTTAAAAAAATCTGTATGCTTTTTGTGACAAGCCATAAGATTATAGACTTGCAGAGCAGTACATCTTGGCAGAATAAGTGAAAACCTAGTTAGATTGATTTGTATTATGTTATAAGACTGCAGAAGGTTAAAGATACCTCCTATTTCCAGTGATATACCTGAATTAAGTTTTAAAGGTAGGCCAATGAAACCACTTTTTTTTTTCCTCAGATGGGATGCTTGATCCAAGCAACAAAAGCATCAGCGCCCTTTTTATCCACATTTTTAGCACTATGTCAATGACAGGAATGAAGTGCATCCTTAGTAAAGTGAGCCACAGTCTGCATTATGGTTATCCTGTAACCTGTCCTAGCATGCTCTTGCTGAAAACCTCTTTAATTATGCCACTCTGTTCAAACACTTCCTCTAGGTCCTGGTTGTGCTATGTATCAAATTCAACTTCTTTTACAATTAAAAACCTAACTGCAGATAGTTGACCTTGCATCAGATCCTCCACTGGTGAAAGTTTCCACAACTCCATTGACACGAAAATAAATTAAAAAAAAAGATAGAAATATATATGGAAAAAAATTCTGACATCCCATTAAACCCCCATCTAAGTCTTATTTCTGAGTTACATTCAGAAAGTATACTTCATTATAATGATATGGGTACTCTTCCTTGTTCTGCTCTTTGATAAAGTGCACAGAAGTTTTCCTGAGGATTCTCTTTGCAATAAATGATCTAGTACATTTATTAACCCCAGATTTTTTTGCTTTTTCACCTTAATTTTATCACTGAATTATTTATTGACTGACTCTATGGAATGCTGTTTATGCAAGTAGGTAAGTTGTAGGTAATGCAAACACTGATTGCACATGGGACTGGCTCTTTGTTCCATAGTGTTAGAAACTCAACCAGTGGAGCTGCATCTAAGACACAGAGAGTCAAGGCAGTGTTTGATGGTACACAATAACAGATGTGTAATCCATGAATGAAATATTGTAAGCTGTGTGAATAATCATATGATGGGAAAGAGAGAGGTTCTTTGTCATTATCTCCACATTTGGTTATATAAACACTACAGAAGTGCAAAAATATGATTAAACCCCGCTGGGCTTCCTGCCAGTACATCTACTATTTCTCTTTATGCAGTCTTGTATACCTCATTACTCTGCCAGAACTCCCACCATCATGTGTCTCACTGATACATGTTTGTGAAGGCAAGGAATATACTATCACGAAGGATAATTATGGTTAATACTCCGTTTGTTAGTACTCTTTTTCATAAGGTAGAATACAGTCCTGTAAAATGTTTTCACCCTTTGTCATCTGAGTTCAGAAGCTGCTTAGGAAAGCTGTGTGAATTTGAAACATGGAATGTAAAAATGGATGTGTATCTGTGCATTTGTTGCTGTTCTCTCTAATTTACCATTTCTGTTCAATTTGTACAAGTCACAAAACATAAACGTAGGATAATGAAACTTTAAACATACGTGATATATTACCAATGATATATTGTAAGAGACTGAAAGGATAGAAATGTGTAGTTTTTCTCTATTCTTTCTCATTCCTGCTGGCGTAAAGTGTTAGGAGCTTCCTGGAACTGAATGTTTGTAAAGATACAGCCTTGACATATTCACACCAATAACAGAGGCAGTCATTTCCTTTCCACCAGAATCTTCAGACCATGACAAAACCAGAATATTGCTGAGAAATACCTTGGGAATGCAGAAGACAACCTATAGGAATCTGCCTGTACTACATTCCAGGCTGAATTAAAAAAGTACTGTATTCCTTTAAAGGATATCAGATACAGTCTATTAGGTATAATCACCTCCAGTGATTTTTTTTAGTACCATATTCAAAATAATGACACAGAGACAATATAGCACATAATTGCAAGAGGAGTTGGCTTGATTGCCGTAAAGGTTTGGGGTTTTTTAATTGTTTTGGCTGATTTACAAGGACTTAGATTTTCATTCAAATCTGCACCTGGTGTGTTGAAGGACTGCTACTGATTTCCTTGGTGTGTAGATAAAAGCTTTGATGATTTGTTTGTAGCTGTAAGGAATAACTGTGTGTAGACAAACAGAACTGACAATGCTTTAGTCACAAATTACCTCTTTATACAGATGCCAGTATAAAGTAACTGTCCTTTATACCAGGAGAGGGGTGGAGGGAATCTCTAGAGAGTTGTTGATGACCTTCAGTGTGAAATCATTCTTCTGTCAGCTTGTGAGAAATTGGCTAACAAAAGCTTTAAGATGTCTCTATCAGGTCTCACAGGAACCTTGTATGACTGAGTTTGTATCTTTCTTGGCAATAACTTCATTTTACAGTATAGTGGTGTAGGATGAAGTATAATTTGGAATAAACACTTTAGCTGAACACTTTCTGCCAGAGTTCAGATATAATGGCAGTTTCTCAACATACATAGCCAAAATTCACACCAAATAAGTAAATACTGAAAGTGTTCTTTTGAGTAATACATAGAAAGACTAACTTAGCATTAAACTCATGTGTTTCCCAAAAAAACAATTTTTAACTGTGCTGTGATTTAAATAGTTGAAATTAAGCTTATGTGGGTAAAATAATTTTGAAGAGTAAAAGTGTGTCAGTTAGAAATCCGTGATGATATGTTGGATGTACAGAGGCTTGTAAATGGATGGCAAGTCGCATTCTATAGCCTTACGTTATGAATAGCCCAATTGTAAGTAATCCAAATTTCAAAGCACAGACTGGCCTGAGGAGGTGTGTACAAGTGATTAGAATTTCAAAGAGCTCAGAATAAACACCAGCTCTTTGATGGGCTAATTTATGCATGAAGTGGCAGGAAGAGCTGAGTTGTTCTTGGAAAGTTCACACGGAGCAGCATTAAGGCCTCAAAATTAAGTTTTGATATTTGATTACTGGCAATGTGAATGCAATGTAAGGCCTTTGCCAAATTAAGGCACTGACCAAGATTCACCGATGGAGAATGTACTGAAGGCTGTCAGTACTTTAAGGTTTGTGCAAAAAGAAGAGGACAAATAGCACCAAAGAAAAGAATGCATTATTAGTTCAGTAAAATTTAAGTATGATCATGCCCCTTGAGGAAGAAAATTTTTTATGTGATACTAAAATGTTAGCTGTAAAAAGGATTTTCTGCTTTTCTATTTGAATGGGGAAGAGAAAATCTTGGGGGACTCTGTTTATCAGGCTAATTTTGGGACATCTCCTGTTTTTTTATTAATATTCTGTCTGTATGTAAAGTTACACTTTCAAATCTGAGGATACAAAAGGGTATGTCTGAGAATTACAAAGCACTGATCAACCTATTTTCACCTGTTTGGTGTCTGTCTGGTCTCATCCGTGTTTTTATGATGTTGAACATCATATTGGAAAACAAGTGTTCAGAAATCAAAGTGGTGTAGAAAATGCAGAACTTCAGTATCTTTGACCTCAAATTTTTAGTCAGTTTGAGACTATAGCATAATCAAGAGGTGTATGAGTTTTAGACAGGCCTGTATAGTGTTTTCACAGGCGTTGAAATAAAATTTTGTGCTTCATCTCCCAAGAATACCAGTGATACAGGTGTGAGACCTGAATGTACTGAGTGAATTTCACATCTTCCTTTTAAACTTGGGGGAGTAAGTATTGTCAGAGACAATGCTAATTCTGCCAAAATAATGGTTTGTTCCAGTACTGTATCTTTTCTGTTCAGTGCTTTTTTAGTGAGATGAAAAACTGCTCATTTTTCCTGGAACACATTTACAAAAACAAGTTAAAATGACAATAATAGAATTGATATTATTCATATACATTTATATATTGAGCAGCATTTACACAAGTAATCTATCAAGCCCAAGAGTGATCAAAATACAGTGGATTCAGTAATTCTGTCCTTAGAAGAATTGTATTTCCATTTCAAAAGGACATATTTGGTCTTGTTAGACACTACAAGTAATGTTGGAAATGTATCTTTGTAACTGGTAACCCTCAAAGCAGTTTGATATCAATGCAAAGGAACCAGTTCCCATCCAACAGAGAAGAAGAATATGTAGCCCTGTAGGAAGGTATTCAAAACCATTGCCAAAGAAAGGGCAGAAAACCCACGCTCAGAGTGTCATTCATCCTTGTGTGAATTCAGTCCCTGGGACTTACTCAGTGCTCCATTCCTGTCTCTTAGAAGTTTCAGATGAACAAATGTAGTTATGTCCGTGTGCTTTCTCAATACAATTTTACTACAACGACTTTGGTTTCCTGCTACCTATTGAAATTAATATACCGCACGTACATAAATACGGGTGGTGAGTGCAACATAGCCAAGTACAGGACTAAAAAAGCAAAGGTGGTTGTGGCTACTATGCTAGCATCCAGTAAGGATTCTGTAGTGTAACATTTTAGAACACCTTTATCTGAGAAAACTAGCAACTCTGTAAGCTGTCACAATTGCTGAAGAGCTGCCTTACTATGGTATTCAAGAGTGGTTACCAATCTCCCCTCCCATGGGCATTTCTGCAAGACAAATACGATACGCAGTACAAAATACAAATACAAAAATGCAATACAGATTCCAAAATACAGTCTGGTTATGTTTGATCTTCTGTATTTGTTACTATAACAAAATTTTCTGAACTTTAAAATCTCCTATCACTGTTCTGAACTTCAGGTCTCAATCCAGAAAAAGAGAAGTATCAGATTTTATTTGAAGGAAGAAAGATTATCATTTTAGTAGGCAGACTAAAAAACCTGATGGACTAATATGCTTGCCTAATGATGAGAACATTTTCTTATTTGTGGACCAGCCTTTGCCAGAATGCAAAACCAGAGACATCCATAGAAAACTAACAAGTTAAAACAAACAAAATCTTTTCAGCTGTGGAGCTCACTGCTACAGGGTATTATCCAAGTCAATAAGTTAATACTTTTTTATATACACACATTAAAACCTAAATAACCAGAACACAGTAAATTTTTTTTTTTTTTTTTTTTTTTTTGGTTTTGTCTGCTATATTAATCTTTGTGATTCATGATCTGTGAGCAGGTCAGCCAATAATTTTCTAGTGTAGAATTCTTTCTCTTTCCCTTTATGTTTCAAAAACCGAATAATGGTCAAACAATGGGACAATGCCCAAGTAAGACTACTGATCTGATGCAATAAGACATCTGTGTTCCTACATTAGAAGTAGGAATTTCCCTTACAGGAAAGACCAAACCTTTGAAGCCAAATTTACCATGGATATTAATCCACTCAGTGAAGCTGAGATATGCTTGCTTACTTATGATAGATAATTTGACCTTTGAATTTCTTGTTTAGATTCCTTTGTTTTCATGTCAGTGTGTAGGAGAATTAGATGCATAAAGCTGAAGAGATGACTAAGGTAGATTTCTTGAGTTTTTTAATTAATCAACATTTAAATCTAAGTATTATGCATAGACATACGTCAGAGGAATTCCAGGACACTATTATCTTCACAAAGCAAGCTCTGTGTCTTTGATGGAGGTGAGCCAACATGTGTTTTTGTCCTAACGAAATTCTTTTTGTCAGCCCACTAACTGATGAATAATTTAGTCCTTGAAGAATACAAGTCAAATGATTTCTGTGAACTGATTCAGAAAAGGGGAAACACAACCACCCCTTCAGAGACTGAACCTGAGCAGGTGTGAGTGCAGGGTGTACCCCTTTCAAAGACAGAAGTTGCCATGTTTTTATACAAAAGGTTTTGAATCAAGGCAGGAATCACATTGCATGTGGACTTTGAAACATCAGTTGGCTGGTTTTTTAGGTTTAGACATTTTATCTCTATGCTCCCTTGCATCCTGTTTTCTTGCAGAATGCCATTTATTAGAAGAGTCTCCAGTCAGAGAACAGATGATTTTGTTTCATCAGCTTGAACTTGCACACTGAGAGTTTTGCCTTTCGTAACAGCCTTTGATTCCATCTGTTCTGTTTATCCATTCCTCCACAGGCAGAATCCATCGACTCTGTAGCATAAGCATATGTGCCGTATATGCTGACCTGACAAAACCTTTGCCTGTAGGTTTCTAAGAATTCCCCATGTCAAAAATGTTCAGAACCAAGCTCATAATCTACTTAGTTACTACTGAATTCTGTTTGAAGCCACTAAATAATTATGCTGTTCTGTGGGTAAAACAGTTTAAGGTGAATACATACATATACATACATATGAATATAAAATCTGCAAGAGTGAATAGAAGTGAAAGGCTTTTTCCTGGAAAGTTGAGAATGAGGGATTGAAAAATTGTTTCAAAAGTAGAGGCATCTGAATGGAAATCTTAGAGAATGGACTTGAATGCTTGGATTAGCAGACAGGTGTTTCCAGTCATTGTTGATGGATCTTCACTTTTACAGTGACAATAACAGAAGAAGAGAAAGTTCAGCACTTGTGGGATTGGTACCTAAATGTTCAAAGGTTCATTTAAGCATCTAGATGTCTCATTAATAGAATCCTGTTGCATACGTTATAATCCCCTAACCAAGTACAAGATTCCACAGAGGTGTCCTACATGGCTGCCCTCTCTACGAAGATCTATCCAGAAATAAATAGTTCATCAAGTAAATGGCTTTCTTGAAACTCTTGAGAGATTTGATAGAGTGCCTCACTTGACCCACTGTTTACGAACAGAGAAGGACTGGTGGGAAATGTGGTGGTCGGCAGCCGTCTTGGGCTTAGCAACCATGAAATGATAGTATTCTCTACTCTTGGACAAGTTAAGAGGAGAGTCACCTGAACCACAACCATGGACTTCTGAAGGGCTGACACTGGGCTGTTCAGGACACTGGTTGAAGAGTCCCTTGGGAGGCAGTCCTGGAGGGCAAGGAGGTCCAGGAAGGCTGGACATCCTTCAAGGAGGAAGTGTTAAGGGCACAGGAGCAGGCTGTCTCCGTGTGCTGGAAGAGGAAACGGGAGGGAAGACGACCACCCTGGTTGAACAGAGAGCTTTTGCTTGAACTCAGGGAAAAAAGGAGGGTTTATCAGTCTTGGAAGAAGGGACAGGTAACTCAAGAAGAGTATAGGGATCTTGCTAGATGATGTGGAGGGAAAATTAGAGAGGTAAAAGCTCAACTAGAACTTGGGCTGACCATAGTTGTGAGAGACAACAAAAAGTGTTTCTACAAATACATTAACAAGAAAAAGAGAACCAAGGAGAATCTCCATCCTCTATTGGATGCGGAGGGGAACATTGTCACCAAGGATGAGGAAAAGGCTGAGGTACTTAATGCTTTCTTTGCCTTTAATAGTCAGACTAGCAATCAGCAGGGTAATCAGCCCCCTGAGCTGGAAGATGGGAACCAAGAGCAGAATAAACCCCCTGTAATTCATGAAGAAGCAGTTAGTTAAAGACTTTGCCACCTGGACATCCACAAGTCTACGGGGACAGATGGGATCCACCCAAGAGTACTGAGGGAGATGGCAGAGGAGATGGCCAAACCACTATCCATCATTTATCAGAAGTACTAGTTGACAGGGGAGGTCCAAGACAGCTGGAGGCTTACTAATGTGATACCCATCTACAAGAAGGGCCAGAAGGAGGATTTGGAGAACTACAGGCCCATCAGCCTGACCTCAGTACCCAGGAAGATTATGGAGTGATTCATCTTGAGGGCGCTCACATGGCAAGTGCAGGAAAACCAGGGACTCAGGCCCAGCCAGCATGGGTTCATGAAGGGCGTGTACTGCTTAACCAACCTTGATCTCCTTCTATGACCTGATGACCTGCCTAATTGATGAGGGGAAGGCTGTGGATATCATCTACCTGGACTTTAGTAAAGCCTTTGACACAGTCTCCCACAGCATTCTCCTAAGAAAGCTGGCGGCTCACGGCCTAGACTTTGCAGGTCACCTAGTTTGCAGGTGCACTAAATTGGGTGGGAGTGTTAATCTACTTGAGGGTAGGAAGGCTCTACAGAGGGATCTGGTCAGCCTGGATCGATGGGCTGAGGCCAATGCCATGAGGTTTAACAAGGCCAAATGCTGGATCCTGCATTTTGGGTCACAACAACCCCATGCAGCGCTACAGGCTTGGGGATGAGTGTCTGGAAAGCTGCCAGGCAGAAAAGGACCTCGGGGTGTTGATCAACAGCCAGCTGAACATGAGCCGGCAGTGTGCCCAGGTGGCCAAGAAGGCCAACAGCATCCTGGCCTGTGTCAGTGTGGTGGGTTGACCCTGGCCAAAATGCCAGGTGCCCACCAAAGCCACTCTATCACTTCCCCTCCTTAACTGGACAGGAGAGAGGAGAGGAAAAAAAAGTAACAACAGGCTTGTGGGGTTGAGATAAGGACAGGGAGATCACTCAGCATTTACCGTCACGGGCAAAACAGACTCAACTGAAAGGAAATGTGATTTATTGCCAATTAACTCAGAGAGGAGTAATGAGAAATAAAACCAAATCTTAAAACACCTTCCCCCCACCCCTCCCTCCTTTCCCGGGCGTAACTTTGATCCCGATTTTCCTCCCTCCTCCCCCCCAGCGGCACAGGGGGAAGACAGGGAATGGGGTTTGGGGTCAGTTCATCACACTGTTGTTTTCTGCCACTTCTTCCTCCTCCAGGGGAGGACTCCTCACACGTTTCCCCTGCTCCAATGTGGGGTCCCCCTCACAGGAGAAAGTCCTCCATGACTTCTCCAACGTGAGTCTTCCCGCGGGTTCAGTCCTTCATGAACTGCTCCAGCGTGAGCCTCCTCCATGGGGTGCAGTCCTTCAGGAACCAACTGCTCCAGCGTGAGCCCCCTCACGGGGTCTCTGGCCGCAAACCTGCTCCAGCATGGGCTTCTCTCTCTCCACGGGCCACAGGTCCTGCCAGGAGCCTGCTCCGGTGCAGGCTTCCCACGGGGTCACAGCTTCCTTCAGGTATCCACCTACTCTGGCGTGGGGGCCCTCCACGGGGTGTAGGCAGTCATCTGCTCCACCGCCCATGGGCTGCAGGGACACAGCCTGTCTCACCATGGTCTTCACCACAGGCTGCAGGGGAATCGCTGCTCCGGTGCCTGGAGCATCTCCTCCCCCTCCTTCTTCACTGACCTTGGTGTCTGCGGGATGTTTCTCTCACATATTCTCACTCCTCTCACTCGCTGCAATTACTGCTGCGCAACAACTTTTTCACTCTCTTAAATACGTTATCACAGAGGCAAAAAACGCTGTCGCTGATTGGCTTGGCCTTGGCCAGCGACAGGTCTGTCTTAAAGCCGGCTGGCATTGGCTGCATCTGACATAGGGGAAACTTCTAGCAGCTTTGTACAGAAGCCACCCCTGTAACCCCCCCGCTACTAAAACCTTGCCATGCAGACCCGTTACAATCAGAAATAGTGTGGCCAGCAGGAGTAGGGAGATGATCGTGCCCCTGTACTCAGCACTGGTGAGGCCGCACCTTGAATACTGTGTGCAGTTTTGGGCCCCTCACTGCAAGAAGGACACTGAGGTGCTGGAGCGTGTCCAGAGAAAGGCAATGAAGCTGGTGAAGGGTCTGGAGAACAGGTCTTGTGAGGAGCGGCTGAGGGAACTGGGGTTGTTTAGTGTGGAGAAGAGGAGGCTGAGGGGAGACCTTATCGCTCTCTACAACCTGAAAGGACGTTGTAGTGAGGTGGGGATAAGTCTCTTCTCCCAAGTCACTAGTGATAAGATGAGAGGAAGTGGCCTCAAGTTGTGCCAGGGGAGGTTTAGATTGGACATTAGGAAAAATTTCTTTACTGAAAGAGTGACCAAACATTGGAACAGGTTGCCCAGGGAGGTGGTGGAGTCACCATCCCTGTAGGTGTTCCAAAAACCTGTTGATGTGGCACTTCTAGACATGGTTTAGTGGACATGGTGGTATTAGGTCAAAGGTTGGATTTGATAATCTCAGAGGTCTATTCCAACCTAATGATTCTATGATTCTATGATTCTATGTTCAATGTCTATTGAAAGTTACAGACCACAAATACTGTGAGGTGAAGTGGCAGGATGAAGATGTGAAGTCATTAAGTATTCTGTGTAACTTGTAACACTTTCAGCAGTGAAGTCTGACACTGAGCTTAGAAGTCATCTTATAAATGGAAGTGGCAGGACCATTTCCATTTTGGAAACATTATTCCTTTGTCAGCTTGGTGGTGGTTTGTTTTTTTTTTTTTTTTTCTTTTTCCTTTCAATATTAGGACAACAAGTCGTTCATAGGTTGATATTATGGAAATACCTAATTTCTTTACGGAGTTGTAACAACTGCATGTTCAAACTAGGTATATATTCATCTGACCTTTTAAAACCAAACCCTGAAAATATTATGTATTAGGAATCATGCACTGAAAAGAAAATCCTGGATACTACATACACTAGTGTCTGTCTTTGCTATTACAGCTTATCTTTAGAGAAAGAAATGGGAGCCTGGTAATAGTCATGTAATGACTGGCTATGCCTTTCACTGTGGTACAAGATGATGAAAATTACTCACTAATCTAAATCGGGAATGATACAAGACATTACTGTAAAATACACAGTAAGTAAGGTTTTATTTTTGTCTGGAAATAGACAGGAAAATTGAAAAGCTTTTTGGTTTATTAAAATCAACAGCTTTTCTTGCTCCATTGGGTGAGGTAGGGTAAGTATTTTACAGGAACAGAAAAGTGATGAATACTTATTAGTTGCCAAAATTGTGTTCAGTCAAACTGAAGTATCATGATCAGTTTCTTGTTTGACAAAAGGAAGGAGTTTCCTGCGTCTGGTGTCTAGTAAATTTTCATTTAGTGGACCACAGAGGCCATTTTGCACATCTTGCATCCCAGCAATAAGAAAGATAACTGTCTAATTTACAAGGTCAGATTGTTGACACATTGATCTTATTTCCTAATCTTTAATAGACTGTTCCAAATTTCATTGACGTTTATATCCTCTTACCTGCAGACACTGTTGCTCAAATAATGGCAACATTGCTACCCTACACCATCTGTGTGTAATGACAAATGCTAAGCTAAAATCACAGCATTAAATATTTTCTTTTCCATGTTATCATTGCATTTAATACTACCACTTATTTAAAAAGACAATAAAACATGAAACTCCAAGGTTCAGCTATGTGTTTATACTTAACACTACAGTATAATTGTGTTTTAGAATGTTGTGCCAAGTGTAATGAATAAAAAGATCTATTGTATAGCAGCTAATCATGTAGATATGATAACAAAAGTCTATTTCCCCTTTGAATCAATATGTTATCTTTTTTACTGGATATTGCAGCAAAGACAAGAATTAACAGTTTATTGTTGTAATGGGCCACAATTAAACCTATACAGTGTCAGATTAATATTTTAAACAACTATCTCAGTATGTAAGATTTGTTTGGGTTTTTTTTAAGAAAAGACAGTAAATCATTTGTTTTGAAAGAATTATCATAGTAATACTGAACTATAGGGAATGAATGCAGTAATCAGTTGTACTAAATGAGATCAGTGAACAATACAAGTGCATTATCTCTTTTTTTTTTAATGTTCCCCCCTGCAAACTTCATTATAAACAGATGTCAGGATGACCTTCTCTCATGGTAGAAAATACATGATGCCTAATAGCATTCCTGTATATTGAGAACAACGGGCTCCTGAATTGATGATAGCATTATCTTAATAGCAATTTTTGTTTTCTAGCTTGTTCCAGTGAGATGTTGCAAAATCTGGAACTTTGCCACAGAATGTAGTTCTTTTAAAGTACTCACCTTTCACAACAGTAGAGTTAGGAATCAATGTAGGTGAATTAGGTCTGTCTCAAATTCTGGCTGTGGTGCAATTTCCCAGCCAGCTTTATTGCCATGTTCTTCTCATCACAGAAAATGTTGAAACTGAAAATAATTATTTAGGTTTTTTGGTAAGATCAGGGTGGATCCAAACTTGTCCTAATTCAGTGTCTGTTATAAAAGCAGCAAAGTTAGGAATTCATATCTTCTATGCCTGTAAAGTCTTTAACCGCACAGGAATGCTAATCTTTCCATACCTTTTATAGTAATGGGACCTTATACACAGGCACACCCTTTACCTTTCACAATAGCAATGTTACATATTGATTTGCAGTCTCGTACTAGCATCCACACAAAAATGACTCTTGAACTAGTGTTGAAATGGTTCGTTATTTTGGAGCTCCAAAGAACATCCTTTATTTTATGGGTGGGGTGTAGGACGACACGAGTTGCAAAATTTGAGATGAAACTTAGCTGAAAGTGTCTCAAAGCTTCTACAAGCACTGTTCACATTTACTTAATAAGCTATTTGTCATGTTCGAAGAGGCAACACAAAATAATGGCTAATAAACCATTTTATTTGATTTAATAAATCATTGGATTAATTTTCATATTTAGAAAGATGTTTCTAACATTAGAATCAATAAATTTTCTAGAAAGCACTCTTAACAGAATGGTTTGACAATGTCGATTATTCCTTCATTGTTCAGACAAATAACAAAAAATATAAATCTTGCTCTTTACAGCGGTCAGTTGAGTAAGGCAGTGTAGTATCCGTTTGTTCACAGAATATGATGTACTTCAAATCACTTTAAGCATTTTTCTAAGGACGAGGAATTGCTTTCACTGTTTTCCCTAAGAAAACATAAAATGGCATAACCTGAGTAATATTTATTTATTTATTTTTCCAAAGTATTTAGCTATGAAAACCACTTAGCAGTATGAATTAAAAGCAGTTACTTCAAGGGGCAGTAAACTAGAACCTTCACTTTAAGTAATTATGGAATTTCTCAAATGAAGGCAGTTTGAGGACTAAAAATTCCAGTTAATAACCTATTCTAACCTTTTTTCCTCCTTTCAGTAGGCTTTTTGCCTCTTCTGTCAAAAAGTTTCATCTACTCTTGTTCTTGAGTCTCACAGACATGCTCTGAATTTTCCCCAGACAGCATTTCTCTCTTTAATGATAATATGGCTAATAAGTCATAGAATTAAAGTTGGGGATTCTTAACACATTTGGGAAAAAATTCTGGGTTAAAAAACCAGTAAATCTGATCCTCACTTTCTTTCTTTATTGTAGATAATCACTTAATATGTAATTCTACCCCCACTGCCGGTCTGCATAATTTAATGCACAAAAATAACTTTTTTTTTTATTATTCTTTATGTAGAGATGTTTCTATGTAGGTTCAGTCTTAGTGGTACCAGAGAAAAGCAAAGTTGAGAGGACATAGTAGTATTTGATAAATAAAATACATGTTTGGGCAAGTGCTGTAGAGGAAAGGATTAGTAATTCAGAAGATGATATTTCAGGCTTTAAGAAGTATAAAGAATAACATAACAAGGAAATATTTTATCTCCTTGAGAAAGTTGACAATCTGGAGAATCACCATAGAAGATCAAACATAAAAATAATTGGCCTTCCAGAATATACTGTAGGGTCTGACTTTAGAAAATGCACTCACTCTTTTCTTAAAGATCTGTCTGCAAGACACAATTCATATTTTCCAAGTTACAGAAAAAGCTCACTGACCCTGGAAATGGTAAGAAAGCAAGATCAGTTCATGTGAAATGTGTTAGTTATTATGATAGGAAATAGGTATTAAAAATTGCCTGTGGGTGAAGGGATTTTCTGTAAGGAAAAAATAGGGAGACAAGCCTAAAAATTATCTGTTGAAATGTCTAGAGGGTAAAGAAATCTTTAAGTCCATAAAAGCCAAGTGCTCTGACATTCCTGGTTATACCTGCCTACAGTGAGAATGGATTATGAAGGTCTGAGGCTTTTTTCATTTTCCAGAAATACAAATGAACTGAAGGCTAACTAAAGAATTATTAGTTAAGGCCAGATTCATCTCCTTTTTAAAATCTATGGAAGGATTCTGTGAATATGAAAACCATAGGATCCCCTCAGGGAGTTCATTCTTGTCCAATTTCATTGCACTCTCCTGATAGGAAGACTATCGGATCCCTGGAGACTCCAAGACTCATTTAGATATTGCTGAATTTTAGGTTTTTCATCAGGTTTTCATTAGATAAGTGTAAATATACACCATATTGCAAGATCTTTATTTAATTTCTCTTCCAAACAGTAACCTCTTCTGCTGGTCCTGCAAAATTGATTCTTCTACCCTGAGGATGTGGATAGTATTAATTTCGCCTGTATGCGTAAAGGAAAACCTTGAACCAGTTCTGTCTAGTTCTTTCAGTTTTGTTTGAGCAGGTAGTTTGCTAAGCTAGTTCAAAGTTGGACATAGAAATGCTTTGTTTGGGCTCTTGGTTAGTCCTTTGTTGAGTCTGGCTAGACAGCTGTATAAGTACATCTAGCACACATAACAGAGGACTAAACTTTTAAAAATGTGGAGCTCTCACTTCCACCCTTGAGCAAAATGATTACTCTCTCAAACTGCTGAATGACTGATAGCTCCAAAGGGAAGAATGGTTGATCAAAGTTTAGAGGCTCTTGAAGAAATCTGATTGTTTCATTTATCTGCTCACGTGGGCATTTCCAAAGGTCTGATTTCTGTGTGAACATGACCTAGACAGTTTTTAGTGTGGTGAGTCCATGGGAAACTTTCACTCTTAAAAATCTGAATCTTGACTTCTCAGTCAAAACTCACATTAACATCAGCAATAATTGATCGCAAAGTAGAGTAAGCAGACTGAAGCTCAATGAAATTTTCTGGACAAATGTGTCCACTATTTTGCAACTGATGTGCAAATCAGTCCTATTTCACTCTCTAAAACTATCTGAAAGGACGTTGTAGTGAGGTGGGGGTCAGTCTCTTCTCCCAAGTCACTAGTGATAGGATGAGAGGAAATGGCCTCATGTTGTGCCAGGGGAGGTTTAGATTGGACATTAGGAAGAATTTCTTCATGAAAGAGTGGTCCAACATTGGAACAGGCTGCCCAGAGAAGTGGTGGAGTCACCATCCCTGGAGGTGTTCAAAAAATGTGTTGATGTGGCACTTCTAGACATGGTTTAGTGGGCATGGTGGTATTAGGTCAATGGTTGGACTTGATGATCTCAGGGGTCTATTCCAACCTAATGATTCTATGATTCTATTTAATTAAGTTTTCTTCACATGTTAAATTGTTTCATCTGAAGTGTCAAATAGCTCTTTGCATTAAACAAATGTAACTGTTTTGATGGAAAGTTTGTTAGAAACAGAGTTCTCTTTGAAAAGGAACCACTGTGTGACTTCAGGAACTAGCTTGGAGCCACACAGAAAAACAGAAACAGGAGTGAACAGTGATTAAAATAATATCAATGGATAGTTTCTTATATGTGCCTGTCCACAGCCTATTGCTTTCATTTGCGTAAGAGTGGAAGAAATTTGAAGCAGACAAGTATTAGTGCTTGATCAACCTTTCTGTTCTAATGGAAGATGTATTCTGTACAGCCTGAAGTAATCTAGCCTCTAATACTGGAGGTGTGCCTTAAAAAATTAAAATAGTCTAATGCATGTTGAAGCCAATGCATTGCATTGACTGCATGGCATTTTGGGTCAGGACCATATCAATTTCAAGTTTAACTAATGTACAGCTCACAAAGCTGTGGCTTAAATTGTGTGCTGGAAAACTGTCCGGAATGTTCTGCAATAAGGGCAACAGAAGGTGTTGATCAAATAGTATTAAATATTTATTTTGCCCTGAGGAAAAAAACTGTGATCTAAATAGTAATAAATCATTTTATCAAATTGTAGTTGCTATAGGAAAGAATACACTGTTATTTATTTATGTTACAATATATTCTTAAGGCAATTTCAATAAACTCAAAACATTTTGTTACAATAGAAATGTAAAACCTGATGAAAATGTGTCCTCTCTTAAATTGAAAGGAGTGTCTCGAAAACAGTGAGAAAAGAAAAGAATGTTGTTGACATTTTACATTGCTCAATAAATTATTAATATTTTTGTTGATATATAAAAAGGATGCATTTTAAAGAATTATATGTTGTGGGTTTACATAGCTTTGAATAATTAAAATCTGTTGCACTGAGTATTAGACACTACAGGTCTCTAGCCTGTCCCTGTAGAATCACCTTTGGAATGTCGTGTACTATCTTATTTTGTTGGAGATTGGCAGAAATAAGAATCTGCTATAGTGTTGACACATAGTACCTAATATGCTGAAACTACCAAAAGGGTAATAGCCCAACAACACATAGCAAAGAATGAGGTAACTGGTGAGGAAACTGGTGCTGAACGTGGTGAGCTAATATTAACAACTCAAGCATTTTGAAAAGGAAAGGTACCTGAACAAACTTGTGTTCTCACTAAAGTTTAAGTACATGGTTAGAACAAAAAGGGCACAACATTTTGTCCCTCACAATCATTGTGTGGTTGCAAGGACATCAGAATAAAAGTGTATTAGTGATACAGTTCTTATTCATTTGGGAAGGAAAATAACTATGCTAACTAAAAGAAGATAAGCCAAGTTTATGCGGGTATAATTATGTCCATGGTAGATGTGTATTCGTTAAAAACCTACAAATACATATATATTGCTAATTGAAGGAATTTTTTGTCTTCAAAATCTGCCCATGATTCTCTAAGGTGGCACCTGCCTCTGGCTATGGTGGAATGAAATGGCATTTTACCCATTTGAAAGCTGTATGTATGTAGTGGTGGAAGTAGATAACCTAGAGTTTCTTGGTTTGTATCTGTTTTTCAGAGCAGACAATGCAATACTGTGTTGTATTAAAACAATAATATCTATTTCTGTAACTATCTCACCTCCATAGAGATCATTAGTCATTTAATTGGTTGACTAGTGCCTTTCTAGGAAAGAAATGTAGTGGGTTTTCCTGTGTTGCAAAAGTCACAAGAGCTTTGCATGTGGAGGGGTCTTGAATTTTTGAGTTAATGAGAAATAACCTCCATTCTGATGTTGTAGAGCAGGTAGAGTTGAGTCAATTTAGCAAATAGCACAGGCAGAAATCTCATAACTGAGTATGAAATTTTGCATGAACATAATGCCCTCATTAGCATTTGGACCATCTAGCATACAGATGCTAATCCTAAAATATCTTTCACATTGTTTGCCTCATTTTTGAGTTCTAGTAAATAGTAAACCAAATGAATTAATTGTGTTTGTACAGTGGGGCTTTTTAGATTCAGTATATCCAATTACCAAATAGAATTTAGTTGGGAAAACATTCTATTAAAAAAAAAAAGGCTGTTATATTATGTTATTTCATGTCATGCCACCATCTGTAATATCACAACATTCCATGCAAAGAAACTGTTCTCAGATCACATTAGTAGCTTGGCTTACCCATGTCTCTGTGCTGAGAAAGCCAAGAAATCGAGAAAAGCTATGTCTGTGATGAAACTGCCTTATGTCTAATTAACTGTGGATAACAAATGAGTTTCTAATATCAACAGTTCTACACAGACTTGAGGACAATTGGCAAGAGTGTTCAGATCATCTCAACAGAAAAAAAGGAATGTGTGGAACAAGATGGTGAATTAACAAGCTAGTAGCCAAACTCTAAGGCTGTGTGAAAATTAACATTTTGAAATACACACAGGGAAAAAAAATGGAAGAAGAGGACTATGTTGGTAACAAATATATGATCTTTGCAGAAGATGCTCCTCAGAAGGCAGATGTCTACATTGCCTTTTAGCTGAAAGTCTTTAATGCTGTTGTTTCTAGGGTTTGAACTTTAGGTAGCAGGATGCAGCAAACTGGGAGAGATTTTCAGTCAGATTTAATTATGCGGTTGTAATATGTCTGTTCCCCAACAGCAACAATCCTCATCATCTATCTCAACCAAGGGGAAAAATTCTTTTTGCTACAATTGTCACTTAAAATAAAAGAGCAGACAGAGACCAAATGATGCTCTGTTTGTGGAAGCAGGCATGTGCACCAATTAAAGAGTGCAGCCCTAGTTGTTTGTGCTAGAATATTTGCAATGCTTCTTGTTTTAAGTAAAAGATTTACAGCTAATTTACAGCTAATTAGGAGGGTATGAGAAATATTATGTTCTTAATGAAGCTTTGTGTGTTGTCTTTCCAGTGCTGATTTATAGTGCACACTTGGGTCTGGGAGACTCATTGCTTATCAGAGGATGTAGCACTAATGACAGAAAAATTTGGCTATATTCTGAGTAAAAATCAAGTGGCTGCAGCCTGGCTGTGAATAACAGCACCGTGATTTTGCAGCCGTGCTCAGATACGTGATTATATTGAGGTCTCTTTGGCTGGGAGAGACAAGCATCCCTACCTAGCAGCACATCAACTCTGTAACTCTCTTTATCTAAGGACTGGGAAGCAGGAGAGAACTGGGGGTGATGAACAGGGAGTTCCTAAATCTGCAGTCTGGGCAGGGAGAGAAAGGGAAATCGGTGTCTGTGTCTCATTGTCTCTCCTCCGTAAATCTGTCTCTGAAGGTTGATTATTTAATCTATATGTACCTATCCTGGAAGAGGAGCGAACATATATGGCTGGTGTGCAATCTGTTTTCTTTCAGGCATGGCAGCCTAGCTTCCACTGCTCGCTGAACTACCAGTGTTTAAGGCAAAGGAAGTTCTCTTGTCTGAAGCTTGCCTAAATAAATTGTTGATATTTTTCATCTGCATTGTAGACCCAAGACAAACCTTTGCTAGTGCTGAGAAAAGGAACTTGTGACTGTTGGGAGACTGTCCCATGGTCTCCTATGGGTCATTACAGATACCACCATGTCAGATGTTTATAACTAGGATGGGCCAAAGAAATTAACTATAACTAAGCAGTCTGTCATGCACCTCTACCTTGCAGTTTCTGGAATAGGTATAAAATGGGGTATATCAGGCCAAAAGAAGGACAGAAAGTTGAGTCAGGTAAAGATAATTTATGATGTAGGCTTTCCTTGTTATGCATATTAATCAGGTAATTGTTGCAAAAAAAAATTACTTTCTATTTTTATTGTCTAAGGGGTTAAAATCTCCTTCTGTTTTGCATGTTACCAGCCTTATTTTTGATCTGGAATGCAATCATTTTCAAACTATCTATTCCTTTCTGTGGTGTTTTTATGAAACGGGAACACTGTATTGTTCTTCGTTCTGACAGGTCATCTTTTGAGCAGTAATTGTTCTCCTTCAGCCTAGGTGTCATTCTCTCATGTGACCTCACATAATTACTAATTTAGCAACAGAGTTCTTACAATATTTCTCACCTTGAAACTGGTAGTTAAAAAAAACCCTTTTATTTGATTTCTCCCCCATTGATCATAAAATCATAGAATCATAGCATGTATTGCTTTGGAAGGGCCCTCTAAATGTCATCTAGTCCAACCCCCCTACAGTAAGCAGGGACATCTTTATCGAGGTCAGGTTGCTCAGAGGCCCATCAAGCCTGACCTTGAATGTCTCCAGAGATGGGGCTTCCACTACCCCTCTGGGCAACCTGTTCCATTGATCCACCACCCTCATGTTAAAGAACTTTTTCCTAATGTCCAACCTAAATCTACACATCTCTAGCTTAAAACAATTACCCCTTGCCCAATCGCTACAAACTCTTCTTACAGACCCCTTTCAGGTGTTGGAAGGTCACTATAAGGTCGTCCCTGTATCATCCTGCAGTATATTTCCATTTTGCAGCAAATGTTATTCCACTATGAATATCTTGACAGGGTGCAAATATTTTCTGCTTGAATTAAGCAGGTTGCAAATGAAAAGGTTCAGTATACATTTCATTAATTTATTTATTTTCACAAAGTAATCTTCTGCTCCCTGCATAATTCTCTATAGTCACTGATTAAGGTAATAATCAATGTTGGGCAGTTTGTCAGATTGTGGTTTAAGTATATTGAAGATACGAAATTCTATACAGTAGAAGTTTTGTTACACTATTTCCGTATGACATTATAATTTCTGTGCATAAATATATCTAATTTTCTTTTTTTTTTCCTTGTAGAGACCCTGTGCTGGTTTTGACTGGGATAGAGTTAATTTTTTCCATAGTAGCTAGTATGAGGCTGTGTTTTGGATTTGTGCTGGAAACACTGCTGATAACACAGGGATGTTTTCGTTATTGCTGGGCAGTGCTCACACAGAGCCAAGGCCCTTTCTGCTCCTCACCCCATCCCACCACTGGGCAGGCTGGGGGTGCACAAGGAGCTGGGAGGGGACACAGCCGGGACAGCTGACCCCAACTGACCAAAGAGATGTTCCAAATCACAGGACGTCATGCTCAGCAATATAAAGCTGGGGAAGAAGAAGGAAGTGGGACATTCAGGGTTATGGCGCTTGTCTTCCCAAGTCACTGTGACACATGATGGAGCCCTGCTGTCCTGGGGATGGCTGAACACCTGCCTGCCGATGGGAAGTGGTGAATGAATCCCTTGTTTTGCTTTGCTTGTATGCACAGCTTCTGCTTTACCTGTTAAACTGTCTTATCTCAACCCATGAGTTTTTGCACTTTTACCCTTCCAATTATCATCCCCATTCCACTGTGAGGGGGGAGTGAGCAGCTGTGTGGGGCTGAGTTGCTGGCTAGGGTTAAGCCACGGCAGACCCACATACACTTCCAAATACTAATGCTTTGTCATTTATGAGGCAATAATTTTTCGTGCATTTTGTTAGTTCTGGTATTATGAGGCATCTAGACTTCCAGTGTACAGATTTCTGCAGCGACATTTTTCTTTATCACAGTAATTAGTCAAATAATAAAGCCTCAAGGGGAGAAAGACCTTGGAATAGTGCAAGGGGACCACTGCCAAGTAAAGAATTTGGAAGAAAGAAGAGAAACACAGGTGGACAGGCTTGATAGCATGCGGAACAGGCATTTGAGAGGGAGGGAGAAAGAGATAGTTTTATTAGAAAGATAGCGTATCTAGGAGATCAAACCTATGGGACAGCTCTTTTCTTATCAAAACTGTACTTATAATCGTAAACAATGAGAAATGGGAAAGTGCTGAAAAAAAGGCCCATTGTAGTTCATTAGAAAAATGTTGTGCCAAAGTCTGGGCATTCCAGTCTTTTTAGTACCTTTATTGGACATAATATTTCCTGAGTTATAAAAATCTATATAATTTGCTATAGGCACTAATGCGTTCATGGGAACCCCTGAACATGAAAGATGAAAATGAGACTCAAGAAACTCTGTTTCTGAAACTTTGCTCAAGAAGGTAAACCAACTTTCATGAAGTAAGTCCATCAGGCTTTACGCGCTGTCAGGTCTGGAGGAATGAACTCAGTCATTCTCACACAAACTCTGTACAACAGATTTTAAATGAAGTGGATTCTATCACAAAAGCGAAGAAGAGTTTGGACAACGTTAGAAAAAGGTTACACAACCTCTACACCATCACTGAGACAGCTCTAAAAGCATCTGCTATCCCATCTGTCAGCACTGTGCAGGTTGGGGTAAATTATGGGTTTTATGGCTGGAAATTTTATGCAGTATTTGCCACAAAGTTAGCACTGGGATAGCGAGTCCATGGCTATGTTTCCTCTGTATGTCCATGTTGCCAAAGCAAATGAATCCCTAAGTAAGAGCTACAACAGGAAAGGCTACAAAATCAGTTTGTGGCTAGGAAGATGGAGTTTCTGTGGTAGAGTGGAGCATTAGGGATGTTATTCCTATTTTGTTTCTCTCTGGGAAGATGAAGCATGAATGTGGTTAGCTGAGATGGAGGGGGAGGCACAGCATCTGCGCCAAAGAGAAAAAGCAGAACACTGTCTTTGCTAAATAAACCATAGGAGGGCTGGAATAAGGAGACACACTTCAGGTGACTAATGTGTTTCTTCTCTGAATCTGACAGGATTGACTGTTCTGTCCTCTTGCTGTTTCAGTCTCTTTAAAAATTAACAACTATGAATAGAAGTAGATGAAAGACTGTAGCAAGAAGTTCCCTGGTTCAGATGAGCAGATTCATGGGTACGTTTTTACCTCTCTGCAGCTGAGGAAATATTGCTGATTCCTTTTAGATATAAATTTCTTTAAGTTGTATTTGTGGACCAAAAGGGGGCTTTTATTTTTATTTAAGCTCCCAGATAGTGTTTACCCTATGTATGGGTGTCAAAATAAATTTTGTGAAAACCCAGGGCTGTGGGATTCAGCATCTGGTTTTATTTGATCACCTAATGATAGATGATCTAAAAAACATGGAGTAGAGAGGTCTAGAGGAGCTCATGGAGACATAAAAAGGCTGTGAAAACAGCCAGGTTTTTTGCCTTCTATTCTTTACAGCAACTAGTGCAGTGGCCAAGGCCTTGTAAATATTTTTGTCATGCAAATAGTAATAGTGAGCTAAGGGCCTTTTCAGATGATGCCTCTTCGCTGTCTCTCAAGAAGCGCTCCAAAAGAAGGGACAGCAGCTGTGGAGCCACACAGCCTCTTAGATGGGATGCAAGAATGTAAAAACCCTCTAATGATCTGATGGACATAGTAGTGCAGTTTTCCTGTAGCTGGTTTTGCCAGATATTTTTCAGCTTTGTAGTTTAAAAGAATTTAAATGGCTTATGAGAATCCTGGAGGTCTTTCATGATGTGCTCTTGGAGAGTAGTAATCACTAGCATAGATAATAGGTTTCTATATGCAAAGAATTTGGATCCCAAGAAAACTATTTCACTTCCTATATGTCCTTTAAAGGCTGAGGGAAGAAAATTATCTTAATCTTTACACTTTTGTATATGATCTTTCAGGGTTTCCTTTTCAAAATTCCCTGCTTTTTAAGCATTTGTCTCCCCACAAAGGACTTCATTATTTTTTATTGTGATATGAATATAGTTAAAAATAACATATAGTTTGAGAGAATTCCTAACATATTTCTGTCTCTAATAACACACAAGACAGTTCCTTTGGAGGATGAAGACAGGAGTGTTTATCTTCTCTTTATGTTTGCATATAAAGGCTTTATTGACAGAGTTTGGTTTTTTTAATTCAAATGTTTGTATTCAGCAGCTTGCTTTCTGAGTCTGTGTAGCAATGCGGTGTGAATTGTAATGAAGGAATTGCTAAACTGAATAAATCTTTGGGTCACCAGCACAAAAGTAATGACCTAAAAATCCACTGTACCAGTTGCAGAGTATGAGTTAATATGAGTTAGAAAGTAAGCAACCTTGTGTTTCGAGATATCAACTTAGGCTTTTCAGTCAACTGATCAGGTAGAGACCCAGACTGTGATTATGGTGTTACTTAAATCTGACATTCCCAATTGCCACAGCTACTTGATCTCCCTGACTCCATTGTGCTGACACTACCACTTGTGTGATCACTTGGTGAGCTGCATCCCTTCTCTCAAGGGATGGGAACAGGATGCTTGTTTGGATGTCTGGGTGGATGCTCCTCTTCAGCAGCATCCTGGACTGATTAAAGTGGCTATGTAACCATGGCTTCATGTTCTTAGGGCCAAGGATCTGTAAGTCAATTACCAAATAACCTATTTCACAGTTCATTTTACTGCGTTCATTTGCAAACAGAGGAAAAATCTTCAGCCAAGTGGAATTTCCAGTTTTAATCAGGTTTCCATGCAGCTGTACTCCTGAATGCATCTCTGTACTAAGTAGGTTCAAACATCAAAACCAGCTGTATTGGCCATGGTAAGGCTGTGAAAACAGCTATTCACTGTTACTTTTTGCAGATATTTGCAAATCTTGCTTAACTTCACTTGGTGAGGTGAAAATTTCTTTTTCTTGTTAAACTCCAGTTCCCTTGTTTGTCCTGTAAAGTTATTTGTAGTTCCATAGATCTGAAAATTGGAAGGGTCCATTATAATCTTGTAGTCTGACCTTCTGCATAACACAGGCCAGATTTCCCCCAGTAATTCCAATATTGTCCCTGTAACTAATGCAGTGTAGGAAGCTATTCTGGTTTAGTTTGCACTTGTATTTTCAGTATTTGAAGGCATGTCTAAAGTCAAACTGTGTTGGCTAAATTATATCCTGTCTCATCATTTTAAAGTGCTGGGACTACACATCTAGAACTTTTTTAGTTCTGTTTGGTTTTCGTTTGTTCTTACTGTCACACACTTTATCTCTGAATGGTAAGGCCAGATGAACATGATTTTAGGTTCCTTGTTTCCATCAAATTCGAGGATTGATGGCTAAATTATACATTCGTAGGTCTGACCCTACTTATTTTGTCTCTCAGAAACATAGATTTGCTAAAATATTTCTTAGTGCTTAGCCTGGGAAAAAATACGTTCATATGCAGTCTTACTCTGACTTTGAGCATCAGATTGAGACCACAGAAATCTACTCTAGGACTGATTCAAAGGCAGAAATTAGTCTCAGCTATTGTCTCAAAAGCCAATAACTTCCTTGTACTTTAATTTCCTTAGTGGTTAGAAAGAAACATGAATTTTTGGCTAACCTAGTTGTATCTGAGTGTCTTGGTTTGCAAGGGCTATAGTAAACTGACATTGCTTTTATCAGTGATTTAAATCATAAATGGTTATCTGTCTTTCAGGAAAAATATATTAAGTTGTTTTGTATGGAACTAAAATCTTTTTGACTGAGCAAGCTCCTTTGGCCTTTTTTTATGAAAAATCGTAATTTCTACAGGTAGAGCTACTTGGTGTATATGTGTGCTAGAAATGGGGCAGGGATTTAGTAGGAGAAAACACAATTTTAGTGGTTTAGTTGGCTTCATAATTTGGAAGATATTTGGTGGTGTTGACATAGGCATTGAAATTCAACATCTGATCAGCAAACCTGACTATAATTCATTTGAGACAAAAATTCAGAAGACAGGTCGGAACATCAGTCAGCCACCAACTGCTGAAATGGCAAACAAGCCTATCATTAATTCTGTAAATAAGTGCTGCCTGTCACAGGCATATCAGAGAGACAGCTATAAAATAAGTACTGTATTAAGCTAAAAAGAAACTGTGAGGACAAAAGCACATTGCAAAGATTAAATAAATCCACAGCTCAAATATTTTAGAGAATGACAATTAAGGTAACAACTGCAATTGTAATGCACCTTATGTATATTATGAACTTTGGACTGCAAGCTGAAATCATGCAGAAGAATATGATATAACTGATTTATTTTTCTGCTAAGTATATCTTCTTTTGCAAGGATATGTAATAATAATGTTGTTATCCTGATTTTTTGTGTTGAAATCTCATGTTCTTGTTCGCTTTTTGTTTCTCGTCGCCTCTTTCTGATATGTTAACTCTTAATTACTGATTTTTAATTATCAAAATTATTCTTTCATTTTAAGTTCCTGAGTCCAGCCTCTGTTGCAAAAGGAGGAACTGGATTCAGTAGTGCAGAACACAAGTGTTGCTGCCAGTGATGAATCAGGTCTCGCATAGAATAATTAAAATTGTAATTAGTACAAAATGTAATCTCAACCTGTCTATTCATCTGAAGTAGTGTATAAGAGGAAATTTAGATTTCATTTACTTGAAAGGTAGTAGAATTTTAATGAAATTTTTGAAGAATTTTTCATGAGGTCAAAACTGTTCCATATTTTCTTTGTAAAGCTGTAGCATAAAGTATGAAGTATGAAAACTTCAGTAAGCACAAATTTGGAAATTGTCTAGAGGAAGATCCATCATTTGTAAAAAGTCCTGGATAACTTTGAAGAATGGAGTGATAAATTAGGTTAAAATGCAGTAATGCATGAGCGTCACGTATATGGGAAAGTAATGACTATTTCTTCTAGAGATGGAGGCTTTTCAGTTGCAAATGGTTCAGTAGATCAAGGAGATAATTTTGATAAAAGAATGACCAGAGCTGTCAGGATGGTGCAGTTGTTGGAACACTACATATAATTTTGGAATACATTAGGGAAGGTGTTTCCGGACAAATTAGAAAAGTATCAATATTGTTGCTTAAAAGCCTACTCAAGTTTTACAGCTTCAAAACCAGTTAGTATTGGAATGGGTCTATAGAAGAGATGGGCTCATAGAGTAGAAAAGAGGAGAAGACTGAAAGAGGAAACTTCTAGAAGGACAGAGAAGTCTCATCCATCCTGCATAATGAAGTATGATAGAAGGGTTGTATGTGTTTAGGATTAGCTAGATGTCCAGAAATTTCAGGACCATGTGGGATCAACATATCTAGGTAAAATTTATAGCTCATGCACAAGAAGTGCAGTATGTTTTGATCCATATCCATCTATGTGAAATGAGGAGCTGCTGCATTTGTAACATTCAGCATAATTACATACCCTATGTGAAATTCTGGACAGAAATATGGCAATCCTGCTTTTGCTCCAGAGCAACCTTAGTTGATCTTACCAGTGGCGTATTTTTTTCCCCTGCTTTTTATCAAAGTACCTACAAACTGTGTACAAGAACAAATTATAGCTTGATATTACCTCCAAGAAGAGAAATAAAAGAAAGAAACCAGATATGAATGAAAAAAGGACCTTTTCAAGTGAACCTTTGAATTCCACCCCAGGGTTATCTGTCTTTATCATCAAAGGAAAAAAGAGTCCACTTTCTTCTTTCGTTTTCTTTAACAGTAGGATGTCAAATTATAGATCTGTGTGAAAAAAATATATCAGAGCATCTAATTTTAACAAGCTTTCTATCTTACAGTCTTTTTTGTGGTAGAGGTTAAGGCATTTTGGTATTTCATTAATAAATATGTCTTTTTATTATAAATTACTGTGCAGACACTATTTAGTCTGCTGACAATAACTGTATTCTTTGTTACAAATACTGTAGGTTCACTATATAACCTATACCTCCAGTAACCTGCATCTCAGAAATTACTGGGACTTGAAGATTAATTTATTGGTAAGTCACGCCACATTACAGAAGTCTGTGGGGTATATTGGGGTATGAGAAGCAAGTAACAGAAGACTGGGGTAAATTTGTCTTTGTAGACTGCATATAGAAGTATTTGATATGCTGCTGAATTACATGCAACTTTTGAACCATTCAAGTGAAAATATAGTACTTTATCTCAATAAAATATAGTATGAATTTTCATTCATCACAATATGCTGCAAATACAGACATCAATCATGTAATCATATATGATTTTTCAAATAATTTTCTTATTTGAGTCAACAGAAACTACTGTTGATGTAAAATTAAACTCATGGATAGTTAAGCTTAGGGTTAAGTCTCATTTGCCCTGCTCATTCAGGTTGCTATGGCTTTCTGAAATCTCATTGTGTTGAAGAAATATGACTTCAAAGGAGTTTGGCTAGAACTGAGAGAGAAAGTAACTTCTCTATGCCTTGAAAAGTTAAGATTTATAAACCGGATTTTATTTCTAAAACGCCAACAAAAATGACTCTCAGAATTTTCACAAGTTCCTATTGAAAAAAATGAAGCAGTCTTTGCTTGTAATGGGAAATTTTGTTTCAATATCAAATTGCAAATGACTTTTTTGAGAATTAACTAGTTTTTTTAACTGGAAAATCATGGGAAAAAATAGAAGTGTCTTATTTCCAGCAGTTTCCAACAGTCTACATCTCAAAGTTACTTTAAGCAGAAATTTATATCAAAGCTTTAAAGTGTTGCAGGCTTTTCCAATGTGTAGTTATGAGGAAGCAAAAGATAGAGCAGTAGTGATATGGATTTTGACTTGATAAGCCGTAACCTGACTAATAAGGACTAGTGGTGAATTTTGTCATTAAGCTATTTTCAATAGGGAAGCAAAGTAAGGAAAAAACATACCAGAGTATTTAAGTGAAGTGAGAAGCCAGGTTAATGGAAAGAATACTGCTTGGGCTCCATTCAGAATAGCTGATAAGAAACTAGCATGCTCGAAGTGGAGCAGACAGCTGTGCAGCCTAGGGATGGAGAGAACTGCTCATGTGGTGCGCAGGATCTGTGCTGGTTTAGCTTTCTCTTCAGAGTTCATGCAGTTCATGAACTATATGATGGAAATCAACAGGAAGATTTAAATCTCACCCTTAGTTTTGTTGGTTACCTGTTTCCCATCTTGCAGCATAATAAAGTATCCATAATTAACTAAAATCTTAAATTATAACTTCGAGATAACCTTGTGTACAATATTTCTAAAAGTATTTTTCTAAAAAGTATTGTTCCTTCCTAATACTAAAGACCTAAAGATAAATTTTATATATCCAGTGAGCTATAGGAAATTAATTTTTACAGAAGTATTTTACAATGGATATTATTCACTAATTTATCACTATTATTGCTGTTACTTTTTCACCTTAGATTTTACATTCCTTGAAAAGTATATAGCAAAATCATTTTTCTGCATTTAAATGAGGTGTTTGCTTGACTGGTAAATTTTCCAGTACTTATAGATCAGTAGTCCAATGTAAATTTAAAATTTGTCATGTTTAAAGGAAGTGTTAGTCACATTTTAAATTTTTATTCATTATGCTATGGCTTCATAAATTATAATGGGTCAAAACATTTATTATTATTATTATTAGAAGTTATACACATAACCAGCCATAGTAACATTGTGAATATTTAACAAATAGCAACAGGAAGTTTTGTTATTATGGTTGTTAACTGAGATTTTAGCAAGCTGTTTGCCAGATGAATTCGCTAACAGTTCATACCAAGGTTACCTGAGTGCTCCAAATGTATATTCGTAATATATTAACTTTGTTATAAACTATTTACAAATGAATTCTCAGTATAAAATGAAATTAAATATTTCAGAATTCAGGAAGAAAACCAAGGAACAGCAATATATGCTGCTGTCTCCCTTTAAAAAGCTGGGCAGTTGGGAGAACTTTATTAGCAATTTTTCATGGCTCTGCAAAACTCTCCCACAGAGGGAGAGCTCTGTGCATCTCAAAGCCAAGGTTTTTTTGCTGTTAGAGATCTGATACTCATCTCTTCTACTTGAAAGCTTCTGTTTCTTCTCCATTCTGAACTAGTTTGATTCCTCCTCAGTGGTTTTGCCAGACCACTCCGTCCTGTTCCTGTCTCCTGATTCATGTGGAGGTTAACTCTGGATGTAGAACTTACTGATAAATTCTGCCAGCATGTTTATATTCAAAACACTCCACCTCACAGTTTTTGTCACTGAGAGCAGTAGCACTCTGTTTGAACTTCTCCACTGTGATCAAATAGGACAATTATCTACTCTTCAATTTAAACTTCAGTATTTTGAAGCTCATCACCATCTTAGAAAGGAATGAATCAAGGTTCAGGCTGAGCAAATTGTATTATCACTTATTTATAGCGTGACGTGTCCCCTAGTCTCCTCTAATGCTGTTTTGCTGTTTGCAGTAAATTTTCAGTGTTTTGACGTCATTTTGGGTGATTTATTTTGTTAAGGTAGTTCTGAAATTCAACTGCAATGTGCAAATTTGTAGCTACTTATTCATAAGGAGCATTGTTTTTTCACAGGTGAAAATTATGTCTCATAGCTTTAAAGCTACACTCTTAAAGAAGCTCAGTTAAGAGGAAAAAGTCCTGTTTGGTTTTTTAATTAATATTGTGCAAAACACTTTACTGGAAACACTTTAATAGAATTAATAGAACATAGAAAACAAGATGTATCTTCAGAATAGCAGTGCTTATATTTGCACTTCCACATAATCTGTTATTTATAAGAATTTAGAATGGGAATTTTAGTAAGTAAATATTAAATTTAATAGTAAATATTAAATAGTTTGGATATGATATTGATCTCAGTTTCATGCAATTTCCATTGATTATTTTTCTGCTAAACTACAGAAATATTTCCATAAGCATAATTTTACGTAAGCTGGTGATTAATGGTAGATTTTCTATCATAATGTGACAAAAATTCTTTACATTCTAAGTTAGTGTCAGAATTTATAGAGGCTAAACTGAATGCTTATTACAACCGTGACTTGACTTAATGCAGTAAGTCCATAGATACAGTGCCACATTAGGGCACAAGGTGCTTCTGAGTAGGCTTTTAATGAAAAAGATTAATTCTTAAGATAGCACTCTTATGCTAGCATTTCCATGTCTAAATTTCATGGGTATTTTTAACCTCCAACACATCTACAAATATTTGACTGTGTAATAAAGTCATATTTACAGGGCATCTCTATTGCATTCTTTCTTCTGGGTAAAATGTACCACTACGTGAAGCTACTGAAATTTTGTTCACTTTGATTTGTTTCATCTTGTAAAGGACAAAACTTCATATCTGGTACATAATCTGAAAGTTTATGAATCAATGTACTAGATGCAATATGGTCTCAGGAAAGCTTGGCTGAGGAACGTATTTCTTATTTTTCTTTTTATTTATGTGTTTCTTCAGTGTTAGAGACCATACTTAAAGATTTCTTTAGGTGTCTCTTTTTACCATTTATCTGAATATATTTCTTGGTCATTATTTCAGATGTTATTTAAGGAATGAACTCAGTCATGATATATGCTGTGGTAACTCTTATCTTGCTTTATTTTTGAGAGCTCAGTGTAAAATTTTGCTTGTTTTGGTTTTAGCTATAATGCCAAAGTTAGCATCTTGATATTTACTTTCATAATGTACTTTGTGTGAAACTTTCTTGTAGAGCCTTTTGAGAATTTTGCATCTTCATTTACCAAGTCATTTTTATTGATGGGAAATGCACTGCTCTTTCTCACTGTAGCTGCACTGAAGACTCTATGGCTTACCTGTTAGAAGCTGTTCCTGCCGCCTCCTTCCTTCCCTAGTGAAATTGGGATAACAGGACTACCCTACGTAGCTGACATAATTTCTAATTATGTCTCCTGTGACCTTTATTCTTTCTACTTCTACCAGTGGACTTGTGTCTCTCAGAGAAAAACAGAATCTGTAATCTTAAATGAAGCCTTGTCTTTTCATTAAAAGAGTAAGAGATATTTACATTGAAAAATGATACCTTTAGCCCAGTAAGTCTAATCAAAGGGAACATAAGGAAGTTAGCTTTCAGCAAGCTAATGGGTGAGTGTTTACCCTCATTTCAGTTCCTATTTATATCTCACTGTCCTTGACTTTGGGCATTTTGCCTAACCTCCCTTTGCTGCAGTCTCTGATGTGTGACTAGGGAAATATAGAGTGCTTCCAGACCTGATGTTTCTGTCTGTCTCTTCCTGGACTTGTGTAAGCTTTCTTCCCAATTAGATCAGAATTGGAGTTAGGAGCTGGAAGAGCCACTGAATTCAGACACTATTCAGATGTTTACGGATACAGATTTACACTGTCTCTTCACAATAACAGTATCTCCAAACAAACCGAAACCAGTTGTTTTTTATGTTTGCTACTGCCTTCATCTACACAGCAGGTTAACAACTTCTTCAATGATCTTTCTTTCAAAAGAAGCGTGGCCAGCAGGTCAGGGGAGGCAATTCTGCCCCACTACTCCGCTCTGGCGCTCTGGTGAGACCCCACCTGCAGTACTGCGTTCAGCTCTGGAGTCCTCAGCACAAGAGACATGGACCTGCTGGAGCAAGTCCAAAGAAGGGCCAGAAAAATGATCAGGGGGCTGGAGCACCTCTCGTATGAGGATAAGCTGAGAGAGCTGGGGTTGTTCAGCCTGGAGAAGAGAAGGCTCCAGGAAGACCTTAGTGCTTTCACCTTTCGGTCCTTCAAGTGGGCCTGTAAGACAGATGGGGGCAATCATTTTAGCAGGGCCTGTTATGATAGGACAAGGGGTAATGGTTTTAAACTAAAAGAGGGCAGATTTAGACAAGGTGTAAGGAAAAAATTTTTTACAATGAGGGTGGTGGAACACTGGAACATGTTGCTCAGAGAGGTGGTAGAAGCCCTATCCCTGGAAATATTCAAGGTCAGGTTGGACGGAGCTCTGAGCAACCTGATCCAGCTAAAGATGTCCCTGCTCACTGCAGGGAGCTGGACTAGATGACCTTTAAGGTCCATTCCAACCCACACTATTCTATGATTCTATGGTGCAGTATTTGATGTAAACTCATAAGTGTCTAGGTCACTTTTTTTTTTACACACACCCTCAACCAACAAAAGCATACTCATGCTGTAGAGAGTATTGACACAAAGGGATACTAGCCATCTGTCTTACATGTCTTGCACAGTGAGTAGAGAGAGCTCTAGGCCCATAGCCTAGATCCTCCAAATAACTCTACTCTGGTTCAGTTCCTCCAATGTCTGTATAGGGATTTTGACTCTAAAGCACCAAAATTAACAGCCTAAAATTAACCCTTGCCTCCCCATGTTTTGGTTTGTAATTCTGCTGAACTTTACTGAACTGTTTAATAAATTGTATCTGGAATGTCAATGCTTTTGCCAGATGCACATATTAAGTGGAAACTGCCCATATTTAGATTCACTCACCAAGCAGAAGCTCAATAATTTCATACTCCAGGGATCCTCAAAAGAAAGTTTTTGAGTCAGGAATATACTGAGAATGAGCAGTGTTTGATGTCCATTAGTCATTGTATGCCTGCTTACGTTTATGTCTGGTGTCTCTTTGCTGTCTACTGTACTTCTGCTGTCCTACCTTTCAGATACTCTTTAACATAATCTGACAGTTTCTGTTTTCTTCTGTTCTGTGAGCAATTTCCTTTAAATCTTCAACAGTATCAATATACTCAGCATTTTTAATTTTATCAGTTCAAGAGGATGAGTAATTTCTAGGGCACTAGTAAACTCCCCCCCTCCCTTTTTCTTTATTAGTAATCTTCCAGATACATTGAATAACATTCAAAACATGGCTTGTCTCCACTTACTGAAACGAAATTCATGGAAGCACTTCCTGTTCCTACGAGAAATAAAATTACTGACGCTGAGCTAAATGTTTGATATCATTGACTACAGGGTTAAAATCCTACTTCCTTGATGTAAATAGTTTTTACCCAAGGTTTAGTCTTTTTATACTTCAGAAATTGCAGGTTTGCTCTAAGTATTATCATAATTGTAATTAATAATAATAAAGTGGTAACTAAATTTGCAGTCCTGAAGTGCCTATTTTCAGTAAAGGTAAAGGCAAAGTTCGAGAAAAATGTTTTTTCTTGCAAGAATGATTACAAAATCTGAACAAAAATATTGCTGAACGAATTTCCCTGTATGAGTTATTTATCCCATAGACTCAGTAGTTTGTAAGGCTAATATCTCCATTATTTTATGAGTCTGTGTTCTGCAGCACCCATAATCCAATACTGTTTTTTTTTTTTTTTCTGCCTTAGGGACCTTTTGAAAATTTGAATACCTTGGTTATGTTTCTCCTGAGCTTTTTTAACTTCTGTGACAAAACTGTAACCTTTACTAGGAACCATTTTTTATAAGAACTTTTCAAATAGCAAAGCAGGAATGTTCTTTGCTCCAAAAAAATTGTCTTTCAAAGGAAAGAAATTTCAATTAGGCTGTTTCTGGTTCTGGAGTTAGTTGGAGGTCTCCATACTGTACCCCAGCATCTGTGGAGATATGCCCTTTCAAGAAGAGCTATGTTTGGTTTTGTATCTATACTGTCTTTTCTGGTCTGTACCATTTTACAGTTGACTCAATGATCTTAAAGGTCTTTTGCAACCTAAATAATTCTGTGATTCTATGACCTAATGAGGCTAATTAGAATTGCTGTTTTTATTTATAATAAACATTATGTATACATGGCACCAAAAAGAAGTACGTGTGTTTTCCCAAAGAAAAGGAGAGAGAAAATCCAGTGCAGACTGAATTGTCCTTTTCTGTGTACAGTTGCGAGAGCAGAGGAGTGTAGCTGAGGAATTGATTTGTAAATCCTTGATTCTGCCCTGTCAGATCTCTGTATAAGCCACAACTGCAACTGCAAAAGAAGAGGCATATGCGGAGCACAGACTGTGAAAATGTTGTCATTGAATGAAAATTTATCAGAGCACTTCTTTAGTTAGTTAACTTAGCTCATCAAAATGGGGGTTATTCCCTTCTTGGACAGCATTGTCATAGTATAATGATATGACACTGGGGATAATAGATAGTCCCTTTTTGTTATCACAGTTACTTCCAAATGGATCTTGTCATTTGGACATCTGAATAAGTATAATTGGAAAACCAAATATAATGACTTGTTATACAGTTAGAGGCCACAAAAGTGCACTTGTAGCTGTTTTTGCTTTGCAAATTATGCCTGTTAAAAGGGCAGCACTTTTTAGTGACAGCTAAAAATCAAATCCTATCTCATCATTGGAACCATCATTTCTTCTTGCTGGGTTAAGACAGTGGGAATTACCCTAAATCTGTCTTCGTGAGGCAATTGTCCACAACACTTACCATGACAGGAACCTCACTAGGCTAAGATTAAAACTGGAGAATCTACTTAGAGGAAGGAGGAATCAATATAATGTATATCTTATCTTCTGTATGCACTCCCCCCCATATATGTAAGACTGACTGTGTCTCTGAGATGACAGCATTGTCACTGAAACTATTAAACAGCATTTTCAAACCAGTACAGTTCCAAAACATGTGCTGGGAATAGTGTCTACACTAAACCCTTCTTCTGTAAAGGGCAGGATTTACAGAAGGTGCAATACAGATTCAGATACGAATGTTCAAATTCCATGGATTGAATGAGGGTTTTGAGTTTTTTTCCCCTGATGATTTTCTTCATTTGGCTTCCAGGTTTCTGAGCCACTCAGATTATGTTTCAAGGTTGATTTTTTTGGTGAACATTAAAGCCAGACATTGTTTCAAGAAAAGAAAGGTGAAAGGTGAGAGTCATTCATGGGGCCTTCGTTGCCAGTGGTGGGTCTTTTAAAGAAAAATAACAAATAGCACAATGTCTTTCAAGAAGTTCTACATAGCGCAGGCTTGTATAGCACAGTTTGACCCTGGGTTAAGAGTCTAACCTAGCAATCAGTAAGTCAGTACTTCTACCTGACACAGATAAGGGTGTCTTACAGGGACACCAGCACCTGGAAGCAGCTTGTGCTGGCTGTGCTAATTAGCCCCTCACTGCTGTATTTATCCTGCAGCAAGTTTCAGGGCTTGCTTTTTTGTGGATGGCTCAGGCACCTCTGCACCAGTCTGCACTGCACTGTAGATGTACAAAGGCAACTGCAGATCCTAAGTTAAAAGTGGAGATAAAGCAAATATCCTTGCTGAGAGTGGCATACGTGCTTACAGGATTTGGTTGTCACTTGACTTGGTACATGGAAGGTCAGTTTGGTACACTTTGTTTCTTCCCACTTCTGTTTTCTCTCCCTCTGTGTCTATGAAGTAATTTTGTGCTATCTCTGGATTTACCTTTAGAAAACTGGAACTTCTGAGTTGCATCACTAAGCAACACAGTTTTCCTTGGTGCATTTTATTCAAGAATGCTAATAGTATTCCAGGCTTCATGCATCCGATTTGCTAGAAATGCCTGCAAAGGGTAGATGTGTTACCCTGTTGTCAGCTGAATCTGGCTTGACTCAGTTAGTTTGGAGATAAAATTATGTTAATGAGATGGACTTGCACAGACAGAAGAGCCTGTGGGTGAAGATGTAGGGTTTTAATAGGTTAGAGTCTTCAGCTGTTCTCTGAGAATACTTTTTTCCTGTAAAAATGATTTGAATAGAGAATTGTCCATGTATTTTGTAAATATATGAAAATGTTTTTGAATTTATAGAAGGAATCTTGAAGTGTAAATCTATAGTTCATTTAGCTGAAAAATTATATAGAGATTGTAAATAATTTATGTAAAATCCTAATGAACTTCTCTGTTATTGTTACCTTTGTTCCCCATTTAAAGGCTCACTCTGGTTCCGCATCCTGCCCCTTTCTTCTTGCTGTAAACAGAGTCTTTCAGAAATATAAATACCTATTTTTCCCTCCAGATCTGTCAGTAAAGGGCTGAAATTCCATTTCCTGCTACAGACTCACTTAATCTTCACATTCTCTGTTATCTTTAACTCTTTCCTCTTCCTCTCAACTGATCTCTGATTTTATTTATTTTTTTTTATTTAAGGGGTGGATTTCCCCTGCTTTTCACAGCTGTGGTTGCCACATAATGTTTCCTTTCATCTGTACATTTCAAGGTCATCCTCTGCTCATTTCTGAGTTCCGGTGAAAGCTTTGCAATGTGATCAAGTATTACTTGTCCATGTAAATGCCGACTCTGCCAAACAGAGGATAAACCGACACAGATTTTACAACTCAGCAATCATCTCCCTTTTGGATGTGACATTCATGTTGAGAAGGTGAATCTGTGTAAGCAGCAAAGGCAGGCTGTGAGGACCAGTACTGGGGGAAAAGAAGATATCAGTGTGGCATTTCTGCAGAAACTAGATTCAGTTGGTGTTAGAATAATAATGAGGAAGAATAAACAGAGAGAATTCACCACCTCAGTCCTGCCAAATTAGGGTAAATTGCCTCTTCTGGACCGTAGTTTACATGCACCACTGCTGATATGTCATGTGTTACAGAAAGGAGTATGTTGAGAAGATGTTATAGAGTTGAACAGAGTGAAGTGTCTGTGTTTTGCTTAATCTCCCTGCCTTGGTACCTCCAGAAACACAACAGAGCTAACCTAAACAGATTAAAAACTGTTTGAGGAAAAAACTTCTTGAAATGGTTATCATTTGTTTTGTACAGAATCACAGAATCACAGAATGGTTTGGATTGGAAGGGACCTCTGGAGATCATCTAGTCCAGCCCCCCTGCTAAAGCAGGTTCACCCAGAGCAGGCTGCATAGGACTGCATCCAGGTGGGTTTTGAGTACCTCCAGGGCAGGAGACTCCACAGCATCCCTGGGCAGCCTGTTCCAGTGCTCTGCCACCCTCAGAGTAAAGAAGTTTTTCCTTATGTTGAGGTGGAACTTCCTGTGCTCCAGTTTGTGCCTGTTGTTGTCCGGTCACTGGGCACCACTGAAAAGAGCCTGGCCCCATCCTCTTGACACCTGCCCTTTAGATATTTATGTGTTGATAAGGTCCCCTCTCGGTCTTCTCTTCTCCAGGCTAAACAGACCCAGGTCTCTCAGCCTTTCGTAGTAGGAGAGATGTTCTAGTCCCCACATCATCTTTGTGGCCCTCCACTGGACTCTCTCCAGTAGTTCCCTGTCCCTCTTGAACTGGGGGGCCCAGAACTGGACACAGTACTTTAGATGCATCCTCACCAGGGCAGAATAGAGGGGAAGGAGAATCTCCCTTGATCTGCTGGCCACACTCTTCTTAATGCCACCCCAGGATACCATTGGCCTTCTTGGCCACAAGGGCACATTGCTGGCTTATGGTTAACTTGCTGCCCACCAGAACTCCCAGGTCCTTCTCCGCAGAGCTGCTCACCAACAGGTCAGCCCGTAACCTGTACTGGTGCCTGGGGTTATTCCTCCCCAAGTGCAGGACCCTACACTTGCCCTTATTGAACCTCATTAGGTTCCTCTCTGCCCAGCTCTCCAGCCTGTCCGGGTCTCACTGAATGGCAGCACAGCATTCTGGTGTGTCAGCTGTTCCTCCCAGTTTTGTGTCATCAGCAAACTTGCTGAGAGTGCACTGTATCCCTTCATCCAGGTCATTGATGAATATATTGAACAAAACGACCCAGTACTGACCCGTGGGGAGCACCACTAGTCGTAGGCCTCCAACTAAACTCAGCACCACAGATCACAACCTTCTGAGCTCTGTCCTCCAGCCAGTTCTCAATCCACCTTACTGTCCACTCATCTATCCCACACTTCCTAAGCTTACCTATGAGGATGTGTTGGGAGACAGTGTCAAAAGCTTTGCTAAAGTCAAGGTAGACAACATCCACTGCTTTCCCCTCATCCACCCAGCCAGTCATGCCATCATAGAAGGCAATCAGGTTGTTCAGGCATGATTTACCCTTGATGAATCCATGCTGACTACTCCTGATAATCTTCTTTTCCTCCACCTGTTTAGAGACAGCAGCCAGAATGAGCTGTTCCATCACCTTTCCGGGAATGGAGGTGAGGCTGACTGGTCTGTAGTTACCCAGATCCTCCTTCTTGCCCTTTGTGAAGTCCAGAGTGACATTGGCTTTCCTCCAGTCCTCAGACACCTTTCCTATCCTCCAGGACCTGTCAAAGATGATGGAGAACGGCTTAGCAATAACATCTGCCAGCTCACTCAGCACTCTCAGGTGCATCCCATTGGGGCCCATGGATTTGTGACTGTCCAGTCTGGCTAAGAGGTCCCCAACCCAATCCTTCTTGACCAAGGGGCAGTCTTCCTTCCTCCAGACTTCCTCTCCTACCTCCAAGGTCTGGGATTCCTGAGGACCAGCCTTAGCAGTAAAGACTGAGGTGAAGAAGGCATTCAGTAACTCCGTCTTCTCCATATCCTCCGTCACCAGGGCACCTGCCTCGTTCAGCAGGGAGGCCACGTTTTCCGTGGTCTTCCTTTTGCTACTGATACAACTCTAGGCAGACTCATATGTGATGCCTAAAGAGGTACGAAAAGGCTTTTACTGCGGTAGAGCTGTTGTGTCATCTGTTATTCTTGCCACTCTTGATATTGGAGGGAAAATTTTATTGTAATATTCCCTTTGATATGAGAGGGAAATTAGCACAATTATTTGAAATAGGATTGAGTAAAATATTATTTTTTCTACGTTGTATCTTGCTTGCATTACTAGCAGTTGCCAGGGAAACCTAAGGAGCTCTAAACTCTTCTGCTAGAAAGGTGGCTATGGTTATAAACAAGGTCATTTAAAACTGTGCCTGGGACCTGCCATGGATTCTGCACCATGTCCTGGTGCCCTTCTACATGCTTAAGTGCAATTAGATACAAAATGTTTATCTCTGCCAGTATTAAATGTGGGGTTTTTACAGTAAACAAAAAAAACCCGAATTATTCTGGTTTACCTCAAGAGGAAATACTGTACACCAAGTGTGAAGTTTGCCTCTCTGGATTGTCACATCACTCTGGAGTCTTCTGTTATAATGCAGGATCTGTTAGTCTGCTATGCTTTCCCTGGGGAAACTGGATACCAGTCAGTAGTTCTACTAACCTTTTAATATGATAGCAAAGTAAATTGTAGCTCTCTCTGTACATGAGGTGTAACCATTTTCCAAGAGGTTAAGCTTGGCTAACTGTTTGCCTTTCATCTATAAGGGTGCTGTTTCTTATGTTTTACAAAGTGTCTCACCCCTGTCAGGCACAGCTGTCAACCTTTACACATCCATCATCAGGCTTTTGGGAAAAAATGCTGAAGTTTGTACATAAATCTTTTTAAGGAACAGATGCTTATGAACTTTCTCTCACGTTGAATTTACAGGACTGACATTTATTACCTTACTGATTTCAGTGAAAGCCTATGAGGGAAATTGATTTACTATAAAGAAAGGTAATAATAGCTTGATTAAAATCATTTTCAGCTTCAAAGGACCTTCATGTCCTTCTGCATTAAATAATGATCATAAAATCAATTTGTATATTTCTGATTCTCTTTTTACCTTTTCTGAAGGTGATGTCCTTTGCAAAGGACACATTATTCATGGTGCTTTATTGCTTTGAATAGCACTTCCATTCCTTGTTTGGTTGAATGTTTTTAGTCCCAAGCCCAAATACATTCAGGCTGCTAAGACAGTCAGAGGCAATTAACAACTATGCTTCTTCCAGAAAGTGCCACAGACCATACACGGATTTTTGGTCCTTAAACAAGCTGTTTCTGGCTGTCACCAATCCCACATATCTTACCCTTTACAACTTACTCTTGTATTTGATTTTTGTGTTTTTAGCACAGGGGGACAAATCCGATGCTCAGAGAAGTAGCAGTTGCAAGCATATCTGTGACTGCTCGTGCTGTTCAGGAGTGACCCAAGTGTGTGCAGACGTGTCTAGCTACCTCACTACTAGTTCTCCCAGATATTGTTGACAGCATATCCTGACATTTGGGAAGGTGTGTTGCAAACACTGAACTCCATGCTCTTCAGCCTCTGAGGCAGCTTGTTTAAAAGGAGCTCTGTCTAGAAGAAAAAGTGTTGTTGACACATTCTATGTGCAGCATTTGAATTTCTCAGCCTAGGGAGATGAAAAGAATTACCTGCAGGCATCAACGGGTTTTATTAATTAGAATAAAATGGTTGGATTTGAAATTTGTGCCTTTATTGGGACAGTAAAAGGATGGATTTTTAACTGTGTTTCAGTTGATGCCAGTCATCAGTGTTGTATCTCAGCATTTCCCACTTGGGAAATATCTTCAAAAGGCAGGTAAGTGTTTTTAGCTACTTGTTACAGAATGGTGAAAACTAGTTAGAGAAGATTTTGGTGTGACCAAGATGATAGGGATAAGCCACAGTCCTTTGGTTCCCCAGTGTGAGTATTTGACATTTGACCAGCAGTGAAGCAGTAGACACTATTTCAGAGAGCAGTGGCTGGCAGAGAAAAAACTTTTCACAGAGATCTGAAAGCAAACCATTCTGTCACATAAAGTTCAAATGCAGACCTTGTAGAGCATAATACTCCTTTGTCTGAATTCCTGATACTTTAATTTTCAGCTATTTAGTACTTAAAGAAATGTGCACTGAAGCTTTCACCATCATGTGTTTTGATTCTCAGCTGCATGTTCCTGTGAATGAAGTAGTGCAATTTTATCTTTTTTTCACATGCATTTGGTTGTGCAGATAGATTACAAACTAAAAGTTACTGATTGTGATTAGGTGATATTTAAGTCTCAATATTGTTCTCATCAATCAGTTTTCTTTTCAGCATCAGATATTCATACATGTAGTCATTTCTTTGGCATTGTTATGCAGTGATTCTTTGATTATAAATGCCCCAAGAGTAAGGTGTTATATTAGGGAGCAGTTTACTTTAAGGACAGACATTCTTTTTTTTTCCCCTAGTTTGATTTTTTTAATGTCTCACAGTTTTCTTTGTCAACAGTTACAGCTAGGTGGTGACTACTGTGATACCCAATAGCCAAGACATGTGTTCATTACCACGTTAATTTATCATTAAATATAGTTTACAGATCCAAGCAAAACACTTATGGGAAACATAGTAACTATTAATGTACAAAAATATACTTTGGCTTAGTTTTGGACCTTATCCTCTCAACAGAGCTGTCAAAATAACAGATATTTGTCTACCAAATGTGCCTAAATGTCGTATTATTTGGTGAAGAACCAAGACCAAAGGGTTCCACCTAACATTTTTTCCTCACTGTTTGAAAAGCAGAAACCTAAAGGGACAACTTAATTGAAAAGGAAGGATATTTTCAAAATTAAAAGACAGCTTGGATTAAGAAATCAGTATATTTAATTCTAATAGACTCTCAGTCCACTTCAACTAAACACAGAGTGGTTCTCTTTGCCAGCACCAAAGGCGTTTTGTGATAAATTGCGTACATTTAGCCCATATCCAAGGCTAAACTATAACAGTTGCTCTGTCACCTATGACCCCTCACTAGCCAGGAAGGGGAACCAGGAAAAAGAGAGGAGACCTGTGGACTGAAGTGAAAACAGGTATAATGAAACAACACTAATACCAACAAAGGTATGGAGTTATACTCAGACAAATGAATATGCAACAGTCAGAATTGACAGGAGGAGAGTCCTCAGGAGCAGAGAGATGCCAGAGGAGGAGCAGGAAGAGGAGAGCCCCAAACCGGAGGAGCAGAAAACCCGCAGGAGCTCCCCTCCCTCAGCAAACCTCCCCCCCTTTATAATGACCATGACATTATGGTATGGGCTACCCCTGTAGCTCACTCAGGTTGGCTGCCCTGGCTGACTCAAAACTGCTGATGGCCTGCCTGGCGTGGCTGGGCTATGATTCTGTCTCAGCCAGGGTATAAATATATATAACCAGGACATGAATCTTGATATATACAAAATTTATTTAAAAAAAAATCCATCTATCAATTTTTGCTAAAATTACTGAGTTGTTCCACCTTGGCTATGATGTAGAATTTTGGCAGGAGAAGTTGGCTTCTTGCACTACAACTATGTCAGAATGCACTAAGTCAAATTCTGCCATCTGTCTTCTTGAGTACTAAGTTTATTATTTGCGTTTTTTGATTTTTGTCTGGTGATGTTGTAGAAGCTGAAGCATGTCCAGAGAAGTGGTGGACTCACCAGACCTGGAGGTGTTCAAAAAACATGTAGATGTAGGACTTCTAGAAATGGTTTAGTGGGCATGGTGGTATTAGGTCAATGATCGGACTTGATGATCTTAGAGGTCTCTTCCAACCTAATGATTCTATGATTCTATAGTCATATACCCATTAACATTTTTTTCCTCCACATGTAATCAGCTGCTCAGACACACACTAATCATGACCATACATCAAAGACATTGTCATTGCCGTGGTCTTCTCTGGACATGCCCCATTGGCCACTCTCACAGCTGTTTGGCCCTTTGGCCTGACCCTGCACAGCATTTCTTATTATAACATGAAGATTACTTTAATCTCATGTATAATTCAACTTCATGTCTGATTTAATTCTGTTGCCTGTCCTGTGACCTTTCATGACTACCACATATGCCAGTCTTTATTCTTTTCAAGAGGTCCAGTTCCAGGATCCCCAGTTGGCTAAATCTTTCTGGTAGGGGCTGCTTTGTGTACAGTGCCAGAGGAGTCTCTGAGGATCTGATGAGGGATATTTTATAGGGACTGTTTTGCTTGGACCTTGATTCTTCCCAATACAGATAAGTTGAAGGATTTAGTATGTATTTAGTGTTATTTTTATTACTACCAAGAATTGAGAAGGAGCAGGATTGAAATCAATGATGTTCTAGAGTGGGTCAAATATTGTGGCTTTTTTTTTTTCCTTCAAGAAAAAAGGAAAATTTAAGTACTTTGAGTATGAGGATCACTCTGGCTGGCATACTCCTTGTAATTTATTTGTCTCACTATTCCCTAAAAAGTCAATCATTAACTTTTACTAGAAACTCTTTGAGGTTAAAGATGATGATGCTGTATTTCTGGCATAATGGCAAAAATGTTCTCCTTTTGTCATCACGTGTGTCTTCATATCATTATATACTTATAAACTAGAAAGCCAGGCTCTCTGCAAGGGAAACAATATGCCTTTTCTCGCAATGTCACTTGTTGAGCCACTAGCATCTCCCAGAACACAATATAGTCATATGGGTCAGGTAGCATTATAATTATACAGCCTGCATCGGAGTTCTTATTTTATCTCCTTGCAAGTATGCAGCAATATTTTTCCTAAGTCAATATCCAGAAAAGGAATAATAATGTCCTTTGCAGAAGCTGGTAAATCTTTAGCTTCTTCATTCACAGCCTGGCAATACTTGATTTTTTATTTTTATTTTTTTGTAACCTATAGTAATTAGTCTTCACAACAGTCATATTTTATCATTAAAAGTATACCCTTGATCAGTCCCTAGGTACATAGTTTTAACCAAATATTTGATCCTAGGAACTCTGCCAGCACTGTCAGACTTAAAGATTACTTGAAGTTTCTTTTACGTAATGTATGCCAAATTGTTCTTCTCTTAGAATACTCAAGGAACTATTTCTGCTATTCCCACAGCACCACTGAGTCATTTCTGACTGAATTTCTTACTGCACTGAATATTCATGAAAACTTATGAAATATGACAATGTTTCTTCTAGAGGCGGTTCTTCCAGTGTCTCACCCATACAGTTTTACTTTCTTACGGCTTGTTTGTTGCAACTGTTACTTTTTCCCCTCTTATGGTTGGGTAATTCTTCAAAAGGAGAACATAAGACTGAAGAGTAATGATCATTGTCAAGTCTAGTCCTTTGCTAGCACAGATGACTAATATCTAATCCTTTCCCAAGTTTAGAAGACCTCAACTTAAACTCTTTAGATGCCTTTATTTGATACTGCTATTAGAATATTGTCTCAGAACATCATTATTATCACAGAAGAATTTTTAAACTAATTTTGCCCATAGCCAGTTCATAGCCTGGCTCTCATGGCACACTATGATGAGGCGCTTCATACAGCACTGTACTCTTTAATACAGGATGTGAAGTGCAAAAATGGTGATTTTTTCCTCTCATATAAGCAAGTAACATGTACCATTTGTGGAAGCCACATATACAGTGGCTTTTCTGTTGTTGCATAGCTCAGGTTTTTAGACAGGATGCTGATCTCTGTTAGCAGCTCTTGCATTCTGGGTTGCATTAACAACTGCAGAAGAATTAAATCTAAGATTACTTTCAGCTATACTCAAATTTGATCCAAGGTCTCTTGAACAAGAATTCTATCACTGTTACCTGCTTGTTTATCTCATGATTTATATGTGCTTGTTCACATCAACAGAAACACTTAAGAAATGAGTGATGAAAAAGAGGTGTCCCTGGCTCAGGACTCCAAATTTATTATGCATTTTATTCAGAAGTCTCTAAAACAAGGATTTTTTTCTTTTCATTGTTTTGATTTATTTATTTATTTATTTTAAATCACAGCTTTGTAAGTTCGTTGTCTGGATGTTCCTTCTCCCAGAATCAGTCTCATGACCCAGGACCCTTTAAGAACCCCCCTTGTTATGAGATGAAGAGGAATGGGCAATACAGTACTGTTCAGTAGAGTCAGATATAGCTACATTATTGCTCAGTGCTTATTGTTGTTTTTACCAATGGTATTTAATTAGAAAATTTCAAGTAAATATAGAGCATGTACATCTAACATACATTTCCTTGATAATGCATGAGAGAGACTCCTGCAGAAGAAGCCAGAGTAGAAGAGGAACGTGGACAATGTTCGTTCTTTGATTTATATGTGTTTAATTTTCCCCAAGCTTCAGAATAGCTAAGTATCAATCCTGTTTCTCTTATCTTTTTGACTAGCTTGAGTTAGATCAAAGAACTGTGTATTTCCAGAGAATCTACATAATAGATATAAATATGCTGAGAAATTCCTATCTTGGTAATGCCTTCAGCCTCCCTGGCAAAATATTAAAATGATATTGAAAATAAAACAGCAGAAAACAGGAAAAAGAATAAAAAAGAGCAGCAAATGGCACAAACACTGACCTTCTGTATACTGGTGTCGTCTTTTCCTCCACACTACTAGACCAAATATCTGACCAAAAAAGAGTCTAAAATAGTACTGCAGAAGTGCAATAAAGTATCAGAGTTAAGGAGCTCCTATGGAGAACATCCTACCAAAGGCTCCCTTTCTGTAAAATGCTTGGAATAATTTTTGAGGTTCTGTCCTTTTAAAAGCTAGTACCAGAGCTTGGCCTGCTTATGGGTTTAAGAAGAAAATAGGCCATGTGTGTGTCCTAAAAAAAAAAAGAAATCAGAATGGACTATGTTTTGCCGTAATTCTGTAGGCATCAGACAGAGCAATGCTGTTTTGTGCTTAAAACCGCTCAATCTTTTGCTTTCCTAAGCTGGTAACAGTTTTACAGTTCCTATATGCTTCAAGAAAGTAAACAGACAGACTCTGGTGAAAGTATGTGCTGTGAAAAGGAGTTCAATGCACAGATGTTCAAGGTAGGTGAGATCCAAGCTTTAAAAGTCATGCAAAACAACTCTGTATGGACTTTTCTGATCAAGACCAGGTACAATCTAGCCGAATAACTTGATACTGAGCCTACATTTTTTTGCTTTGAAGAAGCTTTGATTCTTGGCACAAGATTTTTAGCTTTGGAACCATACCAAACCTTTGTGACTAGATTCTTTCTGGATCTAAGGTCAGATGCCTGTAGGTAGCATTGCTATTCCAATTTGCGCATTTCCAATTTTGAGACTAATGTGAGTAGAATGAGATGCTTCAGCATCTGGCAGTGTAAAAATTCCTTGTGTCTTCCATGTGAAGGGAAATTCATAGCACATGAACATGTGTTCTGCTCGCAGTTGCAGGCGTATGTAACAGAGGTGACTCACCATTTCAAACCTCATGATTAAAAATAACAAAAAAAAAAAAAAAAAAGGAGAAAAAGAAAGATTTGTCCTCCTTTCTGCAGTACCCCTTTTCTCCTCAGGAAATCATGAGTTTGAAAAAATACAAGTTTGTGTTACAACCCTCTCCTTTGTTTTTTTTGTTTGTTTGGTTTGGTTTGGATTGGTTTTTTGAGGTGAAGGAGGAAGCTAAAGCTCTTGGATAATCACAGGAATTTAGAAACACCTTCTACTGTGATATTTGGCAGCTGTGAGAACTGCTCAAGGTTTTTCATCCCTCTAAACATCGACCTCTATATTCGATAAACATACAGTTGAAAAATAACAGCGGGAAGGAATTTGTAAAACTCAACCAGGGAGCATGAATGAGAAGAAACAACCTGTGCAATGCTCTGAAAAAATCACTTTGTAAAAATGGCATCCCCTTACTGAAAAAAATCATCTCCTTATATGTATTTGGATATGTTATTTGGAAACAAAGTATTATTTGGATTTTGCTTTTGTTTAACTGATGAGAAAAAGGAGCTTGTGGCTTGCTTTTGGGCTTTTTTATTTTTTAACTTTTGTGTATACAGCAACAGTGGTTTATGTTCCATTGAGATACATCTCCAGTGGTGGAGCTTTCATAGCTATCAGAGAGGATATAATTTGTAGATATGTAGATCCTAGATTGATAGAAATTCTGTGATGCCTTTGGAAATTTTTTGTCCTCTCACCTGAAATCTTCTAAATGGCTAGTTCAGGCCCTACCTCTTTTGCACATACCCTTTAGTGTGTTTCATGTATGTCTGAGGAAGACTGTTTCATGCTAATTCTTCATATCCATTGAGCTTTTGGCCTCTTTACACAATGAAAGACAAAAATGTTCTGCTACTGTTTTTGTAGACACTGGTCTGTAAGAAAGTATATGAAAATTCTAGGTTTTTGAGAGGTTTTTTATTTTTACATGAATCAGTAAACAACCCATAGGTTGTAGCAGCTTGTTATAGTAATGCTCAGCTTGTGACTACAATTTTGAATGAAAGTCCTGAGATATTTTAGGGTCGTATGGTGAAAAGTTATATTTATGGCCAGGTTGTAAAAGCAAAGATAGTTTATTTTCCTGACAGGGTTTGGTATAGACAAAAGTCTGAAATGAGAGCTTTTCTGGTCAAAATACCGCCATCTGGACCTTCTGTTTAATAAAAATATTTTTGTGAGGTGTTTGTTGAAGCTTCAGCAAAAGTCCACTATTTACCTTTCATTGTGTCCCTGTTTAAACATGCTTCTGGCAAATAGTGAAAGAAGCAGAAATGATACAGTGTATCCAAACTAAACAGAGTTGGTGCATAGCAAAATCAGGTAATTCAAATTACTATGTTGTACCATTATTTTAACAATTCGTAAAATACTTGCAAGTAACAAATACATTTGATTAAAAAAAGAACAGTATTCATTTATGAAAGATTCAATAAGGGGCTAAATGAAAAGGGATGTTATTTTTAATGAATAGTTCTGTACTCATGCATCTTATAATTGGCTCCATATACCAACCAGTCCCTTCCCTAATTGATCTTTTAATACATTTTCTTCTTCTGAAAGAAATTAAATCGACTTTGCATATCCAGCATGCTTATTTTATACATCTTTAATAGATCAAATTGTTTTAATTAAGGTCTGCAATTATCTGTTGACTAGATATAAATAAAACCCCTTGTTTGAATGTTGCTCTTAATTATGTGCTTTTGATTTTCATGGCATGCATTTTAGAAAACTTTAAAAAATGCAATTACTGATGAATTTCTGTAGTAGAGTGTGATTATAGTTGTCTTTCTCATACAAGCATCTGAATTTGAATATAAATATTTTTCCTGTTGCTATCATGTGAGCACTGGTCCTAAAATTCCTAAGTAATGGTAATGCATGTATGTGTAAAGCTTTAGTTTGTGTCTGAAGTATGTTGATACTGAAACTAATTACACACCGAGAAAGACTTAAAGTGAAATAGAATTACTGCAATAATGGTTGAAAGGCAGAACTTCTAGTTTGGGGGAGATTTTAATTTTTTTTCCAATCCCATCAAATCTGATTAAATCTTACTGTCTTAGGACATGTTTGGCAATGATGAAGTCTAGTAGAGAAAAACTTCATGTGTGCCAAAAATTTATGTGAGGAAGGCATGGACCAAATCCTGAAAGGCATATTTTCAGTTTTCATTGTATGGACCATAGACATATATACATCTTTATCAGCAAAACCACAGTGATTTATACTACTGGCTAGTTGTCCACAGAGAGATGAAGTCAAAGAAATTCTCCACTACAGCATCAGACAAGGCAGAAAATGCAGCTCCATATTAATTCTGCTTGCTCTTTAATTTCATGAAGTCGGTTCTGAGCCTTATGGATATGTGCAGGCAGGAGCTCTGTGTGATCTCAGAGTAGCTGAAGGGCATCAGATGCCCTATTTCTGCCACTGAGACGTGCCTTAGCAGCCAAGTAATAGATTATAAATCTCTGAAAGCGTTTTTCAGTCATACATTTTTACCATATCCCTGAACCAACCGCAAAATTTCAAAGAGCATAAAAATCACTTGTACCAGAGGATTTTGCAGCATAGATAATACTGCAGAAACTCACTGTACTATCATTTCACCACAAATGATTTGGTGTGGAGCCGCGCATACACAAAAAAAAAAGAAAAAAGTCTTTATCACATGCTACCACACAGGGTATGTAGCACAGAGTTACAATTTTAATAATCCATCACTGTCTCTCTGTATTAAAATTGAAAACAAAACTTAATGGTGTTTGGACTGCAAAAAATAAAATTGAACACCTGTGGTACAGTTGCATTATTGGGTTATACTGTAGCTGGTATGTCTACAAAATGGAACTTTTTTTTCTGTTCCACTTCAAATTTATTGCTGAGTAAATAAAAAGTCAGTTTACGAAGATGAGGACCTGACATTTTGTAACTAAAACATTGTTTTATTCTGAACAATTTGGATGCATATTTATCATTCACTGCAACGTTACTTCTTACAAAATACAAGCATTTCTTCTGCCTTGTTTTTGCTTGCTTTCCACTAAAGGGATAATTGCATTGCTAATGGCTTGCAAAAATTTTTCATTTATACTTGTAAACTGGAATCTGCCCATTTGTGCAATGGAGACTGAGTTTTGTAGGCAGCATGCATTATATGTACAGATTAGGGATAGATTTGCATTCCCTCAGTGCTAGACCACTTCTAGCTGGGCTGCAGCCGGAAGGGAGCAAGGTGTTGAGCCATCAGCTGTGCCATGCTTGAAAGGTGATCTTAATGGAAAACAATTTGCTTATGGGCACGGGCAATTGTAACTCATAGGGAAAGCAGATGCTGTATTCTCTTTTAGGGTCAGTGGGTATAAAGGATGCTTTTGCTGTCACTGTTGCTGATGGTATCACCTAACGGAGTTTCGGCTTTACCCTAAGTGATCAGTTTGTTGCAGTGTTACATACTTCTGTCACATCCTGCTTGCTGCTGGGGGGATTGTTTCATAAAGACAAGTTGATCTGAGACATTATTATATTGCCACTTTCGGTATATCAGCATCTTTTGTTTCAGCAACTGCAAAGAAAGCTGGAAAATTTTACTTGCTTTATGAAGAAGAACAATGATTGTGCACTTTGCATAGAGTCTTTAAAAATAAAATTTAAAAAAAGAAAGAAGTGACGGATGGGCACTGAAAGTTTACTGGGAAAACGGGGTTATCTAAAACAATAACCATACATTAATCAAATATGGCACAGTTCTCATTTTTCTCTTCTTTTTTCTATGTTTAGCTTTGTAGTTCTTCTTAGAAAATGTGCTGCAGTGTTGATGGTCTTATGCTGTGGAAAGAGTCGTGCAGTATTTCAACAGATCACTAAATATTTTTAAGTGGATTGCTTAATTTGTTTTGTACTGCTTCATCCTATGCTCCTGGTATTTGCTAAAAGCATAGCATTAGTGAATCTGTCTTTGAATTAGGGATGCATCTTTTCCTTTTTGCTGCCTGATGTGGCAATGACATGAGGAGTTTGTCCTTCTGTTGTGACTGATCAGTTGCTGTAGAAATTTAATTTTTGTGAAGGAAAGAAAACCATGAGTTGAAGAAACAACTTGGGAAATCCTTTGGGAAATCCTTTCAGTCTTGCACAAATACCATTTATTTTCTTCAGCACTTAATATCTTGTACATAATTAGTCTATCAAGCCACTTCACAGGTAGGGTATGACGCTGCTCCGTCTCCATTTGAGTGCATTTGAAATCACGCGTACTTCTTTGCAAGATCCCTATTATGACAGCATATTTTACTAATTTGTGATGAGACACACTGCTTGAGGGTATTTCAGATACCTGTGGGCACTAATTTTGGCTTGGCCAGTAATTTAGTTATATGTCAAGAGTTGAGCTTGTGTGTCTTGAAAACAAAATACAGTGATCATATTTGGCAAGACTGGATGCTTGCCAGTTGTATGAGATGACACTAAATAAAGTTTTGGTGCTTTGGTATAAGTGAGTTTTTTGTTTCTTTGATTGGTTGGTTGGGGAGTAACCTTTTTTTCACTTGCTTATTTTCTCATAGCTATATGTATTTGTTTATATATTTTTGCCATGTCCTGTTTTACTAGACACTTTACAATTATCAAAATATTTTTAGTGGAAGGAAATATTACCATAGAATCATAGAATCACAGAATGGTTTGGGTTGGAAGGGACCTTAAAGACCATCTAGTTTCAACCCCCCCTGCCATGGGCAGGGACACCTTCCACTAGACCAGGTTGCTCAAAACTCCATCCAACCTGGCCTTGAGCACTGCCAGGGAGGGGGCAGCCACAGCTGCTCTGGGCAACCTGTGCCAGTGTCTCATCACCCTCACCGTAAAGAATTCCTTCCTAATATCTAGTCTAAATCTGCCCACTTTCAGTATGAAACCATTACCCCTTGTCCTATCACTCCCTGCTAGAGACTCCCTGCCCATCTTTCCTGTAGGCCCCCCTCAGGTACTGGAAGGTCGCTATAAGGTCTCCCTGGAGCCTTCTCTTCTCCAGGCTGAACAACCACAACTCTCTCAGCCTGTCCTCACAGGGGAGGTGCTCCAGCCCCCTGATCATCTTTGTGGCCCTGTTCTGGACCTGCTCAAGCAGGTCCATGTCTTTCTTGTGCTGAGGGGTCCCAGAGCTGGACACAGTACTGCGAGTGATGTCTCACCAGAGCAGAGTAGGGGGTAGAATCACCTCCCTTGACCTGCTGGCCACACTTCTTTTGATGCAGCCCAGCATGCGATTGGCTTTCCGGGCTGTGAGCGCATATTGCTGGCTCATACTCATTCTTTCATCCACCGACACCACCAAGTCCTTCTCCTCAGGGCTGCTTTTGATCCATTCATCGTCCAGACTGTATCTGTGCTTGGGATTGCCCCAATCCAGATGCAGGACCTTGTACTTGGCCTTGCTGAATGTCATGTTGTTTGCATGGGCCCACCTCTCCAGCCTGTCAAGGTCCCGCTGGATGGCCTCCCTTCACTCCGGCATGTTGGCTGCACCACACAGCTGTGACACACCATGACTCCTGTTTTATCTGTTTTTTGTTATAGTTTTGCTTCCCAAATCCCAGTCACAACAAAACATACAGTTATGTAGTCCCTGCCCAAAATGATGTCCTGTTTCATGCGAAAGTAGCTACAATCTGCAATCTCTGTGGTAGATAAGCAGTAATGTGGCAGAAGTGGAAGAAGAGCAGGATTGTTCTCCCTGTGCTGAGAACATTACAGTGTGTTGCACCCGCTCTACTGTCATCTCAGGCCTTCCTTGGTCCAGATAAGCCAAAATATTGAGGTTTTGAGTTATATGAAATTGTAAACAGAAGACGCACATGCCAATAGGCAAAACCAAAACTTTTAAAGAAAAATCCCCATTTCATAGATTTTCTTTAAAGTAAGAAATTGGGAAGTAGATCTTCATACATATTCCACTTTCACAAATGTCTGTAGTTCAGGGTAAAATCTTAAACAATTTATTGGAAATGTCTGTTCCATGTCTGTGGTGAGGGATCAGATTCCATCAAAATGTGACTTTGGAAATCTGGTATCCGCAGCAGGTCTGGGAGGACATCTTGTATATTCATTAAAAAGCAGCTGTAAATGTTCACTGAAATGCCTGAGTCATGCCACAGAGCAATACATCTCTTCCCCTACACTTGTAAAACCTCAGATTATGTTTTGGTAAACAGGCACATAAATGTGATTTGTTTATTTTTTGATCTTCTGAAAGATAAACAGTGTTCATACCAGGAAATGTCAAACCTATTTGTGCCATTAAAATTATTTTCTTCCAAGTAAATAAACAACTCTTTAACACCTAAACCAGATACTTTTATTTTTAAGTTGATTCTCTTGTAAACCTGGAAGAGTTCTTAGAATCACTGATGCAAGTAAGTTGTTAGCTCTCATGGAAAGCTCTTCAAAGCTCAGCTGGCATATCACCTATGAAAATTTTGTTTTCTTTTTTCCTGAACCAGCATCTCAATAACACCACCATTGACCTTTTAGGACTGAAGTATGTATTTACCTGAGACTTTGCACACTATAATAGTTGAATTCAGTTATTTGATATATATTGTATTTTTTTACTGTAAGTAGTCCACTTGTTTATGCTTTAGTCTTCCCTGACACAGGTGAGAAGACTGTGCAGCAAAAGCTGATTATTTCCCTTCATTGAGTCATTATTGAGATGGTACCCCATAATAATGAGAAAACTTGTAGATAGAATATATTACATTACCATGTTAAAGGCTTTGTAAAATTGAACAGCACAACCTCAACAAGGATAGCCTCGGGCTGAGCAGGATGATAACAGCAGCAAAGCAGAACGGAATGATTTAACCACTATTACAAAGCAAACTTTGCAGCCCGTCACTGAGTTACCAGGGCTTATTTGCAGATCAGGAAATATCTCTTTCACAAAACATCATGCTGGAGAGTTGCATCTGTGCTTGATTTCTGCTGGTTTTTAATCACAATAACCAAAGTTTGCTTGTATAAACATTTTTTTCTGAGGGAGCAAAAAGAGAAACAAGTCTGATCCTGTACGGGTTGAGAGAAAGTGTCAGATATGGAAGATATCTGCCTTTATCAAGTACTGAGTCTCGCCCTGGTAATGAAGCAAAGGTGCGTTAGAAATATGCCTATAGGACTCCAGGGGGTGCTGGTGGGAGAATACGGTACAGCACTGAACCTTTTGTAGTTTGATGTATTGAAAGATGCATGAAGAATTGACATTGCTCAGAGGATGGGCATTTGTGATGTAAAGGCAGCTGCTGGAAAATCACTAGGATGTTTCTCTGGCTCTCCTGTATTGTGAAGAAGTCGCTCAGAAGAGAAATGTAGAATGTACGCAGAGGTGAAGAAGCTACAGTTGGAGATTGGAAGGGTAAAGCAGCTGAATGGGCGGGTTTGAGTACTCACAGTAACAGAGAAAATGATGGAGAAATCTGGAGTTGTGTGCATAGGTGAGGAAGAGCTTGAAACTGTCCTGAAGTAAGCTCAGTTTCTGTATTAGATTTCAGTGTCATTCTTTTAATAATTTTGCTCTCACTTCACTATCCATTCTATTCTCTTGCCTGGGAATTTACAGGCTCTTGTTAAACAATGTTTTTTTACTGGTATTTGATCTAATTATCAGAGGAATGGAGTTCTGGCTCTCTGTCTTGGCTTGCTTTTATGATTTATGTCTCATGTATTCATTGCACTTTCTCCAACATGTACGTGGAGACTGTGGGAAACAATTGTTTTTCTTGTGGGAAGGAGTTTTATCACTCTTTAAAAAAGCAAACTTCAAGAAGGTGTTCTACTGAAACACGAGCTCCCTGTCCCTCACGATTTGTCTTTTAATACACAACATAGTGCCAACAGTACAAAGAATGAATTCTTACTGATTCAGATAGGACCCTGTTTCAAAGCCATCTTTGAAATCCTCCAGTATCTGTTGTCATAAAGGACGTTTTACCGAAGTAGTAATAGTTAGTCCTGTGGGAAGCCCCAGAGGAGGGACATCTGAATTACAATGTTGAGCAGGGACAGGGAGGAGGGAGAATTAGTAGCCCACCTCTCAGGAGATGATTCCTGGAGATGGTTTTACTTTCCACCTTGAGAGCAAGGTACAACTTTTCCAGCTGATTTTATTACAGAATACTGAAAGTTTTCCCCCACAGATTCAGTTTCACATTACCACTGTTTCAAGTGTACACCAGGGAAAAAAAAAATTGCACCAAAACTTCTTATATTGAATTTGTCTAAATTTTCAGCTTCTCAGAGTTGCACAGAATGCAACCAATTTGCAGGAAGGGAGGAAAGTGCTTGTGGTCTTACAGTCCATGAGATCTAGAATCTCTCTGCATCGGTATAGGAGCCCAAGAAAAAGTCACTAGAGGTAGTCTCAAATGGCAGAGTCACACCAATACTTTTTCAGGTTATTACATGATTTTTAACGCACTTGTTTTTTTCAAATGTGCTCTCTCTTTGCCTTTTCTCCCCCTAAAAATTCGTCAGGGCTTAAAGTGTCTTTTCCTAAAAAGCCCAGAGAATTAGCCAATTTATTGTTGAAAACGTAATGTCGAAGTTGCCAAGTATTGTACCTGATGAAAGAGAAGGCTATAGCTAAATTTCATATAATTTGTGGGAGGTCACATTTTTAGCAAAATTTCTTCCCTTGCTTATGTTAGAGATCACAGTGCTTATGCTTGGTAAAGTCTCATAGCAACACAAAGTTTGTGCTAGTTTTAATTATTAAATACACAGCAGAGCTGCCAGAAAAGTTGTACAGTGAACTGAGCTAGGTTTTTTTGCTTTGTTTTGTTTTGGTTTTATTCCAGTGTTGTGCTGGTCCTCACTAAACTTGTAACTGCTCAGTATAGTAGCAGAAGCTTATCACACTGTTGCATAAGTTCCACATGCATGCTGTTAATGAACAAACAAGTTGCAGAATGAACCTTATGGGAAGATGCCCCGATATATGAAAACCAGATGTGTCTGAAGATGGAACAAAGATCAATTTGAAAAATGAAACTAAAACAAAAGGTGCCCTCACACAAGATATTTATGCAGTTACAGGAAGATGTATTTGCTAGCTTCGTTCATGCATAGAATGGAATGCATTTTCATTCTACTTTTTCCCACTCTCTCTCTTCTCCTCAGTGGGATATTTGCAATCAACACAATTTATGTTTGGAGTTAAGGATTTTTGTGAGATAAATCAAGTTCATTTCAGTATTTCAAGACAATTACACCAGAGAGTGATTTTATAGCAAAAAAAAAAAAAAAAAATAATTAAAAAAATATTGGAAACTACCACAAAGAACTTATAGAAGTTATGGTTATAGGAAAGCTTGAAAGCTAGGTTATATAGAACATAGATCTTAACAGTCATGATTAAATTATGAGTTAAATTAAGGATGGTCACAATTTTGTCTAACATTCCTCAATGCACTGAAGAATGCCTTTTCTGTAGCTATTAGAAACTTAAGCTGGACACACAAGTGGGCAGCACAAAGGAACTTTTGTGTTATTCTGAAACCTTTCAGAAAGGCATCGTTCTGCAGGTGCACCACTGTTACACAACTGCATGACCATTCTCATTGTACATGTTGTAGAAAGGCTTGCCAAATGGAGGTTCTGGGGGATCCTTTGAGATAATGCCTCAGAGGACTCATATGTGGATTCTGATAACACTGGGTTGTTTTTTGTCACGTAAAGTACCATGTGCATGGTAAGATTCCATTTGTGAAAAATAAAAATACCAATTTGTGACTAAAATGTAAATTTTATTTACAGTCATGTATATCCCTCCATAGGTGCTAAAACAAATGTTTCAAATTGTCAAGTACTAAATGTTTACTTCCATATTTTCAGTAACTATGGCTCAGTTCATTCAGATGTGTGATTTGTGTTTCTTCGGAAAATAGAATTCTTTGTTAAGTGTTATGGGATCCTGGGATCAGAGATGTGCAAAATAATCAGTTTTAAATAGCAGTAAGTAATAAAATTAGGATAGAAAGTCTAAGCAGTTCTCAATCAGTAAGAAAAAGTGACTTCAGATGCAATCTCAGAATTGCAAAATTCCTATGAACGTACTTAGAAGTTTTATGGCTAAAGGTAGTTATTTTTTGACACTGGAAACTTGACAGTGTATGACAGAAGGCAGATTTCTTAGAAATACCCTTGGCTAGAATATTTCATTTTATTAGATAAGCATCTGTTGTTATTTCTCTAAGCAACCTAAAAATTGTCAGTTTCTCTTAATCTCACAAAAGCTACCAGTATATTTGTAATGACATAACACCATAAAATAATTTTAATAACTACTACTAATTATCATCTTTTATTAAGTCTGACTGTGCCCATTCTGCAATGTCATTTTGTGCGTGCATGCATTTTCTGTATCGTATGCGTGACTCCTCTACATGACATATAAGTGAGGTTTCACTAGTATACTCCCCTTGCTAAATGAAGATGAAAGGCCAAGATACTCATATGTTCCAGTTGTAGTCACAGTGGATATTAATATACCTCTTCCTAATATCAGTGGGCATCCTCTGATCCAGGACTGTTCCAGGACACTTTCTTGTGCTGTAATTGATGTATGGTATAGAGATGAATATGTGGAAGAGAGGCTACCTGAAGAAAGTTGATGGGAAGCTTTGTATGAGTACCTATGGAAAAGGACCTGCTGTGGCTGTAATGGATAAGTTACTGTCCAGGTCCAGTATAATGGCTAAAGTTCACACAGGTGTTGCTAGCAGTTCTGTAGTACATCAAGCAGTGTCATCTCTTAATCATGTAGACTTGGTAAGCTGTAGTGTTTAATTATTGTTTTGCAATAGTATGCGATCAACAGCTGTATATGAATTACATGATTGAGTAATTGTACCTGATGGCGCTGCAGCTGATAACTTCAGACTAAAGCACAGCTTTGTAACACGTGTTACAAGGCAATTTGATTTATCTCAACCCTCCTGCATTGTAGGCTAAGACAAAACTGTACTTTTATAGCCTTTCATTTTACAGCCGCAAGTTTATGCTGCTTTTCCTTTGCTGTAGAAATCTGAAGCCAGCTGGGTTAGCTGGAACTAGCGCTAGGCTTTTTGATAGTGTCACTGTTTAGGTCATCAGAAGCAACTTGTGATTGCATTACTTTGTTTGCCAGCAACTCAGAGGATGCACATAGATATTGCTGGTGCAGATACTTGCTAACACTCATCCTGTGTTTGAGCCCTTAGTCTAAAATGAGTTGAATGTAGAATAAGTTCAACGTAAAACATGATTTTACCTTGAAGCTAATAAGCATATTAAGGAAATAAAAGTTTTCAGGGTCCATTATACAGTCTGATGAATTTGACACATTTTGTTTTCTCTGAGGCTATAAAATTGAGGTTTGAGCTATTTAGGAATATAAGGCTGTTAAAAACATCATTTTGTCATCCACCATCACAGGCATCTTCCAGAGGGTGTTAAATCCAGGAAGAGAATCTTCCCTCTACGACTCCTCCCTCACTATTTCTCACATACATGTTTCGTTTCTAAATTGAAAGAACATTTTTAAAGTACACTTAGTCAAGAGGAAGCACTGAGACTTTTGAGATGCTGCAATCAAGCAAAAATAATTTCAGTCCTGTTAAGGCTTCTTTTGTTGCTGTGTGGCACTCAGCAGTTTGAGTTTGGCAACTTCTCAACAGAGGAAAACAATTGATAAAAAGAAAAATAAGAAACAAGTGGTGTTTGATCTTTTCTGGAGCAAGCTGTCCAAAGTGTTTATAATATAAATCTAAATTTTCAAAAACTGGTGCTGGTGAAGAAGCTTAGCTTTTTACTTAGGGCAAATCAGTATTATTTCTTAAGACCTTAGCAGCACCTTCTGTGTTGATTACAATGCAAAATAGTTTTGCAAAGAAGTGATGCGAGTGTCAGACTTCCTTTCAAAACTGGGCTGGATTTTTATGTTGATGATAACTAAGTAATGATGGAGTGGAATTCCTTCTAAAGCCCCTTTCCTGTGCCTGAACTTTGAGGTGTCTTAAGACCTTACCTGATCTCCTTGTCATCTCATACAGGCATTCCCAGAACACATGAATTACCAGTAGCAGCCCGTTACTCTAAGATACAGCTCTCATTACAATTTGGGAGGCTCTGATCAAGACCAAATTTCAGAGACTTCCTCCCGGTTGAGTGCTGGGTGACTTGCACTGCCACCTCTCTTAGCCTGTCCTCTCCCTTCATTGCCCAAGGCTTTAAAAGTTACCCTCAGACCCTTCTTCTTAAAAGTAGCTCTCACTTCTTGTCTTTCATTCCTGTTTAGATAGTAAACAAATGGGACATGGATTTTCTCTTTCTATGTGTATGTACAGCCACAGATAGTTTTATGGAACAGCCATCATGAAAAAGGCCTGAGGCCTCAAGCCAAGAGAGAGAGGGACCTGCTGGACTGTTAGGTAGTGTATGCATCATTCACGCTATGTTTGGGAGGAGGAAGCAGCAGCCCAGGCTCTGTGCCAGCGACCCTCTGTGGCTAAATTGATTTTGTGTATTGCAACCAAATTTGGCTTATACTGACTTACTTCATGTTATACTGCAATGGATAATGTAGGTGTATATTGAATGGCCATATCAAGTGCAAAGATTGCAGCTGAAAGATCAGGAGGCTTTTAAACTGCACTGCCTTAATTCCTTGTCTCTGTGTGGGCTATTACCTGGGAGACCTTTTTTGTGGATGATGGGATTAGTCAAATGTTCACACAGGATTTTAAAATTGAAATTTTTTTTCTCCTTTTGTATTTCATTTCTTGTATAACCTTTGCATGCAAACCTGGAGTTTCTGACAGAAAATTACAGCCCCAGTCTCACAAATACTGACTTTTCTATTGTTCATTGATTGTCCCTAGTGGCACGCTGCAGGGATGCCAGGAGACTGATTTCTGAATTTGGAGTTCTGCCTGCGGATGGAGGACTGAGCGTCAGCTACTGCGAACGCCAAGCAGCTCTCAGATGAAAAGGGTTCTCTAGCCTGCAGTGAATAGTAAATACGTTGTCTGTGTTAGAGACAGGTTTTTCTAGCCTGTGCACAAGGTAGATAAAATCAAATATAACTGGGGAGAGAAGGGCATAATGCATGCAAACAAATATAATAAATAAAATACAGTGGCAGCATTAGGAGTGGTTGGTTAGAGCAGTTTCTAAGGAACTGAGAAGTGCGGGTAAGAATCCAATAATTGAATATCAGATATCTACATACTGGGTGAATGCTACCATAAAACATAGACCCGCCACATCTATCTTCTTTGGCTGGGTTTGGAAAACAAAACAAAACAAAACACCACAAAAACTGTTCTTCAGTCCTCTAAAGAAGGTTCTAGGTACCACACTCCTAACTGGATTTTAAGCAGTGAATTTAGGTTGGAGGGGTCATTACCCAGTAAAACAATATAAAGTGTGTAAGCATTATCGCTTGGTATTTTATATACTCCCATCATTAGTGTTTCCTCTCTCAAGACCATTCCCAGACCCGATTCATGTATTTGTTTAACTTACGTTGCTGAGGCCTTTACTTTTTTAAGTGAAAGAACAAAAATGATCACTGTAGACTGATTAATGCTCAGGAGAATAAAATACATTTTAAAAATATACATGATTCAAGTAACCCACAATACGTCTGTGATGCAGTTTTAGTAATATAAGAAACAACTCTAATCACTAAAATAAACTCATCAATGTCCTCGCTTCTGTTGGAATCAGGAATGTGGGCCACCATTCTCAGCACGTAGGTGGTAAAAATCTGTCAGTCAATCTGGAAGCTGTAGGAATATATTCCCTCTCTCCATATGAATCCCCTTTCTGTTTCGTGCCTGTCCAGAGTGTGGACAATTTCCTTTAACAAGGACTGAGGAACAGTCATTCTCATTTACAGTCTCAAAAAGTCATAGGGTTTACAACATTGCTTACTGTGGCATACTTGTCACTCTAAAGGCTATTGCTATCTAGGTGGTGGTTTGGTAGCCAGCTCCTATCCTTTTGCTAGGCTTTTCATTAAGAAATCTTCTAGAAGATTTATATATATGACTTTAAATTTCCTTGATACCTAAAGCAGAGATGTTAAGAGCCAAACAAGGCCTTTGTAAAGAGTACAGAATTGGCAGCCACAGAGTAAACATGAAACTTGGGTAGTGATAGAAAGGACTCAAAAAACTGCATAGTTGACAATACTCAGAGGAAAATAAATTGTCTAGACTTTGTCAGCTTGTTTTCCGTGGGTGTTCTGAGAGGTGTGTTCTGTAGAAAAAGGGGTGGCTGTGATGGCAAAAATTGTAACTGTTAATTTGCTAAAAGGCAAAGTACATGAACAGTTTGAAAAAAACATTCTGGAATTTTTCATCTGTAATGTCCAACACCAGGAGGCAATGTCTGTTTTTTTTGCATATTTATAACAGCATAGAAGCAAGGAGGAAAGATGCATTAGTGGAAGGAGAGTGATTAAAATCAAAGTCCTGAAAAAAGTTTTCATTTATCAGAAAATATCTGAAACTTAAATAAGCAATTTTTCATTTCCTTTGCAAGTTCTGTTCTAACCACTGGATTGTGCACAGAAATTGCAGTGAAATTAAGAGAAATTTCTTATAAATATCCATGCCAAGAAATAGTTAGATGAAAGTAGATATTTCTTATTATTTGCAAAAATGTTTCTGCGTAATTACTTCTGCCAGCATTTCATTGCTTTAGTGTCCCCATGAAGGATTGCCTTTCAAAGTCTGTTTTATTGCAGTCTTTAAAGATAATGCAAGGTTTTATCTCTGCTGCTTCAAGTGAAAAGGAATTTAAACTGCGGATTCCTGTTTCTCTTTTTTACCTGACCACGGTGTGCATGCGGTGCCTTTGAGAGTGTTTCAATGTTTATGTGATGTTTTCTGTAACAGTTTTCATTTCAGCAGAACGCATATTCTAGAAGGTCACCAAAAGGTTGGGATGTACCAGTTAGCAAATATTGTAATGAAATGCACAGTCTCAACCTGAAACTTTAAAACTTCATGTGAATTTTTGAATATAAGCTGTGCTTCTAAAATTTCCCTTAACAGGTCACTTTTTTCTTTCTGCCTTCTCATTATATCCTCAGCAGTAACGGATCTTGGTTTTCCAGGACCCTATTACATTGCACAGGGCTATCTGGAGGTTATGGATACAGGCTAGTAAACTGCATATTTGAATTAACTTTCCGTATAGAGTTGTTGGACCTCTGAGTCTCCTTTCATTTGCATGAAACACTCAATTCTGCATCACTAGGTCCATGTGTTGTTGAAAGCTAGACCTGTCTCAGGCTTGACTGAGTAGTTAGCATAAGACTATGCACAGGGCCTGTTAGGTGAAAAAAAAGTTTTCTACCACCTCTGTTCCTTGAGGACCCCAGTTTCTTAGGCAGTGTAGGAGGAGCCTTTGTAGGATTTGTCATCTTGCAGAGCATACCACTGCTTTCTTTCAAGAATGGCTAGCAGAAGAGCAGAGAGTTGTTACTTCCCTACAGCCTCGTGATTAGAGCATTCTCTGAAAAGTGGAATAGCGAGCTATGTCTTGTGCAGCAACCACCTTGGATTAAACTTTCCTGTTGCCTTTTAGGAGAGAAACATCCGTGCTGTTTAGAAGGTGCTTCTGAATTCGTTAGTGCAAGGAGTATGTGTGACTCTAGCAGTTCAGTGGAGCATAAGAAAGTTTCTAGATTCTGGTCCTTAATTCCTATGGGTTTTTTTCCCCCATATTGTGTTGTTAAGGAGCTGTTAAATAGAAACATTAACACCCCCCCACCCACCCCACACCCCATCCCCCAATCCCAAACCAAACAACTCCCCACCCCATCCCACAACAGAAAATAGAAAAAAAGACCTTGAAACAGCTTCCCATGTGCTCATGCTATGGAATCTCCTTCTTCCTTCTTAACCCCATGGAAGTCCTCAATCATTTTTCACTTTACTGTAGATTCAGTTACAATTTGAGCTCTACTTTTCATTCAGATGAATGACCACAGGAATGAGATAAGAATGTATTGTGATGTGATAAATAATTACCTGATAGTTTCAAGGAAGATGCAAAGTCAGAATTACAGCTTAGGAGAGAGTGTCCACAGGAGAATACCTTTCCACTTGGGTGTCATCTTTTCATTAGGACCAATCTCAACCTATGACCTTCAGTTTATGTCATGTTTCATAGGAGAAGCTTTCTGAGCAGCAAAGTTTTGGTTTATGTTTTCCTATCATCATCTGAGTTGGTATTAGATCTGGAGCGTGGGATCAAGTTTTTCCAGTTTTCAAGCACAATATACTGTGATAGAGAAAAGAAAAAAGAGAGAGGGAAGGGAAAAGGGGGAAGGAAGGAAGAAGAGGGAGTGAGAGAGGGAGAGGAAGGGAGGAAGAAGGAAGGGATTCCTCTGTTGTCAGTGTAGACCAGAGGAACTACATAGCTCTGTTTCATCCTATCAGTTTCTCTCAAAGGTAGATTTAGCTGGCATTTTTGTTTGATCTCTACGTGTTTCTGATTTCTTGAACATGTTTTTTCTCTGCAGAGCACTGCTCACTGTGCTGGAAATTTTAAGCTGTAATTTGTTTCCAAGCTGCCACCAATTTTTCTCTTCAGAGAAGAACAATTTGTGTCAATTTTAACTGGCAATGGATACAGGGACATTTTTTCTACCTGCAGCAAAAAGGCCACAGTAATTCTCAGCTCCTGCCTATGTATGTTTTCTGTGAGTTAAACAAAAATAAAATAAATAAAGCACTGCGAATTCTGAAAACTGATGCCTGTCCTCTTTCAGGAGCCGTTGAAAGTTGATTTAAAAGGAAAACAAAGTTAGCTGGAGTTCACTGCTCCCCCCATTTTTACCTTAACTCTGCAGTAATTGGAGACAGAACTTTTTATATGCTCTTGGGAAAATGTCAATATCTTCTATTTTGTTATGACATTTGAAAGCTCTGACAAATGAATATGTGTGTGTAACCCACTCACTAGTAGTCATTATGCCTGTCCTCCCTGTTTTGCCCACTCTGTTGTACATCTGAAATTGTTTCAGTTCTCACGTATAGATGCTGTCTGTTTAGTTCAAACAATAATGGTTCATGCATTAATTCTGATCACTGTCAACAAGGATCAGCTGTGGCAGTGCCTGATGATGCTTTCAATTACAGTGCTGCAAATTTGGAGACAGCATAACAACTTCAGGGCTGGTGAAGTGTGGTGGGCCGTAACTCCCACATGGTGGGGTTTGGTGCCAAATTTTGCCAGTTGTTCATGTTCTTGCTTGCCTGCAGAAGCACAGTGGCATTGGATAGTCCAACTGATGCACCTGTGGCTAAAGTAAGGCAGTCCTCTTAGTAGCACTTCCCTGCCAGGTGAATGGTTCTTGACATTTCTGCTACCTAGAACATTCTCATATGTTTTTGGGCAAAGGTGTGTGAATAAGGTCAAAACCAGATTGCCTAGTATGATTCAAAGTAAGTCCTAGCCATCCACAAAGGTGAATTTGGGTAGATCTCAGGCTATCCACAGTGGGAGTAAGGACATGGGCTACAGGCTCTTACGATTATCCTGGACTTTGGGACGTAGTTGAGGTGTGAACAGGGCTTTCTTACCACTCTTTGGAGAAGCAAGCTCTTGACGTGCTGGTAGAGCTGTCTGCAGACAGCTGATCCACCCAGTGCTCATAGTGGCCAATCATCACTTCTAATTAATAGCAGGATTGATTTGGAGAGATATGCTTCCACACTGGGGACAGAGACAGATCATTTTCTATTCTGTTTTTCCTCTGCTTTCAAAAATTCCTCCATCCCTTATGTATGTTATGTGTAGCATTAGATACAGTCTGGAATATGTTGTCTATAGCACAGAAGATACTCCAAGTTTCTGGTGTTTTGTGCAAGGGCTTCAGCATGCACTAGGGCACTTCCACACTTGGACGCAGCTGAAGCATACAACTGGGGAATCTGTTTGCAAAGAGCTGGTTTAGCGGTATATGCAGACATTGTCAGATACAGTCCAGCCCTCTACTTTAGTCTGCTTGTATTAGCAACTGAAGTTATATACCCTCAGAGGCAGTGGGAACAGGAATATGTAGGGCATAGGTCAGGACTTAACCACGTCCAAATCATAGTCATTAGAGACTGAAATAGTTTTTCATCTTGTGATATAGATAATCACTTCTTTACAGAACAGGAAATACTGCAGTTAATGGAAGGCTCAGACTAAAGACCAAACCATGATCTTGAACAAACATGAATGTGCTAGATCAGCGTTTAGTCTGCAGGAGGTAGGGGATGGAACATTAGCACACCTATGTGGGTCTTTATGTTTACTGAGCTGCTGCAAATCCAGTACTCAGCTTCCATGTAGAATGGAAATGAGGATGAGAGATATTAGTAAGAATTCAAAGTGTCTGTTGTTCCTTGTTATTTCCCTATCTCAGTGCAGGCAATGTAATTTAATGAAGTATGGGTGCTTGGCTAAAAGGCTCTGTCTAACTTTTAATTTCCTTCTCTGTGACACATTGCTATTTGCACAGAGGTTATGCAGAAATTAAACCATAGTAAGATTGAAATCAGGGCAATGAGAGTTGTGTGCTGACATCTGAGAGCAAAATTTGACCTTCTGAATTTTGAAGAAGATGCAAAGAGCCTGGATGTTGTAGTATATATGTCAGAGAGGTAGTGTAAAGAAAGGCCTGTCAGATTTTGGCTCGGAGGCTTCAGACATGATTTGCAGCATCCTCGCAAAGAACTAGCCTAGGTAGCTGTGTGATGAGCATGGAATAGACAGAGATTTCAGATATCCTCATACAAATTCATTTTTTCTCTTCAGTTCAGGAGTTACCAACATATCACATCCACAATACCCCAAAGCATCCTCCCAGCCAGTTGGCTCTTAGCAAGAATAGAACCAATTTCTTAATCCTTACTACCGCCTCCTGCCAGCATGCTATGGAAATAGAAGATGTATCTGCTTCAAAAAGCATTTGTCTGCTTTCCTAGCCAGGCATATGCTTCAGAGGTGGCAGCTGGTGCAGGAAAGAACTTATTTATACATACATATATATAGAACTCTCTCTATATATATGAATATATAAATGGAGAGATATATTTGTATATATGTGCATATAGAAAATGCTTTATGTGTGCATGTTTGAATACGAAAAGGAAGAAACCAAAGATTTCCTGTGCAATTTGATGTCTTAGGGCTTTAGAAGAGTAGGGACAATGTCTGTATCCCTAGTGAGCAGCAGCCAGAGCAGACCTTATCTTGTGATGATTTCTGTGCTTGGCAAAGTACACTTTTATTCTTAATTTGACACCAAATAAATTCTTAAATATGCAAAGGATCAACTGTCTCGGTTCTTCTCTTCATAAAAAAATAATCCTGCACTCACCATTTACTGAGAGTGACTCAGTAAATTCTCAGTAATGACATCTGTAGTGAAGGGAAGTATCAAGAGAAACCTAAGGAAAGCAGCTGAGTTTTAAGTTGTCTAAGAACTGCATCACCTCAAAGAGAAAAGTAATCCTTCTGAAAGAAAAAAAATTCGCCATGCTGACATAATTGTAGCAGAGTTAACAGATGCTACATGCCAAAGCCTGACTTCTATGCAAATGAAAACTGGAATAAAAAGCATTGTAAGAGTATGGATTTTTTTTGGCAGAAAAATTCCTTTTTCTTGCTAAATCTTTCTAAAATATGTTACACAACTTCTTTGCCTTGGCACTGGATACATGCAAAAATTCTCAAGCTAAAAATTTGGTTCATCTGTAAGAGAATAAGCATACATGGGATGCCAAGTTCCGGTTTGAAATGCGTTTATTCATTCCTAATTTAGCACCTACTCATAGTGTAAAATTCAATGATTTATAAAGAAGGATACAGAAGAACACCCCCCCTCCCCATTTTAATAGCACATACTTACCACCATTCTTATGTTAATGAAGGGTTTGTACAGCTGCTACAGTGGGCAGAGGAAGATTAAAATCTGCCATCACTCTGCTTAAAGAACCTAAGGGGGATCAACACATCTGGTCTAGGGGGAAAATAAGTCTGTCAAAACAATTATTTTACATCATTTGCAGCAGCTTAGAACAAGGGTGGGAAGAAGAGAAGGAAATTTATTAACCTTTAAGGTAACCATGTCTGTTACTTTATGCTACCTGCCAATTCCTCACTTCATTTAATGATCCCTAGCCTTGACACTCACATGCTATCTTTAGTATCCTGAAAAGTTTTACTCTTAATTGCTTTCTTTTGCTGGATTAGTTATAGCTCAGCTACTGGAAACCGATTCACATCAGAGACAGCGAATACTGATGAATATTTCCCCTGCCAAATTCAAGTGGTGGGTAGTGATGCTATAGAAACTGGGTCTGTTTACATGGATTGATTGGTGTTTCCTAGATAAGATCTTAGCTATCAAAAGAGCATCTTTTAGAACAAAAGTGGATGGATGGGATGGACAGATACTGACAGACAGACAGATTTTAATGGTGATCCTTAGTGTTGCTTTAGTCTAATTGTGATTATTGAAGCCAGTGGGCTTGTTTTAGCTCATAGCTCCACAGCTGTTCCACGTAGCAGTGGCATTTTCCTTAGAGTTTTAGTCAATTAATGCAAGAAATATTGTGAAAAGCAGTAATACTTTGTCTGTAGGTCTGTTACTTGGGGAGAGTAATGATATATGCATGAGAGATGGTGGTTGGCTGGGTATGAGAAAGTATTGCAGATGGAGACGGAAAGGTGTTTTTCAAAGCAGTTAGAACTATTTTAATCCACTTTGTTACAGTGACATTGCCTCTAATCCTTTCCTGATATATTATTGATAAGCTTTTCACAATGTACATCATAGTAGGATTCATCAGACTTGACACTTTATCCTCACAGTGCATTTGGGAAGCTCAGAAGTCTTCTATTTCCCATTTTACATTTACATTTATTTCTCATTTTCCTGACATTGAGAGAAAAGAGAGTGTAAGGCAAATTGTTTGAACTTGAGTTTCTGCAGTTAGGCAAGAAATGCTCATCTTGTTAAAAATCAGGCCAAAGATTTTGGTCTTTAAATATAGATATTTAAATCTAATATTAGATACCTCATATGGGAGAGCTTGACCTCTGTGATTGACCAGTAATATGCAAAGGCCCTACAGTAAATCTCAGACAGATTTTTTGATCTCTTAAAGCTTCATTGCTAAAAAGTTGTTTTTCAAAGGTTTTTCATGCAAATCAATCTTTAGACACGTCTTAACAATGAGGTATAATTTGGCTAAAGCAATGTGAAAAACTTGATTTCTTTTCAGAAGCTGAACCAAAAATAAGACAAAATAACTTTTGGTCAGTTGGAAAGAAAAATATTAACTGCTTGTTTGGGGATTTTCTTCTGAAACAAGAAGCCAAAAAAAAAAAAAAGTTCTGGAAAGATGAGATGTTTTAACTCAGAAAAAAATACATAATTTCTTTTTTTTCTGTTTGTATCTCTTTTAAAAAAGTATCAAGTATGCTTGTTTTTCCAGATGAATTTATTTCTGTTTTTAAAAAAGTATAAAACGTTAAATTCAAAATTATTTACTTGTGCCTTATTGTAAAGTAAATACTGCTTCTGGTTAGGTCACTGTTCACAGAGTTTTTGTGTACACTTTTAATTTAAATTTATGAGAGCTTTGATTATGAAGCAGTATACTTTAATTTGGAATCAGCCTACCTCTGTATAAGCCCTCCAGGGTGAACCTTCTGTTACAAGTAAATTCTTCCTTCTCTCTGGGCTTTGGTGTTGTTTTGTTTTGTTTTGTTTCATTGGTGTGGTTTTGTTTGTTTTTTTGGGGGGAGGGGAGGGGTTTGGGGTTTTTTTTTGGCTTTTTGGAAGTATGATTTTCCTAAGGACTGTCATAATACAGTATCAGGAAAAAAAAGGCATACTGCTGCAAATTTGTTCATAGCCTTGGAAAAAAGACTGCCGTTGTGTTGACAGCAATTAATAACTGTGCTAGATCCAATATGAGCCTTTAACAGGTTTTATTGTTGTTCATGTTAAGTATATGAAAGTATTCTCATTGTTTTCATGCTCCAGAACATGATTATTGATCTCTTTTATTAGAAAGATCTGTTAAGATGGATGCATTTTATTTTCTATTTGAGAGAGGCTGAGAAAGATTATGGGATTAGGTGTAGGGATTTTTAGATAATGGTGTTAGATCTGGAATATACAACTTCCCTAATTTTTGCCTGACTTGGTTTGCAGTGAGTGGGACTGGAGAGCAGAAAGTTCGTACATCAGCATCAAGTTCTTGATATATATCTAAAATATTCCTGATGTATTATCTAAAATATTCTAAAAGATTCTAAAATCTTTAGAATCAGCTTGCTGCATAGCTATCAAATTTGTTTTTTCCTGGAGCACTGGGAGTAGTATTAGTTTTTGGTACTTGAGGGCATGCGCTGAGTTGCTGAGTTGGTTAGAAGTCCTGCTTGGCCAGACGCAGAACTTGCACACTGTTTGGGGGCTTTGATTTACAAATTATGATTAGGAAGTATCTGAGTAAAGATAATAAGAATTATATTCAGGACAAGAGGAGTCAAATCTGTGTTAGCTGTGGATCTACATCATGTCCAGTAAACTTGTAAAGTAGACTGTGAATGTTTAACCTGTGGAAAAATAGCATAATTATGTTTAGGTGTCAAATAGACAATCCATTCTTTAAATCCAGCTATTACATTCCATCCAATATTTTCCTTGAGGAATACAGCTATTAAACCACATGTAGAATAGACATTACATAGTGGGTTTGCAGAAGAAATCCTGAATTACACTTATCCCTCAGAGTAGCTGAAGTTTTTCTAGGGAAGAGAAAAAGCTATATCACTTCTGAGATATGTGCTGCATAAATATTTAACGGGCATTTCATTTACTGTCATTCCAGCACCTTGAAAACATTGAGGAAGAATTTATATTTAAATGAAGCTTCACTGATTTTGTGCCTCAGTATTCCATTTATGTTATTTGAGGGACATACTCTAAGAATAATTTTCAATAATGATTTTTTCCACTGAGTTAGCTTCTAATAATATAAAATTAAACTGATGTGTTATTATATACTAGACTTTGTTTGATAATTTTTTTATAAAAATGGGAGCTGTCATTTCTGCATTTGTCATATTAATGGATTCATTTAAGTCTTAAATATTGTATTTAATCATGCCATAGGAAAATACGGGCTTATATTACAGTGACTGCAAGCAGTATGATAGCAAAGGTAATGAAGCATTCCCTTCTGAGACTGTGAAGTAAGTAACTAAACTTCTTCAGAAAGTTTTACAAGTAAAATAGCTAAATTTGGCTATCTACTGCTTTTCTCAGAGAGTGAGTTCATCACCCCAAGATCTTTCTTGACACAGTTTTAAATACTTTTATAATTTTTCTTACAAAATTTATCACTGAATCATATGAAAAAGATTTTTTTCAGCAGTTATACATAGATTTTTTTCTAACAAAATCATAGAAGAACTGTTATGGGACTAAGCAACAGAATAATAGAAAATAAGTCTATTTTCCCGTACTCAAATGAGTTCTGTAACTCTGGTAGCTGATCTATGTGAAATTTCTTATTTCTTACTTCTTATTTGCCCCAGTGGGAATGACAGAAAAGATAGGTCTTAAAGGCTTACTCTATGGCATCTACTGAGTACTAAAACAGACAAGCAAGCAAGACCCTTTACCACCCCAAAAAACTCACTTTAGTAATGTTTAATCAGAACCTCAATCTGAAAGTACATTCATATCACAGGGGCAATATTTTAGTCAATAGAATGATCTCCTTAACTGATCAAATTGTCCTGGACTGTGTTTGTCACTTAATGATAATAAAAGTGATGAAAGTGATGAAAGTAATGATTTTTAAAAGTGGAAGAATTTTGAACTCTTTCCCAAACCAGCGTGATTTGATTTTAAGCACCTTCTTGCTTCTAAAATGAGTGCTTACGTGTGGATATCCAGGTTCCTTAGTTCCCTCCTCAAAGGACAGATTCATGAGAGTGTACCAGAAATGCTATGATCCTAGTTTAAGAATAAATAAAAGGAATTAATTTAAAAATAAATAAACCAACATGTCATCATCTGTTCACTCTAAAACTGTTCTTCAGTAAGGCCCTGCATTACGTCTGTGGGACTATGTGAAAGGTGTGTGGAATCCCATCATAAACACTGTACATAACCTTGATGTTGACTCTTGTGCCTTTGAGAAGAAACAGTTTGTGAAGTTTGAGTATGCACCTGTGCTTTTAGTTATGACCACACAAAGTGTCACTCCTGTTAGCAGTATCACTGTATATTTACTCTGGAGTTCTCATCAAAATACATTAAGTGAATCCAAGTCTGTCTTGATTTATGTTCAGTGATTTCCTTGGAGCTTAACTGTAGATTTGTTTCAAAACAGTTTGGAACATTCATCTTTGCCAACATGACTGTTCTGAAGGGAAAGGCTACATTACTTTAAACATTTCATATCAAGGCCAAGAAACTCATTGAAGATCACATGATCTTCTGTTATTAACAGTTGATTTGGTCATTGAAATAAAGAAAAAAATAATCCTGTCATTTGCAAAAATGCAGAGCCTGAGCCCTACAGCTTCCTTCAAATGGCAGGTGTTGATTTTCCACTGGTTTGCATAGACCAGATAGTAATCTTTATAATAAAGGGAAGATCTTGAGAAGGTGACAGAGCACTGGAACAGGCTGCCCAGAGAGGTTGTGGAGTCTCCTTCTCTGGAGACATTCAAAACCCACCCGGACGCGTTCCTGTGTGACCTACTCTAGGTGGTCCTGCTTTGGTGGCAGGGAGTGGACTAGATGATCTTTCAAGGTCTCTTCCAACCCCTACCATTCTGTGATTCTGTGATTCTGTGTGATCTTACTTACTTTTGAAAATTACGTGCTCCATTTGCTGAGAAATTAGTGGCTTGTTGAGGATTTATGAGAACAGGATAGAAAACAGTTTTTGTGGTTGGTGCAACTTGCAGTTAGAGCCAGTGTTTCCTGCCTCTTCTGTCTTTCTCTGGGTTTCAGCTTGTCTTCTCTTTCACCGCAAACTGCTCGGAGCAGGAATTATTGTGGGACTGTTGTATGAGACAAGATGGCAGTCGTCACAAGTGGGGGGGAAATCAGAAAAATCATATGCTAGGCTAGGAAACCCAAAAGTGACGAAACATCACATTATACTGATAGAATGTCAGATACAGCATCAATATTAATTCCATGTAATCCTACCCTGTAATCTAGACAGATGGATTAGTTGGGGAAAACCTGAACAGAGATGCGTATTTAAAACAAAACAAAACAAAACAAACATATTTGGAAATCAGCTTCTGGCTGCTTCAATTCCTGATGAATTTTGTCAGTTTGTTCTGCAAAGACTGATCCCAGATTCTGTAAAAAACAGTTAGGATGTTCACAAGCAGGCTGTATGTAAAGGGTTGTGGGGTTTTTTTAATTTAATTTTAACATGGATCTGTTGAATGGTCTTTTTATTCTCTTTTCCGTTTCCTAGATTTAAATGTGAATGATATGCTCAACTGATCCTCAAAGCATTTTTTTTTTTCCCCAGAAAACACATAGATTAGTTAACGTTGGTTAGTCAGATGCCTGCCTATCTCCAGATGATAGGTAGTCTGTTGTTTACTTTAACATAACACATTGTGCATCTTAAATATCTGTGTTTATCTCTGTCACAAACTTAGTCCAGTACAGATACTATAATCTAGCTTATTAAATAAGCTGATTAGTGTTTAATTGGATAACTAGGAAGGTAATAGCACAGAAAACCAAAGATCCTTAGTAGTGCAGTCTGACAGGAACAACAGATCAGAAAATCACTACTATGGGGAATTGGGTCTCATTTAAAAATGAAATTATACAAATCTATTCAATTATCTTGAATTAATTCCTGAGCATGCACATACAAATTTGTGAAACATCATCAAGATCCATCACTGTCATATTGATTTGAATTAAGTCTCTGCAGCAGTAAAGATCCATACACTATTTTGTAAAGTAAATAAGCTTTTCAAGAACTCTGTACTCAAGCAATTCACACGGAAAAGCAGGGAAGGATCAAGACATAGCACCCAAAGTCAAATCAGTAGCTATGGTGTGATACACCAAGCTCAGGCAGTCTGAGTCTAACCGCAGCAGCACTGAGTTCACTTCAGACTGCAAAAACCTGGGCAAAAGCAGGTTAACTTAGACTTTTTTTTTTTTTTTTTTTTTTTTTTTTGTCTGAAGGACTGAGAGCTCTTAGTATCTGAACTGGTCAGTTTAAAAGAAACCTGAATTTCTGTACCTCTGTGATTTGTTTTGACTGCACAATAGATACCCTCAGAATGACTTCGCACATCTCTTTTATCAAGTCATTTAATACTACAGGAATACAGTGTGCTTTGTGACTTGAAAAGAGTATTGCGTGTTAAAAGGCAGTTTTTCCTTTTGAAAAATGCTAGCACAAAGCACCACTTCCCATCTTATTCTTAGAGTGACCTGATGTTACTTGTGGTCAAATTCTGATCCCTTAGAGGTACAGGGCATAATCATTTTTCCTTGAAAGGGCAGAAGCCTCATAGAATTTTTGCTGCCTCTGTTCAAGGCCATTATTGCTTTTGTTCAGAACAGCACTTTATTACTGCAGGCTCTGGTTAGCAAACTCATAACCTACTCTTACTGTAACCGGAAAAGTCTGTATAACATAATTTTTATACAAAATCACAAAACAAAAGGACCTTTCAAATAAATTTAAATGCTGGTAGTATTAGTAAAACAAAATTTTACATGCTTACAGTGTGGCGGTTTTATAAGACTAAATATTACAACAAATAAGCTACACTTTTGAGAAAAAATGATGGGTAGAAAAAAAACCCTCAAACCTCACAAATAACAAATTCACAAGAAAATGTCACAAATTGATTTAGACTTGGAATGATAAACTGGTTTGAGACCATGTTTGCTGCTTGTCTTATTGTTATAAAATCTTGTGTAGTACACTGCACACCAAATGTGGAAGTTGCTTTTTTGTAGGACAAATTTAACCAAAGCTTTTAATACCTTTTTGAGGTTTTAGTAGTTTTTAAGCCTTAAACTGTAGTCCCTGCTATAAACATACATTTACACACATACCCACGCACACACTTTATGTGTAGCCATTCAGGAAAAGCTAGAGAGTAAGTAATACATTAATTTGATTGAGTTTCCAACCAGTTTTGTTTAAAGAGGAAACAAAATATTAAGGTTTATAGTATGCAGAAATGAACATACTATCTAGTCAGTGACTATAGGAACTACTTTTTGTAGAATCATTTATACAATGAACTGGAGCACTACTGCTTAGTACTGATAGAGAACTTAGAGGTTCCTTTTTATAGTTAGTGGGTCATTGACAGAACAAACCTTACCTGCCCGTGTTGTGAAGCCACTTTGAGGAGAATTCTTCAATGGTCGTAGTACTCACAGAAAATCAAGAGGAATAAAGTTTTCCTCTTTGTTAGGAAAACATCTGTTTTCTAGGGTAATGAGTGACATGTAAGAGTCAAGTGAGGACAAAACAGGCTCTTGTTTTCATGTATGTGAAGTCAATGCAAAGAGTTTGTGGAAGCTTAGGTTTTATATTTACTTGTTATGCATGGGAAGACTGGAAGTTGCCTTTGGTACTCTGGGATGCTCTCTCATTAGGTACAATGAGTTAGGCGATGTTCTATTTGGCACCAAAAGCTGGCTCCCAGCCTTTGTTTCATAGCTTTTTGAGTGAGCACAAGACGGGAGGAGCTCACTGTAAACATCTGTCGAAACACTTCACTAGCTCCTTAAAAATCTCCTTTGTCTCTTGACAAATGAGGCTGCTGCTGAGTTGTGTTGTACTGTGTGGTCCTGATCGATAATATGTCCCTCTCTCTCCTTGTGCTCTACCATCTCTTCCCCAGCCTTGCTTTTTGCTTACATGTTCGGTCTTGGAGAAGAAACTGGGTGTTTTGTTCCCTATCTGCACCGTGCCTGTAGCAGCCTAGCTCATGACTATGCTCACTAGGTGTCATGGCAAAATAATGGTTAATGAAAAAATTAGCTTTCTTCATCCATGATACTGTTAAGGGACTTCAAAATAGTGGTTAAGGCTTACTGACAGCTTAATACTAAATATCAGTATCATGACTTCAGTTAATGTTAGAGGTGTAATTAAATCTACAGAGCTGAAAATGTGGAGACGATTTCTGTTCTGTTTGCTCGTCTCCCTTATCTCTGGTTACCACCTCTTTTCTGATAACAGCTACACCAAGAGACACAACATAGAATACATATGTTATTTAAGTACGCACAAATTAAATTAAATGCAAAATAAAAATAATTCACATAGTAAACAGACATTAACCTGCTGAATTGGGTGAAATAATGAGAACAGGTATTTCAATTTTCCAGACAAATTGTGACTGAAAGTCCCTCTTAAAATTCTTAATTCATCTACAGTCCAGCTCTATGAGGGCCTCCCCATCGTTGTGACTTACTGCAGTACTTGTGGATTCTGGCTCTCAGTCTCCTGGGCTGTATTTGTGGTTGTACAAAAGAGTGCTTTTCCGGCAAAGACTACCTGGCATGTACCCTACAACAGTCTCTTTCTTGGACAGCACTGAAATATTTGCCTGAAATGTTACACTGCATGTCCACTGCAGTATTGTAAAGTAAAATGGTCAGATCTGCAGCTGATGTAAACCAACGTATCATCACTGCCACCAGCGTGCCACACGCCGTGTGAAAACCTGGTATATTACCTTTTGCTTAACTTTTAAATTATTTTCTTTCAAGTTATTTCTTAGAGTTGCCTGAGACCCTTATTTATTTTTTGCGCTTGAGACGGCTAACTTCTAAGCTTACAGGCTAGGATTTTTAGATTGGGATCAGAAAGAATAGCATTGTTCCCTGTGACACCGGTGATGCATCCAAGTTAAAATAAGGAATTTATTCAACATGTACTTCTTTTACAGGGAAAAGAATTCAGTGTACTTTATTCTGGTTTTTACTATGGAAAAATTGTTTCTGTGAAAGTTACAAGAATGGAGTCTTGTAATGAATGTTGCTTTTGAATCTTGTGTTTTTATGAAGAATGCTATGATAGTGGCACTGGATGATCCATCTGCATCAATTATAGCAGTGCCGTACTTCAGTGTCGTGGTTATCTTTGAGAATGCTGTGGAGGTGTTAACACCTAGTGCCAGAAACTTTTAGAGATGTTTTAATTCAGGATATATTGATATAATAGAGTGGGCTGGACAGCTTGAAACTGCTTTGTTCTTTTCAAAGGAGTGCACTGCACTAAGATTTTTTTTGTTTTGAGATGGATATGTTCATACTTAGAGTACATTCACTGCTTAGAAGTTGAATCTATAAAGTCAGTGGGAAATCTAGTAGATCGAATGGGTTTTCTTCTTTAAAAAAACTCCAAAGGCATATGTCCTTACTGTATAACATCCGAAACCCAGCCCTGTCACTGTAAAACACAGAATAGCTCTAAATGTTTCCACCCTGAAAAATCTTTTAAAATGTCAACAAATTATCAAAATTTACAAGGTTGAATACTTAGCTGAAATTGAAAGAGAGAAAAGCACCTAACGTATATTTAAGCAAAGAAAAAACACTACTCTGGTCTATAGGAAAATAATTTACTGAAATCTTTCAGAATGGACTGAAAATTGTGATGTCATATTATTATGAAAACTTGCGATTAGGATTCAGGTAGGCTTATTAAATTCAATCTGCAATCTGAATGACACTGAAGATTAGGAGGAAAAAATTGTGTCAACTAGTTCTGTCCACTGTTGCTGTGACAACAGGATTGGAGAAGAGTCTGATTAAAACAAAACAACCTCTCCCAAAAATAACCACCAAAACCAACAAAAGAACAGCCTGCTGGTCCTACTAAACCCAAATAACCAGACAATAAGAATATGATGGCATTCCAGCTTAATGAAAATGAATCATGTAAGTATTGAAATTGTGTCTGCTGCTGTTGTCTAGAAAAGTATTAAAACCAGAAATGGATAACTAAAATTAAAGGCAGTGTTGCGGAGGATTTGCTAATTTAGATAAACTGTTAAGTGTAACGCTCCTTGTATGTTTTATTAAATTTTATTGAGGAATGTGTTTGACCTACTGTTCCATGATACATGAGTATCTTGCAAAGCAAACATTAGATACCTGCAGACAAACCTTGTTCTTCTTAACCATGGCTTGTGCAGAGCTCTGTCACAGGCTGAGCACTTCTGAAAAAATCTGTTGGCCATTTGGGAGTCTAAATGGAAATGGTCCTCTGTGTCTCACCTGTAGCTGCTATATGAATTATTGTTATCTGCGTTTTTCATGCAAGATTTTATCTCAGGTTTGTAGACCAAACTAGCTAATTTACCTGCTGTTTTGGTGCAGTCACCTCTCTATTTTTAGCTCTGTACATGTAGCTGGATATTCCCAGTGTATAGTAACTGTTATATCCAACAGCAGGATCACAAGTCACAGCATGGTAAAAATGGCAGGCAAGGATTGTTATTTTCTTAAAATTAATTTAATCTCCTTAAAGTAAATTACAGTGGGAATCTACAAGTTCTGAGGCTCAGGGCAAAGATGGACAATTATTCTAACTTGACTTGAATGAATTTGCTGATTGGGGAAGTTCCAGTTGTGGGAAGCAACAAAATGGAGAGATAGAAAAGGCTAAATTTTATACCTGCCACTTAAAATATGTCTACTAAGCTGTAATTCAAGTAAGCAGCAGCAAGTAACTTTAATTAAATTCTAATTAGGCCCATGAGTTTTAGCTGAGAGAGGGTTTGGTTTCTTAAAAATAATAAAAAAATATTCCCTCCACCACCAAAGACTGTTTTTCCAGACTCTCCTAGCCTTAATTGCGGTCTCAAACACCTCAAGCAATTTTCTGGGCCAATTAAATCAGGCCAGTGGCTAGATTAACACATTGCAGTGCCTTACATTTGTTGTGCTTTCTTGCTAGAGTTAAATGGTTTGAAAAGCGAGGAACAGCCTGGCATGCAGACCTAGATCTTGCATCTGGCATTGCTATACAATTGCTGTGGCCATTTCAGATCTTTATGGGTAATATTTTTTTTAAACTGATGCCTAAGAAAACTTAAAAAGTAAGAGGAACAAAAAAAATAGAGAACAAAAGGTGAGGAAAAAAAATTGAGCCCTTCTTATTATACAGGGGTTTTACATGCTGAGAACTGAAGAAGTAAGAGTTCTTCCTTCTGTGCTCTAACTGTTACACTACTGTATGTTCAGCATTGTTTATGTTGTATATATAAAGAAAAGCAGTTTTCCAGTGACAGTTTTTGGTATACATCTACCTTAATCATACATTGGAGGATGGTTCACTATGTAGGAGCAGATATCAATATTTAGCACAAGGCAGTATTTTCCCTGTGCTTTTGGAGATATTTATACAGCCAAAAAGATGGCGAAATGGGATCCACCTGGCTGGAGAGCAGCCCTGTGGAAAGGGACTCAGGGGTCTTGGTGGACGACAAGCTCAACATGAGTGAACACTGTGCTGCAGCGGCAAAGAAAGCCAACAGGATGCTGGGTTGCATTAACAAGGGCATCACCAGCAGAGATAAAGAAGTTGTTATCCTGCTCTACTCAGTGCTGGTCAGACCACACCTTGAGCACTGTGTTCAGTTTTGGTCCCCGCTATACAAAAAAGATGTGCACAAGCTGGAAAGGGTCCAGAGAAGGGCCACGAAGATGATCAGAGGACTGGAAGACCTGCCACATGAAGAAGGGCTGAGAAAACTGGGGGAGACCTTATTACCGTGTACCAGTACATAAAGGATGGCTACCAAGAAGGTGGAGACTCCCTTTTTACGAGGAGTCACATGGAAAAGACAAGGGGTAATGTGTACAAGTTACTCCTGGAGAGATTCTGATTGGGCTCCAGAAGAAACTTTTTCACCATGAGGATAATTAGATATTGGAATAATCTCCCAAGGGAATTGGACAGTTTTAAGACTCAGCTTGACACAGTGCTGGGCCATATCATTTAAACTATATTTTTACTTTGAAAGGTTGGACTAGATGATCCTTGAGGTCCCTTCCAAGCTGGTATTCTATGATTCTATGAAATTTGGCAATACTTTTCCCACTGCACCTGCAAACATTGAGGGTCTCTGGATAGTTCTGTTTCTGAGACCTATGTCTGCTGAGTATGTGATTTATGTAATGCACTTATCTATTTTCTAAAGGGTTAATTAAGAAGGGCCAGTGAAATAAGCTAAACATGCTGTTTATGTGAGCTGCTCCATTTCATTTGTTTCATACAGTCTTAAAAAATGTTGTTACACTGCTTGCTTATCTGTTGACCTTAGATTACTTCTTATTTGCTGCTGCATTTATATTTCATGCAACAGAAATTGAACCAACGAAGTTTCATGCTGTAAATATAAAGGAAGAGGACACAGTAACCTCAGCACTGATGACAGATCAGAAAGCAATGTCAGAAAATTTGGGTGGAAATTATCTTTGAAATTGGAGTGTATATTCTACAGCAGCAGATTGAAATGGAGGTCACAGGAATATACATGTGTATTTTAATTTCACATGAGGGAGGGAACTTGCCAACTCTAAAACATGTTTAGGTCACTTAAATACCATGATAGGCACAGCACCTTTCCATCTAATTTGTACTCATATAGGGTCTAAGTGTCTGTACAACCTTCTAGGCACCTACATTTCTCCTACAGTGTAGTTGTAGGAATCTTAGACTTTGACAGCTTAGCATCTACCTTCTGCAGGTGTACTGGCTAGGATTCACAGACTGGGTGTTCCCCTGCATACTACTTCACTTAGGAAATACGACCCAGTATGTGTGCTCAGAAATAACCACAACAACCGTCTAGGAGTACTCACAATTTTAAATCCTTTCATCTTCCCGACTTGGAAGAAAGAATTCCTCATCATCTGCCCTGTTAGTAGGGTATGTAACACTGGGTAAGGAGATATTCAGGGCTTGTGTTCTCTAAAATCATCCTGAGTTTCTGTACTCAATTTAAAATATCTTAAAATTATTTGGGAAATAGGTAGCTAAACATACTTGATGGTCTGGGACTTAGTCTTTGATGGCTTCAGCACTGTAAAGTCAGCATCTCAAACATCCATAGGATAAAACTTCCAAAGTATGAGTAAGTCAGACCTATTCTAAAATAAAAAGAGAGGAAAAGTACATGATTAAATCACTGTTTTAAGTATTGCCCAGAAATTCATTTATTCTCAAGGTGTCTCTGTAAGGTTAGGAAGTGTTAGATAAGATTATTCTTATTTATAAGGCTGGAATAGAGGCACTGAATGCATTAAGAAGTGGTTTGTCCCAAGTCTTACTTATTTGCACAAGGAATTACACTCCTGGTACCCCATTGCTAAAAACTCTGTGGATTGTCTGTCAGTAAGACGGACACACTGTATTTGTACAAGCAAGTGTGAGGCACCGACTTTACACAATGGGAGTCATCCAGACCATTGGCCAGCACAAGCTAGGATATTAGATGCTGTGTGGAAAAGGACAGAGTAATTCACAGTTTATCACAGAACAAGTCTTGAGAACTGTGAATATTTAAGAAATAAGAGGTTTTCTGGTCTCCTTGTAGTCCAGGACAGCAGCACGCTAACCTCTTCTTAGGGTAGGCAGTAAATTTAGGCTCTCCCTCCAGCAGATGTGTCTCACATTACACAGCAATTCCGTGACTTGCATTTTACATTTGCACATTGCACTGGGGCTCCAACCATAGAACGGTTTTTTCCATTTCACAAAGTCAGTCTTAGATGAAGATGCTGAAGACCAAGGTGATGAAGATTATAAGCACTGTGGGTAAAAATGTTCAGCATTTCAGAAGACACTGAAATAGAAGGGAGTATGCTGAAGGAAGTAGGGAATAAGATGGCTAACCCTTTGGAGACAGCTATGACTTCCAGGCATAATGAGTTGTCTCAAAGACAATGAGTCAAACCTCTAAATAACCCAGACTTCAGCCTGTGTTTAGTAATTCCTGCCCTTTTGAATTCTTACTGTTGTAGTGTTTTGCCATTTGTGTCTGCATGGAGTTCCTGAGGATTTTCTCTTTTTTTTTTTTTTTCTCCTCTAAAATATTGACTGTTCTAAATATCTGACCTTTTCTTGAAACAAACAAACAAACAAACAAATGAAAACCCACTTTTATTTGTCTTTAATTTGCATTCTTTATCATGAATGATCGGTTGGAAGTACCAAGGCAGTCATGCTAATCTGCTAGTTATCAGTAAAAAGACCATGTTCAGAGAGGGTGCATGCTAAAGCATTCAAGGAGGCTCTGGGTTGCAATAAGGCTCTCCCTGGAGTCCACAGCACATCTTACTGGGTCCAGGGAACCTGCTCTGGTACCACGTCCTGCACAGGTAAAGTACACAATATAATGGGGGAATGCATTAAAAAAAAAAAATTACAAGGCCATTTTTTTGGAAGAGGAGCTCTGTATTTGCTGCTCTGTCCTCTCCACCAATTGCTAGTTACAATGCCAAGGGTATAGAAGGTGCTGCTGCCCTAGGGCTGCCCAGTTGCAGGGACCAATTTTTTTTTTCCCATCTGCTGCTGTATCTATGCTGTACCACAGCACTCTTATTCTTCTTTTCATTTCTTCTCATGATGACAGCTCATTTTTTCTTGTGAACATCGCTGCTTTTTGGAGACAGCTTCAAGATTTTTGAATACAAGCTTGATAACATTTTAAGTAATTTTTAAGACAGGACACTCTGTGGTAATACAAATGATTCTTTAGGATTTTAAAATAATATGGTTTGGTTTCCTTGTCTTAAAGTAATGGTACTACTAAAAGAAACTGAGGTAATTTAAAAGTGGAAAGAACATGACTGATGACATTTGCCGAGATATGAAACTGGTGCTCCAATGTCAGAATATTTAAAAAATACATGTCTGTTGAAGCATTAACTGGCAGAGGTGTATCTGTCTTTGTAGTGTTATTAATGCAATTTCCTTTTGAACTGCAAGATTTATAAGTTTGTCGCTAAATCAAACAATAATACAGGAGAGATGTGAAACATGGACCAAGTCAGAGTAGCACGACCCTTTTGGATAGCCTCAGATTTTATATGCCTGATTGCTTACCTTCATTCTCATAAACAGATATAGATTTCCTTGTCCATTAATAAGATTTAAGTAAATTACATGTTCTTACCAAAGTTTGTGGCAATGCACTGTAGTAAAATTAAAATGGCATTTAGAAAGAGAGAAGAGCAGCCTTTCATGGCTGCCTCAATGAAAAGGAGTGTCAAATTCATCTGCTATTATCTTCCGTTATTTTGCTCAGGTTGTTATTATCACCAACGGTGAAAAGCCCAGGCTGGCTGTAACAGGGTCTGCAGTGGGTCTGGCTATGACTTCTGCTGGCTACTTTATTTCTTTGACCAGGAGAGCCACTGACTTCCTTGAACAGGAGATGCTTTGGAATGATTCATCTGTCTTATGCTGAAGGGCAAACAATGCTACTGAATACATGTGGATGGCTTTATGATGGTGCCTTACACAAAACAAAACAACATATCATAGCCCATTTAAGGGGTGTAGAAGGCTGACTGTGGTTGAAGTTGCGTGTGAGCACAGTTTTTTACAGCTTTAAAAGAAATTCATGTCTGTTTGAAATTTTCTTACTTAGAATGTGGGTCAGCCTTTTTTACATGAACTAATAATAACACTAGCATAGTACGTGAGCTGTTCAGGTATTGGGCTGTGTTAGAATTGCATAATCAATTGATTTGATTGTGTTAGACAATGTCTCCATCAAATTCCATCTCAGTAAAAACTGTACTGATCTCATAACTGTTTAGCAGAACAGAACAAATCCTTCCCATTCTGGGACACCAATGACAATGTATGTTCCAACTTCTTAACCTCAGAGGATACAATAAACCAAGGGAGTGCTACTAAGAGAACTGCCATGACAAAGTTTGTTAACATCTAGAAAATAAATATTCTCAATAGAAGGAAGAAATAAAAAAAATTCCTGACCTTACTGTATTAGAGCCTGTATATGATGTGTTTGCATTCTGCAATAATTCTTTCTAACTTTTCTTTTCCCCCACATTTTTCTGCTGTCATAATACAACCATCAAAGAGTAAGTAGATATGTAACTGGTCAATCTGCAAAGCAGAAAAGGAAAGTATCTCCTGGGAGAGAGAAGTGATAGCAAAAATTGGAATTTACCACTTCCTTGGCATTTCTCCATCAATTAAATTTGAGCACTAAAGCTTAATTGGAATCACTGTCATAAATTCCATATAGTAAGTGCTTCTTAGGGAGGTTTGAGTTTTGTGTAAGTTCCTGTGTAAGATATGGACTCTGGAAAATAACCATTAATATTTTAACTGTGTTAGGTGGAGGCAATTTCACTTTTCCTAATGTAAAGTTATTTTTATTTGTTGTTTTAGTGCTTGAGGATTTGCTGCCCCTGACTGTTTTGAATTTCAGGTGAATGTAAAGCTTAAGATGAGTTCAAACCAAGCTTTACTCGATTAAGGGCATCAAAAAAATCAGATCTCTTGTACTGGAAGTGCCAATTTCTATTTTTTTTCCGACTTTATATAAATAGTGGGATAAGTATTCCTGGCACCAGACTGACTATTGTGTGTGGAATAAAGTCTGGAGCTGGTACAATTTTCTATATGTTTATATTGGAAGAATTTCCAATCCAGAAAAGTCTTACTGTAGCAAATCTAGAGTTAGACAGTAGTTCAAAAGTGCATACCAAATGAGATATGTAGACAACAGAAATTATTTATTCTAAATGGACTTGAAAAAACAGAATCTAGAAAGAAAGAAAGAAAGAAAGTTTTTTTCTCAAGTTTTTGGTACCATCCACACAAACCAAATTAGATTCATGCTCATGTTCTGTTCTGGCCTTGCAAAGTCCTTAGCAAATTCCTCAACATATCCATCTGTGTGAAAGGCAAAGTGCAGCAACAGAAAATTGAGCGTGATGGTAAAGTGCACAGAAGAACTGTGCACATGAAATACTTACTCAGAAACTGCTCTGCTCCATGACGCTGCCTCTGCAAAGGGAGTTTGCCTTTTATATGCTTTTTAGTCCTTTGCTGAATGTCAGGTGTTTGAACAATGCATCAATGTGTGAGTCAATGCAATCAGTTTACTGAAATATGTATCCATAACCCCTCAGTTCAGCACAGCCTTGTTTATTAATAGGATACCTAACATTTCCAGTAGAATTAGACAATCACTTGGAAAGCTGATAAGAGCAGAAAAATAGGGCTGTTTTGTATGCCATTTTATCCAAGTCTTGAGCTTTAAATATAGATAACTTAATTTGGGGTGATGCTCTGACTGAACTATTAGGATGTTTTTAGAAAAGTTGTAACTCTTCACTGATGGTTAAGTGCTTAGAGCTTGAATTTTGAAAAAAATCTCATTGGCTGTGTGTATGTGAAGAGCTTAGCAGCTCTAAAATTCTAAAAAGTGCCTTAACGTATCTGACATTTACACAGAAATCTCTCTCCTTCACATAGAGCTTGAGTTTTTTTGGTTCTGACCTCCTGGGCTTATTGGGTCATGGCTCAAAACCTGGCTGCTGGCATTTCACATCGAGGCTTCTGGTTATTGGACATTGTGATGCCTTTTGCCATGTTTCCTTGATCTGCTTGCAATCAAGCTCCATCATAAATAATTAGTTCCGTATTTTTAAGTAGCACTTGTGAAAGATGGTTTAGTTCTCTTTCAATAGTCCTAATCCAACCAATTTTCACGTATGTTTAATATACTTTTTACTGAAGTATTCGTTATGCACTCTACTTCCTAATGCTGTCTTCTCATCCAAGACAGCCCACTCAACGCTTTGAGATTTGGTGAGGTGAATGATTCTAATCTCTGGTAACAACGTGAAGAGTTCCTGGTACTAAAAAATTAATATTAGGATCTGAAATCACAATACAGATGTACATAAGATGTTACCATGTCAGTTTAAATCTAAAACCCAAAAAAGCTAAAGAAGCTTTTATAGTAAGAGCCTGAGTGTTTCCTAGGGCCATTTAGCAGGCCAGATTTCAAAACCTGGCTTCTGCTTGGCTTCTGATCTACCCACTAACCTGTACTTCTTCCCTGAAGTTCATTGCAGAACTGATACCAATGAGAAGTTTGTTCAAAATCTGTACTTCAGTTACTTGTTCCATCTTCATATGAGCAAAACTTAATATTGAGCAGCTACCCTTAAAAACTAAACTGTGACATTAGAAGGCAAGAATATGCTGGTCCCCAGGAAAGGCTGTAGAAAATAATCAGTAAATCTGTTATGACAAGTGAAAAGTAGAATAAATGTTATAATCTTCACTGACAAAAACATATCTTGGTTTTGGCAAGATTGGACTTCAAAGCCTGGTTGTTCTATGTGCTGTGCTAAATTCTGCAACTTTGCTTCTGAGGTGAATTTAATTATGGAACAGAATTTAATGGAACATCAACATCATGTAGGTCAGCTAGATAGCTTAGATTATGTGCAAGTTCATGATTTGAGGTATAACCTCAAAATCAGTAAGTCACCTCGGGGAATAGGACAGTGACTTAGCATAGCACACATGCTGTGCTTTTAGCACCTGGTTTAGAGTAGGAAAGTTCGAAACATATTGTTGTCTGTGTCCCCAGCTGTGAGTAATGCACGTTTTGGGAAGCAAGTTCTACTTTAGCGCTTTCTTTTAAATGATGGTGCCCTGCAGTTTTACACCAGCTAGAGCTTTGGCCCAAACTGTTTGATCTGTCTTTCATGAGGTGAGCGCAGGATTTCTGTGCCCGAGCGACTGCAGAAATGCTATGTAGGTTAGAACCCTTGGGTAGAGCTGCGCTGGAAAGGTTCTAATGAGTGACAAGGTAAGCCCTTTAAAAATGCAATGACAAAAAAACCCCAGCAGATCATTTAAATAGAGCTTACAAGAGGAAAAGTTGAATATAGAATATGAAAAACTGTAAAATAAGTAGTTCCATCCAAATGGATGTTTATTCTTCTCAGCTGGGTAATGAGCGTATTTGGGGGAGGGGTGTTTAAAAAAAAAGCAGCATGACATATTTGGAAAATAACACATAATTTGTAAGGTGAGTTTCTTAAGTGTAACAAGCTGAGTTCTTTTATTTAAAAGCAAAAATCCCCCAAATCCCAGAAGCTTTTTACAGCAAGAGTTTCAAAAATCTCAGCCTAAAAAGTAATCTGATTTTATCAGTGCTAAATCCTCAGTATCTCCTGTTACGGGCAGCTTGAAATGACTGGTCTCTTCAAATGTTGGAATGATACAATTTAACATCGGGCTTCCTCTCTGTGAAAGCTCATAGCCTTTTTCCTTAACATCCACATTCATTTTCTTCAGATCAAAAAGCTGAGAAATTGTGATTAACAATAAACTAGCTCCCTAACATAGATTCAGTGTTATGAGCAGAACCTGCTTGGTTTGAAAGGGATATGAAGACTGTTACTCTGCTGGCTTACGGAGACTGAGAGCACTGTAGATACGACACATTTGATTTCTGTAGGGAAGGGGAAAACTGACTGCTCTAACTAATGGCGTTCCCTGTTGGCCAGAGGTAGTGTAGAGAAAATGGCAAGTCTGGTACTGCAGTAGCAAATGTTGAGGCAACGAAGTTGAGCTAAAGTGTCATGGAAAGCACCCCACTCATGTAGATTTTAACTTGTTAGACTTTGAGATGTTCCATACAAGTAAGAAAGCTCATCTGAGTTATTGATGCTACAAGAAGAAAGTTAAATGAGCAAATAAATTTATGGAGAGAAGTTCCTTATATAAGTTTCTTATATATGTGTGTGTATATATATATATATATATATAAAAATAAATAACAAGTTATTTCACTTTCTGCTGAAGCCAGTCTGAGCTGTATAGATACAGTTAGTGAAAAGGGCCTCTTGTGCTCAGCACTGCTGCAAATTGCATTGGTCAGTGATATGGCTGAGTGTGAACTACTTTGTTCTTAGAGCACCTGTTTTTTCTAGGGTTGTTATCCTGATTTGATTTTTTGTGTGTGTTAATCAAGCCAGTAAGAATCAGGGCTTTTATTTCTAGTGCTATGTTAGGACTTGTTCAGGCCTTACAGCTGTGTGGCTTTTGACACAGTGGTGAAACAGATGTGTTGATTCTTACAGTTCTCTGCCTGGAGTCCAGCTGTTATGATTCATCTAGTTATTTGAATTAAGCAAATTTGGGAGTGAAATGTTGCTCACTTTTCAGAATGATTCAAATAAAGGACTGTGGAAAGTGTGAAATTTCACTGCTCGCAACACAGAAGTTACGTTATAAGAAAACAACTGAAATCGGAGTTTGGAATAATTATTGTATTATTTGGTGCGTAAGTGCTAGTGTGGTCACATAGAACTTGCCCTCCACACTGTCATACGAATCAGTGGAGAGACTGAGCACAGCTGAGAGTCACAGAAGAAAACACAAAATATACTCAAACCCCCTAGGAAAATTGAAACCACTTTGAAATAAATTTTATGGCTGCTGTAGGTGTTGCTCAAACAGACTCCGCAGGAGGAGAGGCAAAGGTAAGGTTGACAGGTTGATCCCTGAGGTAGCATCTGCTTCTGCCTCTGCTATTGCGGCTGAGCAAAAAGCTGGTTGTCTTTGCATCCTTCCCTTCCATTTTCCTTACTTTCTTTTCAATTGGCAGGAAAGATATCAGTGGACAGTAAATGAAGAAGCAGATAAGGTAATCTTTTATTGTTGCTGCACAACCTGTTGCTGGGTTTGGAACTGAAGGATGAAATAATTCGCTTTATGCAGTTGACTCCACAGATTGGGTCTACTCAAGAGGTTTGGTTTTTGTAAATCCTTTAGGATTTTTCTGCCTGGTCTGAGATTCTCTCCTCAGTTGTTCACATTCCATGTATTTTCTGCTTATGTCTCTATTTTTATTTGTACTGCTGCGTATATTAAAAGACAAAGAGATTTGATTTTACTAATCTCCTTGTGCCTATGTGTGTAGTGTACCTAACGTGGAATAAAGGGTGATTAAAGTCTCTTTTTAGAGGATAACACAGTGAAGGACATACAGCTTGACTTTGCTGTTAAACCTACACAAGTAGATGAGGAAAGAGCTGATTAAGAGGATGTCGAGTAACCGAATTGTTATTCCTTGGAAAAAAACTGAAGTATTTTTCTGTCAGAGCTGAAACTTTATGATTTTTTCCCTATTTTTTTTAATGTTGCTGGTATATTCACTTTCTCTTTTGTGGCTCAGTGAGGAATGTCCAAGGTCTCTCCAAGTTGCTATTGACAGAAGATGAACATGAAAATGTATTTAAATTCAGCAATATCTGCTAGTTTGTCAGGAACTCTAATTTTTATTTTTATTTTTTACTGATGGGAGGAAGAGGGCCAAACTCTATTTTTGACATTTTCCAGGGTAATTTTGAGCTTAATTGGTATGACTGTTTTGCAGTGGAATGAGTGAGCAGCCTGTGTATTGCTCATTCTTCTTTCCTTAGATCACATGCAGGACTTTAGAGAGGCATTACACAACTCCTCTCTTATCAGGAATTATGAGAGGTACTCATCCTGCAAACACCAAGAGAGTTCAGAAGGTATTTAGATGTTGGTCCTGCTCCTGTCTCTGACTGTGATGTGTTGGGTGAGCTGAGGAAAGTCACTGCCCTTGTCTTTTCTTTTTTATCTTAGATTACCGAGTGGCACATGTTTTGTTGCTTCTGTGGGCACATTTACAGAAAGTATTATACTAAACTGATATAGATAATACCTGTCACCAAAAGTAGCTGGTGCCAGGGCACTTGTCCTTCAGCAGTAGAGATGCTGTTCATATGGGCCTAGACTACCCTTGAGGTGTTAGAACTGGATAGATGCGGTGCTCATAAATTATTGCATTATAGGCACACAACCAGATCTGTGAAGAGGACTGTTTCTTGTTATGTGTTGGCCTCATAACAAATGAAAACCCTGCTCCAACTTGTAAACCTTAGGAAATGCTTCAGTCCTGAGAAGGAACTCAAAACAATATAGTGAACATCAAAGTAACTAGAATCCAGCAGAAGAGATTTAAAATAGATTTAACTGTCCTATTTTGGAGAAATTGATGATCACGAGGAGCAAACTTTCGTAGGAGAAAATAGTGAGAAAATGTGCTCTGGGAGGCAGTTTTAAGAGGCTGCTTGCTGATCACGGCTAGTAATACAGATAGCAGTATTGTCCCTTTCTGTGTATCGTCATGGTACCTCTAGGGAATATGGGACTGAGGATCAGGGAAAAAAGGTGCTATCCACTTATATATGTGTTTTTATGCATTCTTCCTATGCATCTAGAGTCATTCTAGCTCCTTTTTCTCTCTTTAAAGGTCACACATAGGCACTATACTAAAAGTTGAGGGTTTTGGTTTTTTTTCTCTACAGATAGGTAATCAATTCTGGTAACATAATTTTTTGCACCATTAAAACTAACAGCTTTTCATTAGCATTTCCACTGATGTCAGCATTTTAGTGTCATATAATTTTATTTACTTTTTCACCACACAAATACACCCTGGGTTTCTGTGTACCATCTGCTGCAGTAGTGTGAGCTGGAGGATTGATGGTGTGATAACACACTCAGAATCTGCTGCTGTTAGAGAAGGAATGTCAAGGTCTGCAGCTGTAGGCTCCCAATATAACACGAATATCAGGAGTGGCAAAGAACGCAAAACACAGAGTCATCACAGCACATCCCGTGTGTTTTTTTAGATAGAAAAGAACAATCTGGAGTTCTCTAGAGAGCTGGGCAGAGAGGAACCTAATGAGGTTCAATAAGGGCAAGTGTAGGGTCCTGCATCTGAGGAAGAATAACCCCAGGCACCAGTACAGGTTACAGGCTGACCTGCTGGTGAACAGCTCTGCGGAGAAGGACCTGAGAGTCCTGGTGGGCAGGAAGTTAACCGTGAGCCAGCAATGTGCCCTTGTGTCCAAGAAGGCCAATGGTATCCTGGGGTGGCATTAAGAAGAGTGTGGCCAGCAGGCCGAGGGAGGTTATTCTGCCCCTCTACTCTGCCCTGGTGAGTCTGCATCTAAAGTACTGTGTCCAGTTCTGGGTCCCCAGTTCAAGAGAGACAGGGAACTACTGGAGAGAGTCCAGTGGAGGGCTATGAAGATGATGAGGGAACTGGAGCATCTCTCCTACGAGGAAAGGCTGAGAGACCTGGGGCTCTTTAGCCTGGAGAAGAGAAGACCGAGAGGAGACCTTGTCAACGTTTATAAATATCTAAAGTGCAGGTGTCAAGAGGATGGGTCCAGGCTCTTTTCAGTGGTGCCCAGTGACAGGACAAGGGGCAATGGGCACAAACTGGAGCATGGGAAGTTCCACCTCAACAGGAGGAAAATCTTCTTTACATTGAGGGTGACAGAGCACTGGAACAGGCTGCCCAGAGAGGTTGTGGAGTCTCCTTCTCTGGAGACATTCAGAACTCGCCTGGACGCATTCCTCTGCGACCTACCCTAGGTGGTCCTGCTCTGGCAGGGGGGTTGGACTAAATGATCCCCAGAGGTCCCTTCCAACCCCTACCATTCTGTGATTCTGTAACCTGAATTTCCCAATTAGGCTGTCACACATGCTTTGTGCTGTGTAACTCTTCCTGTTGACTGAGCGCACCAGTGTGTGCCCTGGCAAGCCCTGTGCAACCTGGCATTCAGAAGTTGCAGCGGAATCAAATGAGCAATTTCCAGTTTCCATGCTGGGTGGGTGGATATAAATAAAAAGAAAATGCAGTTAGGAAAGTATTCTTCTATAAGTGGTTCCAAAGACTGTTATACAAAGGTCAATTCCATGAAATCTGGTTAAGTCTGTAATAGTAACTGTGGAAATCTAAGTAGATATTTCAAACACTGACAACTTTCTTTTGTCTGTCGATGGCTGAAAAGTCTCTGTCTAATCTAGTGATCTTACACACTGTAAAATGAGGCAGTTCTTTTTACCTTGGTGCCTAATGTACCTCATGAGGAAAAAACAGGGCATCTTTTCTTCTGTCTTTATATTTAAAGATTGCAAAGGATGTAAAATTTAATTAGGAGCAATTGTCTTTTCTTATGTGCTTGATACTCGTTAATTCCTTTCTATAGTTAGATCTTTGAAAATCTGGTGAATATTGTAGAATATATCACTGGTGAAAAGATTCTGAGCTTCATATTGCTATAAGAGTTTTTGGGTTTCAACAAACCATTTCAAGAAGACTTTTCCCTCAAGGCCTGTTAATCACTGAAATTGCCATAAGCCAAATTTCAATGAATCAAGGACATTTTTAACAGTTTTATTTTTTCTTTAAATATTCATTGTATGCAAGAGGTTGAAAAAGCAGTTACAAAGTCTAAATTAAGTATAACTCTTCAGAAAACAAAACCAGACAACCAGATATGCAGTTCCAGTTTAAAATCATGATTTTTTTGGATAGATCAAGCTTGTTTTCTGTTTTTGAAGGAAGATAGTGAGAACAGCATTCTTCTGTTTCCATAGCTCTGATTGCAGACAGTGATATGCTAACAATGATTGTCAGAATATTAGAAAGCTGCAGAGTAAGAATCCATTTACATTTGGACATTTAACTGCATGTTCAACATCCTTTTAACAATGCCTTTTCTGAGGGTACAAATCCTTAACTTCTGTGTCTTCAATGAGGAGAACTGAGATGACTTTTTGGGAAGTCAGTGTCCAAAAGCCCGATGTCATAAATAACAGAATTAATTTAAAAACTTGACTTTAATGCCACTCCTGTATCATCCAACATCAGTGAAGCTGTTGATGTGATCAAACCACTTTCTTCTATTTTTACCAATACAGTCCCTCCATTTCCTTGGAATACAGTTTCTTTATAGCTGTCCATTTTCTCTTATTTCTTCAGAACAAGTCATTCAAACCAGAGACTTGATCGTTTGCACTGCACTTAGCACAATAAGGTCCTGGTCTATGGTGCTTCCTGGCTACATAACAAACAAACACACCAGATTTCTGAAATGATATAAAGGCATTAAAGGAAGCCTTGGCTTCTCCTGAATGGAATGCTTTGTTACGTGTCTAACAGGAGGTTGTGTGCTCTTCAGTTCTCTTTTTTGGAGTTCAAGCAGAGTGTTTTGGTTAGATTTTTTTTTATTGACAATTTAGATAAGGGGCACGAGGCTGTATGTGGTTTGGGCCCAAAACTTTCCTGTCTAATATAACTGAAGAGCACACACTGCCTTGAGTAATACTGCCATAAATGTGACATAGAAATGCGTTAGCAGTGCAGATCCAGCTGAGACCAGGAGTATTGGCCACAGGTATTTTTGCAGTCTTCCTCCTCCTTATTCACATGACAGAAGCTAATTTTAAAGAAAAAAAAAAATTACAGAATTCTAAGAGAATAAATAAAGTGAAAAATATTGGTACATCAGGGAACTGCAGGCCAGTCAGTCTCATCTCTGTGCCTGGCAATAGCATTTGACAAGGTCCTGCATAACATCCTTGTCTCTAAACTGGAGAGGCATAGATTTGACCACTTGGTGGATAAGAAATTGACTGGATGGTCGCACTCAAAGAGTCACAGTTAACAGCTCGATGTCGAAGAGGAGACCAGTGATGAGTGGTATTCCTCAGGGGTTGGTATTGAGACTGGGGCCGTTTAGCATCTTTGTTGGCGACATAGACAGTGGCATTGAGTGCACCCTCAGCAAGTTTGCTGATGACACCAAGCTGTGTGGTGTGGTCGACACGCTGGAGGGAAGGGAGGCTGTCCAGCGGGACCTTGACAGGCTGGAGAGGTGGGCCCATGCAAACATCATGACGTTCAGCAAGGCCAAGTGCAAGGTCCTGCATCTGGGTTGGGGCAATCCCAAGCACAGATACAGTCTGGACGATGAATGGATCAAGAACAGCCCTGTGGAGAAGGACTTCGGAGTGTTGGTGAGTGAAAAAATGAGTATGAGCCAGCAATGTGCGCTCCCAGCCCGGAAAGCCAATCGCATGCTGGGCTGCATCAAAAGAAGCGTAGCCAGCAGGTCGAGGGAGGGGATTCTGCCCCCTACTCTGTTCTGGTGAAACCTCACTTGCAGTGCTGTGTCCAGCTCTGGGGCCCCCAACGTAAGAAAGACATGGACCTGCTTGAGCGGGTCCAGAACAGGGCCACGAAGATGCTCAGGGGGCTGGAGCACCTCCTCTGTGAGGACAGGCTGAGAGAGTTAGTGTTGTTCAGCCTGGAGAAGAGAAGGCTCCAGGGAGACCTTATAGTGGCCTTCCAGTACTTCAAGGGGGCCTACAGGAAAGATGGGGAGGGATCCTTGGTCAGGGAGCGTAGTGATAGGACAAGGGGTAACGGTTTCAAACTGAAAGAGGGGAGATTTATATTAGATGTACGGAAAAAAATTCTTTACTGTGAGGCTGGTGAGGCACTGGCACAGGTTGCCCAGAGAAGCTGTGGCTGCCCCCTCCCTGGCAGTGCTCAAGGCCAGGTTGGATGGGGTTTTGAGCAACCTGGTCTAGTGGAAGGTGTCCCTGCCCATGGCAGGGGGGTTGGAACAAAATGATCTTTTAAGGCCCCTTCCAACCCAAACCATTCTATGATTCTACTTTACAGTGGTATTAAGCAGTATCAAACAGTAAGAATCAGCTGGAACGAATCTCAGTAAAAGTTGTTTTTAAAAATGCAATAAAATTCTAATATCCTCTGAAAGGTTATTATCCAAGTAAAGAAGGCATTTATGTATAAAGCTATGCCAATTTGTCTCGTCAAGATGGGGCTTTTCATGACACCAAATGTGAACTAATTCTCTTTTCACTTACCTTGTGAGTAGCTTTATTCCAATACCACTAAAGTCAATGACAGAGCTGCCATTAAATTCTTCTCAGATAATAGCACAGAACTAATGGTAAAATGGCCATGAGATGGCAATTCCAGCTGGCAGCATTTACAAAGTAGACTTTATGAGGAAGTTGGATAAATTCAAAGTCAAAGTGCACTAGAAGGTGGCAAATTCTTAATCATTAGACTGTATTTGCAGAAACAGAAAAAATTACTGTAACAAATAAAAAACTGACATAAGTTTGTATTAGTGCCATTACATTTAATTGGTGGAATGTAGCAGAACTATGGAGTTATGAGCTGGTAAAGAGGTTTATGGAAACCCATTAAAGTACAAACGTTAAGAATGGCTGTACTGAGTGGCTGAGAACAATTGCTAGGCATTTCCTGAGGTTGTGTTCTTTCATAGAGATATTTTAATTGCTAAGGATAGTGCTCTGAAAAGCAAGTAGCTCATTTTATTGCTTTCTATTATTTCTGTAGCTACCCACTTACCATTCTAGATTGTAAATAGCTTATTTCTGCTGATTTGATTGTGTTTCTTTAATTTGAAGTTATTTGGGGTTATTTTATTTCTCCCTGTACATTCCTTCTATGGGGAAGATGGACATTCACCTGTCACCAAAAATTCACCTGTCTTACTGTGGCAAATTCTTAAAGAAGTAGTATCACCCACAGAAGATGCTTGTATAGAAGCTCTGGACCAATCTGCTCCTAGCTGCCAGTAACAAGCAGCTGAAAAGAAGGCAAAGCTAGTGATTGGATTAGTATCCAGTAACAAGTATTTCTGTCACTGAGTGAAGGGTCATATCAAATAAGTCTCCCTTGTGGGATTTAAATATTTTTGTATCTGGACTTTTGTCTATCCTCATATTTCAGCTCCGCACTTGTAAATTGGGAATAACAGGAATGTTCCTTTTCACAGGTATGTAACTTGATCTCAGAAGCATATAAGGAGGATGAATATTTCAAAAATGGAGGGACTCATTTATATGACCTTCCTTATCATAATGTCTGTCTAGAGTGGGTAAATATTGTCAAAATTTCTTTTCAGGTATGAAGATCCCAAAGAAGCAGCTCTCATACAGTACTTAGAAAAATAATGCTGATTTCCTAGACTGCAAAATAGAAAGGTGGGGCAGATGCACAATAACTATATTTAACTGATATAATTCTAGGGTTCAGGGAAAGGTATAAAATTGAAGAAAAAAGCTATACACCGCCTCTTCGAATTAAAAATGGCACTGTTTCCTCCTTAAAAAAATTATACTGAACAAAGAACTAGGCAAATCTGTCAAAGTTACGGTAGGACTATGTGTACTCTTAGTTCCTGTGTAGTTATATCTTCCTATGATTTTGTTTAATATGTGCCACTTTTGAGTTCCAGCCCATGGTCCTCATGCTGCTGTGAGACTGATGGAAAGAGTTCCTGACCCTACTGCTCCAGATCTGTTGGCATTTTCATTCCTTATTCAGGTTTCTCCCCGTTCATGTCTGTCTTCAGGTAAACAAGTCTTTTTTGCATTCTCCCTATGCATGAGAATTTTCCTCTGCCCTTAATCAGATTTAACTAAGTCCTTTATTGTCTCATTATATTCAGTCAGATTTTCTAATACGATCATTTGCATCACTTAGATGACATAGAGTGGTCATAATCTAGCTGCAAACTCCCTGTGGCTTAGAGAAACTGATGGCTGGACAGAATTTGACAGCTTTGAATTTCCTCCTTCTCTCCAGCATAGTTGATTTATAGGAGGAGAATGACAGAATCTGAGAGGGGGTGGATGACATCAGCTGTGCTACATCAGTCCAGATTTGGGAAAGAGTATGGCCCAGTGGGTTTCAGCCACCTGTAAGTGTTGCACCTCAGTGGCTGTGTTTATTTATGTAATGTGAATGCAATAAAATTTGACCACAGAAGTTTGGATAGTAATTCATGTGTGTCAAATGGGTGAAATATTTAAGTGTCACACTGCAAATCCCAGTGGCTGTGCTATTTAAGGCAAGTTCTGTATTTATCAATAGATCATTTGTGACATATGACAAAAAAGAGAAAGAGAGCCTGCGGCAAAATAGATTTTAGCTAGGTCTGAATTGGATTTTATAGGTCAGCTATTCTCAATTCAATACCATCTGATTGCTAAAAAGGTACTTAATGAGGCTTAATTGGAAGGGATGTCTTTTATCGTCATTTAATGCAGTTGCATTTATATGAGATCAAGGATTGGCAGTAGGTTTTTCTCTTTGTGATTCTTGGGTCTCAGTCTAACAAAGTGATCCCATCTGCTCCCAGGTCTCCTGTCTGATGCTTGTAGTGTAGGCAGCATAAGGAAAAGCTTCAGAGAACATATGACCACTGCACAGATAGAGTCTCAAACTTAAATTGCTTGCTAGCTTGACAAACAGAGAAATTTTTTAATACCCTCAAAATATGCTCCATTAATGTTGTAATGTGGCATAACAGCACAAAAAAATACTGTTCTCTTTCTAAAGAAGATTTAAGAGTAGTTGCTTCTTGGTATTGACTCTGTCATCAAAGTTTCTGTCAAGAGGTTTCCTGTTTGTCATTCAAGATTGCCTCATGTATTGTGCAGGAGTTCCTAAATATGTCATGAAGATAAAAGAAGATAGATATTTAAAAAAAAAAAAAGTAAATCAGGAAGTAATCTTTAAAGCAAAATCACAGCATTTTAAATTAAATTTCAAGTATTTAAGAGATAAATTAATCCTTGAGTATTTGGGAAATAGTTTTTTAGAACAAATGCAATACGATCAAATGCAAAACCTTTCAAAAATATCTTGGTCTTGAAAAAACTCCATCATTTTCAATATTATTTAAAAAGAAAAATTGTTTGAAATTTACAAAATTATTTCTACTCACCAGACAGATGGAATATTTTGTGATCAGACTCCCAAGAGGATGATGCATTATTTCCTCTAAGATATGCCTAGTTCCGAATACCAGCCCTCTGCGTTCTTTTAAGTGAAGCATAAATGTTGCATACATATAACTAGCCTCTGTGCAAGCCGCAAATTACCCAATGCACAAATGTACTTTTACTAAACTGATATTGGAAATACTAAGGGCAGCCAGATCTGACTGTCAAAAAAAAAAGTGAAGAATATTGACATGACAATAAATGAACTGGGTTTGAATTATAGTAAATGTATCTTCATCAAGCTCCCAGATGTGCTTCTGTCACAGTTGAATGCTATTAAATCCTATACAATAACAGCCTTGTTAAATTAAAATTAAATGCTAATTTAACACATCTAAAGGCATTATCACATTTTGTGCTGAATTGTGTTTTTTAATGACTTCAAATCATGTGTGATGTATTTATTGTGAATTCCTGCTGCAGTTGTTCTGGAGAATTTGTTATTTTTATTTATTAAATTGTATCCTGTTCCCTGTCAACCTTTTACCATAAGCAAAGAAGTCACAAGAGTCAGTGAAGCACAAACTGAAAACATAAACGGGGAAGTGGTTCACCCAAAATAAATCAAAATCTAATGATGAAATGAGGGAGAAATAAGATTATAGTGAAAATATAATTAAAATTTCAAGTTACACTTTCAGACATCAAAACTCTGCCATTTGAAATGCTAGATAAATCCTGGTATACTCATACATTGTTTAGAAGAAAAGGTGTCTTTCTTCTTTAATGAAATTAGGATATACTTCTTTTCTATACACCATGCTGCTTGAACAACTAACCTTTAGCTAATGTGCTAATGCCACTTCCAATTGATGTACCTATTTAAAATGAACAATGCAAGTGACAGAATACTGAAAACAATTAAGCTGAACTTGTCAAAATTAATAGAAGAGATGTCATCTTCATCTTAGCCAGCAAAGGCTATTAGAATCAAATGTTTTTCTTAAGTAGACTTTGTACTGTTTGTGTGTGGTTTAGAAAACATGCACACTTCACATCCTTGTCTTACAAAAGCTGTACTGACCTAAGTTATGAGAAGATTCCAGCTGCACTGAGGGAAGAATTTCCTTTAGGAAGCTCATATTCTTTACTGTTTTCCTTTCTCTGATGTTGCTAGTAAAGTGTACCCCAGCTAGCCCTCAGGAAGTTAGTAGGCCTCCTTCAGATGCCAGTAGGATACATGCATATTGCTAAGCAGGTCTGACCTTTCAAGTGCTGATGGACTTTGTAGCTATACCCACAGATTTGGTCATGTGAAAGGATACTCCATGAAAAATACCTGTTCACGAGGAAGACGAAAGGACATAATGTGATATGTAGCATACTGTTCCACAAGAAATAGATTTGCTCTTTCTTTCACATCTACTGAATTAAAGACAAGATGCTAGTCTCAGTAATGTATATTGAGATCTTCCTATCTTCCATGTGTTCTGGCTAAGTCTTCATAGTGTTAAAAGTAAATCTTTGGAGTGTATTTCTACAGAGTAACCGTACATTTCTATTATTTTTGGAACTATGTTTGATGCTATATAATTATTACTGTAAGCTCTGTGCTACCAGAAGCCTTCATTAATCACAAATATTTTGCTCTTCTGGTTATGAGTCTTCCTTCCCTTGTTCCACTGACTTCCGCTTTCTATCTTATTTTGTTTAAATCACTGGCCCAGAGAAGCTATAAAGTGTAGATGTTCGTGGCAAAAACAAAGAACAACAAATTCCACGCTAGGCAATGTAGGCAGTCATTTGTTTGTTTGCATGCTGAGAAACCTGCCAAAAGTATCAGAACTTCTCTCTAGTGAATAATGTAATAAATTAGATTTCATCACCATATAATCACAGATCCATGAGAATTGGATATAAAAATCTTTCTTCAAATATTTCTCAATGCAGCCCACTGTGCTATAGACACTGACTCTGAAAACATACTTGCTTATTAGATGGCTGTGTTTGCTTTTAAATAAAAACAGTGTTTTTTACCTCCAAAGCTTCATGGAAGCTCTGCTTGTTACTAACTAATAAAAATGCATAAAGAAGAGATGACTGTAAAAGTAGGGCATATTTGTAAGCAACTGCTACATTTATATTTTCTAAATGTGTCCATTTGAGTAGGCAGATCCACACTTTAGCTGAAAGAAAACAAGACCAAAAAAGACTTTACAAATATTTTGATTTTGTTTTGAAAATTTCACATTTTTAATACACCGAAATGTAAATAAATAAATGAGTAGGACTGGAAATGTTCGAGAAGAGGCAATGAAGCTGATATGGTCTTGGAATCTGAAAGCTACTGCTATCATGTTTATTGACATGTTATCATATTTAAATACAGAAGCCAGCTGATGGAGGGCCAGACGCACTGGGATGTATCAGTCAGTTAAAGTATGTCAGTCCAACATTGCTGAAGAGCATGCTAAAGCCACAACAAACGGTGAATGTGGCCTTTAGCTTATGGGTTGAGTTTCTGAAGTATTAATTCATGAAGAGCTATGCTGAAACTGTTGAAAACGCTCAAGGAAGGTATCTGGTAGATTCACTGGTGTCCTACCCTTCTGCATGGAAGATTTAAGCATCCTAAATGAGATTATAAGGTGATAATCTTTAAGTGTTTTTTAATACGTAGTGCTAGGTACATATTGCTTTTTGGTGATAACAGTGAGCTGGCAGGAAGACATGGAAATGGGTGGAATCAAGGGAAGGTGTCTGTAGACACCCTATCCAAGAAAATGTTCTGCTTGACAGAAGGCTCTCATACTGTACCCTTTTCTTTCATGGCATCAGCTCCTTGTTTACAGCTCAGGGGTCTACGGACCCTAAGGTTTCTTCAGTGAGTTCCTTTTGATATGTTTCAGAAAGTGGGTTTTTTTTTGGCGTGTGTGTGTGTTCATTTTTGTACGTAGACAGCATGCTAAGTCTCAAAATCCTGTTTTACTGTTTTAAATATAGCTCGTTAGCATTATTTCCCGTCTTTTTTTTTTTTAATTAAGTGATAACTACAGCTTTGTGCAAGAGGCTTTTTACTTCTAATAGCATCTTTTATTCTGCAGTTTAAAAGCAACATCTTTTTTTCCTCTTCCTTTGATATAGTCTTGAAAATTTTTATACACTTACTGTGAGCTTCAAATAATGGTGTGTTTTAATAGTCTTCCTATCTTGGATAAGCATTTCTACCCTTTTAGCTGCTCCTTTTTGTTTGATTTCAGAGAGCTGCTTCTTTTTCATATAATCCTCTCCTTGGAACTGAGAGTTAATTTTTGCGTGTGGCTTCTTCACGCCCACAAAGACACTGAAATCAATTTTGAATTGAAGAGTTGTTCTTATTTAGAAAGTGGGTCTTCAGTAATTTCATCTTGTGCTGGGTCCAATGTCGTACTAAGGGAGTAATGAAGAATTACTCTTGCGTTTCCGGATTCTCCTTTTTATCAACTAATAAATTAAAGCATTTTGCTTTTCTGTCTCTTTGTCTTTCATCTTATCATGGGTGTAAGAAAGACAGTGTGGAAATCATTGTGTAGGGATGCTGCATCTCTTTGGACATCTTTACTTTTAAAAATTATTATTGTTATCTTATCTGAACTCTGCATTCAAAGGATGAAGAGGGAGGAAAAAAAATTCCACCTGAACCTTCATCCATTTACCTATTATTGTTTCCCTAAACTATAATTATACAAGGTGTTATATGTCTATTAATCATCACTCAAAAGGACAAAAGTATTATTAATGTTTAAGATTAATAATCTGATTAAGTCTTTGTTTAATGAAAAGTTTGCCCAGATTCTTTCATTGCAGTATAATAAAGAATATGCAGAAAGAATCTTACTTTCATGCAAGATGTACAAATTGCTAATAATGTTGAAAATCCTTGTTTTCCTCAAAAAATAATCCAGGAATTTCCTTTTAAATTAAGAAGTTATTATTCTATGTGATTTAGAAAGATCTTTGGGAACATTTATCTCATCATATTTGAATATGCAAGTCCATGATGTATTTTGAGCAGGTTTTGGGGAGATTCACTGGGGAAAAAATGTGTTATTATTAATAGCCATTTGCAGGAGCTTTTGTGAAGGTTAAATTCCTGTTAGACTAGATATGTTACAAGTGAGTGATGAATATAGTAACAGCCTTATGTTGAGAAGGTGTAAAAGCTGAGACTTGAATTAGTAAGAAGTTGCATCGTTGTTAGCTTCTCATCTTCTAATATTTACTAAGGATGTTATCCTGATCCAGTCAACTTTGATGACACTTTAGTACATTTTCAGAAGAGAATGGGAAAAAAAAAAGAAAAAAACCTTCCTGTACTCTTAGTATTCCATTCAAACATTCTGTATTCTCTTTCCAAATGCTCCTTGGTCTAAAACTGAACATCCAGAAGAAAGCTGAATCGTTTTTTTTCAGAAACGGGGGTGTGGATTTGGTATCAGTGCATAACACCTTTGGTTAGAAACAGGAGTTTTATTTTTCCAGTTCTTTAAAGCATGTGGACTGTGTCGGGCCAGAGTTTCCAGCAAGAGTAATAGCTTGGCCTTAACCTCATGAGCAGCTGAGCCGCGTTGTTTCACTGCAGTCATCTTTTTTACACTATCTTGCAGAGAAATAAGAACTCAGTTTAGTATGTACTTCTTCACCAAAGCACACCAGTCTACTCTTACAGGAGCTTTAATGAGCACTTTATACATGTTTATGATGAAAATTATGAATATTTAAGGGCAGGTTGGGAATGCTACTAAATAAAATAATATGATTTTTTGTCTTTTAAAGCATTTGTTTTCAAGATGAACTTGAACATGTTTTGCCTGTGATAGAATGTCATTATGTTTAGATTGTTCACTTTAGAAAAGAGCACTTTCAGTTTAAAGTATTGGAGAATTGCCATATAATTTTTCACTAACTATTTCTAATGCAGTTAAAATTACCTAGTGTACCATTCGTCATTTTAGGATGGATACTATTAACTGGAAAGGAAATTTTTTTGGACATAATAAAATATAAATATGAAGTAATTTGTAGAGTAAACAGAAGAAAATAAGTACATCCAAATTAATGACATCTGTCTCTGTAGACATACCTAAGGAAATTATACTGAAAAAAAAAAGATGGCTTTAATCCATTCTACATGTATTGCTCCTTGGAGTTAGGTCTGATATTATTTCAAAAGCACTTCTCTGAAAATGGCATAGACAAAGCTGTTTTGATTAGACAAATGATGGTACAGCAGAGTTCAAAGCCTATAAAAAAGCATTTATTTTGATAGCTGGTTAAGTGACAGTAAACAATTAAAAGGAGGACAGGTAAAAAAAGGCTCCATCCAGGTCATCGTTTCAGCTGTTCTTATTTTATGATTTTCATCATCAACTGCAAGATTTTTTTTTTCTTTTTGATTGAGGTATAACATTTAAGTAGAGTATCATTTATTCTAATAGATAGCTAATTGGACTAATTGGCTACTGTAATTAACTAGAGATCTAGTACATCTTTATTTTAAATGTTGAAGGCCTCATTAAAATTCCTCCCTGTGGAGAGGGGAAGAAGAACGTACCATTAAACTAATGGTTTATGCGAAGTGAAAATGTTCTGCTCTTTTATGTGATATCAAAGATTCAAGCACTTAAGGATGCTTCTTGGGAATCCTTATCCATCCAGAAGGATTTGCCCTAGGGTGTGCTATGTGTAGTGAGGATGTGGTAACTGCATTCCAGTCACTTCGAGTGCCACAGCACCATGCAGAAGCCGGAGTGGGGCAAGTGTTCAACTTGAAAATGTTAATGCCTTGTGTCAAGAGGTGTAAGAGAGAAGCAGAACAGATGCGCAAGATTTCTGTCAAGAGAACTGTGGTTATAATATCTAAGATTTGGCTTAGCAGAAATTTACATTAATATCTATGAGAAAACAACCTAAAGTTAGAAGTTAATGTATATACTTTAAAATGTTAGGTTTTAATTGTTAAGCTTATCTGCTAATTTCAATTAGAACTTGAATGTTCAGTAAGAAAAATGTGTACTACATTTCAGTTTATTCATTTTGCTAAGCTCTGAAGAAATTCTAGTGGACTTGAAGTTTTCTGTTTTACAGTGGGAGGTTGGTGTTTGTTCTCACAGCTCACAACTAAGAAATCAGATCTTCATTTTTCAAAATGACAGTGAAGTCAAAATTCTGAAACTGGCAGCGTAGGTCAGAACAAATACCTGAATCTTTTTGTGATAGAGAATTATTTTTTTCTACTTAGTAGCAAATGTTTTCTGAATTGCTTGAAACATCTGTTTCTGTTTAGTGAAATTTCTTGGGATTGAAATTTTACACTTTCTTTTCTTCGGAGGATAGAAAATTGAACTAACAGCCTGATAACAGTCTTATGTATTTCTCTAGTCCTTTTCAAAGGTAGATACAGTTAGAATTACATCAGAGTAGCCACATTATGTCTTTACTGAAGAGACCATCTATTGCCAGGCTTGATCAGACAGATTAGAGACAACAGCTCTGAAACATATCATGCACATACATAAGAGCTTCTGAACAATGAATATCCTATGTTACACACAGCAGGGAGTCACTGCAGGACAAAGTGTTACGAAGTAGACATTATCTTAAAAGTGAGGGTTTGGTCATTTCTTTTTCAGTATCTAGGACATTGTCGACACATGAACCAGCAGTGTAGCTGCTGGGACGTATTGGGAATGTTACTGAACAGCTGGTATCTGTCATGCAGTGTTTATCAGGAAGAAGTAGAGACTTCATTTCAATCAGCTTTTGGCAGTACAGGTACTGTCTCTTTCGTTAGGGACCACTATCATGTTTATCATTAAAGGAACTAGTTCCTATACTGTAACAGTGGAAAGCCAACGACTGTAGAATTTTCAATGTGAATACTAATCCTTTCCTGAGACTAGCTCACACACAGCAGCAAAGATGAATGACTATATACTGAAGGGCTTACAATTCAGCTGGGTGCTGTGCAAGCCCTCAGTTTATTTCTATTTTCTAAGGTTTATATTTCTAAATGTTCAGGAAGCAACAATCAGGGAAAGAAAAGCTTGTTTAACTGTGGTCCTCTTGTCTCAAGATATCTTCATGCCAACACAAAGTATGCAAAAGCCAGTGTCTTTCTCTTGGGAACTGGGTGGTGTTTTTGTTTCCTGCAACAGCTCTGCCTTTAGTCCCTTCTGAGCAAATCACAGGTAGCACTGAAATTTGGATTCAGACAATCCAGTAATTCACCAAAATCCTGCACTGAATTTTATTAAAGTGATTATTTGCTAAAGAAAAGGAGCAATTCAGTTATTTGAAGATTGCTGTTGGGCAATGGAAAACACATGTTCTCTCCCTGTTTCTTTGATGCTCCCATGTAGATTGATTTTTAAAACCCCTAAAAATACAGAATGTGAAATTACAATAACTTAAGAATTGCTCTATCAACTGTTTGTTAAGCACACAGCTGGATGGTGTGCTGGCTTATGATCTTGTACATTGTGAGTTTGCAAAATTTTTGTAACCAAAAGACTTTAGGAAAGTGATTCAGATTTGATGAGCTAATTAGCTTGATCTAAAATTACTTACTCATATGCTATACCCTTGAACCTTTATATGGTTTATGTACGTATTTAAATGGACAGTATTTATATGGGGTTTCTTATAACTAAAGGAAGGCTGACCTATTCCTGGAAGCTTAGAAATTCTCTCAGGTGACAATTTAAATATGGGTTAAAATATGATAAGGCAAAAATGAAATGATAAGTGTTGATCTGAGACAATATTAGATTTTATGCAGGAAATCTTGTCTTGCAGACATTTTTTTGATTCCTTTTCTTGTCACAAGTATCATAAATAAACTTTATTTGGAACAGTTTTAATTTGGGAGTTTTCACATTCTGCACCAATACCTTGAAGGTGTAGTATAAATTTACACTAATCCATTCATTCTTCCTCTCTCATATGCAGTCTGACCACACATAAACTGGTGTAAACAGAGAAATTACTTGTGCCAGCAAACATACTGTAATTTGAGGGTGTTAAAGTGGAGGTTAGGATCTATCTGTGAGTATAAATAGAATCTAATCTACTTCCCTGAGGCCTGCAGATTTGGTAACTTTTGATATTTATTAATTCAAACCCTAGAAATGGCTTATGCTGACATGCAGCTCCTCGATAGAGCTTAAAATCGGGTTGAAGGAAAATATGAGAGGAATGTATATCCAACTTAAGATTGAGTACAGAATCCTTCATTCTTAATATGCTCCATCCCTTGCATACACACCTCTGTTCCTATTTTGTGCATATAGCCTAGATTTTTTTTTTGCATATCTATGGCAAGAAACTGTGAAACTGAACTTGTTAAAGTTTTGATGCTTTTCTCAAAAGGCAAAAGCACAATATTCACCAAAATCCTCTTCATTGTAGTTTTCTATTGGGCTGTTTTGCAGGAATGACTTCTAGGTTCATTGTAGAATTAGATTTTCTGAGATGTACATTTTTGCTTTCCTCAAATTCCTCACTGCTGCAGTGATCGCAGGTACGTTTGTGTTGGGGAAAGCGGCAATGGTCAGGTAGAACAGGTGACCATAATTTTCATCTCTTTGTTCCTAGGTGTGATGAGTGGCCCTATAAGCAGCAAGACTCCCAGGGGACTGTCAAGGCAAGACTTCTCATCACAATAGACATCACCAGAACTGAACTAATGCAAATGTAGTGGGGAGAGAGTGGAAAAATAAGGGAGTTTGTGGTTCGGACTTCAGGCTGTGATATAAAGACTATCTCATCTCCAGTCACGGTAGCCCTTCCATCAGTTCATTGACGGCCTGCAGTATCTTTAACTGCCCAAATACCTTGCAGATATTTCTATTTGTTGAATCAGCCATGCAGAATATAAAAAATTAATCTCTTACAGAAGCTAAGTTACAGGCAACTCTCAAAGTGCCTGTGCTTTCAGTTAATGATAGTAGTGTTAAAAATATAACCATCTTCATTATTTTCATGATTGCAATTTATGCCTTAACTTCATTTTCTAAGGGAAATAGTCTTAGAAGTTTTTAATCTATTTTATAAATGTATGGTTCTGTAAATTTTCTGCTGTAGTTGTTTGCATACAGTCATCAAGCTTGCTATCATAGAGCTATATTGTTGTAGTTCTCATTCAAAATGAAGGGAGCATAAATTGCTGACTTGAGCAATGTAGTGTGTCTGAAGTTTGAAGTAAATCCTACCTGTATAATTATCTTTCACTGTATTAGGACTAACTAAATCATGACTGCCATATTAGGCATGATGTATGAGATAGATAGCTTTCAGTTTGCCCGATGCTGTGGAAAGACTAAAAGTTTCTACAGCCTGTATAGTGGAGCTAGCATCTCTGTCTAGGTGCTGTAACTCACACCCTTGAAGGTCAGACATGGTGTGGAGAAGATGCGTGTGTACACCACTGTCCAGAAATTTTGGGAATGCCTCTCTGCATATTACCTAAACTTTTTCAGTCCATGGCAGTCAAACAACAAATGAATCGCATCTGGTGACAGAAGCCAGCCTGGATGAAGTAGCAAACATGGAACCAAGGACATTGGAGCTAATCTCAGTGATTTCCAAAGAGTCAACTAAAATATGGTAAAAGAGGCAATCATTGTCTTTAGCTTAAGGCTAGGTAGCATATGTGGGTGAGTTAAATATATGCATATTAGGAGTCTGTGTATGTAAAAAATAACTGGTGTTTCTAGGAGACAACTTAGACATACAAATTATGAGAACTGAAGAAATGTCATTACCATTTGCAGTTGTGAACCGCATTACAGGAAAATACCTTGCATGCAAAAATAACATCATTCTAAGTTTGCAGGCAACCAGTAATAGTAGTTCTCAGAGCTGACTTGACATACTTCTGGCAGTGAGTCCACATCTAGTTTTATCTAAACATCACTGTTCATTAAAGTATTTAAGTGAATAGAATTAGTCTGCTTTGAAAACATCTAAACTATGATTTCCAAATTTCATTGAGATTAATTGAGTAACTTTAATCTCCTAGGCTTTACATAAAAGTGAAATGACCAAGAGAGGTCTTGATTGAGTACAGACATTTTTGTAAAACTCTATTACTATGTAGGACAAACTGTGTATTCAGAAATTCTCCTACTCTGAATTATAAACATTCCAGCAGTCAAATGTATCTCAGTTTGGTGTGAGAGACTCCAAACAGTGAGTTCACTTTAATAAGGAGGTAATGATGAACTAATTTGGTGTTTATTGACTTTCTTAGTGGCACTAAATATTACTATTTGGGTTTGCCAAAAACATAGGAAAAAAATGCTGCTGTGCATATCACTATATAACTTTGGCATGTGATACAGCTTATTGGAACAAGATACATTTCTGTTTGAGTGCCTGGAGTATGAAGAGCTCCTGTGAATGGAATAGTGTGATCTGAGTAACTGCTGCTGAATTTGAAATAGTGTTTCATTTTTCATTTGAAGACGTGCATTGGAGAGTGGAAGTTACTAACAGAGAGTGTTGAAATGTCCTGCACTGAGTGCCTCCTGTTTCTATAAATGCTAAAAGTGTCAGGTGACAAATGTGACTATCTTCAGGGCAAAGAGGTAAGGGCACAGATTAGGCTGCTCAGTCATTTTATATGTCTTCAGCTGAGCTAGGCTTGATGCAGGACAGCTTTGTGTTTCTTGGATAACTTGTCTGAAGCAATTGCAGATCTTGGTAATGGAAAAGCCAGTTGAAGTTCCAATATCTAAAAGAGACTAAACACAAGTCCTTTTCTTAAAAAGAGTAATAGGCCTGGGAAATTTTAGATCAGTCAAATTAACTTCAGTTCCCACAAAAACACAGGAATACAGAAAGGTAGCTGTATGGCTTATTTTGCTTACGTAATTCTGTATAGTCAAAAGAGGAGGATTTCACTAGAAATTAATTCAGAGCACCAAAGCTAGAGCTTCTCTGAATCACCCTCTGAAAAATGCTGTCTTTCCTTTGATGCACAGAGTCTAAGGTGATTGGCCTTTTAAATGTGCTGTCTGAATTTGTGTGTTACAGGTACCCATCCGCGTATGTATCAACAAAATATTGTAAGCATCGTCACCTAGATAAGTCATTCCTGGTTTTAGGTACTTGAATAAGGAGCATAACTATGGTCCTACTTATCTTTGTCCTTCTTTTTTAGTGGTGAAAAATAAGTACTGGTAGGGACAGTGTGAGATCATAAATGGCTCATGGGAATCTGTTGTGGTTTGAGCCCACCCAGCCAGCAACAAAGCCCCACGCAGCTGCTCCCTCACCCCTACCCCATCCCCTGAGGGATGGGGAGGAGAAAATGGAAGCAAAAGGCTCGAGGATGGAGACACAGGATAGGGAGGGCTCACTCACCAGTTATGGTTATGGGCAAAAGATAGACAGCGTGGGGATAACAACATCAATTTAATACAAGCAACCACCACCACCAAGGATAATGAGATACAGCGAGGTCTTAGAAACAATACACCTTCCCCCCACCCCTCCCTTCTTCCCAGGCTCAGCTCTGCTCCCTCTTCCCCCCCAGCAGCGCAGGGGCAGGGAATGGGCGTCACAGTCCGGCCGGCACAAGGTGTCTCCGCTGCTCCTTCCCCCTCAGGCAGAGGGGCCCTCGCAGCCCTCCCCTGCCCCACCGCGGGGTCCCTCTCCCAGCAGACATTCCTCCGCCAACTGCCCCAACGCGAGTCCTTCCCGCGGGGCCGCAGCTCCCCAGAACAGCCCCAGCGCGGGTCCCTCCCGGGGCTGCCGCCCTCCCACCGACGGGCGGCTCCAGCGCGGGCTGCCTCGGAGCCACGGCTGCTCCGGGCCCGGGCCCTGCTCCTCCGGCCTGGGCTCCTCCGCGGGCTGCAGGGCGACCTCTGGGCCACCGCTGGGCTCCAGGGGCTGCAGGGGCTCAGCCGCCACCCCACCGCGGGCCGCAGGGGAACCTCTGCTCCGGCACAGCTCCCCCTCTCCTCCCTCACTGACCTGGGTGTCCGCAGAGCTGTTTCTCTCCCATCTCCTTTCTCTCTCCAGCTCACCACCACAGACAGGCAAAACAAAGCACTCAATCAACAGGTTCTTCCACTCTTAGATAGAGTTATTCGAAGAGGCGTCATTGGCCTGGCCTTGGCCAGAGGTGGGTCCAAAATTGGAGCCGGGGGAGCTTCTCGAAGCCTCTTACAGGAGCCACCTCTGTAGCCCCCTCCCCTGCTACCAAAACCCCATCAGACACCAACCCAACACAGAATCAAATGTAAAAAGGAAATTTCAGATTACATACCTAGAATTTTCTAACTGTAACAATAGTTAAGTATCAGAAGAAAGGGACTGTGAAATGGATAGTTCTGAAGAATATATTAATTAAATAGTTAGGAATGCTTTAGGAGAACTTGGTCACTTTGGATTAGGACAGGAATACAGCAAATTCTTACAGTACTGGCCCACCTGGTTTCTATGGTTGTTATTAGCTAATTGTACCTTCCATTAGACTGTGGACAGGCAAGTGGTGACTGAGCCTGGATGTTTTCCACAGCAGAAACAAGAACCTCATTAATGAGTTCCAAGGTTGCCTGACAAGTTCATTTTTCCTTTCACTTTTAATTCTATTAACTTCAGTGATTTCCTGTGGGATATAAATAATAATAGAGGTAATCCCGTAATAAACAGGGGAGAACCGTAAACTGCACAGTCAAAGTTCTGGTCCTTTAGTATCTTTTGGAAGATTTACCTACTCTACAGTTGTTTACTAAAAAGCACAACTGATCTCATGAGCGACACAGTTGCTGTTAATGTAGCCATAAAAAGTCAATTTACACATGCATTTCATACACGTATTTCCCACATTTAAGATATTTATTTACTTTCTGCTGAAGCTCTAATGATGGTTGAAGAAAAAAATGCTATTCTCTCTTCCTGATCTCATAATCAAAGTTGGGGTTTTGAATACAGGATAAATCACACTAAGTGTCAGGCACTTGGGATTCAGAGGTAGCAATATCTCTATGACCACTCACCTTGGGGAAAACAGTAACAAATAATATGAAAAGAGACAAACTATAGGATTGAATCAGTCATTTGTCTAAATTTCTTTCATATTCTAGCCCCGTGAGACAGACAAACAGATAGGTGGTATTTTATTTCCTTCCTTTAAGCGCAGAAGGGTTTTAACTTTAATTGTAAAAGTGCTCCTCTCACTCATGTTTGTAAATTTCTGAGTCATGTTCTGCATGACTAGAGGGCAGAAACGGAAGTACCTAGTACGTGAAAATAGCAGTCAACCTTAAGTTAGGGTTAAAGACTGGGATGAGAGTGCTTTTCTGGAAGCATATGTTAATAGATAAAGCTGAGTGTTAGATCTATGACTATCACTAACATAGAGATAAAGCTACAGTTTGAGTCTGTTTGGAAGTTAAATGTGGCATTTATGCACAGATGAATCAGAAGTCAGATCTGAAGCTGCCAAACTTCTATCAACTGTCATAGGCTTTTACAACTTCTTTTCTTTTTTTTTTTTTTTCCAAAAGTTTTCAATTTTTTTTTCATATTTGTGCAGCATAAGAACAATGGGGTCTTAACACGAGAAACACTGGCTTGTTTCTGCTCAGTTATCAGCTTCCTGAGCAGAAAGCCTTTTATAGGCTGTGACACAGTTGTTAATTATAAGTATTGCTCTGCTTATGCTTTGGAATACTAGCGGAAGATTAAGTAATTCAGAGAGACATAAAATTGGCCCACCTTGTGTCAATGTGGCATGAAAAAGGTCTGATTTAGGAAGTCAACCTCTTGAATTCAGTGATATTTAGAGGAGTCCAAGTTTGTGTTTCTGGCTCCTGTATAGTGGAGCAGCAAAGGCAGGCTTGATTTTACAAGATGCTCTCCAATATCCTGAACTTTTCTACAAGCCAAATTTTGTTTCCACAAATTTTATTTCCATACCTCTCTCTCGTCAATGAAATCCTACAGATTCTGTTCCTCAGTGCACAGATGAAATGGCAAAGACGCACAGTGGCTGGAAATAAGCAGGGCCACTCAGATGATACTGCCAGCTGGTGAGATGTATGGGGAAGCAGCTATGAGCAGGAGGAGGTGCAGCACAGTCAGTGCAGCTCTGTGTGCGGAACTAACCCTCGTGCTGAGCACGATCCGCACTTGTTGCTGAAAAAACCTCGTACCCTGGGGAGGAGCTGCATTATTTAGTTCTTCATGACAGAGCTACTACAGCCTATGGGTGACCAGTGCCTCTCAAGCAAAATCATGTTCCCTGACATTTTTCTATGCCATACCCACTAATATGTGCAAAATAAACACAAACAAATAAACAGAGATTGTTGTGTGCAGCACAAGAAGAACAATCAGCACACCAGTTTAGTCCATTTTTATCTTGGATTTCAGCTCTCAGATATTACAGCTTTCCGTTCAGAGATAGTATTTAGCATAGCTTCAAAAATAAGCTTGTTTATTTTTAGTGGTTAGAAGGATCAACTCACAGACAATTCATTTTTCTTGCTAAACAAACTCATAAATTACTAGGATGCTATCTCAGTCACATCCCAAATATGCCAAATAAGCGAAGGTCACATAATGTAAACTGAAGCTGTCCAAGTTCACCTACTGTTTTTTGTGTTTGTATGCAATGGAAAGGCAAGATCCATATATTTTTGTTGTTTTCTTGAGCTACTTTTCCACTCTATCTGCAACCCTTAAACCACTGTGGGAATACAGTTTCCTTAGTGAGTAACTAGTGTTGGTGAGTAATGCCAATTCAGTATGAACTGGGCAGGGGAGCCAGACTAGGCCAGTTCTTTCCAAACAGTAACTTTGTAAGAAATGCAATTTGCATGGGTTGTCATAATAAAAAAAAATTTAGCCTTCGTTTGTTGTATTTGTTTTGGGAAATTTAAGAAAACAACAACAACAAAAACCATCAGCAACTGAAAATCCACAGTAGTTTTGGAAAAATGACAATATACATTTTCTTTTTCTGCCAAAAATGAGTCTGTGTCATTGCTACCACAAACTTAGCTACTAATGACAGCCTTGGGTAGTCTATTCAAATTCCTAAACCCTCTAAGTGATAAGAATGTCTTGTATTGTCTGCTTAAATCATGCAGTACCTCTTAAAACAGATTAAATAATCAATTACATCAGAAATTTCTTGCAGTTAATTGACATACAACTAATAGCTTATAAATTACAAGCTTCCTAAAATGCACACTTACCAAGCAGTTAAACTTTAGACAGAATTCAAGTTTTAACTTTTAAAAAACTTCACTTTGATGAGTACTGGAGTATTGTGTACAGTTGGGGTGGGTCTCCAGTGCAAGAGAGAGAGGGAGCTACTGGAGAGACTCTGCTGAGGGGCCACCAAGATGATGAAGAGATTGGAGCATCTCTCCTATGAGGACAGGCTGAGAGAGATGGAACTGTTTAGCCTAGAGAAGAGAAGGCTCAGACAGGGAACTCATGAATGTGGACAAATATCTGAAGGGAGGATGCAAAGAAGACAGACACATGCTCTTTTCGGTGATGTCCATTGAGAGGACAAGAGGCAGTGGGCAGAAACTGAAATAGAGAAGGTTCCCTCTAAACATAAGGAAATACTTTTTACTGTGAGGGTGACCGAGCACTGGCGCAGGTTGTCCAAAGAGGTTATGGAGTCTCCTTCCTTGGAGATATGCAAAAGATGTCTGGACAACGGCAACCTACTCTAGGTGACCCTGCATGAGCAGGAGGGTTGGGCAAGGTGACCTCCAAAGGTCCCTTCCAGCCTTAACCATTCTGTGATGCTGTGAAAACATGTAACAAACTTCACAATAAGAAAAACCACAAGAGAGAATGCAAACAAGACTAAATTATTTATTCAAAGACCTTATTTACTGTGCAATGAGACTGAATGCTGAAGAACAGACTTTCTAAATAGGGACTGTGGAGTTGTACAGCCAAGGGCAGCAGTTAGTCACTGTTACAAGATGTCATACCTCCTAATCTCTTCAATGCATGAGAGTGAGAAACAATTTTCCTTAAACCTCTTTAACAGATGCTGGATGTTTTGTGTCCCCACATGCCTAGGGCTTAGGGAGGAAGAGCAACTTCTCCTCACTCAAGCCAGCTCTTCCCCTAATGGAATGTTTTGGCACCAAAGTTTGTTGTGTGCAAGGGCTGGAATATTGGCTTATGTGGACTGTCAAAAGTTGGCAACAGAAATGAGGGCTGTAGTCAGGTTACTATTTTACGGCCAATTCAATTTCACCCGCAGTCTAATATTAAACAAATCCCTGTTTTTATAGGCCTTCATTTTGGTACGTGGGAATTTTTTTATTATTATCTGAGGTACATTTGCAGACACATATGGGATAGTTAAATAACACTTTTTTCCACCCTTACTTATATTTAACATATCATGTCTATTGTTTTGTTCCATACATAGTCATAAATTAGCACTTTTCAGTAGGTGTTAGATATCAGGAAATTCCACTTTCTAGTTACGCTATATGGACAGTCATATCCAAAAAAATGTAAGAATGGAAGATTGCTTCTGGAAAATGGTTAGTCAGGTTGTAGCGTTCAAAGTTGTAGTGTTCAAAGAGCTAGAGCCTGATCAAGACTTCACAACTTTGGATTATTTCAAACAACAGTATTTCTTTTTTAGTTGTTTAAAGTATTTCTCAGTCTCTAAAATGATACTTTGATTTATGTCCCTACATTCTGGTGGCTTACTGCAAAATATTTATCTAATCAATTGTGAGACTGTCACAGAGGAAAAGTCAAGTGCCTATTTAGAATGCAAATTGGTATTACTAAAAGCTGTAGTGTTTGTGTGTCTGCTACAGTGTTCTGTCCCTTTTTGTGTTACTAACATCCAACGCTGCTGAATATTTAATAACGTACTGAGCTCAGTGACTCAGGCCTTATTAGATTGCACATTAATAATATGGGGCGAAATTCTAATGTTCAACCCCAGATGCATGCAGGACTCGGTGATCTGAAGTTCAGTCCAAAACTGATCTCAATACAATTGCAAGTGTGCTTTTTTTTAAAAGTGTAAGATCCTGTATTTGTATTAAGAAGTTCCAAATATGACTTTCCAATACTTAGGCTCTTGCAAGTAGAGAAAGTTGTGATTTCTCTGCTGATTACTTTAGTGTAGTAGTAGTCTTTCTCTCTGTGTGACTACTAGCTGTCCTGATTTTCTGTTAACCATAGCTGTAAGTGAATAGAATCCATCCTTTAAAATATCCGCCTGAGAACGTGTGCCTTCCTCTGCACTAGCCATTCTCTTCAAGTTCACAAAGCTTTCAAAAGTCATGAGGCAAGATTAGCCCTTTTCAGAATCCCCAGTTCTGAGGACAACTGAAAGAATTAAGACATATTTTTACACCCTTGGTAAGACTAAACTGTACTTTAATGTAGCTCAGAAAGTGATGCCATGCAATACATGGAAATATTTGGAGTAATTTTAAAACTTGCTTATACTTTTTTCTCTGTAATATTGCACAGACTTTTTGTCAGGCGTTGGGGGGAAAAAAAATCTGACTTTTGCTATGGCAACACAGAGGACTTAGAAAATGATCTCTCAGAGTGGAAGAATGATGACTCCTAAAAATAGTGTAGAAGCACTGAAAAAGAGCGAGATCCTCTCTTGTGCCAAGGTCTTTTCAGCTCAGGAATGGGGGTTCTCCCAAAGAATTGGCTGTCATTCTCTCATCCTTAAACTTCTTTAAACGTACAGTAATTTAGAGCAACTATACACTCGTCTAATTTATGTCTGTGTGACTATTGTTTGCAAGGACCCATGTATATATTGTGAGCTGTCAGAGTGCGACAACACTTTGCCCAACTTTAATGCATCCCCAGTCTTGAAGTAAGGGGGAGGGATAAGTAGCAGAGGATGAAGATCCTCTAATTTTAATACTACTTGTTAGCTCCAAATAGCTGAGAGAAGTCTTAAGCTAATTAATGTTTTTAGCCAGATTTGAGTCTTTTGTACTGTTCAAAGAACTTTCTATACAGGTAGAAAATTGATCACAAACAGCTTTAGGAGCTGGCTGTTTTGCTTCATTAACCCAAGCAGCCAGTAATTTATGAACAAAACAATGTCACAAATCTGTAAGGTGATGTTTAGTAATACAGCATTGTGGTTGCCACCTTTGAATAAATCTAGAGCAAAGAAGTGCTGGCTGTAAAGTTCTGCAAAGTTCAAGCTAATTACTTCAATGATTTTAGAAATTACTCTGAAATAATTCTCAGTGATATTTCCTGTTAATGAGAATGAATAAAAATAACCATATGCCAGATTTTTTTTTATTGCTGACATGTACATTCCTTAACGAAAAATTAAAATTAAAATAAATAAAACCCCCAAACAGTATCTTTTTATGCAAAACAGAAGTACCAAGTAGCTTTTTATAAGGCTTAGTATCCTCTGCCACCTTCTGTAAGGATCATTTAGGATTTTCACAGTTTGGAACCAAAATCTTGCAAAAGCCACTTGCAGGATTTCTGCATCATCCAGTCCAGTCCTTAACCTAGTTGTTCCCTTCATTCTTCTGTACAGTACATCTTGCACAACAAAATAGTTACAGATGAGAAATAATAAAAGATAATATATTGAGACAACAAGATCTATTTCATAGGCCCCTTAAGTTCACTGGTTCTAATCTTCCCCTTTTGTAACTGTTTGTTGTACAATATTATCTCACAGCTTTCTCAACTGTAATAGTTCATAGTCTACTAGCCACCTATAGAGTGTTCTTCTGCGAAATTTGCATCTTTGGCTGATACATGTTTAATGGGATGTAATTTCTGCCGCCATTCACACCACTTCTGTTTGTAGCCCAACATGCCCAAGTGAAGAATGGTATCTCATAGCAGTACTCAAACTAGGAGTACTGTGAGCATTCCTTATTGGGAGTATTTCATGTTATTTGTATCTGAGGTCAAAGAGATATCAGCTGTCTCCCTAGAACCTTACAGACTGCTGGAAGTGAAAACCATTTGTGCGTCTTTTTTCTCAAAAGCTGCTTATCAGCCTCATAGGCAAATGTAGGTATTTAAAGGAGTCCACTGACCCATGCGTATATACGATACACTGATCTTTTTGTGTACACAGTGATGCTACTCTAAAGTATGTGGGTAAACAGTCATTGCCTACAGTAAAGGTTACTTGAAAGGTTTTTGGAACTGCCAGGTTTTGCTCTGCCTTTGCTCTGTGCCTGTGCCAATATTATCTGAAGTTATTCACTTACACCTACTGTTCATATTATTCGCCTGGCAGTTGACATAATCCACAGAACAGTTATTATCTAGACCAGGTATTCAATCAATGGCCTTTCAGCCTGCAACCTTGAATGAATGCTTCATTCTGTGGCAACAGTCTCCCTCTGAACAAACATCTCCAAACACACATATCCCATGTGGAGTTTACAATTCCTTCTGTTCTTGTGCAACTCAGCTATAGGAGCTTTCTGTGTTATGAGCTTTCGGTGTTCTGCAAACAATTATGTTTAGTGTGCTTGAGAGGCACACTGGTCTGCCAGTTTTGCTCTTTGATGAGGGTTGTGATTTGTTTCCTTCTTTACTGCTGTAGTTTATATCTGTATTTTATACATTTATATCTGTATTTTATAGCATGTGAGTGTGAAATTGCTATCAAGTTCTGCTGCCATCACAAGGCCAATTCTTCCTCTGCAGTTTCTCCCAAACCAGAACCTATTAATCTACTTATCCTTTGTCTTCAATGTGGTTCTCACATTATCAACCCCAGCTGAAGAATCAGTCTATCATAGGATTCTCTTCATATATGTATTTTACTTTTCCTTTCCCAGCTGAAAGGACTCATTCTCTTCCACATTCTTTTCATGTAAATGAGATACTTATGATCTCATACCCTTTGGAACTGCTTTGTTTTATGATGCCAAAGCTGCCTTTCCTTGTTGCTTATCATCACCCACGTTGTATTCTTGCGTTGACATTGCCTATCCATGGGGAGGTAATTTCTGGCACACCAAGTGCATTGCAGTGCTAACTTTTACTGGTGGCAGCTGTAGTTAACTCAAAGCACATTAAAAAGAGCTGCCTTAACATTTAAAAGGCTGATTTTGTAGTCATGAGAAAATTTGCACCCTTGACACTCAAAGAAGGAGGCCCTTATCTAGATGCCTCGCAGGCTGCATACAGAACGTATGGGATTTTGAACAAGAAATACAACCCAAATCTTGTAACTAAGTCAGTAAACTGAATGAAAGAAAAGGCATCTATGAAACTGACTGCAAAATGTCTTTGGTAATACAAAAAACTGCCTATGCAATCTAGAGATTACTAAGCATGCTTTGTAGGACAGTAGTGCAATGATTCTGTTACATCAGGAGTTAATGGAAAACAGTATTTTACAAATATGAGTATCACAAAGTGCAAGTATTTGAGCGTTTAGATTGTGGAAGGTCCTTGTGTAGGTGGTCCTGGGAGAAAACCCTTTCTTGTTACATGAAAACATGGACTATGGGGGAAAGGGAGAAGAATATGTCAACATCTTGTCATGTAAATGCATTATTTTAATCTCCAAGGGATGGCTTTTTAAACTGTTCCTTGCAGCCTTCCCTCACCCTTTCTGCCTGCATCTGGGGCTGCAATGCTTTTCTCCTAGTCCTAGATCCAAGAGCGTTTCAGTTCCCTGGTGTTGAAGAATCAAGGTTGTAGTTTGCCACACCTCTTATGCTGGTGATGGTGTCTACTGAGATGCTTCAGTTTTCTCCCGGTTGCTGTCTTCATTAGGAATAAATTTATTTATAAACAAAGGGTATAAATAAACCATGCCTGTGTAGAATTTTGCTGAGACTCTGCTGTCATAGAGGGAAGGTAGTGATACTATAAGGGGGAGCACACCTAGAGCTTTGTTGTGTGCTTAGATCCTGCCTTTCCCCCTTCCAGTGGGTGTCTCAGTGTAACTGGTTGTGGCCATCTGTGGTTCGAGTGTCAGGCTAGCTTAGGACATCGTGGTTTGAATGTCAGGCTAGCTTAGGACATTGCTGTGAATTTTGACTTCTAATGCTAACCAACTACAGTGCTCTCTGCACTGTATGTGTATTAAAGGTCTTTTTTCTACACGTAAAATTATAGGTGCTTTCAAAGAGAACTCCCTGCTCACATACTCAAGCTTTTGGGCATTTTACGCAGGAACTTTCTTTGATGTACTCTTCAGCTCTGCTTGCTGACATGAGGCAGTCTCAGCCTGTTATGGAAGCAGAATCATCTCAGACTCCCACAGAGCAGAAGCTGAGTGAAGCTGCAGAAAAATGATGTGGACTCTTTTCAGCTTTGAATCAACCCTAAACCCAGAGAATTAACACTAATAAGATCTGGAGAGACTCAAATGTTGTACCTCTGGGCTGGGTATGTACGTGGTATAGAAATAGAATATGTATTTGTACTCATAGAAATTTCTGTATGTACGGTTATGAATTAGGAATATAAACATTAGGAATATGTTTTCTGTACAAGCAGGAAGCTCTGTCAGAAGTCAGGAACTTGGACTTAAAATGAATACTAAATGACTGTGTGGCAACCATATATGTTGACTACTTGCATTTTTATTCTCAGAGCTATAATAAATTTCTTTCAGTTATTAAAAGAATTAAGGAATACATAAAGCAGATCGGCCCATAACCTCCACAAAATGTTGGCTGCACCTGTAAGATTTCTGGGATCATACATCAAATGTTTTTGTAGTTAGAGTACAATTGAATCTTTGTCTAAGCAGAAGTATTGCATCTAATGTAATATTATTTGTGAAGAAATAGTCTAAATGTAGTTTTCTAGATGTTCAGACAGATGGTTTGAGTCATTCTTTGTGTTGCTGCTGAGCAGACAATCTATTAAGGCTGATACCTAAAATACTGTAATTGAAAAGACAACAACAGAATGTGAGGATTCTTGCAATGATGTGTTTCTCCTTGGGGTCAGAAGAAAATTAAAATTCAGATTTTTACATTGATACAAGTCTTTTGTTTCTCTCCAGAAATGGAAATCTATCCATCAAAACAAACAGGCAATGTGGGATGCACCAACTGTTGTTTATTTTTGGATTTCGTGTTGTTAAGACATTACCTGATGAGCTTTATCCTTCTGGTTAATGGTGGTCACTGGCCAGCAGCTTTACATGGTGTTTCTTCTTCATAATTATTGTACTAATATTGAAAAAGCTGTGATATAACAAAGGGGGCAGAGGACATGTTTGTTTTGTCATATACCCATTAAGGATGATAGTATCTGAGAAGAGGATATGTAATTAACATTGTTCTTTGCAACTAATATGAAGGATTGTGTGTACTTCTGGTTGCACATAGAACTGGTGAAACTACAGGCTACTGCCAAACAAGTCTCCCTGCCTTCAAAAGGGAGCTGTGCCCTTGTTATCTGGTTGCAAATCTGTATTTGAATATGTTCAAACCTTGTGGCTTGATGGATGAGGAAGAAAGGCAAGCTTGCTAGAAATATTAATAAGTAACTAAATGGCAAAGTTGTTGATTCCCCTGCACAGCCACTAGTCATTCAGATTTGAAGGAACTTAATATCTTTGAGGCCTTTCCTCTTGCTGCCAATTTTCTTGAAATTAGCCATGCTATTGGAAGTTACTGCTGACAGAGGGACAGACACAAAATAATACAATTGCGTAAACCTCATTTTATTAGAAAATGAGCTTCATGATCTGAGTTTTTAGAAGGGACTAGTGCTTGATTCTTTTATAAAAACCTTTTTCTTTCCTAGATTTTGTGCCTTCTGACTAGACAAAGCACATCAGAAAACCGCTGCTTAAAAAAAAAATACTGTCCTGGAGGTTGAGGGCTCACCATTCTTTGTGGCTGTGATCAGGGTATATGATCCAGGATATGTTAAGGAATGTGGATGCTAACTCTAAACTCTGCTTTCCCACCCTTGGAGTTTTCATACAGTGTGTGGTTATTTTTCCCCAATTCTGTCAAATGTAGGCACTTAGAAACCCCAGTTTTATGTAGTGTTCTGTGCTGAAGGCTCATTACTGGCACTGAGGTTAATGGAAGTTTGATGATATTGGTTTCAAATGGCTGTTGGATCAGGTCTATGGCTGGACCTTTAAAGATTAAGATAGTGAAATTAAAGCTACTATTGACTTTCTTGGGTCATGAAGAAGAGATCTTTAGGTCCTCATCCCAGCTCTGAGAAGGTTGTTTTTTTCTTTTAATTATTGAAATTTATCATGCCTACCTTTTGATACCTTGTTTTAGAAAACCATCTTTGTTATCTAAACCTATGAGCACACTAATAGAGAAATGCCTCTGTGAAGCAGTCACAAAAACATTTAGAGTGAATTTGGTGGTACTTTGAGGAAGATGAGTTTCCTTGGTAAATCCTCTGAATATCAAATTCTGGCTTCCAGAAAAAGTACTGACAGAGAAAGTGTAAAGACAATTTTTTTTTAGTGGTATATTAGCAACTCAGAAGTGGAGAGAAGAGGAGAAATTTCTAAGTTACGGTTACCACAGACTTTTCTCTTACCTGACAAGCACTAGTTCTTTTTTCACTAGAAAAGTATATAATGAAAAAATAGAAAATGAGCCATGGTTTGAAAAGTCCCTTATGATATTAAAAAGAAAGGACAATGGTATTTATATTATCTTTAAAAACTAAGCAATAATGACACATGAAAGGCTCGAATGAATGGAACAAGGGGTGATTTGCTGAAGTGTTTCACAGAAAACTCTTCCCCTAGAAGCATCACTAAATAGATTAACTTATTAGTAAAGCATACATTTTCACTGAAGGAGAAGACTTTTTATCCTTATTTCTGTCATTTCTGTGTTCTGGTTCTTTCAACATTTTTTAATCAAAAGAAATTGTTTAATAGCTTTACTACGTAGAATAAAACATCTTGTTAAGCTTCAGGTCAACTAACAAATACAAATTGTGCTGGCCATCTTTAATTAGAATGTTGGCTTTTTTTAATTTATCCTGTCAAGCTCCAAGGAATCTATCTTTATAATCAAAATGTTCTCAGGGAAAAGAAGAGAAACCTGAACCACTGAAATTCAAATAAAAATGCAAGAAGTGAAATGGAGTGAGCATTACCATTTGAGATAAACTGCTAATAAAACACTCAGGTGTTATCTTCTGAAGGAGATTTTTATTTTCAGACAATTAGAAATCCCTTGCAGCACTGGAAAGACAGATATAATATTGTAATTGGCATCCCTGACCTGTTTTATGTATACTGCAAGAAGGCTTTTTTCCTGCTCCTTTGGGAATGTAAACTTATAGCTTGTAGAATGTTGTCTCTTGCTTGCAAAGTTTATGATAAAACAGAGCTCCCAGAATTCCATGGTCTTTCACTTTGAAGGTCTAAAGTTATTAAAAATACTTATTTAGCCTTTTTATTAAAGTATCTGTGGAGATACTGTGATGCTTACAGGTTTTTTTGTTATCACATAGTGAAAAATGAACCGGTTTACTTGTGATACAGAGCATAATCATCAGGTGTTCTTCCCTGCACACCCTTAGATAATATATTTTGTAAAAGCTTTGAAGAGATTCCACTTAGCAGACTGTGAAAGCATGGCCTTCAAAGTTATTTATTACATGTTATAATCATGTATACACTGCCCTATAACCAAATCTAAGGCTCATGCATTGTGTGTTTGGGTGTCATTTTTCAAAACACTTCTATTGCTCATCTAGGCCTGGAAACTGTGTTAAAACCAAATCAAGCATTCATTCCTGCAAGGGAGGCAAAAGTACAGCCTTATTAGCTGTAACAAAAATGAGCATCAGATCTGGCATGAGGGAAATTACCAAAGACAAAACAAAGAAAAGTATTCAGGAGCTGTAATATTTGATTGAGATATTGAAGGTGCATTAAAAGTATTAGCAATTTTTGCAGGTAGGTATAATGTACCCTTCTCGCATATACTAGTGTAATTACAGTGATGAGGAAAAGATTTTCAGATCAGGTTCTTAATTTAGATAATTCTGTCTTAATATTCAGGGATAATAAACCAAAAGATTAAATCATTCTGAGTGCTGAAATGATTTTTGTGCCTTGCAACATTTCACTCTAGCTGGCTTTGCTGTGGATATGTTTAATACCTTTCTTGCTTTATAACATGGACTATGCTTTATAGAAATGGAATTAACATTTTGCTTATTTCATTCCTTCCTAACGATCACTTTCAAGGTGGCAGCCTTTGTCAGCTGCAAATCATTATTTCAGCACACTGTAGGGTTGGGTGCTCACCAAAGGAAAGCAATAGTATGGGCACAGTGTTTCAGATATCCCCTTTCTCTGCTGTGTAAGTCCTAGGGAGCTGCAACTATTCACCCACTCACGTGCCATACTTACATCTGAAGTCACAGTGTTGACATTGCAAGTCTTTCCCGCTGCAGCAGAAAATACAGGTACAAAAATGGTAACCATTGAGACATTCTCAATCTTAAAACACACTTTCCTCTATGTGAAATTACTCTCATTGAACAGTAAAAGCATAGGCTTTGCTTTGCTTCTATTCATCAAAATCTCTTCCCCTTTCCCAGAAATTTGCTCCAATGTGACAAAATATATGGTTTTCTGAGTAACAGCCTATATTAACAAACACAAAGGTTAATAGAATTTGAGCATCTTGAAATGTGATTTAATTTGGAAGGCTGTAGTCTGTGAATGCTAACTACTAACAAATTAAATTATTCAATGACAAATCACATCAGGCACCTACATAATATCAATAGGTATTGTCATTATAATAATTCTTCCAAACAGTAGGATGCAGGCAAATCCTGCATTATATTTTGGCTCAAGGTGTTCATTTGTAAATGAACAATTCATCATGTGGAGGAAAAGGGAAATAGCTCCAGGTTTGTGTCAGATTGCCCTGGTGTTAACTGCTGCTCTTTGATGTGACATTGTCTAGACCTAATGCCAGTGGGAGTAATAGAGGGGGAGACTGGCCATTCCATTATTTTGGGCGAGTTAAACTATTGGCTGTCACTACCCAAGTATAATGCTTCTAGTGATCCATAACTTGCATTAATGAAAAATCTGGTATGCTAGGTGTTTGCTTCCAAACTTTAAAGATATATCCTCTATATACATACACAGTTATAAAATAAGTACCTAGGCAGTATCTTACAGTAATTTCTTTTTTTTTCTATTAAAAAAACAAGTAAAAAATTAGAGCTGGTCTGAGCCAGGGCCTGCTGAAATTAACAGGAGTCATTCTTTTCTTTTCTATTGACTTTATATTGGCTTTTATAGGAATGCATTACTGAACTGCCATCAAGGACATAATTTATTCTGGCAGCTATAGAATAAAATTAACAATTGGATGATTATTGCATAGTGCAGCATCCTTAGTCACATATAACGGTATACCTTATTGCCAAGACTTATGCAGACAGAATCTGAACAGTACCAAGGCCTCAGGTCACGAAAATGAGGGGAACAGATTTTAGATTTACTAATTCTGTTGCAAAGAGCTAGATTTTAGGAAACGTGCCTGTTTGTTTCAAATCTTTTGTAATTGACTATTCAATAGAAGAAAACCGCTTATTATAAAATTTAGTTTCTGTGTATATGGTAAGAGACTAGACGTATTAGGACTGTAAAGAACACTCCATTTCTATCAGAGAATGCACAGCATATGCAGAATATGATGGATTAACATCTAACAAAGTCAAAGACGTATTTTGAATGTCTCTGAATTAAAACAATACTTTTTGTTCAAAACAATACTTTTTTTTTAAAAAAGAATCCTGAGCATTGCTTCTTATTATTAAATTAATCTCTATTGCACAGCTAAATGCCAGGAATTAGACAGAATTCATTCATCTTATTTTTAAAATAATGCTGTATACTTTTCAAGCAAGACACACAGCTTCTTTCTTTGACCTTTTTATGTTTTTAATAGGTTCTCTTTCAATTCTCAGGCAGTCTCTTTTGAGATACTCTTTATCCTTTTTACATATATCAATAGCCTCAATATAAGAAAACTAAATTCAACCAGAAATCTCTACAAGGCCCTGAAGGTTTGTCTTGTCCATTGGGTTTCATAAATTTAGAAATAGTTTGTCTCAGCTGAAAACCAACAACACGTTCTGCTCCAGTTACAAGATGTCTCAGAGTAGTATCTTCAGTACTCTAACAGGATATTGATGTTACATGGAGAAGACATGCTAGGTTACCTTGACCTGCCAATATGGGATTACAACTGTATTAGACTATTTGACTTCTTTGGCTGCTCTTAAATGATCAAAGAGACTTTTGTTTCTTCTCCCAAGAGCCATCTGTACAGTACAATAGACTCAGGTTAGGCTTTCTTCCTCAATTATTGCTGAATCTTTTGAGAGTAGCATTTATTTAGTACCATCATAAAGAAGTCTTCTCCCTCCTTAGTATTCATTGTCCTATGATATGCCTCTTTTTTGCTGCTTTGGATGGTTTAAACACATTCAGATGCTTTTCACAGTCTTCCCATTCTAACCAGAACAATGTGTAAAGTCAGAGCAAAATTCAGCTTCTACTTTCTCGGCTTTGTCAGTCTTGTTGATACTTAGTCTACAGCAGAGTCATGTCAAAGAGAAGCACTGCACATCACAACAGTATGACACAAACCTGGAGCTGTTTCCTTTCTATTTCACATGATGAATTGCTCATTTGTAAATGAGCACCTAGAGCCAAAATACGAGTCCTGACTTTGACTACATCGTAGTGTTCAGAAAACTCTCGTGGTTTCCAATTCACTGCAAACTTGAAAAATCACACAGTGTTTACTGACAGGTTAATAAAACCTTTCTAGTCAACAAGGACACAGTTTACAGAGATGCACATAATCACTGAAGAAATTGAAGCTTACCCTAATGTTGAGATGAAGGCAAATGAAACTCAAATATTTCAACCACACTTTGTTTTAAGATCTGGGGTTTGGTCTAGCACAAATATGAGGCCACAAAAAAATTAAGGTTTTTTTGGAAGTAAAAAGACCCACTTCCACAATTGCAGATTTCATCTTTTCCAGTGTGTACATTCGTTTTACTACACTTTTAAAATTTATGTAAAGGACTTACTTAACTTTTCAATGTCCAGAGCTGTATGTTGTGTTGTAGTTGCTGAATCCCTGGTGTTAAATACCACCTAATTACTTTGCTAATTACTTTGATTTTCTTTTAATTTTTAGGCCACTCACTGGTGATATTACATAAAACATCAAAGCACTGTAAACTATTTTAGTTAATATCAAGCCATAAAGAAAAGAAGATAAGTTGTTTTACCCTAAGCCCTGGAAGTTTAAGATTTTAGGTATAGCAGAAGCAGATTTTCTGATAGAATAGCCATGTGTCAGTGTACAAATAACTGTTTCTCCTTGTTTTCATGAACAGGCAATAGGTCTGTGTGTATAAAAACCTCGTTGCTTTGAATTTTGTGAGTAGGATTTGTATACTTCTAAAGTTACAGCCGTTTCAAGATGCTCAACTTAGTTCCCATGGGAAGCCAGGATTGCAACAGTAGTAACAAAATAAATTTACAGATATCTGCCTTCTTAAAGATTGACAGAATTTTGTAAATGCAGCCCTAATTATCTATGTTAGGTCAACTACCATAGTAACAGTGATTAAATGACTAACATGCCTATGCTTAGCAATATCAATAAATATGTACTTCCAGGTTTAGAACATAAACAGTTTTTTAGGCATTTGTGCTACCATTCACAATCTCACCATTACGTTGGCTATGTAGTCAATTTTGGTACCCTCTATCCAATACCAGAACGGAGAACTGTTCTTCGAATTGGCCGTCAAGGTTACTAAAATTCTATGCAACTAGGGTCAAGGATTTTAAAATATTAGAGAGTTTAAAAGAACTGGCAATGATGATAGTTTCTTTACAACCCCTTCCCATTTCTGTTCCCCTATCAAGTCAAAATTCCTATCCTCATGAGGTTATTATGACAGAAACCCAAATTTGTCACGTTACAACTGCTTCCTATACATATGACCATACAAAATAGCACCAAACACTATGTGCATATATGAATAAACTATTCTAGCAATACTCAAGCTAAGTAATTTAAGACCAACTTTCATTCCACTACAAGCCTAAAAGACCTCAACAGCCTATATTTTACCCAACCCCAACCTTCTGCATTATGATTATTGATATGTTTCTGATATGAAACAGACCAACTCACAAGTATTGCTAGGTAAGTAAGGAAAAAAAATAGGAACATACTCATAAAAAGCATAAATTGTTCTGTCTTAATGAGTATAGTTTAGTAGTGTCCTTCTGGACCATACTGTGGCTGTGATTGTAGGTCAAGATAACTCCCAGCATTCTAAGAGAAATTATTTTCCTCACTCTTCTGAGATTTATATTTCTTATTAATGAAATGTCAAAGTAATTTAGAAACCATATCAATCAATGAACTTGTGCATATGAAAATTGAGAAGATACAAAAATCTGTTTCATTTTTTATTTTTTATATTAAAAGTTTTGGGGTTTTAGAAGAGAAATGGTGTAAATTATTCAGCTTTTCTGTCAATGGCATTATGGAATATTTTGGGATGCTCCCAATTCTCTTATTTTTACTTACAGCACAAGTAATATTTAGATTTTATTGTAATAAGGAAAAGGAACCCAAGGTAACCTGACGTGGCTCCCCCATAGAAAATCATTAGTTAAGCTGAACAAGTGTGTCAGTAAAAAATAACTAAACTCATCCCAAGGAATAAAGAAACATTAATGACTTACATGACACCATCCTGTGTACAGCTGTGGTCATCTGACTTCAAGAAAGATGAACTCATAACAGAACAGGCGCAGAGGATGGCAACTGGGATGCTTAGAGGAACAAAGTACCTGTCTTAAGGGAGGACACTAGATAAGCTTGTCTTGTCAAGCCTTGTAAAAGGAGGGCTAGGAGGAGAAGGGACAAAAACTGCAACCTATGAATATCTACAAAGGTAAAGGGAGGAGACATGAATGGTGTTGTGAACCACCCTGGCAGAGAGATAGCCAATTAAACACACATTGAGTCAAGAAAAATTAAAGAAAAAGTGGATATAAACTAGTCATTAATAAATTAGAAAGCAGTTCTGAACTATAGGAGCAATCAGATTCTGCAATAACCTTCCAGGGAAAGTTGTAGGGAAGACCACATAACCACCTTCTAAATAGAGCTTGATAAACTAAGGAAAATGATTACATTAAAAAATGTTTGTGATAGCTGGGACTCTGAGTCAATAATTGACATCCCTTTATCTCCTGTCTTTCCTAATAATATTTTCTGACTTCACTGAGGAGTCAGGGAGAGAAATTGAGGGGCAATCAGGTCCCCATGCCCACTGGGAAAAGAACAGTTCTGCATTCAGGACTTGCATTTGATGGCATATAGTAAATGAACTGTATTGGCTGCCTGCTGAAGGATGGGGATGTAATGTAATATTGACTAGTTACTTCATCTGGGGAGTGTGAGCCACCCCAAACCTGATTGAGTCAGGAGGCATTTGGAGAAAGTAGTACAGAGTACAAGAGGGAAGAAATACATTTGTGAAGGCATCCTGAACACTGCTGTTTCATAACTTTCGAGTGCTTGATTTCACAATATCAATATGAGTCTTTTTTTAAAGATCTTTCAGAACTACCTGTCTGATAGTTCAGTGGTCTATAGCGAATGTCAGTCAGCAGTAGATATATAGGGATGAGAGTAACAGTGGACATATTCAGAGTGATGCCTTCCTTCTTCCAGCAGTCACAAACTTAGAGAGTTCAGGAGCGAAAGGAGGCAGACCAGACAATTGCAAACCTCTGAGTTTAATTTGTTCTTCAATACTGCTTAGAGACAGCTGTACTTGTGACCTTCACAACAGTGTGTGGCACTCTGAAATTTTAAGTTTATTTTAAATCTGCTGCCTGATCATTTATATGGGTAGGCAGTACTTCTTGTATTATGCAAACTAGCAAATCCCTGTCTTTCAAGATTTTATTGTGGCCTGTCATAAATTATCTCTTTTCAAACCTGAAGTCATAGACTACTTATTCTCTCAAAGTGAAATCCGTTCCATACTTTCTAATCATCTTCCTAATTCTTCTTCTGTATCTTTTCTAGTTCTGCTGTGTTCCCTTTTAAGTTGGTGTTAACAGAATTTCCTTCAACATTCAAAATAGTGGGAACACCAGGGTTGTATTATGTTTTCTTATTTGTTCTCATTTTTTTTTGTTTAATATTTAAAATTACTTGCCTTTCTAGACCTATAACAGGTATTTTCAGAGAACTATGTGAAATGACTCAAATATTTTTTCTCCTGGTAAAAAAAAAAAAAAAAAAAAGAATTCCATATTGTAAGTGCTGGAGTTATTATTATTTATTGCCATAATCAACATTGCATTTCATCTGCTGTTTTATCCTGAATAATTTGTATCACTTGGAAATTTTTTATCTCATTGTTCACTCTCTTTTCCAGTTCATTCATAAATATGATGAATAACATGTGTTTACAAAACAGACCCCACTGGCCTGCTGTGGCAACCATCCTCCATTGTGAATACTGGCTATTTATTTTTATCTTTATTTCTTAGGTTTTAATGTGTTACTGATCTGCAAGAGAACTTTCTCTTTTATTCTGTGAAAGCTTTCCTTCTTCAAGAACTCTGTCAAAAGCTGTTTTAAAAATTCCAAAGAAATGTATTGACCGCGCTACACTTATCCTCATGCTTGTTGACTCCTTCAGAGAACTGTAAGAGGCTTGAAGGCCATACCTTCTGCCTACAGAAGCTGTATGACCTCTTCCCTTATGGTTATCTGAGTATCTGCTGCCAGTTCTAGTTTTCATTCTGATTTTTAGCTATTTGCCTGAAAGTCACAATTACTTATCTATAGTTTCTTGTATACCCAGTGGAGTCCTTCTCAAAGTCTGGGGTTGCATTTGCTGCCTTCCATTCCTTAGGTGCTGATAAGGATTTAAGTGATAGATTTCATGGCACCACAGTTAGTATATATTTTTCTTCCTACTTATGAGTATTCAAGTTCTCTCTAAGGCCTTGAGTGCACAGGAGAGTACGAAACAGTTGTTTAAAAGCTGCATTTTATTCACCTACTTCAGTGAGATGAGAGAGAGACACTAATTTTTCATTATGGTGTAAATCAAATATATTATTCAGCCAACGTGACCTTGCCAGCAGATTCTGAATATCTTCCAGTCCTTGAGATTTTGTTTAGTACAGGTGGATCATATTCAGTATTAGCTGGAAGAAGATCAAATGTAAATGCTGACTTACTGGTTATAAAAAAACATGAATGATTTATTAGGTATCAACAGGATATTTAGCATTCACCTATCACTATGTTTACAACAGGTAACTGAAAGCACACAATAATCAATACAAGAGGAAAGTCATACTTTGTTCCTTATTTGCATCTGATATAATCAAAAAAAGGGTAAGAGGGCTTTACACTTTCATTAACTTTTTTTTTTTTTCAGAGCAAGCAACTGTCCACAGGGGCCTTCACTTTTATTTTATAACACACATCTTGTCAGGAGAAGCAGGTGGCATGAATTTTACTAGAAGCACAATTCACTTTATACAAAAATGTCTTCTTCGTCTGGGAATAATTCTCAGTTCATTTTAGCCTGCTCTCACGTGACCCATGTTGGCTCAGTGATTTGAAACCCAGAGGGTTTTCAGCCCTTTCTGTTTATTTCTTCTAAGTCACAATTGCTTGCATTATAATTTTTATGCACAATGGTGGTTGTTAGCCCATTTTATTTACACTCACACTGTGGTGGCCAATCTGCTACAAATCACCCGCAAGAAATTGGTAGAATTTTTTTTTTTTTCTTTTTTTTTCTGGCCATGCCAAGATACTGTTGAAATGACTACCATTTTCCTGAAGAGAAAAGTGGCTGTGCTAGGATGAGCTTGCTTTCTTTATTTAAAAAGAAAAATTAGCTATATAGAACATCTGTTTATTTTGTCTGCTATTTTTGTTTTCTCTTCACAGTGGAATGCCCCATGTAGCCAGAAACATAGCATGGGTGGCAGTAGAAAAACAGCCTGAGTTTTCCTGCCTCTGTGGCTGGAGACTGACACTTTTCAGCAAGAACTGTTCCCACCACCAGCTTTTTGACATCTGGCATTCTTTCTTTTACCAAGGGACTAGCTAAGTGCTGTGAATTCATTTCTGCCAAAGCTGAGATAGTCAGGAAACAGAACAAGTCCTTTACTGGTGTGACTAAGCTACGTCTCTTGCTGGAAAGAAAATGCTATTTAAATACTATTAAATGACACTTCATTTAAGAGAAATCAGACTAACTTCCCTCTACAATTGCCTGCTGCCAGGAAACATTTTTAATGTCAGTATTAAATATACACAATAGGCAATATTTTTAGAAAATGTCTGCCATATTGTTGAGGGTCACAGTGCAGTTGCCAAATCCAGAAGGCTAGAAATTATGCTAGATTATATCCTCAACTTTTGCCAAATATCTGAGACTTTACAATCCACGTATTTCACTCCTTTAATTTTCTAGAAATGGCTTTCAGTGCATTCCTGCAGTGCTAATACACCCTTTCTCCCAGTTACAGGACCCTCAGTCATCCACAACTTAAAATTGCATCTGTCTATGCTTTGTCCTCGGAGTTAGCACCCCAATAACCCAATAGTTTTTCTAGTGTGGCAGCAAAATCCATGAGATTCTCAAGAAAAGCTTCTTTTTCTTCATTGCCTGGAAGACCTGTCTGTGTATCTAATTTCTGCTCTTCTCAGCCATCTTCTCATCTCTGCTTATACTGAAGGGTCCTTGCTAGCTGGAACCATTCCTCTTCCTCTCTTTATGCCCCAATTTGCCCTTATGAGCTTCTCTTCTTGAGCATGATAAGTTGCCCTCTGGAAAGGGACAATCTCTGATTCTTCATTTAACCCACATGCCAGCTCTAGATCTTTCGAGGTAGCACTTATATGTAAGAATGTATTATTTTAATAGAGTAATTTAGAAATTTCTGACTCTCCTCATCTCTGAATGGTAAGTGGGGTTAGAAGACTGGAATGGATCATCATGCTTTAAAACTTCAGAATGAGTATTAAGCAGCTGTTGTTAAAATGTCATGAAGCAAATGAATTTACGACTGGATAATGCATTTTATTGCGAGGGATTAAGAAACAGTAAATATCAATGGAATATGATCTGTAGAGTGTCTGGTAGCAAAACCCCTGTATTACCAAAACATCACTGGTGCAAGCAGGAAGACACTCAGCTGCAAATACATGCTCGTAGGAAAATCTATTCTACATTCAGAAAAATCTAAGTGAAACTTTACCAGGTAAGGTACTGTGGCTGTCTGCTGTCTGGGATAAATATCTTCCTTAATATCTTCTGGGAATGTTTACATGGGATCTCTGGTGTAATTAGGAATACCTCTTCCTCAAATCTATGCTCTCTATTTATCTGTTGTTCTTTATCTGACTATAGTCTCCAACCTCTGCAGTGTATCCACAGTCAGGTGAATTTTTTATTTTCTGGTAAGACTTCTGCTATAAAATCACTGGAAAAGTCTAACAACTGAGCTGTTTAGTGAATAGCCAGCAGAAATCCATGAGGACTAGGGTATAGTGATCCTTTGGAGGAGAACAGCAGTAGACTTCAAAGGAGAGTTGTAATATAACAAAGCATGTAGAGACATGTAGCCAGAAACAATACAAAAAGAATCCAGGAGCTCCCCGTTGCCTCACAGTCTATCTCAATAGTGCATTTTGAGGTTCCTTTGCTGTTGCTTCTAGAGAAGTCAGTTCTCTGCTGATTTGTATTAGACCTACTTAAAAAGCTGAGTGAGGACAAGAGCTTAAGAACTGATATTAAACATTTGACTTCTAGGTTCCATAAAATGTCAGTGGCGAGAGTTAGGAGCTTCCAAACATTCTTATTCCTGAATGCACAGACACCACAATGATCCAAGAGGAAAAGCTAAATCGTTGCCTCATTTTATAGTAAGCACAAATCTCCAGTCTGCAAAATGAAAAGTTATCTTGAGTCTAGAGTACCTGCTCCTAGACTTCAGACATTCTGTTGCAACAGGTTGGAAATGCCCTACAAATGTGTTGCTGTAATACTATATTGTACAAGGTACATCATATTTGAAACTCACCTAGCTAGAAACCTACCAAGAATGAACTTACATCTGCAATGATATCACTCATTCAGCAGCTAGAACAAAAGGCTGTGTTTCCAAGCAAATTAAAAGAATGAAACAGAACAAGAAAACAAGAGCTAAGCCATTAGAAAACCGATCATGGGGAATTTATTAAGAAAAGGGGAAAAAAAAACTTCAGCACAAAAAGCATCAGAGAAAGATCTATTTTATATATATCTCTGTATATAATAAATACTGAGTTTTAAAAGCAAATCTAAGCCAAAACTAAAAAGACCTGTTCTTTTTGCTGTGTGCCTCATGGAAATGCTGGTCTGACATTCTTTTTCTGAGTGTAGAACAAAGACTATGCTTTATTGTCAAGCTTTTGATATTATATTAATAACCCATTTCCTTCCCATTCAAATTATATGTCCCACTGTGGATGATACTTCCTATGTTGATAATATTAGAATGAAAATAGCACAACCTAGTTATACCTCAGTTATAGCTCTTACTCGCAGTTGGAGTCTAATCATTCCCTATGCCCTGCCTATCAAATCTGTTCACAGCAGCAAACACACTTTGTACATTGCAGTGGAACTTCTTTTTTTCAAGCAATATGATTTTTTTAGCAATTTCTAAATCTGATGTTACAATGTTGATAATACGTAGGCCTGTAGGAACACAGAACCGAAAGGAAATTCTCCAAATAAGAAGCTATCTGATACACTTTATGAATAAACCAGACAGCTCAACGCAGACTATGAAAAGCAAGGAAGTAGAGACCAGAGAAGCTGGGCATTATAGCTGGTTTCAGCACAGTAGCACCTGATCATTTTCCTGTAGTGCTTGAAATATTTGTAGTTATATATAAGCCAAAGTCCAAACTTGAGAGAAAGAGTGAAGAGATGAGTTCTGGTCAATGGCATGGAGTAGGAGGTTCTTTGACTTTTTCTCCCCCTTTTGGCTAAATCGCTTCTCTATATAAAATAAAAATCTGAAATGGGATTATATGCAAATAATAACAATCTGTTTGAGTTGACAATCCAAATGCCCTGTAATGTTTTTGTTTTTTTTTTTTCAAATTTAGTTGGTAAGTAGGATCATACTAAGAGTTGAATTCTCCACCTGATTAGATATTCTATAACAGTGTAGAGAGGAAATGTAAACCTTTCACTTAGAAAGCAAATGTGAATAAAGCCATTCCCTGGAAAAGCATCCCTGTGTAAGCACAGGAAAGAAAAGCTGTTACAAATCACTGGTGCGGCTGTTCAGACAAGACTGAGTCCAGCTGACAGCAATTGAAAGGAGCTGATCCATGTTTCTGGAGACAGTAATGAAAAGAGAAATCATGTTCCTTCTAGATGGTGTGAAATTGGAAGCTCTGAAAACTGACATAGGGTCTTCGAAGGATTCTCCTCTCTGACATTTTTGTTTGTTTCTCATGGTCTAATAAATAGAGAGAAACTTAAGGTATGAAAATGAAAAAATCAGCAATAAGGTCTTTTCCTAAAGCATACACAACGATTCAGTGACAGAGCTGGGTGCATGGTGATTGACAGGTCTTCTTCACACGAACAAAGGCTGTAAAACTGATAGGAAAATGCAGTGCCTTTGACCCTTTGCAGTGGTGTTTGAATACATGCTGATTTACACACTTTGGACGCTGTAATTAGTAGATAGGGTGAGTAGTTATTAATATTTCTCTACTGTAAATGTCATGGCTTTCTGCCCCATGTCAGTCCCCCCAACATATTCAGCTGCTGTTTCCAGCCTGACTTATGCCATTTTCACAGCATTGACTTTTCTGTTGTTTAAATAACATTGCTTCTTAGTCTGTGGTTCCCTTTGCTCATCCCTGTTGACCTCAATGTTTCAGTTGATATTACTGCCTGTAGCATTCTGGCACAGACTATTGGAGTCCGTGATTTTTGTTTCTATTTTCTACAACTGACTCAGTAACATACTCCACTGCCATTACATTTACATTAATGACCCTCTGTTAAATTATGGGGGGTTTTGCCCTGCATTTCTTATCAGGAATGTAGTTCTGGAAGTCACCACCTTTCTGTATTTATGGTTATGAAAGCTCTGAGATACGAATTTTTGGAGACTGAGAAAATATTCTGAGGAAAACACTGTTGACTTGTTCACATAATCCTTTACACATCTGTTCTTGGCGATTTGAGGGAAAGGATGCAAGATAATGGGTGATTTTATTTCTGTTCTGATGGAAAGGGCTATTTTATGTATTAAACCTGTGATGCTTATTACTTTTAATCAGATACTGTAGAGATCCATAGTCTTCGTGCTTACCAATGTCTTTCTCCTTTACGAATCCCTTCAATTCTGCTTAATAAGAGCATTTAGTCTGTAATTGTGCTGTCCAGGAGGGACAGGAATATCCCTTCTGAGTTCCCCAGATTTGAAACGGTAGGATGTAGCTAATGTCAACTAGCAGTGAGCGTAGTTGAGGTTTGTTGAGCTGGTGTCAGATTAAGTGCTTCTTTTTAACACAGCAGCTAGCATAAAGGGAAAATAACTGAATAATGCAGTTATTAATTGGCTGTAAACAGATAGAAATATGTGTTAACATATGGTGACAGTTAATGGTGGTTTACTTTTTATAAGAGACTTCTATCATCTCCCTGTCCAAAGGATCTCACCGCAGAAGCATGGCAACATTTAGTGGGATAGGTCTTTCTTTTATGTCTTTTTTTTTGTTTGTTTTTTTTTTTTTGTTTTTTTTTTTTTTTTACACGTGATGACTAAAGTTGAATGTTAACCAACTCTATTTTCTGTGGCTTAGCAGTAAATCTGATCTTTGGTCATATATCTCATTTGCACCACACGTTTTTTCTTTTAGTGATTTAGTGCAGTTTAGTTTAAATACGCAAAATAAACATGGTTTTTCTGGCTACTAAACCAAAACAAATGTCTTTTTCCCACCTACCAGTCTTCACATTTGCAATCAGCATTGTACATAGCAAAACAGAGGCTGTGCAACATGTGTGAGGACTCAGCGTTACTGGCAGAAGGAAAGCTTTTTAAATGTGATGCACACCCACTGGGTAGTTCAGAATCTAGGGCAAAAATTGCTATTTCACTCACTCATTCCCTATATTTACAAATCTTTTATATAAAAGTAAGTAGCGCTTATTTGAAATTCTGTAGCTGGGTGTTTTTAGCAGGTAGGCATAGCATTTTAAAATTTTCAGCCTTAAAAAACAATTGATGCTTGATAATGGATAGTGGCAAACAATTCAGTGCAAACGGGAAAAAAAATACACTGTGAATGGTCATTTGCCTCTAAAGAATGGCTTAATTTACTTACAGGTCATTTGAGTTTGCACTGTTCCTGTCCATCACTGAGTTTTGCAGATTGAACTGAATCTTACACCTCAATAAAACCAAGTATACACAAGTGGGGTTACTGCCAGTCTTTATAGAGTTTAATTCATTAAGAAAGACATTTCTCTTTACAAATGTGCTGTAAGTCTGCTTTGTCAACTTATATAAAGTTATTTGAATTATCCTCTTAGTACGAATTAAGGAAAGTTATAGCCTATAATGGATTCTTTCGTCTGCAAACACAACCATTGTGCATTTTCCTTAGACAGTGGATGAACCAGAGTCACAACTGCATGGAGGTCAGGGAAGAATAAGAGTATTTTTAATTGCACACTGTGAAGGGTCACTTAAAAAAAATTCTTGAAAATTCATAGTCAGCTGTAAATTACCCATCATTCTAGCAAAGCCTGGTGGTGCCCCCATCAATAACTCTTGCATAGTGCCTTTGTGAGTGGCCTGTTGAGTCCCAGGTGGCTACTTCTCAAGGATGGCTCTGAACTGCAAGATACAAAGAGGCTTCTAGTGAAAGGACTGGGCACAGCCTAGCCCTGGGCATTTGGTCAGTGGAAAGTTTGGCTTAATATTAAAAAGTGAATGTTTTTTACCTTTCCCAGGACTCTGCTAATTATTCACATCTCTTGTACTCAAAGACCTGTAAATAGCAGGCAATCATGCGTTATTTGTGAATGGTCTCCCTGCATTTTTTACTTATTCCTGTAATACCAATATATACTGTTAATATGGAAACCTGTGAATCATTCCCAGGGAAGAATTGTCATGCCTTATAGACACCTGGATCAAGCGTTTTCTTACACATATTTACAGATGCATTCTTTACTTTTTTCGTAGAAACCAGACAATAAATCCTGCTCAAATGCAATAAATTGTTGTTATCTCTGTGAATTAAATTAATTTGATTTCCTGGAATGTCAAGTACAGTAAGGGAAATCTTATCTTTCTATTGATGAATATTTTACTATAACATTGTTCTTCCTGTTCCAAAAGCCATCTCATCTGTGGGAGCTGCACGCAGAGGCTGTAGGAAGTCTCATAGTTTCCATATGCATGTTTAGTGAGATGCTAGAATTTTGAAATACTGTGAAGGTGTTCAGACCTCTCACCAGGTTTTAAACTCAATTTACAAAAACTTATTACTGTTCTTATGTTTCATGCAGCCTGGCTGAGATTCCCTCTCCTCATTTGCGTGATGTATGTTGTCTTCTTGTAGCGATGTTGGACAAGGGATCTCAGAAGCTCTGTGTCAGGAACAACCACTTGATTATCTTCTGAAATGCTGGCAGGGCCGAGAAATGTGTGTGGTATACAGCGTGGATGAGTTGAGTCTCCCTTTTCTCCTCAGCATATGCCAAAGTGCCAGAATCTCTTACAGATACAAGTCAAGCGAACAGGCTTCTAGGAATGAAAGAAACGGTGAAGAAGTACCACTTTTCTGTGGAAGATTCTCTATTCTGCTTTTCCAGCTTCAGGTTATCATTGCTAAAAGGGGCCTAAATTATTAAAGCTCATATCTGAAGATCAGATTCTCTCTTTATTACCTGTAACACAATTTAATCTTTTTTTTTTTTTTTTTTTTCCTAAAGATGGAAAAAATTAAAACCAGTGGAGGTTTAAAACAAATCTAGAGCACAATGAAACAGTGAGTCCTCACCACATTGATATTGCACTGTAACCCACTGTTTTCTATTTCTGAAAACATTTGAATTGTTCCATACTGTATTTCAGTGCATTTTATAATACCTTAGTCTAAATTTATTCTTTACAGGAACATATTCTCTTACTGGGGAAAAAAAATGAATTCATAAATTCCTCATGATCCTGATTCATATTTTATGAGAATCAAGAAAAAAATATAAAAATTCTAGAACACATTTCCCTTGACTTTCATAGCACTTATATTTTGATAAGGTGGCTTCTAGATTATGTAAACATGAGGCTTGGTTCTCCATATGCAAAGACACCGGAAATAAAGAGTTTCTTCCTGACAAGCAAAATATAAACCAAATAATTTAACTTTCTGTATAAGGTGCAACACTGCTTACTGTATTTAGTAATTCCTGAAGATGATGCATAGGAAGGCAGAAAAAATTTGCAGAGGGTACAAGCATTTTGGTTAATCATCACTAGGGGTGACCGACTTATGGTGTGTAGGAATGGGAAGATGTTCATACTGTTTTTTCCAGTTTAAACATTAATTATGTGGTGAAGTGATTCCAGACAGTGACCCCGTGGTCTTATTCAGTACTGTGTGCTGGTGGGTAAGCTTCCTCGGGATCATGACAGCAAATGAGGCTTGCCATCAATACGTGCAAAAACATCTATGAAAGTGGAAAGGATTTGGAATTAATTATTCAGTTCAGGAAAGAGATTTGGATGTTGTTACAAACAGCTTAATGAAAACTTTAGCTATGGCCAGAAGTCCAAAAAGACATTAAGAACTGTAAGGGAGGGGGAATAACATGTAAAATACTATACCATTCAGACCAAAAATTTAATGACATTCATAATGAGTCTAGTCAACTAATAACAAGAATAACAAGAAGAAGAATGTTCAACATTATTATTGAAGGAGGTAATAAACTAGGTGCTTCATTTCCATGCTTGTCCCAGTAAGGAAATATTTAATGGGGAGGATGGATTATACCACAAATTGTAAAAAATGTTATACTGGCCACTATCAGAGAAAGATATAGAATTGTAAGGCTAAGTGAACCACAGGATCAAGCTAGTGTAGTGTTCCTATAGTCTTGCCCTTTGCCTATGCTACGTGAAAATTAAACCATTCATACATGGGGCAGTAGTTACACATAAGCTCTTTTGATGGAACTAAGGTCTGTGCAATGTACACTAAAAGGTGGCTTATAGATCAAAGCAAAATGCCACAAAAATAAAAAAGAAACTGAAGAATATTATTATTACAGGATATTTCCTGTATGCTCTTAAATGAGAGATACAAACATTTTTAAAATTTGACATAAAAAAGTATATTGAAAATAATTAGTGCAAAGCAATACATAGGACCTGGTTAATATAACTGCACTCCATTGGCCTCGGTACAGTACAATATGCTCACTTTAATGAAATAATGTCACTTTTAATTTTAATAGTTTTATTAGGTGTCTGCTTGAGGCTGTACTTGAACGGACACAGTCCAAATTCCCCACTGGTGTAAATTACTGTAGCTCCATAGGGATCTTGATATTTTTAGCATTAATGATCTGATCCAAGCTAGGTTGAACATAGAACTTGCCTTTGACCTTGTAATATTTTTTTTGTTAATTTCATAAAGAAAGTAAATACAACTGAGTAGAGAGTACACGCTACTACATTTGTACCAGTATTTTCCACAGGACAATGCAGAAACAGAAAGATCACCCAGAAAGATCACCACCTCCATGAATGGGTAAAGGATATTGTAAACCACTTAAATGGAATGGAAATAATCACTACTTAGCTCTGAGGGCAAAATAGTGCATTAGTGTTTGTCTTATCCCCTCAGCTAGAGACAGTGAAATACTCAGTGCTTTGCCTTCCCTCTGTCAGTCTCACTAAATTCTCATTTTCTTTTCTTGTTAATCAGGAACATTTGTTTTCCCCTCCCATCTTCTGGCATATCCCCAACTTCTTTTTTTTTTTGATCCTAGTAATTCTGTATTATTTATGGCTCTTCTATCACATCTCCATCTTAATTTTATTTCCTTTGCCTTTCTTTTAGACTTCTCTTCACTTTTTTCTCCCTTATCTTTTTCTTCTCTCTGTCTCTGGAAAGTTCAGTGTGCAAGTTAATCTAACAGCATGAAGCTAACTGATATGATCAGGACTTGTGAAATAGAAACTAAACTCTCACTGACTTTTAGAGCCTACCTGTGGCAAATCTCACATGAACAAATTGGTTCTTGACATTTGATCAGGTCTGCTTGCTTCTTAAAATATGCTTTAAAAAAAGCCTGTAAGCCTGATTCTCCTTTTACTCTGAAAATATTGTACATTTGTTTCACAAAACTTACTTCTCTGTAGGACAGTTCTTGATGTGATAAGTATAATCAAAATCAGGTATAGGAAAATTAGTTAGCTTGCTTCATTATAATCCTGTATATTAATGAGGAGTTATAGTCTCCTTCGGTGTGCCTATAAAGATTCAAGCTTTGTAAGAAAAAACACTATCTACTTTACATGGTTAACATATATGGAAAAAGTAGACAGACTTTTGGTCTTACAAAAACCTGGAGGGCCCTAGGAAAGGAAGGTGGTCTGCTCACCCCTGTTGTATTCCCTGGATTATTTTGCTTTCTCTATGTCATTGGACTAAGACAACCCAACGCTGCCACCATTCTAATGACCCTGAATATACCTGCCAGCCTGTTTTCTGGACAGATTATTTAAATAACTGTTCCCTCTTTAAGAACATAGAATAGACCTTATCAGATACATCATAGTAATTAGGTTCTTAATTAAAAGAACTAATTAGGTTCAAACCTATCCTACTGGGAAATAGATATAAAAAGAATCTGATCAGCATAAGCTAATCTCTGTAACCCATCATAGGACGCAGGATTGCAGCTTTTACATCCGTTCCTGATCCTGACTCATGCAGCATCCTGTGTAGTTCTGTGCTGGGCATGAGATATGACATTGGAGAGTCTTTCCTCAGACACAGCACCTCGACTCTGCAGTTCCAATCTGTCCCTTGAGCAAAGAGGTTCAGAGGCAGCAGCCAGGTCCAAAGGCCATTCAAATCAGCGTACGGTGCAGGACAGCTGGATAAGGCCCTTAGAGTATGGACGAGCAGAAACTTCATCTTGCATCAAGGAGGCAGGAGACTGGCATTCAGTTTCACTTAATGCATCACGTGTAGCAAGTTCACAGAGTACGATAAAGAGTGGCTCCAGTTGTGCAGCTGTATAAACCCCTGGTCTGTATGAGGCACCAGGCAGGTACGTGGCACTGATGGTGTGAAGGCTGGGGTTTTGCTGCAGCTGATTGGGATTCTGAATTTTACATCCAGTTTCCAGAGGGTCTTTCACTCCTGATTTTATCTTGAACTAACCAGTGATTCCTGCTCTTTCCTCTCTTATTCAGAGGATGGCATTGACCGTATGTATTTCAAGCAACTGCAGTAGTCCTACTAAATTTACCCACAGTTCCAAATATACAGAGTATCATAACCATAATGCCCTCATTCTGTCATATTTGCTTGAAATGTGTGTATTTGTGTATTAGGTATTTTTACCCTGACTAGAAAAATTATAAAAAGCAAAATTAACTGTTTCTCAGTGTTCAGAAAGGTTCATTCTGTGAATACTGTTAAAAAATAAAAATAATTGCATTGAGATCAGAAAGAATTATCTCAGGCATGTTGATACTGTTTTCCTTACAATTTTGTTTAATACAAATTTTGTTGTATTGGTGAAGCAGTATATTTTAAACCTCCTAGTCTATTGGAAATCTTGTAAGAGTAAAGGCTTTAAAAGAAGACTAAATAAATGAGAAATAACTGAATGGCAAGCTTCATATATATATTTTGCCACAATAAAGTCAGTGACAAAAAGGTTTTGTGTATTTCCCACAAGTACAGAGACAAGATACTAAGTTGGTGCCATAATCACGAAAATGCAGATGCTTGACTGGCCATGGCATAAAATGGGATGTTATGGCTTCCATTTCACAGGGAATTTATTTAAGTTTCATTGTGCAGTACAGTCTCTACTAGTAGAGAGGCAGCTATATGTCATTTGTGCAATTTCCTTTGCAATAAAAGATAGGGTGGCTTTTATGTTGATCATCTTATGGGATAATCAATGGGTATAAGCATTTGATAGCAACAGGTTATTAAAGAGACAGTCCCTTGTGTTGTATAGGTAAAGTTCTTGTTCAACCCCAAGCCCCTAATAGAAGAGAGAAAGAGTGATTCCTCTGCTTGAAGGAGGCAGAATGATATGAGGCACTGAAGGCTGTCATTCCAGTCTGTGTAATATGTGCATTAAAGTCCTGTGGAAATCTCTGGGAGTTATGTATGGTGGGGATGACGTCCATCCTGCTGTGGCCAATGGCAAAATTTCCACTTATCACATTGCTGTTAAATTAGGCTCTTATTAAGTACATTTTTGCTTTGGACAAGTAGGAAGTGTGCAGGTATCTCCTGAAACTTTTGTGTATTCACTTAATCTTGCTCTGAGATTTAAAGAGCTTCTTAAAAAGCAGGTGTAAACTCAACGGTCTTTAGGTTCCTGAACTGAACAGCAAAATCTTTCAGTAGCAGAGATTTGCTGAGCAGCAGAGGAAGGTCTGCTGCTCTAAAGTGTCACATCTAGAGCACTCATTAAGGTTGCTAGTTTTTGCAGGTGTGATGTGATCTCACTGTGAAGCTGTTCATAGCAAGAAGGAGAGGTAAGGCGGTTATTCCCAGGCTGAGAAATACAGCAGTGCTGAGCAGCCTTCTTCTACGGGAAAGATGCAGGACCAGAAACTAGTGGCTTGCTGCATGCAGCATGGTTTAAAATTATCTTTTCAGCCACAAACTCAGTGTCTCCCTACAAATCATTTTGTTGCTGGGAGGATTTTCAATTATATGAAAGCTTCCTATAATACACCAGCGCTATTCCAGTAAAGTCCTTAATCCCACTCCTACTGAATTTACATGGACTTCAGTGATACAGGATTGCATCAAAAGGGTGCAACTGGCTTATAATATCTTTGATGGGTATATTTCATCCTTTCTCAATAAGAAAGAAAAAAAAAGTAGATAATGGACTGATATTTTTAGAAGAGTTGTCCTTACAGCCTGAATTTTCTTTTATACTTAGCATGCCTTAGAATGGAAAGTGAAGGGTATCAAATAACAATGAGCAACAATAACAATACATATTTTACACTTCAATAGCTCTTTCTACCTGGGACTGTCAGAATTCTAAATATTAGCTGATAGAATCTAATAACTTGTGAAAAAGGTACACACCCCCTTTTTGCAAAGAAGGGAGTAATTCTGTAATTAATATGACTCATCTGTATGACTTTTAAAGAACTGTTTTAAGTTACTTGATTTCTCAGTTTGAGATTCTTGCTATAGAAGGAAATGAATGACATGCATTTTTGTGCATTTACCAAATTTACATTCTACTTGTGTTTGAATTTCCCATGGGGAAATCCTTATCTTCCTTACAGTTCTTCCAGATAAGCCCACAATTATGCAATTATTGCATGGATGAATTGCCCTATTTGATCAGTTGGTATCCAAGTAAGTTCTTTTAGTGGAACCAACGTAAATGAATGAGAGGTAGTTATTGCTGTTTTATTTGTTTTATAAAGGGTAGAAGTGTGGATATGTATAAACTGGGAGACAAGAAGGGCTCAACTAAAGCAAGAGTACAGCCTGCATTGTCTTTCTGTCTCCTTAGTACAAAACAGAAGACTAAATATGCATCTTTTATTATTACAGAGAGCAAGTAATAAAAAAGAATGATTATTTACTTGCTATGGAAAGTAATATCTGTGGCTTTCCAAATGAAGATTAATGGTGTTGAATCTGTGAGTAAGATGTTAAAAAGCCCAGTCAGTGAAGTCTTTGTTTTATGCATTGTATTACACATTTTGTCAGTATGACTCACAAGAGGTGGATGGAAGCAAGCCTATTTGGGGAGGGGGGTCTAGACTTCTCCAGCTATTTGCTCATTTATCTTTCCTTTACTTCTGCAAAAGGGATGACAAACTGGGATGGCTGCAGGGGCGCCTTTTTCCTTATGTGAGCATCTTGGAAAGGCTGCAGCAGCTACTCAGATTTGGGTTTCGCCTTGGGAGCTGGAATAGAGGCCTCAGGGGATCATGAGGATTGAGTGTTCCTTAATTGCCTGAGCCACTGTTTATCTGGACAAGCGTGCTTTGTGACAAATACCAGCAACTGAAAAAAGAGATAAATCACCAAATTTTATAAACCCGTATGACTTGCCTGGGTCTTCATGTTTGCGTTGCTAGAGTAAAGTGGGCATTTAGGTGTCTTCTAAAACTGCTTAGAGCTTGAAAAACAAATGAGCATTAGTTGCTTAAAAGTACTTTGTATTTCTTTTATGACTGGCAGTTCAAGAGGTAATTTAAGGTTCAGCTCAACACTTAGACATCAATAACGCCTTTGAAAATGCTACCTTTTCCTCCTAAGAATTTTCATTTATAAAAGGACATGTAAAAAAGATGAAGCGATTTGCCTCAGTGAGTAATAGCAAAGTAAGGTCACTCTCTATAAGCAGCAACTGTTATGGTGGACAGTAGATCATAAAGCCATGACTGGCTAAGCAGAATAATTTTAAATACTGTGCTAGATACTCACAGCAACTGTATATGGCTGGTGCTGCCTCAGAGTGATCAACATGAAGATTCGCAGCACTTCATGTAATTTCTTGCTTACTGTTCAGTATAAAACCCCTCCCAGTCCCGTCATGGTAGCAACTCCTAGGTATCTTCCAAATGACTTTCTCTCTACTGTACTTCTCCTAAATCTAACTGAATATATGAGGCACACAAGTATCTTTGCTACTCTTAAGATGGCTGGATATTTCTCTTTGTGTAAATATATCCAAATGTGGCTTTTAATAGCTGGAGAGGATGTAGTTTTCCTGCTGTTTTGACATGTGGTGCCACTGAAGGATTTATCTGATACAAAACCTCATTTGTGCTTAGGGCACCTGCATTTTAAAAGGACTACAATTCTCAAGTCACATGTCTGAAAAAGCACTATTGCCTGTAATTAGGTTAGGAGGGACATGAGGACCCATATCTTAGGTACCTATGTGGGATTCCAGCATTAGCCAAGTGTTGCTAAAAAGATGGTTTTCATGGCAGGAATCTGAGCATAGGCACAGAAGTTTTGGTACAGCATTATCTGAGCCAGGTATCTTCAAGAAGTGAGGTGGGTGGAAGAGATTAAAGGCTCAGGGACTCTTGAGAATTTGTGGCTGTGGGCATGAAGGAAAGAGGTGTAGGGGGCTGCATACCACTAACTGTGTGGCCTTCTCAGAAAAATGATTTTATATAGGAGAACATTTCTTTCTTCTTTCCCTTGATATTTTTTTCTCTTGACAAGAGTTTCACCTTGCCTTTAAAGCATCAACAATTAATTTGTTTCTAGAAGAAGTATGAAGATCCATATGGATGTGACTTGAAAATAAAAACTGCTTTGAAGGTTTCATCCATTTCATGTTCGATAGGACTTTCAGCTTTTAATTTAACTTAGGGAGAAGACTAGTCTAACTAACTCATGAAGGCATAAATAGTGTGCAGACAATGACAATTTTCTGAAGTGGGTGAGATGAATCAACTTGTGGTGGGGCTGATTGCTTCTGTCAACTATAAAAAGAACACAGATGATTAAAATAGACAAGACACCTCATGCTTAGGTAGCTACCATTAAATGACATGAATCCCACATGAATGACAAAATCAAACAGCAAAAAAAGCAACATTTCTTACAGAGAACCATCTGTGGAGGCAATAATGCTTACAGTTCATCTATCAAAGGACCCTCTCCTATTATCACTGGAGTCTAAATCCCTTGCTGCAGTGGACTAGAGGGTGTAGTATTGCCCTGTTTGGTATCAAGATCATCATTTCACTACACTAAAAGGGTAGATCAGTGCATCATTCTTTAAGAACAAGTCAAGCACTGATTCCAAGGGACAGGCTTTGCTTAAAAATTGATGTTGCTGTGTGATCTAGGGCAGGGAAAGTCCAGTCTTTCAGTCATCTGTGCTATCAGAAAGCACTCGGAGCCAGCGTCAGTTAATAAAGACAGGGCTTATCTGTTATTTCACTTTTGAGGTCATCAGGAAGTCACATCTTCCTAAATCTCCTGTTCAGGATGGTCCTGTTCGTATATTTGGGGCAAACGAAAATTTATCTCAGTCTAGAAATGCAAGGCTGGTTCTGTGGTGTTGCCCATCTTTTCTACTTCCCTCCCATTTAAAAACAGGTTAATGTCTGAACATGATATTGCTCATCATAGAGGAGACAAAGCCTACTGGAATACAGTACCATGTGTTGGCCTACTAACAGAGGAGGAGAGTTAAATTATTTAAAGTAGTTGTCCCTGTTGTTTGCCATCCCATGGGAAACAGTACTTAGCTAATAGCGTGGTATTGACAACATGTTTTCCTCCACAGGACTTGGGGACTGCATTCAGAATAATGGATGTTCATCCAGTAGAACTTCACCCCATGCCTCCTCTCAGTATTTTCAAATGCTGTTGCAAAGTAGGAAGGCGGGAGTCATCTTTGTCTGGCCACTCAGGTCCCTTAAAAAGAAGGCAGTGACAGATTTTGCCTCCCATATTTATATGTACCCTATGCATACTGTGACTGATTTCAGTGGGTAAATTTGGGAGAACTCCAAATCAGCCTGAGTAATGGTTGAAAAAACCCAACCAACCAAACAAAAAACCACCTTTGGAAACTGTGGGAAACCTCTGATCTGTGCTTTTCTGGTGGCAGCAGTATCTGTTGTCACAGACAGAGCAGCAACACATACCATTCAAGGGACTGTACTCTGGGATGCCAGCTTGTATCTTAGTGGCTCCACCATTGGATTCCTGTTTGGCCTCCAACACCAAATACTTCATCTTATTAACCATTTTAATAGCTATCTTCCTCTGTGCCCTTGTTGAGACACCTTACTTATATTTTACCTTTTTCTTTAATAATAGTGACTGTTTATTCAGTGCAATGAGATTAGGAGGCAGACTCCTAGGGCTCTCTCAAGGAGTGTTGTGTGTGTTCTTCACAGTTTTCCGTTCAGATGAAACACAGAGCACTCCAGACTGAATTCTTTAGCTCTGGGCTTTCTACCAGCCTGTTGGATTTCTTACCAAAACTAGCTAAGTTTAAGAGAACGTAGACAGCTTTGGATGGGTACGCATCATCCCAGTGCAACTAGCTGAATGTCTGTGCCCTACAAGCAGTTCTTGAGGCAGCAAAAAGGCCAGGTACCCACTGTCTGGCTTGGTTATGCCACAGCCCACTAAAGCCTGACTGTGGAATGTAGGATGGCATGTCGTGCTGGAGGAGCATGCCTCTATGTGTGAGTGAGGTGGTCCCTCCTAGGACGGCAGTGGTCTCCTCCTTGGTGCCCTCGACCTTCTCTTCGGGGTTGTGCTTTTGTGTCTCTGTTGCAGTTACACTTCTGTCCCTTACTTCCCCTTTGCAGAAGCAGCCTGGCCCTTACCCAGTCTGACTGCTCAGCCCAGAGGCAGCAAAATTCAATTTATCAATTCAATTAATTCAATAAGCAAAATTCAACAGATCAGAGAACTAGCATTGCAATCAACATTGCAATCCATGTTGCTAAATGGAGTCACTTCAGCTAAGGGTATAGCCCCTGTTATTTCCACTTCAATATTTTTTTAATTTGAAAGAAACTGTTATGGGTATTATTAAATTGGAATCTCATATAATGGCAAGTGTTCTGGAAAGATGCTGGCAAGGCTTGCAAAGTTTTGTTAATTTTGCTCAAAGCTTTCACAGCTTTCAGTGTGGCTTTTTCACAAAGCTAAACTTAGAGGATTAAGACCGCTCTCCTCATGGTAGTCTGTTTACCAAGGGAATGTTGGTCAAAGGGAGAAAAGTGGACAACTTCAGACTTTTCATGTCAGTGCTACTTACAAAACAAATATCCATTGGCAGGGTAAGAGCCTGAAGAGGAAGAAAAGAAGCTTTCTACCTATTGTGCAATAAATCAAAAGGTTCCAGTGAATTTCTTTGAGTGTTAGCAAAACTGCTTAATCTAGGATTTCAAAGGGTGATCAAAACTATTTTCAATTATTCCTGACTTGCACTTGTATCATTCCAGACTGAGAGAAGTCTTTTTCCCTAGTACATTCCTTTATTTAAAGGCAAGAGAAAGAAGAGAAAGAAGTGAATTTCAATGATCAGAATCCCAGTGTGTGGGAAATATGACTTCAGTTCTTCCTCTGGAAAGTCTGAATAAGACCAAGTAATTACAAGTTCTACACTAATAAAAAGCAGAGGAAAAAAGAAACAATAACAGAACATTTTCAGAAATTGGATTGTCGTTATCTGTAATAATACAGGAAGCTTATCTATTGTGAAAAGGGTAAGCCTGGTTCTAATGCGGCATAAATATTTGCATGATAATAAGATTATATATTTTAGATGAAGACAGTGTATTGCTCACAATGAAGCAGAAACAGCTGCAGCCATCCTTGGGAAAACATGACTTTCTAAATGTGACTTTGTGCATGACCCAAGACTCTACATCCAGTTTTCTTTGAAAGTACATTTAGTGTTACAGTGCAGTTGCCATTGATACAGACTCACATCCAAACTCTGAGGGTGGCAGAATGGGTATGCAAGTGTTGTTAAGCAGATTTGTTCTTTCCGAATAAGTAAGGAGTCCCAAATGGAGAACACAAAGATATGCCTTTCTCCCTCACTACTTTGTATTACTAATTGTGAGACTTAAGAATTAAAAGGGTTTGTAAAGCACCACATCTATGTATGTATCAACCAAAGAGTTTTATTGCACACATTATTAGTTTGCATCCCAAAATGAACTAGGTAGTGAACTTTCAAAGATCTCTCTTTTTAAATGTGACTAAAGGTTCCAAAATGGTGGCAAATCATGTTGGTTCTAAAGCAGTGAAATTAAAGTGAACAACACACTGCATTGCTTCTAGTGCTGATTCATTATAGGTATAAATGTTGATTTCTTAGGTTAAGAGGTCCACAAAAAAAAGTGGCTGCATCCTCAGCTACTGTAAACCACTACAGGGATGTTTATGGAGCTAAATACTGTTTACAGCAGCTGAGGTTCTGGATACTCTTACTTAAATAATAACCTCTGTTCTTAGGATAGAAAAGTTAACACTTAAACTCTCTAAGATGAATGTATTAAAAGGATCATTGAATGTTTACATTCCTTGATCTAGATTTTTCCCAGAACTTAAAGAGAACAAGTTTTTTGAAGGACTATTTGAACTATTGCTTTTGATGTGCTTCTGCTGGTCCAGGACAGATGGTTTACACTGCACTGCTAGAAATATTTTGTGGTGCACCATGTATCTTATGTTCTATATAAATAGCCTCTAAACAACTGCCAGTTATCTAGAAGTATAAAATTGTGCATGGGATCAGAGCACTTACCACATCCAGCCAAAAAAAACCCCATGTCATTTACAGTCTAGGAACCAGGAACAATTGTTCATGTGTCCCATTTTATGAATCAGCAAGGAAAGTGAGAGCATCAGTCTTAGCAGTCTCAAAATTTAGATGACCACAAAATCTAAACCTAAACCAGAATAACATGCCTAGCCAGTGAATGAATTTTAGTCGGTTAATCAAAAGCCGATTTAAAAGGAGGTGACCTTGTGGCTCTGTTGCGTTGAATGGATATGCTGCCACAGATTCTTGTAGCATGTAGTCCTTCATGTACAAATCAGATCTCTGTTGCATGGAAGCACCCTTAGATTGCTAGGCATGACTTATCTACGTATGTTCTGGAAGACTGTCTGTGGAAAATGGTGGGATTTCCAACACAAATAGTTGGATTTTACAGTATGCAGCTGGGCTGTAATATGGAAAAATATGCCCACACTCTGCATTCAATGGGCAAGAGAATTACTACAGTAACTATGTAGAAAAATAGAGAGGTTACAGAGTACAGGGAAGAGATAGAAATGGAAAGTTGAATGAATGTCTTTCTCTCCCCAGAGTGTCAGGTTCTCATTTCAGCAGCTGTCTGCCACTCAGAGCCTCTTTTGGCTCACTTACTAGCATAAAAGCTGTCTGCAATAGCCAAACTGACTTCATGCAGAAAAAAAGGTGAATAAAAAATAACTGGTATGCCAAGAACTACTGCTGAAAGGATTCTATAGGGCAGAAACAGACAGGGTGATTCAACTCAGCTAGAGAGGGAAAATTTAAGAGATGGGATACACTGCATTTGCAACAGTTTAAAAACAAACTCGGGGGGGTGTGTGTGTGTGTTTGCCATTTAATTCCATGCATGTCATCTCCTTTTACAAGGAGACAGTGTTTTTTCCCTGTACGAGGTAATCTTCATGATCTGTTTTTAACTGTAAAAACAGAAACCCAAACTAAATCTGAAATGTACACACCACATTCTTAGATCAGAATAACATACGCCAGGGAAAGAAGCAGTAGACTCTTTCTGTACTTGGATGAAGCTATAAAGCCATGAGCACTGGCTTTGAAAAACAATTATACTTAACATTTCTCATCAGTAAATCTCACTAGACTAAGGCAAAAAGTATCATCTTCCTTATTTAATGATGCAGAAATTAAAGCATGGGGACACAGGTATGCCTTTTGCAAGGACACTGGCAGAACTAAAAAGAGAACACTAATTTCTCAATTCCCAGCAAATGAGCCCTTAACTAGGCCCACTGCCTCCCTGTCGAGAACAAATAAATAAATAAATACAACAGTATAAACAAAGTCCTTGGTAGTTCAATTTTAGGCATTCACTATGAATTATCCATTAGGACTCTACAGGCAGGAATTATTCCCACACAGTATTTGGAGAACAACGAGAAGCCATGAAAAACATAAGCCACCAGCAGACAAATTTGTAAACATTGCATTATGGAAAAGAAGGCCACATTAATAAATAAGAATTATCCACTCAGTTCTGTAAGTAGCTTACGAGTTAGATGAGGTGGTAAATATGGTCTCAGAAAAACACAAGCTAAAAACTACACCGCTAATTAAAGTGTGAACTGAACATTATGCATTTTCCCCACTATCATTGTCTTTTCACATAAGCCATGCTTACGTCTGAATTGCAGTAAATCGGTGTAACTTTAAGGCTGGGATTTCTCAACTGTCCAAGAGAACTGCCTGTCCAGTTCCCTTAGCCATTAGGAAAGCAGTCTGTGTACTATTTCCCTTCAGAAGCTCCACAAAAAACATTGTGAAAGCTCTTTGCATTATGAGCACTGAAGTCCTTAGCTCTCCATTTAACATCTTGACAGTTAAGGCAATTATAATCTACCTTTTTATTCCCCTTTTTTTTCCCCCACTATCTTGCATAAAAAGGCAAAAACCCCACACAACAGTATTGTTAGATTTCCTTTTGATCTACTAATAATCATAATAAGCCCCTCTGAAACCTTCAGAAAAAAACAAACCGAATCAAAACCAAACAAAATTTGAAAGGGTTTTCCCAACTTCTAACCCCCTCTCTTTTTTCTATTTTAAGTAAGCATGTAAGCTGAATATTATAAGGTTTTACACAGATACTTATTAGTGTGTATGTGTTTCAAGTTCGAATACATCTGAATAGGAGCAATAGCTCAGCAGATGTGATGGGAGCAGTAAAGCTTTGGTAAAGCTTTGCTCACTTGAGTGGAACACTGAGTTTCTGAAACTCTTCTGAGTGTTTCAAGTCTCAGCTGCCCTGGTACTTGAGGTACTTGTCTATTTGTGAAAGAAGATAAAGGAAAAACAAAGCCTTAGCGGAACATACTCCATTAATAAAGAATTATAATTTAGCAGAGATATTACAAACTTGGGATTCCAAGCAAAACCTCATCCTCTCGGGAGCAGGAGATGTGATAACAGTTAAGATTTTGGTCGTGCTTTAAGCCAAAAGGTTACATCATGGAGTACTCAAACATTACGGAAAATCTGATACTTAGTGACTCAGGTATAAACTGGGAGTATGCTGCCTTCGGATTTATGAGAATGAGCGTTCGGTCTGGAAAACTCCCAAATGACATTTTAAGTGATGGTAAGAGGACACAACCATTTTTCTCTCTCCTTTGCCACTCGCACTTCAGGGTGTTCAGTGACTGCCCATATTTTGTGAGATTCTTGTCACTTGCGCTAATCCCAGGGGACTCCACTGAAGCCACTCAGGTGTAAAGCTAACAAAGGTACTCTGCATCCAGACCTGAATCGCTCAGATTTGACTGTATCCTGAAGCCTTTAAAAGCCTCTGTGACAGCTTTGCTTCAGTATTATGTTTGTTCTTCTGTGATTTGAAAAAAAATTATGTAGTCATTACATGTTCACAGTTTTCTCAAAATTTTCTGTTCATTTTAGCTGGCCAGCTAAGATACTGGCATGTACCAAGTCAGTAACAAATCCTTGGGGAGAAGGAAAAAAAAGAGTTTATAGCATGGGAAGATACTGCCTCAACTCCAATTCCTCCGCCTCTCAGAACAAAAATCAAGATATCTTAAAATAGACTCTGTCATATTATCAGTGATCTCAAGGGGATTTTTTTCCCAGGCTTTTGTATGGAAATAGGTCTTATCTCAAGAGGAGATAACTGCAACAGGTCTATATACATTAGCTGTGCCTTTTCCAATGCAGACAGTATTCTTAAAATGGCTGTACTGCCTCCTACTCAGAAGATAACTGGTGCCTAACAGTTCTGGCTCTGGGGAGCAATGCACGTGCAGGGCGAGAAAAGAAGATACAAGGAATCTGTTGCTAAGACGCAAATTTATACTTGTTCTGTTGCCATAAAGAATCCTGATGTCGTATTGCAGACACTTCATAATGCTGGTGTAATTTCTGTTACACTGCAACTACGGACCTACATTATCTCGATTTCTAAATGGTAGGGCCACCTTCCTTTTGAAGTTCAGCATCAATATTTTGCGTTGCTCTTGTTTTGTAACTAGCCATATATATTGACCTGACCAGTTTGCTGAAAAGTTAGTTTTTACAAAGGACCTTAGAAATGAATAGACTATGGCATTAATTACACAAATGGTTAATTCACCAATTTTAAAAAATAGAGATAAAAAAGATTTGGAAATACTGCAACTAGCTCTACTGGTCCAAACTTCACCTTGATCACTTTTTCAGTCATAGTGCATTACTAGTGGTAATATAGATGCATGCACAAATAGAGGTAACAATCAGAGATGAGAACTAAATTCTGAACACTTCAGTTACATCAACATCCTTAAAGGTAACGGAGGTGCATCTGGCCTCTAATTTCATCCCTCCAAATGTTTAACAGAACATAACAAAAGCCACTGCTGTACTCAAATGGGGGCCCTCTGTGTTTGTGATCTCAGGAAGAAAACCAGTTTTATGATGTCTTGTTTTTCCAACTTCAGTCATACTCTTGAGTCTGTTTGGTCTTTAGAAGGACTGCATCTCCCATTGCAGCTCCAACATTTCTTTCATTCAAAATGATCTATTAATCTGTATTCATAAACATGTCAATCTGCTGGTTCAAAAAATCCAACCAACCCTCTGATAACAAAAAAACAACAAAAAACTTCTCATTAATCCACCTCCCTCATTAGCTAGGATTAAAAACCTTAGTCAAAATGATTGGCCTTGTGCCCAGAAAAGCAATGAGATCAATAATCCAAACAGACTTAATGATCCTCTTACAAAAGAATAACTTTTGTACTTCTTCTACAGAACACTTTGAAAAAGTGAAGGGAAAAATACAAGAAATGTCACATCATCTGCATAACTTAATTTATCTGTTGGTTGAGTTGTATAGTTGAGGGAAGGACTTCAGGAAATAGGGTTTTTTTCTTCTCTGTTAAATGGCATTTACTGTCTGCAAAAACAGTAATATGAAAAATCACAAACTGTATCCGTGGTTAGCCTGTAAGAGCCTAAGAAGTTTCATTAACATTTCCAGTATCTCATTTCACTCATGAGCAGTTTAAAATCATGGCATTTGTATTCTTATACAAGATCAGTATTCTTTAAGACTTATCTAGGCAATTTAACTTGTTGGTATCCTTATTTTGACACTACTAATTACAGCTTCTAACTTTAAAAAGTTTAATTTTTATTTTACAAACTCAAGTGTGGATGGGAAGAAAACCAAACTAAACCCTACTGTATAGTTCTCTATCAGCATGAGAAGGTGTTACAAAAAGCCAGTGCTTTTGACTGAAGCAGGCTATAAACTCCATGGGGAACATTTCTCTCATAGACAGAATGGAAATGTCTAGGGGTAGAGACTGGCAGACACTCAGCAGAGCATATATGTTGCACGTAGGTGTGCTAGACAATGATCAGGCTGGGCTGACTGCAGCTATGTGGGAACTGGCTATCTAACCAGTGCTCATCATCTATCCTCTCTACAGTTGCTGGAAAAAAGCAGGCATATCTGTAGCCCAATTTATATATTCTGGGAGGGAATAGGTCACGTTTGAATGGCCTGGGTTTTGCTCTTTACTCTAGAGACCCTAAACAACCAGTTTGAGTCTTAAATTTTAGTAGCTAATTTTGGCAATATTAACCCATGCTGAAGACAACCTGCTGAAATGACAGCTAAGTGTGATGTGATGCCCGTAGTTTCAGATAGCTCATCCATTTGTTCTTACTCAGAAACGCTGCTTGTAAAGCCAGGGTTGTCACACAGGAAATCCTGCGTGGAAGCTGAAATGCTATCTGATCTTCTGTTTCTCTCCTCTGCTCAATGAATGGAAGAGGGGACAGCTATGCAGACCTTCCTCCAGCATGGCCCCCAGGACCACTGGGATCAGATGGCTCATTTCACATGGGGCTATGCAGCAATGTCACAAGAGGAGGTAAGGGCTGAGGACATCAATACCTTTCAAGGCTGAAATAGGTCCTCCAGAGCTAGTTAGAGAAGAAAAGGAGTCCAGGGGGACAGATATGAGGGGAAAGGTTGGAGCATTATGCGGTGAGGGCTTGGGAAGCAGGTAATAGAGGTGAGGTAGGAACTGAGCAAATGCTGGAACCAGAAAGGATGAAATCTGATGGAAGAGAGGGACTGCAGAAATGAGAACTACCAACAGGCATTTGGAGTGGCTCTGCAGCAGACTTGAGAACACAGATCAAAAGTATGGACCCTTTTGCAAAAGGCGGCATTTTGTTTTGTGGGGAGAACAAGGGAAGGCAATTAACCTGGCATCCTCTGGGTGTGTTCTGTTGCTAGCAAAGCCACAGCATCATCCCAGGAGATGGATGTCTGCCTAGGAACCATAAGGCAATCTGGGCACAGTGGTGTAATGTTAGCATCTCCCTCCATTTTGCCATTGTAGTTACTTATTGAAATCCAGTTTCTAAGATAATTTACCTCATGCCTACACAGAAAGATTTCTTCAAAAATGTATTCATGCATTGGAAGTGTACTGCACCTCATTTTCACTGGAGAAAACTGCATAGTTTTAACAGTGCTTCAGTCTGCACTGTTAGTGTTTCTGTAAAGGTCATTATGTCCACTTTCACAAAAGAAAACTTATGAAGAAAGAAAACTATTTGCATCCCATTTTCCTGAGGAAAAAAAATACTTTGCTAACCTGGTTACATAATTTTCACAGTTCAACTTTTCAAACTATGAAGGAAATTTTTTTCAGACTCATTATCAAGCCACTTCTCAGGCAAGCAGCTCTCCCCTAACAAGCAGAAGCTTCCAGGGCTGCACAGCTAAAGAACTGTAGAGACCTTCTACACAGCAGCTGCCGACACACTTTCCCTGTTAAACAAATCTCTTTAAGCGTAACTGAAAAAAATCTCCTTCTCTTTCACCTAGACACACTATGAAAAGAATTGCTTAATAGATGTCAGCTGAAGGGTATAAAAACAAACCTAAAAGACCTACAGCAATAATGATTTTTAAGTTGGTACTGGTGTTGCAAAATAAAATCTAGTCACTAAATAAATTCCACTAGGAAAGCTAAGGAAATGTAAAGCAACAGCAACCTCTGGAAAATACGGCTGTGCTAGCAAAGCAAACACAGTAAGACAGTCTGAGACTGAAACAGTAAAAATAAACAAGATAAAGTTGCTAAAAGAATCAATTCCTTATCTCTGTTGTTTCCAAACACTAGAAAATTGAAAACATTTTTGTAGGAAAAATTAGGATTTTTCTGAGCAAAAAACCTGTAATTGGTTCTGGTTCACTAGAGAATAATAAATAATATCCTAGCTGCTAGAGTGCCAGATATAACATGGTATTTGATTTGCAGGCAATTGCAAAATCATACCTGGAAAGAGTTTATAACTTTACTTTAAAATAACCCTTATACTTTTCTTTGGGTTTCAGTAATAAATGCTTTTAATTACCCAGGGAAAGGAGCCATAATAAGACAAGCACTACTGGAAGCTTTCAAACAAGTACCTCACTCAAAGACGGATGCTATTCCAGTCAAATGTTCCAAGTTCAACTAATGTGATACCATTTCGCTTCCTTCTTGAAGTGAGACCATTTTGAAGACTGATTCTTCAGTTCATTGTAGCACTTCAGTTTTAAACCTGATCTAATGAATAGCCATAGATGCTATGGACTCTAAACATAAAGAATTGACATGTTAGCATATTAATGTACTCAGATGTCACATAAATCATTAGAAGACAGTTTACTGAATGACTCAGATATCTGGCAACATACATGCAAAGCCTCTTTAGCTCTTAAATATAAAGCAACTTCCTTTTGGCAAAGTCCTGATTAGAACAATGTTGACTGTAGGTATTTATAGCTCAAATGCTATTGCTGAAAATTTCTCAAAGTTGTAGGTACTGTATTATTAACTATAGCAAAGCTCTAAATATCAGTCAGCAGAGGCCACTTCAATCTCCGCATGATAATAAAGGATTATTATGTGCAGTAACCTATTTATGAAAAGGAAACAGTGTGCTTCTTTCAGACTCCATCAATTGCTTTAATAAGGAATTGAAAAGCCTGGCCTACTTTATATGCAGATCACCATCCCAGTTGCATAAGGATTTACAATAGACAAAACAAAACTGTTTTTGTTGTAAATAAGGGCTGTTTGTTTAAATCACACAATAATGTTTGCATCTAAAAATCATGTAGAAGCTAATAAGGCTTAATAAAGTTTGACTGTATACTTGTTAATAAAAATGGTTTAAATATTCTCCAGGAAGGAAATGTAAATTGAAGGTGATAATGTAAAGCTTGAAGTAAAACAGGCCTGAGTTAATGGGAAAGGAGAAGACTTACTGAGTTTGTTTGCCGACGGGCTTAAGAAAACTAATGTTGAGAATGGAATTCGGTTAACTTAAAACGTTTTATAAAATTCAAGATAATGAACTTAATAGTAGCTTTTTCTAGTAGATTAGAATTATTGCAATGTTACTTTTGCTTTAGAGACTGAAAACTTGACGTAGTTCAGACCACTGAAAGTTAGTGTAATGCACAAACTGATTTCTGCTACCTTCATTTGGCAGACTCCAGAGACTCAGGTTCGAATTTTACCATTGGCATTGGTTAATTTGCCAGTATGTTAATAAATTTAATGAGGCGTGGGATGACCCCTGCTGGTGTCCCTGCTTATAAAAAAAAAATAAAATAATGTATCTGGCAGGAAAAGGACATGTTAATTTCCGTCCAAAAAGGTTACAAATATAAACTCTGTCATAAAATGTATAAAAATACCTAATTTAATGCAAAAATATTATGAGTAAAGTTCTCTTAAGTATGAAAATAATCTTAAATCACTGAACATTACTGTGTTAGAGATGCAATGCAATGTATTAAGAAGGACATTAATTGTTCAGTTCACTATGACATTGTGTTAAACGTCTTTTATTAATGAGCTGTTACTCCCAGCTGAGGCATTTGATAATCTCTAGTTCATTGCTAGATCCTCTCAGTTGATTTCAGTGAATCACTCTAAACAAACCTAGAGGGAAAAAATACCCCAATAATTTACATTTGAGTCTGTAAGGTCCTAGAACTAGATTCATTTAAAGAAGGGCAGCTTTCCTATAAATCAAACCTTCTGATTTAATGCAGCTGACATATAGATCTATTTTACAATTTTTTTTTAATTTCAAAAATACAACACATTAAAATAGGTTCAATTTATCAAAGCTAAAAGCAACAATTAAGTAATAATGTACTTAAAGTGCAAAGGCACTTTAACACAAAAAAGTGACGCCCAGTGGCTATACTTGGTAATTGAAACAGCAGTACTGTATATTATTATTTACAAAAGAAAGTCATAGTCCAGGAAAAAAGATCTTTGGAGATCTTCTACATAATACATTAAGTTTCCACTTTGAAACGAAAAGCAAAAAAACAACAGAAAACCCAAAGACCCCCTTCCTCATTTCCTTCCAAATCAAAAAGAATTATGCAAGATCTATTATAGAAACATACATTTGCAGTGACAGTTCCTACAGAAGGGTCGAAAGGAGAGAGATGTAGGAATAACTTAAAGGGAATGTTGCAAAAGCAACACCATATCCCTGCTATGCTGTAAGGGTTCCATTTCTCTCTCACTCCCTCTCTAGTTTAAAAAGTGGAAATGTTGGGAATGCGACAGATGACATCAGCACTGAGTTCAGACTCAATCAAATGTGATGCTGAGCTCATTTAAAAATGTTCCTTTGTCTCCCACCTCCCCCCCTTACAGCTGACTGATCGCAGTTTGTTTTTCCAGAACTTCGAGGTAGTCTGGTTCTGTTTGTAGCTTTCCTTGGAGTAAAGGGTGCTCGGGTTTAGACTGTTCTGCAAAATATTTCCTGGGAGTTCCATATAAAACAGTTTTATTTATCCTGTCTTGGTTTTGGCGTCTTGATTCATATGAAGGGGCAAACTGCCTTTTGGGTAAGGTGCAAAAGTTATAATGAACTAATCCTCCAGTGGGGAGTTCCTTGACCCTTTCTGCAATGTTTTGATACAGAAGCTCTGGTTCCCTTGGCGAGGATTGCTTTTCCAGTAATTCAGCGGCACTGATTGTAAATGCAAGACTGGTGGGGTCTTCCTTTTTGTGGTCAAGATTGCTATAGCTAAACTCATGGAGGTTCCTGTAATAGGCAACTGGATCCCCTTCCTTTTGCATGTAGATTGGGTTTTGGCACATCTGTCCCACAGGAGGGGGAATGTAGTTATAAACATGTCCTTCAGTTTTATCGTGGGTCTCAGTGTTGTAGGACCCGTACTGGAGCTGAAACGAACTTATATCTAAGTTGTTTGTGCTGCTGGGCATGCTTTGCACGCCCTTCCGGCGCTTAAGGACAAAGACAAACAGGCCTGCCCCAAAACAGACTGACAAAATAAACACAACCAGCAAGCCTAAAATTAAGACAGACAGCGGAACTTCAGTGTGTATTTCTGGGTAGGAGCTGGGCGAGACACCAGGGAGATGGGGTGTATCTGTATTCTGGTTCATGGAGAGGAGAAAAGAATCTGACAAGTTGGGGTTCTCTGGGCAGATGGCTTCTTTGCTCAGGAATTTCAGATGCTCTCCAGAGTGCTTGGTGGGAGACTCGCATATGACTTCGTTGATAACTACGGGGGAATTTGACTGCTGGTTGCTCTGGTCAGTGACTTGTTCTATCCAGTTCCTCAGCCCCAGGATGTCACATGTGCAGTCCCAAGGGTTCTCCTGGAGATCTATCTGAATTAGAGCTGAGAGCTGGTCCAAGACTCCTCTCACAGGCAGGTGTGAGAAATGGTTGTTTCTAAGGTTGAGTCTGGTGAGGGAAGTGCCGCCAAAGACGTTGTCAGGCAAGGATCTGAGCAGGTTGTTATTGAGAAATAACAGATGAAGATTTCTCAGAGCATCAAAGGTGCGTGGCAGGATCTCCTTAATGACATTGTACTCTAGGTAGAGATATTGCAGGCTGTGCAGCCCGTTGAACATAGAAGGGTACAGAATCTCAAGGTAGTTGCCATTAAGATAAAGTCTACGTAAACTTGTGAGGTTTGTAAAGGCACCTTCTTGTATCACTGCAATTCTGTTATTTCCTAGATGTAACAAATCCAGAGAGCTATACTCTACGAGATCGGTTCTATAAATGACTTGCAGATAGTTACTGGTAAGGTAAAGTTTCTTTGGACTGGTCGGCCTAGGGTGGAGATCAGAGATGTTACTTATCTTTTTCTCTTGGCAGTTCACGTTTAAGCCGTTGTCTGAGTTCTGCGAAGTACAGATGCAGCCAGCTGGGCAGGTGATGGGCACAGGAGACTTTGTCTGGTAAACCATGATAGGTCCGAATATTTGTCTGTCTTTTGACACAGTGACACGGGGTGTGGGGCGGTTCCTAGTTTTGGGAGGCCGGCTGGCTTTTGGGGCTCTGGTAGGATTGACAGCAGAGTTGGCTGTGGGTGATAGCCTCGAGACGTGTGGGTCTGAGAGGACAGGGTGTTTTTCTCTCTGGTTTGAATCACTGGAGCTTTTCCTAGGGCAAAGATCTTGCCTGGTGAGCTGGGTCACGTCTTTCCCATGAAGCCTGAAAGGGGTTTCGCAGACTATCTCGCCCACAAACACGGTGATGGTGTCTAGCCAGGCCTTGAGTGGCAGCAAGTCGCAGGTGCAGTTCCAAGGGTTTTCCTCCAGCTGGATTTCCATGATGCCTCCAATATGCTCCAGCACACCAGCAAAAGGCATCATCTTCAGCCGATTCCCCCGCAGGTCGAGGTGTGTGAGGAGCACGAAGCGGAAGACATTGCTGGGCAGCGACAGCAGGAGGTTGTCATTGAGAATCAGCACCTTAAGCTTGTTTAGCTTGCTGAAGGCCCCTGCCTCAATGGCACTGATGTAATTGTAATCAGCCTGCAGGTACTCCAGACTCTCCAAGCCCAGGAACGTGTCCTCCTTCAGCACTTCCAGCTTGTTGTTATTGAGGTGCAGCCTCTTGAGGGTGCGGAGGCCGCTGAAGGCCCCTGTACGGATCTCCTGCATGTCGTTGTTGCCCAAGTGGAGGGTCACGGCGTTGGAGTAGTTGACGAACTCATTGGGGAACAGGCGGGTCAGCGCGTTCCCATTGAGAAACAGCTGGTAGATCTTGGACGGTGGTGGCAGGAGGAGGCTGACGGTTGTAAATCCTTTGTTTTCACAATTAATGTTCAGCACGTTCTCCTTCTCCTCACAAGGGCAGCGGCTCTTGCTGCAAATGTCTTTGGCAGGTTTGCGACTCTCTGTCTGTGAGATCCCAGCCACTGTTAACAAACTGAGCAACCAAACACCCTTCAGCATCTTTATGCGCCGTCGATCCTCACTTCGGTACCTACAGTCAAACCTTTTGAGACAGGTAAGGAGAGAAAGAAGAAATCCCCAGTGAAAACAGCCAGGAGCAGAGGCTGGCGGGGGTGGGGTGGGTGGGTGTGGTTGGGGTCGAAAGCGGGTTGCAAGGTTGGGGGCAAGGGGGCGGCAAGGCAGCGACTTGCAAAACTCCTGTGAAATCTCCCCTCCTCCACCTCTCCTTTTCCTCTCGGAAAGCGCCCTCGGAGATGCTGTGGGGGAAGCCCCGTCGGGGAGCTCTCCAAACACCGGGGCTCCCAGCGCTGCCCGAACCCCCCGCCCGACCCCTCCGCCCGCCGCAGCAGCCGCCTCCCCCTCGGCGGCCGCCAGCAGAGCGGCTCCGTCCCCTCCGGCCGCGGCGCTGCCCGGCCCGGGGCTGCCCCCGCTGCCGGCTGCCCCGCTCCCCTTCCCTGTCAGCGTTTTAAAATGCGAGGGGGGGGGAAAGGGGGGAACAAATGATCGCCACCCTCCCTGCCCCCCTCCCGGCAGCAGGGCGCCTCCGAGCCGCGCTCCCCGCGTAGCCCCCCCCCCCCCCCCGCCCCCTCGCCGCGCTCCGCCGCTCGTACCTGCTCTCGGGGCGCCCGAAGGGGCAGGAGGGGCAGGGGCCGCCGCCGAGTGCCGCCGCCGCGCCCCCGGAGCCAGGCGCCCGGCGGCGAGAGGCATCGCCCGCCTCACGCCTCAGGAAGAGCCCAGCGAGGCGCCGCCGTCCCGACCGTCCCGTCCCGGCCGCGGCTCGGCGGGAAGTTGGGCCGGGCGGGGGGCGAGGAGCGGCGGCGGCGCCGCTGCGGGAGCGCGGGCGGCTCTGCGCGGGGCGCGGCGCGGCGCGCCGCTTTTGCCGGCTGCCCCGCACGGAGCCGCGCTGACGTCACGCCGGGGGCGGGGGGGACACGTTTATTCCCAGCCCCCCCCTCCCCCCCCCCCCCTCCTCCCGCGCCCCGTTCCCCCCGCCCCGGTGGCTCTGACAGCAGGCTCCGCGCCCGGCTCAGCCGCTCATCCCGGGAGCGCTCGGACAGCACCTGCATCCGCGCCGCGCCCAGGACGGCGCGGGGACTCGGAGCCGGGCAGTGGAATAAGGTAACAAGCGGATTTACCTGGGTCCGGAGAAATTTTGTCCCCGAGTCCCTCAATCCGTGCCCTCAAAACCGAGCGCAAGTGAAGCAGCTTCTCCGGCACCAGCCAGCCGGCAAAGCGCGCACGCACCGCACACACACACTCGCCACGCACACACACGCGCCACACGGACACAGACACGCACACGCGCCGCACACGCACAATCTGGCTCTCGGAGCAGGGGTGCTGCAAAAGCCGGATCTGGTATCAGCATCTATCCCCCATGCCGGCTGCCGCATAGCCCTTCCCCAAATCGCCGCGCCGAGCTCGGTCCAGCGCGTTGGCGTTTTCTACATGTTGAGGGAAGTTCAACACCTTCCACCAAAGTGGGCTGGCAGGTAACAGAAGTCGTGTGCCCGAATCCCTGCACGCTCTGGAAAGCTCACCCGAGTGCCGAGCAGCTGAGACCACATCTAACTTGATCATCCACACTGGCTAGACTGGTCCCACTGCCAAATTACAATGTTTTGGCATAGCGTTTGGCCGCCTTTAAAAGGAACGAGATGTTGGATGTGGGTTATTGTGACTTCGTTTAAGCACCATGCACTGGGCACAGAGCTGCAGATCTGTTTGATGGGAGTGGATGGCTGCCCTTGATCTCTATCTGGAAGGTAAAACTTTGGGTTCACATTGGGAAAAAAAAAAAAAACAACACAAACCACTCTCCAATGAATTTTTAAAGTGCTAATATGGCAGGGTGCATTATTAACAGAATTTTATAGGGAACCATACCTCATGCTTCAAAACGTAGAGGTTTGCTGCCAAAAGACTGCTGGACTTGGCAAAAGTGGTACTGTCATCTTGTGTTATTCTTTAGCCAGTCTCAGAGCCCAGATTTTAGGATCAGCGGAAATGTCTTGTCTATTCTTGAGATCGGAAAAGGTAGCATCCTGCAGCAGCCAGCACAGATGCCTTTGCAGTGCTGCTGTACAGGAACGGTGCTGGAGTTTGCGTTTGGGATTGGAGCAGCTGCAACTTCCCTATCTAAAATTTGGAGAGGTTGTAGAAAAAGCAGGAGCATCCCACACTGGAGTATGCTTTTGGTGCGGTGCTGCGTGAATTTCAACAAGGTTGAGATTCTGAAATGCACTCGGAGCTGCTCCATTTCTTTATTCAGCTGAATTCAGGAGCTAAAATTGCTAAGATCAGGAAAGATGTGTGTAGCAGATCCAGGGTTTTACAACAGTAATACACCGTCAGCCAGATTGTTATTCTGTGAGATTTTCCCCTTGTTTTCTGCTCTAAAAATTACAATATGGTTCTTGGGGTGCAAAATTGGGCTAGTTACAGAACATAACAAATCTTATATTCAGATCTTTCTAACATGGTCTAGAGGCATGAGCCTAAAAAGAGAAGGTAAAAGTAGCCCCACGTTGATTTTTTGTTTTGTTTTTCTGAAGGGAGCATATTCACACACACACCTGCCCCCACTGACACACGCAGAGGCGCACACACGTTCCTGTAACCTACCTTCAACGCATCTCACCTGAGCAGCCCTGCACAGCATTGCCAGCGCTCACAGGGCTCGCTCCAACACACAGCAAATGCTGAAGGCAGGAGTAAGTCCGATGCATTTTTCTCTCATCTCACAGCGTACATTTGTTTCATGCCTGTGAGTTTCAGTGACGTGCAGCTTTCTGGCGAGCAAGGATCGTGTCCTGGAATTGGCTCATGGGGCAACACATACTGTCCCACTTGCCTGTGTTTACTAGTACGTAGGAAATGTATTTGTGGTAACTGCTGATGCTGCCTTGGATGGGAAAGTGTACGCATGGCATGCTTCAGCAGTAATTACCAGATTCATGTGGGATGGAAGGAACAGCATGTTAGGGGATTGCAACAGTAATAAGGCACAGAGATGATACTGATTCTATTACACTGCAAATGCATGCATATAATAACCACTGTTGTAGGAGGAGGAACAAGGATTTAAAAAAAAAAAAATAGCTACAGCTTTTTATTTAGGAACAAAGTCATCATTTCTCAGCATGCCCGAAGTGTTTTATAATCCCTTCAATTAAAAATACAGAGTATAAAAGAACAGCTTTTTTTCCCCACCTGTTTTACTGCCTTTTTATTTTGCATGGTGAATGTGGGAACATTTTCAGGCTGTGACTATCTGGGAGCCTCCAGGAATGGCAGGCCAGGAGGCAGGTTGATACAGCAGCCTATAAGGCTTTGGGAAAACTCAGTGTTACGCCTGATTTGTAAGCATTGTGGAGGTTTCTTTTTTTTTCACAAATAGGTTGCTGTGTTCCCTCATCCTCCTTTTTAGAGCAAAGTTATGAAGACTGAGTACAGATTCATAAACTTACAGATTCATAGGTTATAAGGCTTAATGGAACCATTGTGGCTTTTGGATCTTTCATAACCCAGGCCATCAGCTAAATTGGAATTAATTCTTTTTAAACTAGATTGTAGGAAAATAAAAACAAAACCCTGAAAAACCAATAACATATCCAGGCATATTTTAATAATTGCCTATGATGAGAATCTGCCATTATGTTTGGTAAATTGTTCCAATAGCTTTCATCTCCTACAGGTAAAAAATTGTGCTTTCTCTACAACTCTGCCTTCAGTTTGCGACTTTTATCCTTGTAATATCCTTGTCTGCTGGCTTAAGAGCCCTTAATTATCCCATACCTGTTTCCCATGGGGACACTCTCAGATTGCTGCAGAGCAAGTATGGACTAAATACTTGCCTGATACCAGCCTTAACGAACTTCAAATAGTCTGTGTTAGTCCTGTACTGGCACATACACCAGAGCAGCTCTTGTTTCCTGCATGGTCCTAAAGCCACCACTTTATCTATCGGCTGGCAGGAAAAAAAAATGCCAGAACATGGCATGAAGCATAAGCACATAAAATTTGGCACAGATCATTAACCTTCCTGCTTAGTGCACATCATGCTGTTGTCCTTCTGTGAGAGTACATATCAAGGAGCAGAGTAAGTCTGGAAATGTGGAGATAATTTTCGTTGTCCACATTGTATCTGCAGATGGATGCTAGACACTGCTTATGCATCTCTGCCTATCAATTTGTCTGTTTCTCTTTCTCTGTATATAAATGAAGAAGGAACAAACATATCCACCAAGTCTCAGGCAATAAAGAAAATAATGGAGCAAAAAACTAAGTAAAAATCTCTGCGAATTGAATGGAGGGCAGGATTTAAGTTTCACTGACCATTAGAAACTGTCAAGGTAGCCTGGGTGGTGGGTAAGGAGGGATTTATTCATGTAGTATAAATAGATGCCAATATTGATTTTTGTGAACAAAACATGATGACTGATGTGGTGAAACAATGGGAATTTGTAAATTTAGGTATTTAGTGATCTCATGTGTTCCTCATCCTGTGACCCTGAACTGCTTAATATGAGATGCTGACTCCATGTTAGGGTTTTTTTTAGATAATCATCATTACCATTCAGCAAGTACCCTATATTCTTGCTTTCCAAGGTGGTATTTCTCTGTATACCCCTGTGTGTTTGTATGTGTACCTATTTGTAGCTGGAGATGTTCTCCCTCCGTGAGTATGTACATTTTTGGAATCTTTCCTGTACTGTAAGTGGGATATTTTTGTGCCTCACTTAAAAGTAATTATTAAGGAAATAAACAGTTTCCAGATTTAGCAGTGAGCAGTATGCAAAATCATTGTTACTTGTAATCCAAGGTTTTATCTCATCCTGCAGCTCTGGAAAGTATGCTGTAAAGGAGAGGGTGAAAGAGGAGGCTCTGGCTTTCCCTTGCTTTCTTTGGGCAAGGGGTAGGCAAGGCATGAGTGAAGGAGGGTGAGCATGAAGGACAGAGAGGAAGGAGCTGTCAGGCTCTACCCTCCATGGCCGTGGCGTCCATCCCCGCTCACCCGTGCTGCCCAGCAACAGCGAACTGGTACAATGCATGCCCAAGAGAGGCAGAGGAGAGAAATGCTTGTGATGAAGTCTCTGTGGAAGGAGAGCTGGTGGATGTGCCAGTCTGTAGGCAGAGGGGCACTCCTGAGTGGCAGTGGCTTCTGCGTGTGTGGTGTCTATTAGTTGCTTTTTGCTGGCAGTCAGTAACTGCCTTTGCTATTACCTGTAATGAATTTTATTGGTTTCCAGATGCATTTTTTAGCTCCACTTTCCCCAGCCACTGAAGCATAAGAAAACCATGGGCTACAGAATATTTTTTACTGACACTTCATGACTACCTACTGTACAAATAAAAGAATTTAATGAACTACGACTTAAAATCAACACTGTAATTCTTCCCTTTCTGATGTTTTATATCATTGATGTGGAATCCTAACTATCTTAAGAATAAGAAGCGAATTTTGTGAGTTGTAATAACAGTAATACTGGTTTCAGCAGGAAATGTGATAGACAACCTGTCGGTCAGAAAGCATCCCAGGTAGCCTGCGCACTGGGGATACTGACAGACTCACCACTGCGTAATTAAGACTGCACTTTATTTTATCTGTAGCCCAATTTTTTTCTTTCTTGCATAGAAACATAAATCTCTCCTCCCCTTGTACACACACACTTTTTAGCATAGGATCCAGCAAAGTACTGTAAGACAGTTCAAATTTATGTATGTGTTAATCCTGTTCAGCAAAGTAGTATGTCTGATCCAAAGCCCTTTGGTGTCAGTGGAAGGACTCCCACTGATTTCAGTGGGATTTGGATCAAATCTTTGAACAAATGTTTCACTTAAAAGCATGCACTTAGGTCTTATTGAGTGGGTTAAATATTTTTGGAAGTGCTTTGTTTCATCATATCAATGGGTCTTTTTCTCTGGTAGGAAGAATGAGATGAATCTTCCTGATGATAGATATTCTGTGATGACATTGCTGAGCATCAAGAACAAAAAAAAATGTATTTTTCCATCCTTAAAACAGCAATGGATTTATTGTTCCTTTCATTTTGAATGGGTGAATGTCTACAGTAATATTTATCACTACCATTTATACGTGTAATTTTCCAGATTTCTTCAGAGTCATAATCTATGTGTTACATAGTGTGAATGTTTTTAACCGGAAATGTCCCATCATGCAAGCACAAGTGCACACAAGTGTTTTTAGTAATTCAGAGAGTCTTGTTGAAATTATCAGGTCTTCTTGCTTTACTGAATGGACATGCCTTAGTAATGGGGTTCCTATTTGCATAATGCAGTTGATGTATGGGGATGATGAATGTTCAGTGTTGAAAGTCTGGTGGGTTGATGTGATTCTTCCCTTTATTTATTAATAGTAAAAGTAACATAATGAAAGCTCTCCCTATCATTATTTTTATGGCAGTAAAGTTGAAATCCCACTGTGCTAATGACATATCTAGCAATATGTGAGGAGCAGAAGCAACGGGTGAAATTCCGCCCTGGGCAGAGGGCCAGCCCAGCGTGATTCATCATGAAAGCCCCCAATTAAGACCCCAAAACAGGGCTTAAGTGGGACTCCAGTGCCCTACGCCTTGAGCTGACTTTCTGCAATGGCGTATGGGGGAAGGTTCCTCCAAATGAATTATTCATCATAAATAATGCATTCTATTAGTTTAGCCTCTTTTTCTTGATTCCTTGAATTTATTTAATTGAAATTACTCACCAAATAATTTCTATGAATAATCATGGCCTGAGGATTATTTTTGAGCAGTTCACGGTGAGCATTTCATATTCCACATTCAGAATGAGAGCCGTGTCATTGAGATGTCATTATGCACGGAGGTCACATATTTCTGGTTTTGCTCCAGAAGAAAAATGAGATGAGTAGAAAAACCCAGTATTTTTTCAGACTTTGTGCATTCCTAAAACTTCCTTCAATTAAGTTCATTCCATGAGATATTTGTGAACAGTTGCCAACTGAAGAAAAATTTGGGCGGTTATTGGCTTTTGTGCTTTTCACCTGGTTTCTAACATAAATGTAGTCGTGCTTTATGTTTGTGCACAGTATGTGTATATATCTGGCTGTCAGTCAAAGTCTCCTCCCTTCACAAGTATTTTGAACCAGATTTGATGGCAGGCAGCGGACATCAGAGATTTTAGTTTCCTACTTCTTCAGTGAGAGTAAGTGACTGAGAATTGCCCCAACCAGAGAGGTTGCAGCCTGGGCTCATTGTATTGGATGTGTCTGACATGAAGCTAATTTTACCCCTAGCAGCCCTCATCATGCTGTGCTTTGTAGTGGTAGCTAGAAAAGTGTTGGTAACACACCTGCTGAGCAGTGGTCCAACATTCCCTCCTCACCAGTAGGCTGGGGGTGGACAAAATCTTGGGAGGGGACATGGCCAGGGCAGCTGACCCAAGCTGACCAAAGGGATATTCCATACCATATGGTGTGTGCTCAGCAATACAAGCTGAGAGAAAGGAGGTGGAGGGGGGACATGCGTTATTACTACGTTTGTATTCCAGAGCAACCACTACGTGTACTGAAGCCCTGCTTCCCAGGAAGTGGCTGGACATTGCCTGCTGATGGGAAGTAGAGAATTAATCTTCTGTTTTTCTTTGCTTCCATGCATGGCCTTTGCTTTTGCTTTATTAAGCTACCTTTATCTCGACACACAAGGTTTTTTCCATCTTACTTTCTCCCCCCACCATCCCCATCCTGCTGAGAAAGGGAGTGATAGAGCAGCTTGGTGGGTCCCTGGTGTCCAGCCAAGGTCAACCCATCACACTCCTCCACTGTTACCTGTCAGAAAAACGCACATCAGAGTTTGGCTCAAAACTGAAAATTTGTGTTTTGACTGCTCAACCAGCTGCCTGTCAGGAGCAGGGAAAGGGACATGTTCTTAAGCATTTACCTTGTTGTTTGCAGGCTCCTGCAACATCAAGTAATAATGGATTGGAATAGCCCTGTGGTTTGAAGATGTTTTCACTTCAGATCAGACACTCACCATTATTTGCAGGGCTGTTTCAAGGTCTTTCTTCTGCACTTCTGCAATGTGAGTACTTCGCTATGTAAAGTAGCACAGGTGCAAAAGAGGTTGTGGGACTGAGATGGTGGTTTCTGGTGTCAGAGGTGAAGCTAGTTTATGGCCAGTCACTCAACACAGTGCAGGCCAAGAAGCCACCTTGAGTCAATAGGAAAGAAGAAATTACATTGAAAAAGCAAGCAGTTTATCTCTGAAAAGGGGGTATAAAATAAGTCGGAAAAAAACTCCTGCAGTCTTTTCCACGTAACTTTAGCCGGAAACTTTGCTGTCTCTGAGCAGTAATCATTAACCTGAAAAATACCCTATAATACATTTCATTGTGGAGCTGGTCAGTTACAAATAATGACTACGAAGCGTGATGTATAACTCAAAGTGGCATGAAAAGAAATTGATGAGACAATTAGAACTTATGAGAATGGTGGTTGCATTAATATGTTGGGGAGAATCACTTAGAATAAAGAATTCCAAACTCCAGGGAAACCTTAAAATTTATTTGGCATCTGAAGTAGCTCCCTGAGTTGTTATTGCACAAAGCACAATACAAACATACATAAAATCCTGACCTAGACTTCAGCTGCTGACAAATGTCCCTTTGACTTCATGGGGCGAGGATTTCAGCTGACTTCTACTCTGGGGAATTACACACAAACACATACAAATCTTGAGTATCTAATATGACATTTTATGGTGCAATTTAGGTGCTCAGGTAGAAAATAGGTGTATGCAGAATCTCCTTCCCTATTGACAACAAACAAATTCTGATGGTGCTTAAAATAACTTATCTAAATTTTTAACATTATTGTTTGCCTGGGCTTGAAGTTATTTTCCTGTGCATCCTCAGAGCATCTCCATCTTGTGTTGTGGTTTAGGCCCATCCATCCAACAACAAAGCCCCCCACAGCCGCTTGCTCATCCCTACCCCGTCCTCTGAGGGATGGGGAGGAGAAAATGGAACCGAAAGGCTGGAGGCAAAGGACAGGGAGGGCTCACTCACCAGTTAAGGTCACGGGCAAAAGACAGACTCAACAACATCAGTTTAATACAAACAACCACCACCATCAAGAATAATGAGAAATAGAACCAGGTCTTAAAAACACCTTCCCCCCACCCCTCCCTTCTTCCCTCTTCCCCCCCAGCAGCGCAGGGGCAGGGAATGGGGGTCACAGTCCGGCCGGCACAAGGGGTCTCCGCTGCTCCTTCCCCCTCAGGCAGAGGGGCCCTCGCAGCCCTCCCCTGCCCCACCGCGGGGTCCCTCTCCCAGCAGACATTCCTCCGCCAACTGCCCCAACGCGAGTCCTTCCCGCGGGGCCGCAGCTCCCCAGAACCCCCCAGCGCGGGTCCCTCCCGGGGCTGCCGCCCTCCCACCGACGGGCGGCTCCAGCGCGGGCTGCCTCGGAGCCACGGCTGCTCCGGGCCCGGGCCCTGCTCCTCCGGCCTGGGCTCCTCCGCGGGCTGCAGGGCGACCTCTGGGCCACCGCTGGGCTCCAGGGGCTGCAGGGGCTCAGCCGCCACCCCACCGCGGGCCGCAGGGGAACCTCTGCTCCGGCACAGCTCCCCCTCTCCTGCCTCACTGACCCGGGTGTCCGCAGGGCTGTCTCTCTCATATCTCCCGTCTCTCTCCCATTCACCACCACAGACAGACAAACAAAGCACTGTCAACAGGTTCTTTCACTCTTAAATAGAATTATTCACAGAGGCACTATTGCCCTGGCCTTGGCTAGAGGTGGGTCCAAAATTGGAGCCGGGGGAGCTTCTTGAAGCCTCTTACAGGAGCCACCTCTGTTGCCCCCTCCTCTGTTACCAAAAACCCCACCAGACACAAACCAAACACATCTTGTTAGACTCCTTTCAAATGAAAGCGGGGATGCGCCAGAGATGGCGCATTAACTGAAAGGACAAGGAAGGGACAAAGTTACAATATACTTCTGCTTTCTGTTGTAGTCATTGTGGTTCAGCGTGCTGAAGGTATTTAGTTATCTCCCTTCTAGCTTAAATGCCAGGGGATGCCAGGGGACACCTGAATCTGTTGAATAGTTGGTGGATAAGTATGTGTCCTAACTGCCACACGTGGGGGATCTTGTTCCTTGTATAGTATCTTTCTAGTCCATTATATTCCGTATGAAGTGGAACAGTTTGGCAAGAGGGAGTGAGCATTTGGCCCCAATCTTAAGTGTGTGTATGTATTCCGTAACACTTGTGGCATTTCTTTCAATTACAAAGCATATCATTTATGAGTAACTGCCCATCCTTTATATGGTGTCTTTTTCTGCCATCTATCAGTCTTTTTCGTGTAAAGCAACAAAATCCTTTGCACAGCAGGAGATTTTAATGTCCACTTCATGACTGAGCAGCAAGTGAAGCTGGTAGAAGAATAGGACAGCTCAGCCAGCTTTGGTAATCAACTCTGTCTTGAAGCCATGAAAACTGCAGGCAAAACCAATAGTTTGCACACATATTTCCTCCAGAGTATTTTTGCTTTGCAACCACCACACTGGTTAGCATTTGAGCTTTCTGACTAGAAATCTTATTGTTTTTGCAGATAGAAGTGTTTGGCTTTATTATTTCTAGCTGATGATACCGATGCACTTGGAATTATATGGGGATGAGATAATTCCTTTATAGCTCTCTGTCTATGAACTGGTCAGTGGTCCTCATCATCTCAAATATAAGCATTGCAATACTTTCTTTTTTAGAGCTGTTGTGGCTTGCTGAAGCCTCTCTTTTCTATGACAACTGCTTGTTTACTTTTGATAATTTATTTTATTTTTTACTAATAAAAATATCTTTTCTTTTGACAGAATACTTCAACAGCTAGCATGTCTTATTTTACAAATCACAACTTAGGCTGTATCTGTAGCTGAATTGGGCTCAAAGGCAGATGCATTACACCTACAAATTTCTCCCCCCAAAAAACATTTTTAGTTGTTATTTTTACCCTTTTTGTCATTAACTTTTGTACTCAGTATTATTATGAGTTTGATACTGCAGGAACATCTGATAGCATGAGTCATGGGTCCAGCCCTCATTGCTGTATAGTTAGCTATTGTTTTGCTTATCTCTTTCTTTCTTCTATAGAGTGCAAGTATACCTGTGAGAAAATGGTCATATAATTTTTGTTCCATACCTTAAAAGCTTTTGTAATATGAAGGTTTAGATCTAGAATTATAATTGTGCAGGATGCTGTATGCACAAGCAGAATGGTAGCACTTGCGAGGTAGTTTACAATGATGTACTGAGAATTTCACTATTCTTTAAACTGAATGTGGAGGTGAAAGATGCACCTGTCTCTGAAAGATAGGTGCAATTAGATTGACAACTTGTATGTCAGGCTTCTTGCTGGTGTAATTTAAAATAGCTGAAGTACAGTGTTGCCACTCCCTCCTTCCATCCCCTGAAATGAGGCTTATGCTGGAACTGCTGACAAGACCCTTATCTTTTGAGATGGCACCATGCACAGCTTTAAATACTGGTTATAAATGTTAATGTGTTATCTGAAAGATATTTTTTTCACATGTAGGCAGCTCAGGATAGAGTCTCAGTAATGAATTTAACAAGTTCAGGGGAAAGACACAGTATGCTTATGTGAGTATTATAATGATTGGCATTTTTGCAAACAGCATATGATAAGTGGTGCAATTTTATTTTCAAAGTTTAATCAATAGAGAGCTCTTTGATATTGCTATGTACTTTGCAAATAGATGCTTCCTTGGAATGACAGCAAAACAGCTTCTCTATCATGGTGTGTTTATGCTTAGGGTTTAATCAATCTGCTTTAGTGATTGTCATAAATTTTGATATTCCAAAAAATAAATAGAAGCTATAAAATAATTACACTTCAGGGTGGCATCCTGCTGCTGCTAGCCTGGGTCATGTGGCTTTACAAAATGTTAAAAGTGTGCAAAGTGCATCACTGTGCCAAGTACAAGAGCATGGGCTATGTACCAGTTTATTCCCCATGACAGCTGTTGCATGGGAAATTGAGATTCGAGGGCTTAAGAAGGACTTTATCAATGTCTTGTGTTAGCTATTGGGTAAGAATTTCCTCTCAGGTAAGAGGAGTCAGAAATTGCATTCATGCCCACCACTGGGAGGCCACAGCATTACATGGCAGCCCTCCCAGTAATTTTGATCCACATGGGTAGGCAGAAGTAGTTGAAGATCCTTCTGTGTGAGCATGAACATCTACCTAGTCTGAAACCCCTGGGATGGTTCCGTCAGTGAGCGCCAGCACCAGTCCTGGTGCTCTTCAGGGAGGCTGAGAGGAGCAGAGCATACCTTGTCCTTCTCTGGGACATTGCAAGCCAACGCAGAGGACTTTGGGGAGGTGCCTGCTGCTCTGGGTGAGCTTTGCTCTTGCTGAGCAGACTCTGATTGCCTGTGTCTCTTTTGTTCTTGAAAACAACAGTAGCAGTCGAAAGCTGAACTTCGAAAGATCATTTCACGAGCATTTGAAGGCTGGCCATGTCCACAAAGAGCTGTGGTGCCAGCCCAGCTTGTCCTCTGTATCGCGGCAGCCTGCCCAAATTCGTACTGGCCCCACAAAACCGGTCCCAGGGAAGCCTGCTTGGAACAGACGGCATTAACGATTTATTGGATGTGGCAGTGTAAAGACACACAGAATGAACTTGGAGATAACCTTTGGCAGGGAACTCTCACTGCCTCTCTCATTCTTTCTGATAAAAATATAGTAACTGGTAGGCATTTTGGAAACAAGGAAGCTGGAGCATTTCAGGTGACTTGACCTGAATTTAACAGACTGCCACTAGCACTGATGCAAAACCTCTAGAGATGTCAGTCGGAGATCTGTGCCTGGCACCACTGCCGGGTATGACCCGGTCGGCATCGGGCTGGATCCTGATCTCAGCACAGAAATTCCTCTAGAGGCATGAGGGGTTACGGCAGGCTGACATCAGCATAAGATCAGGGTTTATGTGTGCTGTGCATACTAGATGAGTTGTTATAGACACCCGTGAAAAAATAGTCTTTGAAAATTTGTTTATTTTTAACACTTTTTACTTGCAGCATGAAGATACTCTTTCAACAGCCAGATACTGCAGCTTCAGCTGTAGTTCTGCTTATTTTCATATAGACAAAAGACTCAAGAGAATGACCTAAAGAGAGCAAAGTTTTTTTCCTCCTTTTTATATAATTTGATTGAATGATATATATGTGTGCATGTGAGCTCTGTATGTGTAAATACATACATATATGTATGTACATCTGTTTGTTTAAATAACATGCTTTCCTTTGCTGTCCCTAGCCAACATAAATTTCTGTGCTGCCTTTGTAAATATGCCTTAATGGCTGATTCTTTTCCATTCTTTGTGCTATCTTTGCTTATGCTGAATAGCAGCCGACACTTTAATTGGGATGACTGAGCTGAGTGCATTTGCCTTTGGAATTGGACACTTTTCAGTGTGAAGAGAGGGTACCACAGACTGACTCTTCTGTCTTTATCCTCAGTCAAAACTCCATTAAATCAGACCTGTAGTTTGTAGCAAGGGATGTTCTCCATTGCATTGAAATGCATGGGAAAGGCTGGAGACTCACAGTTTTTAAGGTTAATTAGATCCTGAAAAGGAGAATTAACTGAAGTTGTTTTCCCTATCTTTTTTTTTCCTATTTTTAAGAGCCTTTTCAATTACCTTCATCTCTGTTGGCATATTCATATACACTTTTCCTTTTATAGGAAAAAAGCTGTGTACTTTTGAGTTTATTAAAAACCTTTTTGATAGACAGATTCTACTAATTCTTATTTTAAACAAGAATGAACACAGTGCTGGTACATTGTGTTAAAATTTATGCATCAGATCTTCCTATATATTAATAGGAGCCGTGCAGTTAATCTTTATTTATGTTTAACTGAGTGCTAACATTATTCACTGCTTAGGCACTAAGTGAGAATTTGGTTTTCAGTTGGCTACATTGTGTTTAGAAAATAAAAGAAGGAATAATTTAGGGCATGACCATTCAAAAATATTTTGGTGGGGGCGGCAGTTTCAGCAACTAAGGTGTTTTTTTCAGGCTCCTGTTACATATCTACTGTGGAATCTACTGTTGATTCAGAAAGGTAAATAATCTTTTCAACTCTGTTTGGAAAGTTGCCTTTGGCCACATGAAAACATGCTTCTTGTATCAATATAGGAACAATAGTTAAGTGACCTACCCATATGCCAGCAGAAAAATCACTTCTATGTCCCCAAAGAGGACTCTCAAAGCCTGTCTGACACTGCCAGCAGTCAGTCCCCTTGTAGGAGACCATGCAAGGTTTGAGGCAGTAGAAGAATGTTGTCTGGAGTCAGTCTTCTAACTTCTTTTGCATAAATCCCCAAACTTCTTTCATCTTTGCTTGGCTGAAAATAGAGCTATTTTTCACGCTTGCCCTTCTTATGTCAGTATACATGAAGAATGGAATGTAATGTAGGAGGGAGACATCATCTTGTTCTTTTACTTAGTTCTAGTCAAATTGATTTTGCAGATGAGGAAAGTTGCATTCATAGTCCTCCTCCCCATTCCAGGTTTCCTTGAGGTACATTCACTTCCAAACCTTCCCCCCACATCCCTTTGAAGAGTACTATGTATTCAGCTCTCTAAAGCCTTAGCAATAATCCAGGCATGAGGTGGCTTGAGCAAGTTCAAGAAAAGCACTGTAATTTCAGGAATCGTATGACTTTTCTCATTCTAATGAAGTTCGTTGCTCCATGTTAGATTAAAGCAGTTTTCTGTGGCTTCTTTACTGTTGCTATACAATACACTTCAGTCATGAAAGAGCAATGTTCTGGATGGATTGCAGGATTTTCTTCTGAATCCTTTTTTTCTGTTCCTATGATCTCTTTCTTCTCAGTTTTAGGGTTTAGATCTGTTGTACTTAACGTAAAATGCCTGGCAAGATCAGAGACTGACAAGTCAGACTTCTCATCAATCATGTTACAAAAAAAAAAAAAAGTAGTCAAACTGGAAGAGGGACAGAGGAGGAACTGCTGTGGGAATGCAAAAGAAATATGGGGTGACCTCCATTTAAAAGCCCAGTTTGGAGATCCTAGGGTTATCAGAAATAATCAAATGCTGGAACTGGAAGCCATGTCAGTGTAAACCAGTGCTGAAACTAATTATCCTGGTGTCATACTGAGGTAAGCTGATACCTCCATGGTGTTTATGAGCTAGTGCATGCTGCACCTCGCTTTTTTTCCTGGAATTGATTGAGGATATCTGCAGCATATGGCAGAAGGGCAGTCACAAGATTGTTCTCTCTTTTGTATATATTGGGCTGTTGAAAACCAGGAGATACCAGTGCTTCTTTTGTTCTACTCCTCTGGCCCTGGTGGCAATGTGACGCAGTCTTCTGCTATGACTAAGGCCCATGTACTCTCCTGTTAAGGACCCTCGAAGCCATAATGTGGTGATTCCTATCTAGGCAAAGGCAAGCAAGTGGAAGCTAATGTAAGAGCACAGGTCCCTGCGTTTTTCTTGATGTTCTAGTGCTCTGTTTACATGATCACCTGTAGGTTTAAGAGCTAATGACCTACTTGAGATACTGAATGAATACAGTCGTAGCTAATCAGGCTTAGCTTCAGAAATTAACTTTACCACTACTAGAGCTGGGAGTTTCACTTTTCCATTCTAGCCTATGTTTTGCAAGCACAGATTTGGTGTGCCAAAGAGACAGAATGGAGGGCTCTTCTGAGTATGCTAAGACTTCAGTCCCCTACTGTGTTGTGATCAGCTTTGCTTTGGATCCTTAGCGTCAAATGCTAAGTAGATACAAAGAGCTTGCAAGGAGGTGCTGCTGCAGTGTTTCCTTCACACTTAGGCATTTCACACCTGATGTCATCTAAGAGTTCCTCAACACAGCCTCATTTGATACATTCAGGCGTTCAGGAACATCTGGGAGGTTACTGACTTCAGCCAACTTATCAGCGCCCTCTCAAATCTTGGCATTCTTTTTTTCATAGCTTTGGGGTTCTGCCATGTCAAGGCAAATAGGCATCAGTTGACAAAAACAGATACAAACAGTGAGGCAGGGTTGTTCAAAATTAACTAGTGGCTTTTAATGGAAGCTGTCATGGATTCGCCATGTGGCTTTGAAACCGCCAACAAAACAAAGTGCTGGGCTTATTTGACATTCAATGTAGTGCTACAGTTGATATCAGTGCAGTGCCCAGAAACCCTGACTATGGCTCAGATGCCCCTTGCTCTAGACATGGGAAAACACAGAATAAGGTGGTCATTGCCGCAGGCGTAACAATCAAATGAAACAGGCATTCCTCAATGTCATCAATATCAGAACAGCCTCCAAAGAGCACGAAAACAATCTCCTTTGAAATATATACTTGTTTTTGTTGATGTTGGAAAATAAGTTGTTTGGATTCCATACAAGGGAGTGTCTGATAATGAGTCAATTCTATACAGAGAAAGTAAAGATGCTTTATGTAATTGCTCAATGTTAGAAGAAAGATATTTTAACAGAGCTTAGCAAGTTACAGATCTAACCCCATCCTTTCTGGCATTTCCTGAAAGTAGTATATTACCTTGCTAACAGGCAAAATGCCATCCAAGCAGATGAGCTGAGGTAAGCAGCCGGAATACCATGGACAGGTTCATCAAGTATGTTTGTTGAGATCAAAGTTCCTGGAAGGCAGAGTAACAGAGGTGCTGTGTCCTGAGCTTCTGAGGCTACCACCTGCTAATTGGGTAGACTCTCTCTGCCTTAGAGCTGATCAGCGTTAATGCCCAAGATCAAAAGTTAGTTCAATGAAGATAAATTTGCAGCATGAGAGAATTCATCATGTAATTAAGTTACTGAAATACAGAATAAGCAAAGCATTGATATAATGTAGGTGTGCGTAAGAGTGTAGTGAGGCAAGATCTGGAGGCACTCACTGAATCTGAACAGTTTGCCATACAGTTTAAAGAAAATTAAGCGTCCTAATTTCTTTTTGAAGTTACAGGCTATAAAGAAGGAAGACTCCTGCAGCTAAATTGCATCCTTGCTAGCTATTCCCAATATATTAAAATTCCTTCCTCAAATTCTCTAGAAATTGTCCCACATCCCTAGAACGTACCACAGGACTTTCCGATTGCTGTGTGATCTTTTCAGAGATCCTGAGGGAATTAGCACATCATTATAAAAGCATGTAAAGACTGCTCCTATACTGAGGCAAAACTCTGTCTGCTGTCTTGTGTGATATAGAGGACTTTGACTGTAACAAAATCAGAGAAATTCCTGCCACAAAGATAAGAATGGGATAGAACAATGTTGAGGATATTACTCTTCCCCATTAAGCTTCAGCCTTGTCTTTCATCACCGGTGCAAATTTGTTGTCTTATAGCTGAGGACCACTTATCTCTATCCTGAAGGCCTCCTTCACTCAATAAGGATGAGAACTTATGAATCATGTAAGCTGCTGAAACACCTGTGTTACAGATATTTTTCCTTTTACAGTAGTCAGCAAAGTTTTTCCAGTCCCCTTTCTTTCTATTCAGACACTTTGGGATATATGGAAGGTGGAGGCTTTTGAAATAGAGTGCAATCTAACCTGGAAACATGGGGGAGCTTTATTTAAAGCAGGTGTGTGCACACACACCTCCTACTCATACAACCTCCTTTTTGCCCATAGGAAAATAAGTGTTTTCCTAGAATTTGGTGCGTCCCATTTGCATGTGTTATACATTCAGGGCATCAATCTGTGATCAGCAGGATAAGTCCCGAGAGGCCAGAAACTTGCTTTCTGCTGCAGAACATCCTGTCAGGATGTAAGACAACAACGAAACCCTCTTGGAGACTGCTGAGGAGGTCTGTGCTATACAGGTAGCACACACCATCCTCTGAAAGGCAGCAGAATGCTTATGCAGAGGATGAGAGCTCCCTTTTAAGGTAGATAGAGTCAAGCCAGGATCTACCAGGAGCATTTCATGTGTGTTTTGCTACTTCATCAGCTGTGCTCAGTGTAGCTTCAGTGCTCTGACCTTTGATGGCCTGTGAGCATGAGACTTCTTCTGTTTTTTTGCCTCATCTACTTCTTCCTCGTCAGGTGGCCTGTAGCAGACACCCACTACAATGTCACCGACCATGGGCTGCCCTCTAATCCTGACCCATATACTGTCAGCTGGCTCCTCATCTGTCCCAAGGCACAGGTCCATCCACCCCAGTTGCTCTCTCACATCAAGGGCAGCTCTCCCTCCTTGCTGTCCTGGCCTGTCCTTCCTGAAGAGCTGGATCCATCTATGGCAGCCCTCCATGGCAGCTGACTACCCCCTGCCCTGAGCTAGTGCATTGCATTGCTGTGATCCCAGCGAGATCACAGCCCAGCCCAGGACCTCTAATACCTCTCGTTTGTCCCCATGCTGCATGCTGTAGTGTGCAGGCACTTACTGGGAACCATTCTGAACCACTATGAACCAGCGCTAAGGCATTGCACCCTGCTCAGAGACCCCTGCCCCAGCGGCAGAGCAGGTGCAAAGGAGGCCTACCATCCCCATAAAGACTGCTTTACTTGCACAGCACTTTCCAGTCCTATCAAACCACTTGACATCAAGGGGCAGATATCTCACCAGTGACTCAGAGACACCTGCCCCGGCACCTCGGTTACAACGTGCTGCACTCGTCTGCGTGAACCGAGCTGTGCTTTGGTGTTGAGTTTCACAGGTGTACCAAGTGCACAGAATTTAACAAAACCATGACCTGAGCCCTCTGCATAGTGCTCATTAGCAGTGGGCTCAGCCCTTGTTGCTGCGTGGTGCATACTAATGACTTGTTTTCATCGTTCCAGGTCATGGGAACTGCCTCCGTGTGCGCTGGCATACTCGGCCGTTCCTCGCATGGCATTTGGAGCCTTCACCACAGCAGTTTCACCTGGCATTCTGTCTGCCAGCGCTTGGGGCTCTGGGGCATCCCTCAAGGCACCTGCAGAGGTTTTGGTAGGTTACAGGTTACCGCATTTACAAGGGACATGAAAGGAAACTATCACTTGTTCAGAAGACTGTGCACAGGATTAGTGATAAGTAAGATTTTGAGGTTTGTTTTTTTTTTTCTTAGTGTGCAGACACTTTTTTCTCAACTGCTCTTTTGCCTTGACGTGAGACAGGCTGCGCACTGCACTGGCAAGACAATGCTATCGAACTGGCAGCCTTTGTTTTGCCCCACACTAAATGCAGGGCAAACAGGCAGAGGAAAAAAATCTGAAAAGGGAGAAAGTTGTGCCATCCTGTTTTTCCTTCCCTCGTTTTCTGCCTGCTCTTTTCCTCAGGTCTTTTGCCCTAGTACAAATGCAGGTAAAACCCTCTGAGTCTCAACCAGCAAAATCAAGAGAGCAGTGGGCTCAGTCAGTACGTATCAGCTCTAATTTCTCTTTTATCTCCCCTCATATCCAGACAAGTCTTGTATGTTTTCTGCTCTTTTCTTTGGGTCAAGAACACACTGGTTAATAGCCAATTATTTCATACCCTAAGGAAGTTTTGGGAAAGAAGTTCCTGGGAAGAGTCAACTTGTTTCTGGAAATGAGACTAATATTCAGTAGGTGAGATGTTTCCCTTTGGTTTCCTTCTTAATACTGTTCCATCTAAGCACTAGGCTGAATTTATTGCTATAATGGATATGGTTCAGGTAGAGGTTTCTTTTTCCTTCTTCTTCTTGACAAAAAGTGAAGGTTTAGCCAGGGCATCATGCCAAAATTCCAGTTGGGTAATTAAATTCTGCTTACTGAAAATTCCCCTTTCAAAATCTATCCCAGAATACAGTCTGCTTTTCCTGTGAGCACTTTAAAAGGACTGGATAATTTTAACTTCACAACTATCCAAATTCTGAAGTCTGCTGAAATTATCTGTGACTGCCTAAACCAGAATGTACAGTTCCACCTGAGGTATCTAAAGGTACATTTTTGCATGCTTAATTGCTGTCTGAATTGTTGTTTAGACACAATTCACGTAGACTCAGCTTGTGTACCACATAGGTCAGATTCTGCTGATTAGCACTAGTAAACGAAATTATTTACATGGGAAAAGCAAGCACTATTTAAACCTATATTTTTATTAACATGTAGAGTAGGCAGTGAATAAATTCAATTTGTGCATTGAGGGCCATTTTGCATGTGCAAAAATACAATCATGAAAAAAAAAAGGCTGAAAGATAAACTGAGGTATGCAGTCTGGAAAGCAATCCAGAACAGATGATCCACAGTATAAATTACTGCGATTTATTTTTTTAATTTACTTGTACTACTTTAATTTATTATTGTTTATTCATTTGATAGATGGCATTTAATTTCAGTATGAGAGCTTCAGGATGAGTGTTTGATGCTAATAGCTGGAATTTATTCCTGGGCAGAAAGCCAAGGTGCCACAGCCATGTTCCACTTATGCCCTCCAAGCTGTATTAAAGTGGCCTTCTGTTGCCCTTGGGGTGTGTTTTACACAGCAAGCTTAAAGCCTAATGCAGGCCTGCAGCTCACTCGCTGGAGCGAGGGAAAGATGGCTTTCCCTCTCTTCTGCTCTCTTCAGCAAGAAAATCAAATAATTGGATTACTGGCCCTTCAATTGTGCTCAGCAGAAATGGTTCAAAATCCCGTTGTATTGGACCTCGAAGGTGAAATGTAAATTGATAAAGAAAACAAATATATTGAATTGGTCTAATATGTCAATAGTATGCTATTACCTGATTAAGTGGAGTGGCTGTGACTGGTCTTTTAAACAGCTAAATATATATAATACATCTGGTGCTGGAATGGCCACATGAAAAAAAGCAATAAACCAAGAAAGACCTACCTACAGGACCGTACTAGAGGCGTAAATTAACGCAGGTTTTCCTTTCTTGCTTATTTTTATCTTTGGAATAGACAGATCAAACCATTGCAGGGTTTGAATTAAAATTACCCAAGGATCTATGTAGCACATGAAATATTTGGGCTGATAGAGTAGAGCCTGACTGCTTTGTTCTAGATATACCTTCATATGCATTGATTTGAACTTTGAATTTCATACTCTCTGCCATTTTTGTTGCTTGCACATATGTTTTATGTATTTATTTTGGGCTAAATTCAATTTGTTACATTGTGTTTTAAGACATAATATCAGCTAAAACTGCGAGAAGCATCCTAACAGATTTTAGACTATTGTTGTCATTATTCCACATAATCACACATGCATATCATGATCCAAAGTATTTTGAGGCAAGTCACTCAACTGTACAGAATAAATAGATTCATGTGAAAGTGTAGCTAAGGTAAATCCCTGTACTTTACACAGTGGAGAAAACTTCTTTAACAGCCAGAGATTTGATACTTACATTTTATGTTAGAGTGGTTTCTCTGCATGTTTCTTGTTAAAATCATTCTCTTACTGTCCTTATGTATTTATGTGTCTACAGAGCAATAGATAGCTATTGAAATGAGGCTATCAGTCATGACTGTGTGTGCATTTATTTCTCTCCACAATTTTGATGAATACAGTCTGTACAGGGAGCAGAGGGCTGTAACCTCAGATGATGTAAGCTGGTAGCTCCTGTGCTCAAGTGAATTTTTGCTGGTCAAATATCTGAGTAGAAATTCTAATGACTTGGGTTTAGGATAGAGCCTCCAAAACTGACTAATAAAATGCACATTAAATTAGAAGCTGAGATATATTTTTGTAGCTTGTTGAGATTCTAGCTTATATTTGTATTAATAAGATAACAAATGTGTAATGGATGTGACACCCACCTGAACATTTTCGAGTTAAAAAAAAAAGATTGATAGACAATGCATTCCATTAGTTCTCTCTTTTACAACTAATAAACTTCCAGTTCATTAAGTTATTACATGCCATTCTTCATCTCACAAATAGAAGCCATAATTCAGTTTTTCCCAGAGCTGCACATTCTTTAAGTCTACAGACTAAATTACCAGAGCACATTTTGTCAATAAAGCTTCTGTCTGGTGGGGGAAGGAGGGGGCAGTTAAGTAAAGTAATATGAAATGCAAGCCATTTTTTGTGTCAGAGGTCATTTATTTGCTTCAATGTTGCTTTTATTCTATTTATACTTTTGCTAAACAATGGTTATCATGGAAGGCCTATGGTTAATCACTGCATTACATTTAAAATGTTTTATGTTTTGTTGCAGATTCTTACACTTGCAAATCTTTAGAGTTATCTTGAACAGTAAACTGTCCTTTTACAATGAATCCCTGCCAATCTATTAGTTCAGCTTTGCATTTACTGAAAGATAAAGGCTTTCTTCTGTGAGCAGTGGGGAAGCCACATAGGCAACCAGAAATCATCCATATTCTGCAGTCCTAAACCAAAAGATTTGTCGCTTCCTGATCCAGAGTTGCCCAGTTCAGATGCAGGCAGACAGTGAAACCTTCTGCATGGGAAGTTATATGGGACTAATTTGTGTCCTATACCAAGTTTCCAACACTGTTCTTTGCAACAGGGCTTGAAATGGGATTACTGTGCTCTGTCTTGAATATAATATATAGTATCTATTTGTAAAAAATACAACCTAGTGATAAAATGCTTGCCTAGGGAGTGGGATAGAGCGGTCTGGGCTCTTCACAGCTTGCAGTGATTTAAAACCATTTCTGCTGTCCAGAAAAACAGGCAGTTGTGATGGGGAAAAAAATGCAGTCTACCTTTTACTCTCCCAGCCCTGGCATTTAGGTGGATGCTCAAATAAGGGTCCCAGTAGGTTGTAACTGTCCTCCCCGATGAGACAGCATTCTGTGAGGAGGGAGTGAGGGTGAGAGCTGAGAGGGGGAGCTGGCCAAAGGGGCCACACTGCAGCATGTTTAGCTGTTTTGGGGTTAGGGGGGCAGACCCTGGAAAGCATTGCAGTATCTTCCTTGTGGAGGTGTTGTTATAACCCTCAGGAGTCTCAGAGCCTGCCTTCTTCCCTCATCTCCCCCTCTTCTGATTAAAAACTGCCTGTTTTTTTTTTTTCCTTTCAGTGGAAATTAGCAGTCATGAGCAGTCATAATTTTCACCAGAGGGAGAAGAAGTTGTTCCCTGCCCCAGACTGTCCCAAGGGGGTGTATGGTTCAATTTGCTGCAAGCATACTAGTAATTAGCATCACCTTTATAAGGGAATAGGCGCTAAGTCTGTGATAGTCTGAGTAAGGAGAGGATGAAAAAGATTAGCACTGAACAGGAATATTCAAGTCTGAACACTACTGGGGATGTGTGTGAATAAAATTTTAACTGGTATGGATCTGTTCAAAACACTATCACATTATATCACGGTACTTTATTATCAGCTAGTACTTCTCGTTAAATCTGTGTAACAAATACCCAGGTGATTATTGTCAGCTGAAGGAATAATGATGTCATTGGAAAGCATTTTTTTAAAATGAACCGTTGTAAACTGGTGCTATGACAACAATATCATGGGGCTACTGTTCATGACAATTACAGACTGTGTAATTTTTTTTTTTTTTTTTAATAGTATATATAATAAATGAAAGGGGAGCAAAAAGTTTCTCATTGATCCTTTTTTCCAGAGATCGCTCAGGGCAACTCTGAATAATCTACCTTTGTTGAAGATGCAATTAGTGTATGTTCAGTCTCTGCAACAGTCTCTCACAGCTACAGCAGAGTATACATCTGTAGATCCACATTGTTGCTCACTCTTGGGCTTAACTCCATCCAGACTTGGAACCCCACTTAGAATATGTCCTGACTTCACAGTACAGGAATCATGCTGCCTAGGCTACATTACTGCCTTAAGCTAACCTCTGAAATGGTGGCTCTCTAGACCGTCGTGGATGTAAGTTTATAATGCTTTTGCCTTATCAAAGCATTTATAAAATGAGATTTATCTAGATAGCTAGATAGTGAAATATTCAGTATTGTAATGGAGTTTCTTAATCTATTGCCACACTTTGCTGTCGTTGTAGCCTATGTAATTTGATTAGCCGTTTATAACTTTAGTACATAATATGTAAAAAGTGAGCTGAAAACACTGGAGATGCTCACAAGAACCAGAAAAGCAGACGGGGAGCTGTAGGTCTTCTGTCCACTGCTGGCAGCTGGAGTCTGGCCTCCGTACTTCTATCAAAGAGTAACTTCATTTACATGAGCTGACGCCTCCTGAGAGGCCCTTACACTGAATTTATCCAGTACTTTTGAACTGTTGCTTTATGTTAAAAAAGAAAAAAAAAAAAAAGAAAAAAGAGAAGAGCTATTATCTTTAAGCTTGTTGCTTTTTTATCAGGGAAAGTTTTAATGAGAAAGTTTAACTGATCAATGTTAAGCTTTCTACTGATTAGGTGAAAGTGTTTTTTCCTCTGCAAGCAGTTTCTGTTATCTAGCAGTCCTGAACTAGCGGGTAGCATCCACGAATAGCGCTATCCAGTTTTAGTCTTTTTTAAAAAGAAATTCTAAGAAGTTATTGACTGCTATAGCATTTGTATTCTGTGGGCACAGTTAAAATAGACACTTAAGAGCTGCGTATTGTTTCTGTAATTCCAGAATTGGAATAGATATGCTCAGCCTTTCTGCTATAACGTATACTGTTTCAGAAGCAAGACAATTTATTATCCAAAATAATACATTTGCCAACATAAGTGAGTGGTCTAGGTCACATCTAGTATCTTAAGCATGTATTCTTGCTGATCATTGTAAAGAAAACCAAAGGAGGTTAAGAGATCAGCATTTATTCCTGGCATGCTGGCTATTTTTGCATGCTGGCTGTTTTTATTTTACAGGCCTATCATGAGCTGATGTGGTAGTCATTTTTTTTTTCCTACTGAGTGAATAAATTACAAGTCCTGGAGCAGTGATCAGTGTGCCATAATTCTTGGCCATAAGACCTATGAGATATGTTTAAACTGAATGATCCACTACTTGGAGGAGTGATGGCTTCTTTTATAGCCCTCTTGTTCTTCTAGACAGTAAACCATTGATATAGACTGTGAAGACAAGGGCATGTTCACCATATTCTGGTCTTTTCTGAATCTTGCACATACTTTTGTCTGTGCTGTGGGACTCCTCACACCTCACACATTCAAAACATACTGGGTCCTGTCATTAGTAATGGTATTTTTTCTCCAGCCTATATTTTGAATATTAAAACACTGATAATTTCTAGTAATGTTTGTGCCTCTTTAAAGCGAATATAAAGACGTATTTCATACTCAAACCCATTTTTAAAGATGTTATTTTTCCTCCTAGCATTTATTTTCTCTGTGGGACGAGAATTCTTCCTACCTCCTGTTTACTCACTCACCTTGTAAATGTAGAGCATTACTGTACAGAGAAAGCACAGCTTTTTCACTGACTCTGTGACAGACAATTGCACTTATTTTAATTTTTCTTATCTCCTGTCCATTTTGAAAGATCCAGCAATATTATTTTATCCATTATGTGACCTTCTTATGTGACATTCCATTGTCTTCGCTCTAAAGCCAGGCATGAAGAACTGAACAAGGCTGGGATATATGGGAAAGAGGCCAGGATCCACATAGATCACAAAGCAGATGAGCCTGGGAAGTTCTGGTCTGTAACACTGCGTTAAAGACATTGCATTGCATGTCTGTCTGAATGCTAAAGAATTACGCACATGTTCATGACTTCTTCATATGTAAAACTATCTTTCATTCATAAAAGTAAGGTGACACGTAACGATTTTTATACTCATGCTGGATATTATGATTGAAAAAACCCCACCCTCAATACCGCCAACACCTACCCCAGACTTTACCGGGTTTCTACTAGTGAGTAGTGTGATTTACAATTTTGTGTGACAAACCATTTTCATGTATTTAAATATAATGTCTGTCTAGGTACTGATTTTATTTTCCTGTTTAATTTATTCCCCAGATTCTCTGGCCTTCAGTCAATGCATTGGCTGATTAAATTATTATCCCAATAATGAGATTTGACACACTCTATGCCAGTTACCTATGTGACCTGCTAAGTAGGTTAATTGGCAACCCTGAATAATTATTAGCCACCTCATGTTGCTGACTGAGAGTTTGACAATAAGTGAAACAAAAATGCTGAAAAAGAGACACAGTGTTTCATTTAAACTTCTGAATTGTTTCAAAGAACCTTTTAACAAGTAGCTTATTAATAAAATGCAGCAATTAAAAAAAAATCTCTTGTGAACATTTTGGTTGTATAAAAATATAGATGTTTGCTCTTGTGCCTTATCGTGGCTTACTAGGAGAAAAAGAAGTCTGTGATAAACAGGTCCCTTTATTCTGCAGATTGCTTGTATAGGTGAACTGTTGCATCCTCAGAGAGCAAGCCTAGAAGCAAGGAGAATTCAAGATGTCCAAATGATATTTGTAGTGACATTGCAAGAATCATGTTTTAATGCTTTTCTGTGAAACCTTGAAAACTAGAAATTAAGTTTATTTTTTCAATGAAAGCTGTGATTTTTCTGTTCCCATTTATCAGGAAGCAGAGTTAAGAAAAATAAATATTATGGTACTCAGTGACATTGACATGTATTGTGTACCTATCCATCTTTTCGACCTTGTTCATTTCTGAAAAGCCAAAATGATACTTCTTTCTAGAAAATAGAAGATTGGAACTGAGAGAGGAAGCAGAATGGACTACGAGGGATGAGTAGATGGGGGAAAATATGTAAGATTTAAACCTGTGGTTTTTTCACAAGCTAATCAGCTTGAAATAGTGGTTCAGAACCACAGACTTAGACTTCTCCCAAAGTCATTTCTCTGCCCTGGCCTGAAATCCCACCAAAACTTGGGGTAAAAAGAACAACCAAAGAACCATTTCTTGTTATCAGCAGTTAGTGACTGCAACTTAATGTGTCTTCACAGAGACACTTTGGAGAGCCTGACTTGTGCTCCCAGGATGCTCTGCCTCATCCTTGGGCATGCTTGGGGCACTGAGCTGGTCCTTCTCCGCTGTGGCCCTTCAGCCTGCAAGCACAGGCACTGCTAACTGAACCACACAAATAATTATTGAGTGCATAATAATATTGGCCAAGTTAAATCTGATTATCATGTGCCACCTCTCACAAAATATTAGTGGAGTTTTCCAGAAATTAAAAGCTTGAAGAGTCCTGATGTGACACCCTCTCTGGCTGCCATCGTCATTCCTCTTCCTTCAGTCTCTGTGTGTGTGAAAACATGTTTCCATTTCTAAGCACATGCCATAATGGAAAGTAGAGTGTGCACTTTTGTGTATCCAGGAAAAAGATTCTTCAAGTAGATGCCCAACCCAAAGCCATTCAATCTTTCAATTACTTGACTTACGGGCTTTGCAGTGGGGTGATAAAATGCAAGAGAGGATCCCAGCTACAATGAAATCACTTAAACCTGAGCCTGGGCACGTGAGCAGAGCTCAGATTTTGAGAGAACAACTCATATGTTAAAACTAAACAGGCTCAAATGTTTTTCTGGATCATGACCATATCGAACTGTAGTGACCTAAACGGATTTACTCCCTAGACAAATTTACCGTTCCCTTTCCTTCTACCCACGTATATACTTGCATTTCAATCAATCACTTTTGTCTCTTTCTATTTCCTGCATGCTACATTTATTGAAAACTTTATGGCTTGTTTAATCTCTTCTAAGCACGTATGCATGTTGATTTCATCTATGATTCATCAACAGCGCTTTTTTACCCCTACCCAAAGGTTTTCAATTTTACTGTACAAATTTAATCAAAGCAAAATCGTAAGGCTTATTAAAGAAGCTGTTCTGTCTCTTTATGCTTCTTCATCTTACCCCCCTCCCGAAGAAGAGATGAAGAAAGTGCTGAAGTTGCACATCAGGAGAAACTACTGTCTACAAATGGCAAAAATAATATCTTTCAGATCTCTGCCTGTGGATTTTGTGTGTGGTCCTGATGTCTAAAATTATAGTCATTTAGATGTCAGATAGCAGGAGAGAAAAAAATAAAAAAAGAGGTATTGTAGTAAAATAGCAAATAACTGATGTCTTGGTGATAGTTATAACATCTTTTATTCCGTAAAAATAGCACAACTTTATAAAGTTTTTATCATACCTGATAGAAAATTAAGGGCTGCTGATATTTTGCAACTCATTACTCATTGCTTGTTGATTACATAAGAGGTTTTTGAATGAAGGAGCACTGTAAGGTCCTGTCAGAAGCTAAGCTGACATGACTTCTGTCTTTCCTTTTAACTACGATACTCAATAGCTCAGTTGTAAGGAATAGAATTGCTCTTTGTGACTGTATTAAACATTCTTTTCGGAGAGCTAGCTAAAATTTGAAAGCAGAAAAGCATTTCTGGAAAAAACCCAGTCCAGTATGCCAGACAAATCAATAATAAGTGGACGGAGCTGAATCTGAGAATTTTGGGTTGAGTTAGAACCTAAATCAAGACAGTATTGACTCTATAAAGCCTGTATTTTTTAGGGGTGGCTATATCAAAATCCATATTGCTCTCTTGCTTTATTGGAAATCTTACACACATTTTTCCATGTAAATCTATTCAACAATTATATTTCTTTTCCTAAGCTAAAGTTTTCTATTTGGTATGTGTGGCCTGTGTACAGTGGCTCTATGTAAATTAAAAAAAGGTGGATTGTGTGTGATATCTCTCACCAGTGTCCTCTACTAATGACATTTACAAAGGAAATGAAATATCTGTGCAAATTCTTTAATGCATAAATTATATACAACTCATATAAGTTCTCTGCAAGCTGTTCACCATTACCTCAGAAAGAATTCTTTTATTTTCTAGAAAAAGGATACAAGCATACATTGATCATCAGAATGTGAAAGCACAAACTGTGGACATTAATGACCTGATGCTTTGCATTTATGCAGTTTGCTATCCCAGATCTTCTTGTATCCAATATATCCAATATTACATACCACACCTTTGTGAAAAGTAGATGTTTGTACACTCATTTTGTATGTAAAGCTGCAAGGACAAATGCAAATTTTACCTGTCTGTGCTCTGACTTAGTCCACAAACTTGTGATCCTGCACTTGGCTAAAGCACTTCGGTTGATCCTCACTGTTAGGAAAGCTCAGTGGGGCTTAATATCTTAGGCATAGTTATATATTGTTCCTGCTCAGAACTAGTTTGTGTTGACCATTTCTGAGTGTGCCTAGTGAAAGCCTGTCTCTTTGTGCACCTGCCTATATAGACTTACCTTACATATATTTGAAAATGAGACTTATTTATATTTGAACATTTAGAGTGGAGATGATGCGGTATTAGCTAGCTATAAAGCTGCTCAAAAATCTGAACCTAGTCTCCAAAGTTAAACCACCAAGCACTCCATCCACAGGTCCATGCCTTCTGCACATTTTATGATGAAAAAGCATCGCTAATATTTTGATTAACTGTTCTGTAGAGCAAAACCGCTGCATACCCAGTAGCTCATTATGCTAGAAAAATGCATCCATCACAGGTAACATTTCCTAACTCCTAATGCCTCTGATTTTTGCTTGTGCTACCAGTCTTCCCTTATCTATCTTGTAAGTCCTCTATGTGTGGTATTTATGAGATAATATCCAGGTATGATCTTTAATCTCTTAGCAGGAAAGAAAAAACACAATGCACTTACTCAGCAATTCCTTCTGAATAGTGCTTCGATGATCCGATTTTCCATCCCGTGATATGACCAAACTATTACTTCAGAAAACTGGTAGCCTGCAGTGCCGACACACACATAGCTGAAGTGATAACAATAGTTCATTGTACAGATACATACGCACATCTTCTGAATTGTGTTCCTATGAACCGAGGTTAGAAAAAGTGTCTGAAAACATGAGTGCGAAAGGGGTCTTTTTTGTACAGTCAATATAAACATGCTCTGTGATGCTTGGTATTGATTGCATCTGCTTCTACAGGAGATAATGTATATTTAAATGTATAAAATAAATATATTAAATACTCAACTTGTATTTCCAATAAAATAAAATTTCTGAATTAATAGATGTGTTTTCCATTATTTTTTTCAGTACATTTTAATGTCTCAGAGTTAACATCAAAATTCTTCCTGAGTTAGAAGAAATAAATTTAACCTTATGGGTAAAACATTCCCTATAGAACTAGTGAAATTCAGGCTTTAAATTGTACGCATTGTAAAAAATGGTTCACTGCAGCATGATAAAATGTTTAACAAAAGATAGGTAGAATACACAAATGCTTGAGGGACTGGAGACTACCTCAATAATGTGTGTTGGTAGTTATGGTTTAGATAAGTTGTAAGGGTAGAAGAGAATTGAGTGGTTTATAGATATATTATAATAAAGATCAATAATGAAACGTTCATTGCAGGTAGAGGAGGTCAGGAATGTAATGACCACTTCTTTTCCTGATGGATTGCTTTATAAACATTTCTGAGAGTATGTCATATCGTGGGATGTTTCCACCAGGGTACTGAAAGTGCAGAAATACTCTTCATAATGAAAAACTGCATGGGCAATCACCCTGGTTTCCCTACAACTTGATGTCTAAGACTAATATTTGCTTAAGGAAAAGGTCAATAAGAAGGCAGATTTGGTGTCTGAGTCCCACAGAGCAAGAGGCTGGGCAGAAAGAGCTCCTCAGCTTCCCATAGCTTCCTCTGCCCTACACTGGATACCAGTTATTGCCCCTGTGCCATCTCTGTGTTTTGTGGGGCCACAAGATTAATGAATTGATCCCCATTAAGAGTAACCAGTCAGATCAATTAACACACTGAAAGTAAGTAATTTCATAAAATAAAGTAAATCAATTTGCTTCACCAAAGGAACTATTAAAATCTGATGGGCAACCTCACCGTTTGGGCTTGAAAAAAGTAGACCTTAAGTGGTCTGACACTAAACAGCTATTATTTCATTAAATAACAATAAGCAATTGCTATCTCTTGTTTGCAGTTTAGGAATTCCTTTGGTTCCTGAGAATACAAAACAAGCCCAATAGCTATCAAGGTACCTTTATTATACTTTACATGTACATAAACAGTATGGACTGAATAGGGCACTGTCTAGCTTTATGTAACAACCAATAAGGGTCGAAAATAGCTGTTATGCTAATGAGTACATTTTGACTACAATCAGTCTCTTCTTGTGAAGTCTGCGTGACAGATGAAGATCAGATGACTGGTATGCGTAATGACCTGAAAAGCAAATAGTCCCTTTAAAATATTTTGCCAACGTTCATAAACCAATGCTTCCCAGAACTCCATTCCTGTCAAGTAAATAACTTTTTGTTTCCTATTAAATACAGAGAGTACAGGTTACTATGGTGATCGACAGAACACAGAATAAACTCTGATTCATCATAATTACCACATGCTAGAGGAAAAAAATATCTGAACATCATCTTGCAGTTTCAAGCTGGATCTCTGAAACGTATTTTGAGAATATAAAATGATTTGATGATGTCCAAACAACACTGGGTGAACCATCGCAAAAATGAAAGTGTTGCAGCAGTGTACCCCTTCAAATAAAAGTGTTTCAGGCCTGAAACATTTTAAAACTCATGATCACAAACCTTAGGGTTTTTGTCCTTTTATTCTGAACAATGAAACACATAGAGCTGTGACAACTGCGAAGACCTGGAGAGAAATACTATGGGCCACATTGCCATACATGTACATCTTCATCTGAGTCATGGACACCCTCACCTTTGCCTGTCATTTACTTTCAGTACCTAGTTGTGTTCAATCCCATTTACTCTGAACATTTGATGTTCAAAGGGCTGGATCATTGACATTGGTTAGCTACTGAGCAGGTTTTACTCTTTTGATAAGAAGGACACCCATGCTTTTATTGCACTTGTTTGCACTCACTGTTGACTTTGCATTACCAAGGCTTTACAAAGTAATGAAGTAGCATTTACATCTGCTTTCTCAGCAATCTGTGCTTTAATATATGTAATCAATACATTATTTTTTCAAATACATACAATGAATTTCACATCACAAAATTAAATGTAATGTTATTTCTAGTAATTTCCAGGGTTAGTCTCTCAGTAATGAAACGACTTCGATTCCTGTAGCTTTATCACAGTATGAGTCATACCTTCCTGTTGGTCTTCACAGTGTCACTGAAACGATTTAGAAACAAGGAAGGCAGCGATAGAGCTAACACAACTGGGTGAACCTAGGAAAGTGCCACTTGTGCGGCTTTAAATTGTATGTTGTTTGGTTTTAAATATTTCGTCTTCTTTTAGCCTCAGTACTACATCAGATCTACAAAATATCCAAATGACTTAAAACAGAAAGATCACCTAGTAGTTCATATACTGACCTTCAGAACTCAACTCTGCCAAGTCACTAAAATCTCTATTCACATTCAGAGCAGCTTAGACATGTGTCTGTTTTTTCCTATTGTATCCATTCAGTCTACTAAATAGTAGTATCTCTTTTGGCTTTTGAAAGGAATAATAACCTACTTTTTAATTGTAAGGCTGCACAAGGGACTTAGTGAAAGTGATTTAAAAAAAAATTATGGCCTGTTGTAAGACACTTCTAATTACTGCCTACTCTGGAGGTTTGGAGGCCTACACAGTTATTACCTAGCTGGTTCCTTTCTTTCAGTTTTATCTCTAGTCCCAAGCATGCTCTACCCAGACATTTGTGGTAGTGAATTTAAGTCACACAAAACTTGTGCAGCATGAAAGTCTTCTCCAGTCTTTACAGTTCAAAAGGACAGGCCTGTGGGCTGACAAATATATGAAGCCTTTCCCTCAAAAGGATTAAAAGCAGGAGATGTAAGGGTTGGTAAAATCCAGAGCCCACAGCTTTTATCATTTGACGATGTTACAGAGGATGTTTCCTTCCCAGCTGAATCTTGCTTATCACTAGTATACAAGTTCTCAGTGGGGTATCTCCACTTTGATACCTGCAAGAAAATTGCAGACTACTTCTGACATAGTGTCTCTTCCATATATTGGGGGGTGGGGAGAAACAGAGGGAAAGAGGTGGTTTCTTCAACATTTCATATTATTGTCAGCATTTCCTGAATATTTTAAGGACTTCAGGACAATGTAAGAATAAAGTTGGGATTTTTTTTCTTAGAAGACATGCTGTAATTCAAGCAAAAACAATTCAGCAAAGCCCTCAGATTTATGCCTGAGAACTGACTTTATAATCTAGCTGTATAATCTATGAATCTGGTAATTCAGAAGTTGAACCTGGTAGTTAAGAAGCTAAACCTCCTAATTATTCTGCACATGTCCGTTACAAAGTAGCTCTTATTTCATAACCTTTAGCTAACTGGTGTCACTCTGGTGTCTTTCTCTTAACCCATCACTTCTCCCTAGCGTGGGTGCCTTTTGTCTTTAAAATGCCATATTAAATATCATCAGCATTTGCAATCTTCTGGACAGAACATTTAAAATCGAAATAGTTGTGGCAAATACACATAGACACTAAAATGGAACTTATTCAATGAAAATCTATATGGATGAACAATTACTGCAGTACCAGCTCTTCTCTAACCTGAATGTCATTCTACATTATGGTCTGGCTGATATGACTGCATCACAACTGAGCCATAACCTCTAAAAGCACCAGCCATTTCAATTGTGCCTTTATTAAGAAAAAATAAAAATAAATGCAACGAACTCCCTAAAACTTAGTTGCCCACTAATGGCTTTTAATAAAGGGATCTGTATTTTATGTGTATGACTAATATCTGTGTATGACTAGTAACTTCTGTGGCAATAGTATAATCATTCCTGCTAACTGTTTTTTGAATTGAAGAAACACCTGGATAATGGTGTTTTTTGAATTGAAGAAACACCTGGATAATGGGGACCCGAAGAGCTGCTGAAGCTGAATCTTCTCTTGTGGCTCTCATGAGCATCAGCCCTTTATGGGATGAGTGTACTGCAATCTGTGTAGATATGAATGCCTATGTAATGGTCTGGCTGTGCCTCCCTAAGCTCTATTCTGCATAAATATTTATGCCTTCCTATTTTTACATGGTGTGATCGTGGAAAGCAAATGTAGTTAAGAATATGAACAATGCCACAAATGACTCAGTTTTCATCTCAGAAAGCAATCTAGCAATTTTTCCCATGTTACTCCAACATTAGTAAAAGTTCAGGCAATCAACAACTGTCACTTGTACCGAACTGTAGACAGAATATATACTTAAAACCCTGGATTAAATTTTAAATCCAGCTCTTAGTTTTGCTACTACATTTTGTTCTCTGTGAATTTGACCAAGAGACTTATTCTTCCAGCTCTTCCTCTCTAAACAAATATGAGATTTCCCAGCTGTACAAGCAGCAGAGACTACGCACATAGATGATGAGAAGGCAGTCAGGCACAATGGTAAGTCAGATGCAAGGGCCATTAACAAAACCTAGATCAGCTTGACCACACTATCTTCACGGGCTGCTGTTATTAATTTGGTTATGAATTATGTTCTCCAGTATAAATTACAGGGGAAGAAAATCACAAAGAATACGCCTAAAGAGCATTTGATGAGGCAAGTAGGTGCCTAGTGAGAGATTTCAGTAAGAGTGATTTCTTACCAGGAATAAGCTTCAAAGCAAGACCTGTGCACACTGTTTCACGTGGAGAATGCTTTTTGGAAAGAACAAAAATCTACAAGCTCCTGAGACTCAAGTTCAAGGTGGTTTGCTATGAATTGAGATAAAGTTAGACAGACCAAGGTTTTTAAGCAGACCGGCTCAGCCTTTGTAGCTTTCCATCTCAAAACAGGCACCCACACAGGTCCAGGTTGAAAATGTTTTAACAATGACTTTCCACGCAGGACCTTCAGCTTAAAAGTCACATGCACACCCAGATCACTGTGAGGATAAAACACAGATGCTGGTGCATCAAACCATGGGGTTTAGCTGTTCTACCCAGAACACTGGATGTGTTCAGCATCACACTTCCCTTGGGCAAGGATGAGAAGTACCTACCTATTACAGCCCTCCGGCTCTGCAGACCAGCAGCCTGAAAGAGTGTTTACTTCTACTGCCACATTGTCAGCCTTTCTGTCCAGCCTCCTCCTTTTCCTCGCTCGGAGATCACAGGCTACAATTCTGTCAGTACTTCACTGACTCAGGAAACCCTGTCGCACCAAGACAAAAGGAATGGATTTTTGCTTCCCTGGTCATTTGGTGTTGCTTCCTTGATGCACTTGGAACGGGCGTTATTCTAAAAGGCAGCTTTTCTATCTGGCTGTGCACTGGTGGGACTTCAGGAATCAGTTAGCAACAGCTGTTTCACTAGTGTCAGTCTGTTGAGGAGACAAATTTTTAATTTGAGTGGCAGGAATGCCTTTTTTGATCTGCCTTGTTTGTAGGTCCCTGGAAACTTTTCTCACACATAAGTTTTATTCCTTATTTCCAGCAGGATCTCTATCAATGAGCACTTGAACTTTTGCCTACCTTAAGAATCCAAAATCATGCCCCAATTTATTGTTAAGGGTCGGTATGGTCTGAAGCAGGGGGTGTCGCACCAGTCATCATCAGCAGTATCCTGAATCTTGTAGCTCAGGTATAACACACCACACACACACACACACACTCTTACATCTATCCTTCCTTTTGTCTTTGATTGTTCTGTACCAAATATGTCTTAGGTAGTGTAACATGTTTGTGCGGCAAGGATTTCGTAGCGGGGTGTTACAGGGGTGGCTTCTATGAGAAGCTGCTAGAAACTTCCCCTGTGTCTGATACAGCCAATACCAGCCGGCTCTAAGACAGACCCGCCTTTGGCTGATGCCAAGCCTATCAGTGACGGTGCTTCCAGCACCTCTGATAACGTATTTAAGAAAGGGAAAAAAATGTTATTGCGCAGCAGTAATTGCAGTGAGAGAGAGGAGTGAGAATGTGTGAGAGAAATATCCTGCAGACACCAAGGTCAGTGAAGAAGGAGGGGGAGGAGATGCTGCAGGCACCAGAGCAGAAATTCTGCTGCAGCCTGTGGTGAAGACCATGGTGAGGCAGGCTGTCCCCCTGCAGCCCATGGAGGTCCATGGTGGAGCAGATAACCACCTGCAGCTTGTGGAGGACCCCATGCCAGAGCAGATGGATGTGCCCAAAGGAGGCTGTGATCCTGTGGGAAGCCCACACTGGAGCAAGCTCCTGGAAGGACCTGGGACCCCATGGGGGACCCACGCCTGAGCAATGTGTTCCTGAAGGACTGCATCTGTAGGAGGGACCTACACTGGAGTAGTTCATGAAGAACTGCAGCCTGTGGGAAGGACTCACATTGGAGAAGTTTGTGAAGGACTGTCTCCCATGGGAGGGACCCCATGCTGGAGCAGGGGAAGAGTGTGAGGAGTCCCCCCCCTGAGGAGGAAGCCATGGCAGACACAACATGTGATGAACTGACCACAACCCCCATTCCCTGTCCCCCTATGCCACCTGGGGGGAGGAGGGAGAGAAATCAGGAACAAAGTTAAGCCCAGGAAGAAGGGAGGGGTGGGGGAAAGATGTTTTTTAAGATTTGGTTTTATTTCTCATTACCCTTCTCTGATTTGATTGGTAATAAACTAAGTTATTCCCCAAGTTGAGTTTGTTTTGCCTGTGACGGTAATTGGTGAGTGATCTCCCTGTCCTTATCTCGACCCCTGAGCCTTTCATTATGTTTTCTCTCCTTTGTCCTGCTGAGGAGGGAAGTGATAGAGCAGTTTTGGTGGGCTCTGGCATCCAGCCAGGGTCAACCCACCACAGGCAGCAAAGGAACCTTTTTTTTTTTCTTTCTTTTCACCATTCCTAAGGTTCTCGAGACTCTATTCATCAGGAACCCAGTAGATGTTATCACGATTCTACACTGCATATATATACAAGAGCCACCAGTTCCCTAGAAACCAAGACACCTGAAGCACAGATGATTCAGGAATGTCTGCCTGAGTCCACTCTTTTTACCAGTTAGCACCCATACATAAAAATTAGAATACGGTGCCTTTCCTAGTATAGGGGGTAGATGAGATATGGCCACATAGCACACTTGCTACTCTGCAGCCAGTGTCCTAGAATAGAGTTCATTTCTCTTTCATGCCTTCCCCACAACGTACATACCACAGAGTACACCAAAGGAGCATCTTCATGGAGCAGTTGATATGCTTTAAGCTTACCCCGTAGCAACTCCTTAGCACCGCAGCAGAATGAATGCACTTAGGCCAGATTTCTTTGGAATGTCATGCAGCCTAATTTTTGTGCCTTGCAAGTGGATGGAGTATTTAACCAAGTAAAACAGAAATGTGCCCACTTTGATTTTTCTCAGAGCTACTCTCCTGACACCAAAGCATCTGTAGGAAACTGTTTTGAGATACCTAGATGGTTTGAAACTAGCTACTAACATTTGAAAAAAGTATTCATCCTCTTTTCCCTTCTGACATACAAATAACTATTGTTGTATTTCACATTGTCTTGATCAAGAATGAATGTTAATGTAAAATGTTACTCGAAAATGTAATTTGAATGCAATTAGAGAGAAATGTTTTTAAAAATCCTATTAAAAATAATGGAAGTTCCAATTTTACATTACCAGCTTTAGAATGCTTAAATAAAAAAAAAATATGCAAGTGCAACAACTGTACCTAAATAAATTACATTTTAACAGTGGAACTAATAATATTTCTATCCAGTTTCTAACATTAATATACTAAGGATGAATTTCACCATGAGTGAAATATTCTACAATCATTATGTTTTGTATTAAACTCCAGAGAATACCTTCTTCCTGCTTTGTAACAACTGATGCTGATGCAGGAGGAGGAAAAAAAGAAACAAACAATTTCTGGAGTGATCTGTCTATATGGCAAGCTGCATTTAATTAATTGGAAGCTCATTTATTACTGAGCTCCTATAGCACTTCTTATTGGATTATAGGGACATTCCAATAAACAGTTTATTGTACTTGAAGCAGGAAATAATTAGCTTTCAGTTTGCTTCAGTTTTGACCAAAACAAAGCAAAGCAGTCCTGGTAGGAGGAGAATCTGAATTTCTACTTCAAAACACCATTACAGTCTTAGCAAAAACTGAAAAAAAGAGAGGTGTGTGGGCTCAGAACTTGAGACCTCCTCAAACTATGCATGAGCAGATTTTTGTGGTTGATTCACTGCAACTTCTTACGCAGATGATCTAAACAGGATGTCTAGAGCTCAGCTGTGTATGCTTACAAGGCACTAATAAGCTCCTGTATGGCCCTGAATAGGTGGACCTCATTGCTGGAGCCCCTAAGGGCAGGGAAGTAGCCATTCCAACCTCCTCTCCTGTCCTGGCTGGCATGGACTGAGAGACATTTCCACTCTGTTTTCCCAGGTTCCTTGGCAAATAGCTCAGAAGTTGTCATTGAGCAGGGATGTACTCACAAAATGCTGGTTCTGCTCCTCCTGCCTGGTACTAAAGGCAAGCCTCAAACTGTTTGTCTCGGACTAGTTCCAGTCTTGCTCTGCTTCTCTCTTTGGCAAAATGGTAGAATAATACCCTTTTAATGAAGACTGGGCAGGAGATGATTCATCCACTGTAAAGTTTATCATTTATGTGATATCAAGGAAAGTAATCTGTATGAAGATGACCATTTTATTTTCCATTGTCACATTTATATCTATCATTTGTTTATCCAGGTCCTGTAAGACAGACAAAATCCTACATAAAAGTATAGATCCATACAAAAGTAGAGATTGTCATAACTGTCTTTAATCAGAAAAATGGTATTTTTTGAAATTGCTACTTATTTCTCTTCTAGTTCTGACATATTTTCCATTTGGTAAGGAAGTAAAGAAGTTCCAAAAAAAGTCCTGTACATATTTCCTAAGAGTAACTTTTCTTCAGTACCTGTCTTGGTTTTATTATGCATTATATCATTCCAGGACAGCTGGGTTGTGGCAGAGCAATTCCACATCCCTGCGCCAGATCAGCCCAGTGTATGTCACACACTTGGCTATAGCTCATCGCTGTGACATTCTGATGCAGCCCCACAGGATTTAGTGCTTTGAGGATCCTGTCGTATGAGGGATATTTATGCCCAGAGGAGAGGGAAGGTTGTAGATGAGAAGGTTTCTAATGCATGGCTTTCACTCACAACACCAATCCACTTGAATTTAATGTCCCTGGGTAGAAATGTTCTAGTGAAGGCACCTTCTTTCACCTCAGGGCAAATGAATGTGTTATAACAATGCTGGAATTATTCTGAACAGCCAGGAGGTCAGGAGAGGTGTCTTCATTTCAGAAAGGGAGATATGATTATACCCCTCATTGGATGACTCCTTTGTTTTCTTCACATGACCTGTGGGAGGTCCCCTCATGCCAGGATCCTTCAGAGGCTGGTCTCAGTAATGTCACTTAGATGACAAGATAATTTGGAATCAGCAATTGCTGCTTTGACCTGAGCGTTCAGCCACAGATTCAAGATTTTGCAGGGTGTTCTTTGAAGAAATGTGTGATAAAGGCCAATGGCTTTTTGAAGCAGACTTATGGGTTTTTTTTTTCAGAGAACACAGACCTGTTTCCTTGAATGCTGGAGGAATCAAACAAGAAGCAGCATCATCTTTACTCCCCGCTTCTGCCTTTATATGCTGGTCTTCCAGGCTGGAAAGTCCTCTCACGTGCTTTTTCTCTCTCTCCAGCTTTTCTTGTCTGCACTACAGACAAGTAGAGGTGTGGGCTCCCTCTGTCTCATACACATGTAGGTACACAAGCCCATTGCTTCCACAATAACAGTATCCTCTGCCTCTGTTATTAATGGTCTAGACTGACTCTAGAGGCTTTGTTTTGGGTAGAAACAGGTTATTCTAATACATTTCATCACTGATGGTGGTTATGCTCTCCAGTTTTAACTCAAAGCTGTTGTAAAAGTTATTACAGGAACTGTTCTGGACCACCAGTTGAAAACCTGTTGAAAGTAAGTCCTCAGTTGTGGAATTGAGAAGGTCCAGCCTTTTTGACTGTTACATGCATGCATGTTTTCCAGACTGCCCATTTCCTTCAACTGGCAGGATTTTCTTGAAGGACATTTGGTTTCTTCCCACAGTTATTTTTGTTTGTTAACATCTAAACATTTAGCATCATTTCACTATGAAAACACTGGAAAAAACAGCTGGGTCATATCCCTCACATTGAACCCTCTTATCACTTGTGATTAGCAGAATGTGAGATAATGTATGTTTTGTTTATAAAGAAAAACTAATAAAATTATGCACATTCTGATCTGACTTTGGTACAGTAATGAAGATATATGGCTACTTGAGGCATCACCAAAATAATTTTGAAGGCAAATATGTCTTTATTAATATAGAGGGTTTTGTTTGTACAGTATTTCTGTGCTATACAATGTTGTTAATACAGTGTGCCTGGCTTCAGAGGTTGAAGAAGCATATTTTCCGTAGTTGTACCTGGTGATGCAGTATGTTTTTGGTTTCTAAATACATATTTGAAGGAAACACTAGAAAGAGGTGTTTCTGTTCATGGCAGGGCATGGGCAGTTTTGTTAGAAACAAAGACTATTTACACTTGCAGTTTCTGAGCTGTTACACAGAAGTCTGAACCTGTTATACAAAAATCCCCTCAATACTACTTTCTAACTTACCTGAATTTTTATGTGCACCCATAGTAGAAATGGGTTCTTTCTGGTGAAGGAGAGACAGGAAAAACATATTTATATCACTGCTGCCCTCCTAACAGATGGTACCAGTCCATGGGGCAGCTATTTATATGTTCACCTCTGAGGAAAACACTGAAATAAACTATAACTTCCAGCGGTAATCTCAACTCATCTGCTTTCCTAGCTTGCTCTAAGGCAGTGGAGTTCTGGTGGAATCGCAGCTCCAGGTCCACCTCCCGTGTAAATGGGATTTCAACAGACACCATTTGTTAAAGTATAGCTCAGCACCCCCAGGCACACTTTTCATCTAACATAGAATGGACAAAACAGAATCCCTGTTTGAAGGAGGAAATGTTGACTTGTTGTTCAAATGTTTAATCAAGAAGTATCTGATTTGGCAATAAATCTGCCAACTAGTCTCTTTACTCCACAAACACTTCAACTAAATTTAATCACTCTGACACCAGACTATCCTAAGTGCTCTTCGTGTGATTGGTAATACAGAAGGAATTGATTTGCTATAGGTTGATAGTTTGGATTTCATTTTTCATCAAGAAACCTCAATTTTTACAGAGGCATACCTCTTCCCAGACTGAAGTGCTGGGCATACTCAAAAGCAGCCTGGCTTTAGTTTGTCCTAAGAGGTCTATTGGATCCCCATCTGATGAGATGTCAACAGAGACTGAACAGCAGCACCAAGAAGTGGCTGTAAATAGCTGCAGAAATTTTTATTCCTGGCAGAGGCACTTTTCTGGAAATGCCACCTTCCAAATTTTTTTCAGTTCTCACTTAATTTCCCCTGACAGCTCAGTGCAGATGTATTTAACCTAGTTTATAATGCTGAGATTGTGAAATTCATGACAATTCATGCATTTAGGATAAAAGTAAGTTGTGCATTAAAAACTCTCAGGCTAACCATTTTTTAAGGTCTTTTTCCATTCTTCCACACCCCAGGAATATCCAGGCATCCTACTATGGCTGCAGGCCTGCAGCTCCTCTTCCTCAGGCAGCCAAGCAGCTGACAAGGCTTGGACATATCCAGTGCTCCTCTGAGAGGGCTAGTCTCTGTTTTGGTTGTTACAGCTTGGGGCAGTACTCCCTTTGCTCTGCCCTTTCTTTTTCTCTGGACTTCCAGGGATGAAGTTACAGTGGTGACAGCCATTTCATGGGAGTTGACCTGCTGGAGAGCAGCTCTTGCAGAGAAGGGCCTGGGAGTCCTGGTGGACAACAGGTTAACCATGAGGCAGCAATGTGGCCTTGTGGCCAAGAAGACCAATGGTACCCTGGGATGCATTAAGAAGAATGTGGCCAGCAGGTCGAGGAAGGTTCTTCTCCCCTCTACTCTACCCTGGTGAGGCCACACTTTTCTTCCACAAAATGTCATCAACCCATACAAAACCATGCCCACTTTTCATCTTCCAGTTATTCTAAGCAGTAACATACATTATCTTTGCTGTTTATCCAATGTCCTGGCCTAAAAATTTGGTTTGAAATAAGGTAAAAAAAAAATAGGTGAAGATTGGAGCAGCCTTACTGAATAATCTCTGTGTGGTTCACAATAAACTATTCTGAAAAACAGAATGCAAATCTGTTCACATTTAAAATGTTGGAACTGGACTATGTTCAAGATATTATTAGCCTATGGGTATTACATCAACAACAGAGCAACAAAAGATACTCTTTTAGCTAGAGAATGCCTAGAAGGATATGGGCTATAGTATCTCTTTTGACCCAAGTAGCAGAATCAATACATAATATTTTTGGGATTATTCTGGTTAAGAAGGAAAAAGTGGTGGAACTATTACACTTCTGTTTATTTATGAAAATGTACAGAATCCTACGTTCTTGAGCACAAAGAGAATCAAGTGAGATCAGTTTTTATGTTTACAGCTCCATACTTTATTCAGCTACCACGTTACTCAAAAGCCTACTTCTTTAATCTGTTGTCAACGTCAAACCGAGGTGTTGCTCAGGAAGTACAAAAACATCTGCCGCTTCATTCTTCCATGTGAGCAGCAGTCACACATACCCCTTCCCAAAACAGTACAATATACAGAAGAAATCCTGAAGCACAGAATATTGAAAATTTTGTGATATTCTACAGTTGCCTTTGGCTGTGGAAAGGACTGTGGATCTCCTACAAACGTCTTAAATGAAAATTAAACCCAAACATTTTGAAAGTTTAAATTCAACCTGTAAACATAGAACAAGCAAGAGAAGATTTTCTCTTCAAGTCAGTGAGTTATATAACAAAAACAAAGCAAGAATTAAATTTTCTTCTAAAGAGTTAGATTGTCAAAGTTGAATACTGAATTCAGTCACTGAAGTGTGAAGAAAAGGGATTTAACTGCTTTAACTGTATATTTCAAGCATCTTCAACTACAGCATCACTTCTGACATCTCTATAAGGTGTGAGCACGTGTATAAGTGTATATACAAACTAGATTTCTTAATGACTCTAGACAGTGGAAAAAAAATCTCTGCTGGCATGAAATGCTCAGTTGCATAATGGAAAATTCCATAAACAGCTGGGATTTGCTCTTCAAAAATGCCCCACACTCTATTCAAAGACACTTTATCAGTTTTCAAAGATAACTTTTCCATTTTCTTGTATTGCACTTTCCTAAAATACATGAACCTCTTCCCCCCGCTCCCGCCTTCCTCTCTCTCTATTTAAAGTTCTGGTGGCACATTCAACTTCCTACCTTCTTTTCCTAGAGGTGATGCTTCCACCCTGAGCATCTGTGAGTAATGCCGAACAGAGAATTATCAAGGTGCGTAATATAAGGACAAGCTATTTCACAGTTGAATAGATCTAAGCTCTCCAGGCAAGAAGATAATAGAAGTCATGGCCATGAAGTGACTGGGTTCCTCCTTGGGGGAAAAAATCCATCTTTTCCCAAAGGTGAAGCAAAATACAGCAGAATACAATTATATAAATATTCTTCTGATGAAACTTTTACTCCTAGTGATGAAGGGAAATGGGTAGAGGGGGAAGGGAGAGAGAGACAGGACATGTTTTTTACTGGATCATATATTATTGCATCTGATATGGTGATCTTCCAAGAAAGAAGTGAAAAATCACTTGCAATAATTCACTATAGAAAAGAATATTACCTTTATCCCGTAGCTAATTTATTTACCAAAACGAATGAACAGGCACTCTAATTTTATAACATGAAATATCTTAGATCACATTGAAATTTAGTAAGCTTTATTGGTATTTTTCTTTTACAGGCTGGATACAAAGACTGTCAGTGGCCTTACGAAAAAAGTACGTTAGAACACTGGGTTCTGTACAGAAAACAATGTGGTTACATAGCAAGAGGGCAAAATATATTCACCCAGATTTTCTTTCTAGTAACTTAATGCAAGTCTTTGATTTTAATTCAGTTGTGTTGTAACATATCAGATGTGTCTGTCTAGGTATGGTAAAGAGGTCCAGGACTGGTGACTCAGACTGTGGAAGGGCTGTTACCCATGTGTTAGCATCCAGAGACAGAGGACTGAAAAGAAATTGAGGGTCAGATGAAAGGCTTGGCACAACAAAGACTTCAGTTTTAAAGAAGCTAGTGAGCCACTATAGACGTTGTCTTGAATACAGCTAATTGCCTTAAACAGAGTTCATACTTCTTTGAATGAGAATAAGGCAACCACGTGCCTGGCACTGCAGCCCCCCTCGAAAGAACTTACTTGTTTGGTGGTGGCTAGGAGGACATGGTCCCAGACCTAGGAGCCCTGCCGTGGTCTATACAATGCACTAGCGATGGGGTCTAACCCAAGCAACCTACTTTCTCAGGTGACTTCTCATATTGTGATATCTTCAGCTTTAAAAGAAAACACAAAGAAGGAAATAATATGGAACACTCTCCTGCCCCTCATTCTCCACCCTCCCCCCCCCACCCCCCCCCGCCCCTGTAATATGAGTTTTTTCAACAAGCAAAAAATATTCAAACTGACCTGCACGTTCCACTCATAGCTAATCATCATTACAGGAACTATAGTGCATTAGTCATTTTTCTTGAAGTTTGCAGCAGAGAAGTATCACTTATATCTATGTTCTTTCATATATCAGCTCTCAAACAACCACTCACCACTGAGATATTCCATTAGTGTCATGCTGGGAATGGAATATGTTTCTGGGCTTTATAACTTCAGTTTGAACCAGAGCCTCATAGCTAGTCTTACTCTCAAGATTATAGTTCATCTCACAGTCAGAAGGAAAAGTGGATGTGATGCATTTCAGCATTTCCCCTGCCTATGCAGTTAAGCTAGCTGCTGGCTGGCACCCGGCTGCTTTGATCCCGAGTGTGCAGTGAAATAGTCAATACAGTCAGACCAGGATACAACTGTGACTAAGGCACTATTTTTTCCTTGCTCCTTGCTTGCATAAGGATTGGGTAACTTCATACCTGCTTGTTAAATAGCTTATTCCCTGTCCTGGATACAAAGAAGAAATTATCCAACTGTTTATTTCTTTGACCTGCCTCCTATCTGAGCCCATGTGTGTCCAATGGGCTCAGTGACAGCATGACTGAGCAGCAGCCTAAGGAAAGGCAATTTGTCTCCCATAAACACCTCTTTGTTCTGCCAAATGGGTTATAACAACACCATCCAAAATGAATATCAAGTGGCTGTAACAATTATTATTTGAACATTTACCTGTTCTTATTTGGGGGATGAAGATACTCATTTCAAATATTGAATGCACAGAAGGATTGATACTGCTTCATCTCTAAAGCGCTCTACCTCTTAGAGCTTATCTGACATTTTCAGAGACTTTAGTGAAGTGTAGGACTACTAATCTCTGATCAAAAGGGTGAGAGTCGAATCAGAATCTGGATTTCAGACTTATTTCTTCATTTTTACATGTGGAAGACGTTGCATTTTATTCATTGTTCTGTGGTCAATCTTGGAGGAGAATGATGACCTTACATCATTTGATTAATGCTCTAGTTGTTAAACGTTTACAAATCAGCATTTATCTCCATTCCCTTTGACCACTGAGTCATACAGCTTATATTTTTTGAACTGTGTACCTTTTTTTTTTTTCCATTTTCAGTAGAATGTTCTTTCAGGAGTGGAGTAATTAGCTTCAAAGGGACTGACTGTGGAAAGCAGTGATTGACTGCCCGAAGGATGGGGGTGTAGCTGGTACGGAGACAAGTAGAGCAACAGGGCCACAGGGCTGTGATGTGATGTAGGCAGGAAAGCTGAATTGGCTGCTGATAACAGGAAGAAGGGACTAATGCTCACTAAACCACTTAGTAAATCTGTGCTGATGACCTGAGCAAGATGAGTAAAGAGCAATGCCTTTATTGACATTTTTCTTTTTTTAACATACACCCATTTGCTCTTATTCGCACAACAATATAATGGTTCACAGTGCCAGGAGTGAAAGGAAAAACAGTAGCACTACAGTCTATCATTAGCTGCCATTGTTTCCAAAGACTTTTTGTATATTGTGGTAAACAACAGATCAAACTGCCCGCCCTCAGAAATGGCTTCCTGAAAAGGGGACAATTCAGAAATCCTCAGTCATATCATATAACATTCTGCAATGAGCTTTGCCGACTTTATGTGAGAGGAAGGTATTATTCAATATGGTTAATGCTAGCAGAATGTTGCCCATAGTAAATCAGAAGGCAGTCTACTCTTATTAGTAGTGAGTAAAGACTTGTCCAGAATTTGTGTCAAGTTTGTCTGGTCTATCAATGACAGATCTAGCAGTGAGGATAAGCCACGCTACAATACAGCATTCCTTCCATGCTACTGCAGAGGAGCTCCTCTTGGTCACCATTAAGACTTACCTCCCGTCCCCTTGACTCGTCCAGTACATGCCTACCAAAGTGGGAATAAAAAGCTATGAACTCAAAAATGCAGCACTATATAGCCTCTTTGTATTATTGTAAAACATTATAAAGAATAAGGGCAAGGCTGAGTTGGCTCCAAATTAACTCGGAAAACATTGTCAAAACATATTCTGCAGTAATAAGGACAGAGAAAGAAAAAAGGACTTTTTGTTAGTTCCCATTTATTTAATGATGATATAAACTCTGAGCTAGCTATTTTGTGTGTCAGAAAGTAATTGTGCATGACCAATTTTTGCTCTTGGAAGAATTTTACCTTGTGGCTACATTCTGTTTGGGATGATTTCAAAGAATGTTTTTATCACCTACAGGCTTTTCAATGGTTTGTTCACTTATTGAACAAGTGGGGGAAAAGAGACAAGAGACTTTGTTAATATATAAAGTAACCTTCCAAGAAAGAGGTCTATTCCAACCGAATGATTCTATGATTCTATGAAAGTCAAGATTCATATAGGACACTTAAAGGCTGTGCAGGCCTTTTCAGTGAGTATGATGGCATCCCATGTTTCCCAGTAATCTGCTGAAGAGCTCCCAAGCTCCTGAAGGATACTTTTGCCTCACAGATTCTTCCATTTTCAAACTTCTCAGTTTTCAACTCAACTCACGCAGGCAAGTGCAGATACAGCCTGTTAGTTTTTACTTGTCCCAGAGAAGTGAACTGAAATGTCCTAGCCCATGTTACAAGGACTATCAAATACAAAAGCATGAAAAGTCTAGACTTAAGACAGTTCTTTGGAATCATCTTCAACTCAAACAGGCTGAGTTAAGACCAAATAGACCTATATTTAAGGTGGTTTCTATTTTTATGTGTCAGTTGAACATTGTATTTGCTCCCCAGTTCTGCAAAGATGGTCATATTTGCTTTGTACTATGCTAGTTACTGAAGTTCATGAGACTCAAAGTATATACAACTAAACACTTGCTTAAAAGTTTTACAAGCTTAGATTACCTCTAATTGCACAAGCTGTTCAGGCCTCAATAGCAAAGGTGAGGCACTAGTCTATTTTCAACTGCAGAGACCTTTTCTAGGGTAGAATTATGTGACTGATACAGTCTTTTTGTGCATACTCGAGACTCTGCTTTTATTAATCATCAGTGTAGAAATTCGTGACATATATAATACTCAGCGTGAACAATGGTACAAATTGTGGTTCCTAGTAATAACCAAGATCAACATTCACATATATATCTTCAAAACTAGCCCAGATTTCCCACCGTGGCCAAATCTGTAAGTGGAAAAAAACCCCAATGGTATACATTTGCTATTTTATGTTCACTAGTTTCCTATACTGCACATTTGATTCAGTAGAAAATTGACATTTCAGAATTAAACCTTCTGCAAAGCAGGAAACAAAATAATTGTACCCATGCCCAGAAACCCATGTGTTACATGGATTACATCTCACAAAATTTAAAAAATCTCATATTAATCTCATGTATTTCCTCTTTACCTGTGCAGACCAAATTAAGGCAGAGTAGGAATCTGTAATATTATTTGTGGGGCATTGAAACCCAGGGCGTTGTTTTAAAAATTTATTTGTAAGATACAATTTGTTAACGCACAACTTTTTAATTATACATTTTAATAGCACTTAGATAATACAATGTGCTACCTTTTGTGCTTTGCAACACTAAGCATGTAATACTTAGAATGTGAAAAACATTTCAAAGTGAAAACCATGCTGATCAAAAGTACAGAAAGATGACCCAGGATTTTAATTAGTACAGCAGGTACCTAGGAGCCTTGCAATTACTGAAGACAATTACCAGGTCAATTTTAAGGAAATACTTTCTGTTCAAGATAGTTAACAATTAGGTAATTTTATCTTTTCTTTTCACTCCTGTCACTCAAAAATACCCTAATATTTGAAATATCTCAAGATCTAAATAAAAATGTAATGTTTCAACTGTGTTGTACTGAATTGATGGGAATTTTAGATATTTAGGAAAAACAACAGGCCCAGGTACCACCACTCTATGCTATACAATATAACTGCTGTGTTACTAACACGTATGTCCAAACAGTTGGTTGAGACTGATTATATTTAGGCATTCTAAAAGATTACTTTAAAGCTCAACCTCTTACTAAAGCTGAAGTTTTCATTAAAACTGTTTGAATAAGCCTTTAAAATGCATATAATTCCCTGCCTTGTTCCCAGTCCTCCTCCAGAGATAAAACACAAGAGAGGAGGATCAAACATACAAAGGGGAAGCTGATAAAACTGAAAACAAATGAAAACCATAAATTTCTGTTTTCTTTTTACCAAAATTACTTGTATGTTTTGCAAACCACTTATAAAAGCTGAAAAAGAGAGGTCACAGAAAATGAAAGGAATAACTTTTTTTTATAATGAGCTTACATTTTTTTGTAATTGTAAGTGAGCAGCAAAAGAACTGAGAAATGATAAAGGGAGGAAGACATTTCGTAGGTTTCCATGAGTCCTGCTGAGGGGTGTAGCAACAGGTCTTGCCTTTGCCTTTTCTCTATCTATGTCTCCATGAGCTCTGAGGACTCTGCAAGCTGCTATTTCCTTCTTTTAAACTAGGAGAACTGACCATGAATTGTATTTCAGCTCATCTTCAGCCTCTGCCAAGGGAATGAAAATAGGGATAGGACAAATCCTGTCCTACTAATGTAAAATTCTGTGTGTGTGTATATATATGTTTTGAAAATGGAACTATAAACATCTCAAAATCCCTGCTCTGCCAACACATTCACACATCTTGTACTGACTGACATCATGTCTGACAAAAGCCAGTTAGGGACGGCTTTAGAAACCCTTCTGAATAATATTCTTCACAAAACTTCAGTAAGATAATGCAAAATAAACAAAACCAGCATTCAGGTCAACAAGGCATAGACCTCAGCATATTTTTTTTCAAGTGGCTATAGAAATCTTGTGGAGTTGGCCATTGGGAGTCACTTCTTTTAACAATTTGGGGCACTTCTCTGGGGAGATAGCGTTCTAGCTTTTTCTCTGTGATTTTGCTATGAGACCCAAGAAATTGCTCTGAGGTATCTCCTTTCCCATAGGCAAATGGAAAGCGAATATTTTATATGAAGATGAGAACAGTTCTCTGATGCAGCTTAATGTATTTTTTACAACTGAAATGTCATTGTATTACCAGCACAAATTACACAAATTTGCCCAAGGGGAGTTCATGGTGACAGGGTGATAGAAGGGCTGGGGCAGGCTCAGAGCAAGGTAAATATGATGAACAAATCAGAACTAAGAGAATGGTTTCTCCAGAGGAAGTAAACACATTTCAGAGCCTCCTTTAATATTTTAAAGTTTAATCTGGGTAAGCAAATGGTTAAATCAGCTATGAATTGTATGACACACATTTAATGTAGGGACAATGACAAGCAAAGTTTGAAGAATCTGAGCCTCAGTGACTACACAAGCAACCCTCTTTCACATTCTCGCCCATGCCTGCCAATAGTCAGCTGCATTTCTTTTCGCTTTTATGTTTGCAGCCAGTGCAATCCAGGGGCAGCAAGTGAATCAGAAGCAACCAGGAAAGCACACAGAAAAAATGAAAATACAAAGGAAAAACACATATTCTTTTCTTTCTTCCAGAACAAAGCTTCAAAAATCCCTGAGGTTTTCTGGAAGTGAGTAGATGTATGCAGGTGGTGACAAGGAGTGTCAGGTCCAAAGTTACCATGGAAAATGGGGGTGAACTCTTGGCCCTTCATGTGCCTAAAGGCTGTTAGAGACGGGAAAGGCTCTGATCAGCCAGTTTGGGCCTCATGGTTTAAACCAGATGATTCTAGAGCTCTATATCCAAGAGGCATGAGGAACAAAGACTTAGGTATAATTCAGGCTGGCTGAATCTGGACATAACTCTTCTTCAGTATCTAAAACAAATTGTTTTCTTTTGCTGTCAAGAGACTGCTTTTGTTTTTTCTGCTGGTACAGTAAGTTGGTCTTCAACCTTAGTCAACAGATCCAGGCATGCATGTTTTCCAGGTGACAAAGGGGTGAAAGTAGCTGCTATTTGCTCTGCTTGCTTATATGAAGATAACATATGTGCTGAGATGCTGGATTTTAAACTGCTTTCTGATAGGTGGTGTCAGTCAGCCAAGGAGAATGCAAAGCAAATGTGAAATACCATCTCATTCATCTGGGAGAGTGTAAACTGAATATAAACTTTGCTGAATATACGTGAATATGCCAGGTGATAAGCAACAGTAAATTCTTCCTGAATTCTTCACAAATATAGTATTTAGGGTATACAGAAGGCAAATCAGATCTGGGTAGAGACTGCAATTAACAATCTCTCCAAATTCTGATTTCTGTTTCACAGATTCTTTCCAATCTATCCCCTTCGAGAGGATAGTACCATATTTGAACTTTAAAGACTGACTTTTTCTGTCAGGCTATGTGTTTTAAATAAGAATGATTTGATTATGAATTGATAGTCATTTGAATCATTTGGCATTATTTGATTTTAATGATTTGATAGCCACTGCATAAAAAGTGTAAGAACTGTTTCTTGGCTCAAAGGAGATGAATTGAAAGGCATCTGCTCCTTTTTCCTCAGGAATGTAATTGTATAAATGTGGATTTGTGGAAATATACTGATGAGATGTGGAGGTTGGAAAGAGTATGTTCTTGCCTAGGGGAACAGATATGATATAAACAATTTTCTCATTAATACACCTATTCCTGTGTCATATTTATCCTTTTAAATGTATGCATTCTTTGGAAACTGAAATACATGGCGCATCTCAGTTTCCCGAGGGAGATATTAACTCCTTAGTATTCTATTTGTATTTTGAAATCCAAAGATAAGAGAGTTCTGTGTTAGTCCACTGGTGTTTAAAAACATTTTACAACCAGCTAGTCATTCAGTCCAAGCAATAATAATGCTGCATGTTATTAAGCTAAATTTTCTTCACAAAATGAAGTAAAATTTCTTATTTCAATTTTATAATTTTTAATCAGCTGGAGATGCAGGGGGAGAAAGAATAAAATTTTGGGGCTGGACAGCGACACATCTGAGGTGCCCCAGATATTTGGAGTCAAGGGCCACTTCTGTGGATTTTGCAAATGCTGGTAATTTCATGGTAGGCACTGTCCTGTCCCCATGGCCTTGTGAGTGGTACTGGTGTAGCAGTTCTATGGTAGGGGTAAGCATCTAACCTGTCCCCCATAAACTGTCCAAATAACGGGGATAAGACATTCTTTTTGTCTAAATCAGTTCTTCCTCTATGAAAGTGGGAATAAGGCTGCCTAGTCAGAGAGGAGTTGTGAGGCTGGAGGGGTACTTGGAGAACTGTCTATATACTTAGCTAGATGAATAGTGAGACAGTGGGGCACGGGAAAACGTCTGTCACATTTATCTTCTTCATGCTAGCAACTGGGAATCATTACCAGGATCTTAATACACCAAAGGATACTTTGAGCAGAGATCATCCTCATTTATTTGTCTACACATGCTTAAAATGTTTCTTTGTGGTGTGAGTTACTCGCACAGAAGGAAGAGTTTGGGCTTAAATTATTTTAGGGACTATTTAAGTGCAAAAGATTAAAGCTGATTTGTTCTTTTCCAGTATCCTCTTTCTCATTGCACTGTAGGGACCTGGTTTTTGTGAGCTAATCACAATTTTTCTTAAACATATAGAGAAATTATAAAGGATAATTATATCTCAGGGGCACCTTAATTGTCCCAATTACTTGGCCAGTTTTGACAGTCAGATCTGATGAAGAGAGGGAGGAAGGGAGATCTGTAGACATAAGACAACATCTCCCATGGTACTTGGACAACACTTAATTGTACAGATGTAATAATCAAAATATCTTCATTTAAAAATATACTATATGCAATATAAAACTGGAGGAGAAAAAGAGCTTTGGTGAATTTTAAGAAATCCTTTACCCAGTCAGCCTTCTGCATGAGCTGTACAGCACTAGCACTAAATCAATTATAATTAAGCTGCACGTAACCAAAATTGGCAAATTCAATCCCCCCCCATTTCATTATAGCTTAACTGCTATAATGATAGATTGAATTAAGTCACCTTCCACAATATCTTCCAGGTATAGTTACTATCAAAGATAGTTTTACTTTTCACTTTTTTGGATGAAAATTAAACAATATATTATTGTCCTAGAACACTGATGAGGTTACTTGTTCTGGTACAATAGGCAATATAAAACCCCTGCCACAATACTAGGGTGCACAAAGAGCTATTTCAGGGTTTTTTAGGCATAATGGATATTCTTTGGTGTTAAAAGATGAAAGCCAAATATTTTGAAAAAAAAAAACCAAACCATGATGAAAGTGAAAAATGCCCACTCCCTGCAACTTCTGAAAATGAAACAATTAGCCTCTTCTGTTGGAAGGCTTTGGTGTCAGTAAGATATCAAGAACAGGATTAATGTTGAGCACATCCTTATATTCTGTCTTTTAGAGGTGCTTTCTTGAACTGAGGTCATGGTTAAGTGTAGAAATATAAATAGAGACTTTCCACTTTTTCTGTCTGAAATGCTATTACACCTATACAAGGTTTTAGCATGTTGCCCAAATCAGTAAAATAATATTCTCGTCATTAAACTGGCAGTTGCATAAAGGTAATTGGATCAGATACAAAATTGATGCTTTTTCACAAGTTTATAAATTGGAGTAATCAGGGAGGAGGCAATCATATATTAAAGCAAAACTTTAATCAAATTTCCTGGTCCCTAAATCTCCAAATCAGTTAGTTAAAAAAATTCTTGTTTTTACAAGGAAGGTAGATGAGGGGATAGTAAAAGTATCTGTGTGTAAGATGTACATATTTTGAATAGCTCGGTAAGATAGAAGTATCCAGCTTCTTCAGCCCAGAGTTCCTAGTAAAAAGTAGCCAGAAAAATAACAGCTTACATTTGATAAAAATAAGGAGCAATATTCAGTGTCTCTGAAATCATCAGGGACATATCTATGCCTGCATTGAAACGCAGCACAAAACACATCTCCATGATGAACTACTAGTACTAGGCATAATCTATGGCCCCTATTCCTAATAAAAAAATATTCATCATGTGAAATAGATGTGGTAATACAAAGGCTTGTTATTTGAGCCATTCTTGCCAGTGCACATATCTATCACATTGAGACCCACTGGCAGATTAGCTCTTGAAGAAAAGATCATCATGCAAACACTTACGTTATTATAAGCCATGCTAGGCAAGCAGTAGGGTGCCTGTCCAATCCTTTTCTAACAGATTTGTTTTACCGGAAAATAAAAATTATTAAAAGCAATCAGCTTCAAGGTCCAGCTCACCTCTGTTTTCTGCTCTAACTCCAGAGATTAGCCTCTTTATTTTCTACAGCAAGATTAGCAATCAAAACTAAATTATATTTCCATTGGATAAATCATTTACAAGTAGTTTAGGTCTTTGGTCTTAAAGCTTCTACATGACTAAGCAGAACTCTTCTCTCGTTTCATGGGCATTCAAGTGGAATCCATGTGTAAGCTGGTCCTATCATCTACAAATTCCATTGGAAACTATCACAGATAGATGTAAAAACAATTATCAGCCAGAGAATTGTGTATTGCATATAATTCTTAGGGAGGATGACATGTTTTACAGTTTCTTTCGACTCAGGCTATGTGGCTACTACATGGGAGACTGCATCACAAAATTTACAGGGTCAAAGTACTTCATTAATGCAAAGGTGTCCAATAATCTTGATACTGCAGACTGCATCTTGATATAGCTAAAAACCACTGGATATATATCACATACCTGAAGGATGAGTGAACTCCTGGAAAATTCATGGGCAAAGTTTGAGAGCCGCAATGCATGTATTTGTGAGCCATATGTGCTCCAAGAGCCACAACTTAGTCATTATTCTGCAAATAAAAACAAAATCATGTTCTCATACCAACTATATTCAAGCACCTTTCATAGTTTTTGCTATGCTATACCTAGCCTTAGTATTAAGCCTGTTGTTACTTAGAAATGCAAACATTGCATTCAGTCCAAAAAAAACTTTATAATCACTTAGCAGCATTGATCTTATTTCCTGTGGGTCATTAGGATTCACGTCCATCATGCTCTTGCTGGAGGACAATGGATCAAAGGGAGAACATATGCACTTGTGCCAGGACACAAATCCATCCTTTTTAATTTTTTACCAAAGATTGAAACCTACACTGTTTAAATCCTCTAGATGTCAGCCAAGCATAGATCTTCTAGAGGATGAAATAATACTGCCCAGATACTAATTCTGATCTCCTAGTTGCTCAGTTTGCATCCTTCTTGGCATTGTAAAACCTCCAAGTACATTATTTTTCCAGCATAAAGAAAATAACTCGAACAAATATAAATAACAAATGCCCATGGACTCCACTGCAACCATGAAAGTAGTAGGAAGTATCTAAGGTCCTGCTTCTTCATTTGTGCCCCTTCTCACAACCATACAGCTCTTCATGTTCCTAGAGCTCATTCCATCAGCAGTGATTCATGATACTCTGCAGAGCTCACTCTGGCACCCAACTGGGTAATACAACTGAAAGCACGCTTGGGTGATACTGGTATTCACAGCCGCAGAAAGCCTATTGGAAATGGACAGTTCATGCTAATGAGCTGTTCTCTGCTGTCCCTTAAGGGAACTTTAAGTCTGATTCAAGTGTGCTGTACATTTCTGAGATAGAACGGGTAGCACATGTCCTAAACTCAAGTGCTCAGCCACCTTTGGCCATCAGTTTTCTAATTCACATTAGTTAGCACTTAGTGCTGATGACAGTGATGCTTTAAGTATTGATTCACATACAAATACAGTATTTAATTTTCTGTGGTACCCAGGACATCTCAGATAGTAGATGGTATAATTTAATACTCAATCAAATTGATGGGAATGTTGCTGCATTCATAGATATGTAGTAGCGTACAATTGATCAGGTATTCTTATTACATTCTGCTAACAGGATTGAAAATCACAAAGATAATTTCACTGTGATGCTTGCCTTGCATTAGCAAAGTATTTTGTACTTTTTACACAAAAATTTCATAGCCATGCTGATTTTTAATCATTAGGGAAAATTCATCCATCTTCAGGGAACCTAACATAAAATTTATTTGCCAGTCAAGTTAAAAAAGAACTTAAAGAGGCCTGATTAATAAGGTTGAATTTCAGCCCCAGGTTGCTGTGAATTCATGGACATCTGCAGTCAAACAAGCCATCTAAATGTTGTTAGTTTTTAATATGTATTTTAACATACGCTATGGGTGTTTTTGAACAGATTATTGCAGATCCCTGAAGCAAAGGTACACAATGCTGAATCCAGAAAAAAAAGTACTTTTGAAATAAGGCTGAGTTATTAAGCAAAACTTAAGCACTGTGATTGTTAATATGTTTTTTATGACTCCATCAATTTTGTACAATCCACTTCATTTATTAACTGTATTTTAACTGCACTTTTCTTGCCCCTTCCTTTTTGTTTCTTTTTTCCTTCCCACCCATCCCCTCAGAAGCAATAAAGATAACCTATACTTTCTACTCAAGATTACACGTGGAAGTAGTGCACATGTACTGATCATACTGTAATACCACAGTAATCCAAGCTCACAGTCTCTGCTTCACAATCTCCCACTTTCCTGTTGTGTCTGTGTGTCTGTGAGCAACACCTAAGGACAGACACTTGCAAGGATTATGATGAGAAGTGGTTGTCTCTACCACATTCTTGTCTTCAGCCAGTTCATATGGATTTTTCTAAGAGGGTAGGGGTAAGGTGACCTCCCATTGCCCTGATGGCAGATTATATTCACATGATACACAAGGAAAAGGAGAAATGTTGCAGGAAAACCAGAGGAGTACATGGAAGGCAGGCTAGCAAAAAAAAATAGCAAAGGAAAGTTTCTGAAAAGGCCATTTTTTTCTCCCAGACTGGGAACTGTAGGAAAAATAGGAGCTGTTTCCTCTCTCCTATGACTTAGAAGAATGAAGACTTGCTCCTATTTCTAAGGTCCTTCACAAATAAAATTTTATGGCTTGCCCTAATAAGACTTTAGAAATAATTACTTAGGTTTATACCCAGGTGAACTTGTGTTAAACACATAAGGATAGAAAACAAGACAGCAGATAGGTCTGGCAAATAAATGTTGGTATTTTGGAAATTTACCTTTTAAACATCAACTTTTTTACTGATACCACTATTAATTTGCAATCTGAAAGTGTGAGGGGGTTGGGCACTTCATGCCAGACATTGGATGAACATATACCAAAGAAAGTTTCAGACTTCATTCTGTAAGACGAGAGAAAACAGAAAAGTACAGTGCAGAAAGTGGAAAAAAATACTAAGAGCGGGCTGAAAGTAATCTGCCAGAAATATTTTCCAAGGTTATTTTTTAAATGTAGAACAAATTTTTACGAGAAAACAACTGAATTCTAAATTGGCCCAAAATAAAAAGGGGTCAGAAGCAGGCTTAGCTATAATTTGATGTCAGAAGAATCATCTAAAAGTAAACAAAACCTACCTGACTTTTGTCAATCTTTTGGTAGGTTTGCCACAGTGATGTTCCTAGAAGATGATCAGAAAAAACATGTGTGGTAGCTATATGGTTTTATGAGTCTCCCTGCTTATGAGGCAACTCGTGCAAATATGACTCACATCATTGACCAAACAATGCAGCAAAACTAATTGATTTTAAGCAAATGAATCAGCTCGGAGAACCGCAGGATGGCCTGATGTAAGAAGGCACTTCTGGAGACCATCCAGTCCAAGCTCTGCTCAGAGCAGGAGCAGCTAGAACAGGCTGCCCAGGGACATAACTAGTTGGATTTTGAGTGTCTCCAAGAATGGAGACTCCACAGCCTCTGGGAATCCTGTTCCAGTGTGCAAAGATCCTCACAGCGAGAAAGTGTTTTCTTGCGTTTAAGTGGAATTTCCTGTGTTTCAGTTTGTGCCCATTTCCTCTTGTCCTGTCACTGGACAACACTAAAAGAAGTCTCTCTCCATCTTCTTTTCTCCCTCCATGAGATATTTATACACACAGAGAAGATCTGTCTGAGCCCCCTCTTCTCAGGCTGAACAGTCCTACCACTCTCAGCCTCTCCTATGACAGATGCTCCAATACTATAATTATCTTAATGGCTCCTTGATACTCTGTGGCATCCACTGTTAAATTCAAAACCAATCCATTTTCTCTATCATGTTTATCATGGTTTTTTTGTTCATTTATTCGCAAGGGTGAACTAGAACTGTCCCTGTTGGCACTTTCTATCCTTATTGCCATCATCTACCATTTTGCCTCATTTTAATCACACATTCCCAATTGCAGTTTTGATGGCATCAGGCTCCCTGGTTTCAGGGTCACTGATGAAAAAGGCCAAAAAACTGTTTCTGTCACCTAAAAAAATAATAGAGGAAGGACATTTCCCTCGCTGCATTTTAATAGCAATCAAACTTAGACTACACCTTTGGAGTATTTTGGGGAGATTAAAGGCGCGTGAGCTGCTGTCTTAGAGTGATTGCTTATAGTGCATTTGATCACGTGAAGATGTTGTCTTTTACTTTTTTTTAAGCAGGCTCAGAACATGAATCCCATGAAGGATAATGGTGGACTGTGCAGCCTGAAAAATACGCAACCAATTAGGCTAAAATATCAAAGAAAGAGAATTCATTAAGAAGTCTCTTGAGATTTAATGCCCATACGGGCCTGTAGACTTCTTTCAGACTAAATACTTTGATGAGATGGTCATGTCTGTTCTTTATCTTAATATCTTTATATTTAATATTATCATTGAAATTCAATTGCTTTCTCCTGGGTTTACAGGAGTTCCAATACCCTGCGAATTACACAATCCACTGGGACATTCCTTTACTTACACTTTTGCATATGGGTAGCTTAAGGGAGGATATCTTACCTTCTAAGTCATTACCTTAAGTTTTGAGATCTATCAATTCACCTGGGTGTACCTTTTGGTCCCTCCCTCAGGAGTATAACTACTGTCTATCTCTCTTTATCTGTGTTCTGATCTTCACTTGAGCAGGGAATGCTACTCCAGAAATGTCTTTGCTTCCATAGATTTGAGGAGCAGACTACTGGTGACTGTGTAGTGTCAGGTAAATGAGGAAAAGCATGTCTTTGCCTTGTGTAACAGCAAAATATTTTACTGTGTGCAGTATAGTATCACAAAAACAGTTCTAGTCACAGATTAGAAATCCACTGTGGGAAATATACTTCAACCAGCAAACAAAACCTACTTCATGCCCTGGTAGAGCTTACTGTGGCAGTATAAGGAAAGAAACTACAGATAGATATAGACTCAAGGGATCACAGGAGTCATCTGTGAGTTGTTATGGTAAATCGCAGTTCTTACTTTAAAGACACTGTTGAAGTAATTTGTCCAGCTCGTCCTCTTTCAAAAGTAAGCTGGACAAAGTACTGAGACACACAGTTGAAAGATTTGAGTGTTTGAATATTTTTTTTAGTAAAAGAAATTTTATCTTTCAGTTTCTTATTTCTGTTTCCCCAAGGAAGCACTTCTGGTGCATGTTGCTTTAACTTGCCTGATAAAAGAGCACACATTCGCACTCTTTTATACATGGGTGCATGTATGCATACAAAATGTGTACATACACACATTAGAATGTGTACTTTGATATATTAATTTTAATTCCTAGTAACACTTATTTAATCTTAGAGGAAATGAATACATACAGTTTCATGTTAAACAATTCACTTTGCTACAACAAATAGGATTAAACTGCTGAAGAAATAAGAACTAGGTCTTGTGTTTTCCTTTATCTGCCCAAACCATCTGCAATTGTGTTACATCTTACTACATCCAAGTGTCTTCCATGAAATGTCTCTGATGTGCTGAAGATTACCTGAAAATGACTCAGTAACTCAAATTCTGTCTTGTCAGACAGAATACAGAATGGTGAAATTAAATGAACTGCAGGTTGCAAAGAGGAAGCAAGAAAAATAAACAATAAATAGAAAAAAACATTCTATGCAAATTATATGTAAATTATCTGACACATTAGGTCTTTCTATTGCCAGTCACTGTTCTGCTTTTTTGCAGATTAGGAAAGATGCTTGCCCGTGTAATAAAGGTCAGCCTTTTCCAATCAAATGTAAACAATAATTTTAAAACTGTATTTTCTGATTAGCTCTTTAGCCTGTTCTATGCAGGGAATATGCTTTTGTCTGTCTTGCTTCTATCTCTTTTTTCTCTTGTCTTGAAGACAAATGAGAAGGGTATCTGCATTGTTGCTGAGATATGAAAGTCAACATAACCTGATACAAAATGGTGATGGTAATAAATGAACAGGTTACATTTCAGTTTAACATTTTAGTGACATTTACTAGCATTTAAGTTTAAAAATGTGTTAAATAAAGATTTTTCAGACTTGGGCCTAAGTCTGAGCTTATTTGTACCGTATTTAACCAAGTATAACTTACCTTAGTTTCTGGAATAAATGACCAGAGCCAAGTTCCTAGACAATGTTTCTCAATCTGTGGCTTACAGCCCTTCAGTGGTCATAAATGAGTCACAAAATAACACCAGCTTAGACTTACTGGGCACAGCTCTGTCCTCCCACAACTGGCCTCAGTAATTTTAGTTAGTTCTCATCCCTCTGCCCTAGATGAGCAGAGTTGTTGCCAGGAATAAAAGGTGCAGGTGCTGCAGGAGTTTCCAGAGTAGCAAATAGGGAGAGGAAAGGAGAGTTATGAGAAGAGACTGGAGCCCGTAAATGGGTCATGCTCATAGCAGTTCAAGAAATGCTGTTGTAAAGAAAAGAAAATGCTTTATTTTCTGCTGCATTAGTGCAAACACTAATGGAAGGGCTCTCAGTCACAGCATCTGCACTGCAAGAAAGCAGAATACTAGGACCTGAGACCAGAAATGATACAGAACAATGTCTTGCATGACCCTCATTCACCCAGTGATTGCAGTGCACCAATTGTCATGGAACAAACCTGGCCGACCTACTTTAACTCTAGAGAGATACTGTCCAATGTCATATTTTGTAAGTAGGTGGGGAAGCTAAGTAAAGATTTGATGCAAGAATAGAATCTATATGTGGCTGCGTGCAGATAAAGGCTACATCCTGTACCTGAAACAAATTCATAGGCGCTGACGAATGACACTCAAGCCTGAAAGTACAGGAGGTGGAAATTGAGTGTAATGCTTAATTCCCACAGATCTTCAACTGAGTTCAAGGTCTTGGTCCTAATCTTTGCGGGCTCCATCACCTTCCCATACCCTGGACTCTTTTCGGCCCCTTTGCAGAATGACAAGGCGTTACGACAGGGAAAGTACAGCCATGCCAAAAGAAGTCATATGGGAGCAGTATTAAATCTGCAGTGTGAAAATTTCCCTGGAACTCAGTTCCTCAAAAATCTTTCTATCTTTTGCTTGAACTGCTATGTGCATTTCATTGACATGGCCTTCTGTAAAATAAATGCCTTAGAGCAGATAAATTAATAGCTGCTCAATCATTGTTACACCTCCACAAAATGACTAGGAGAGTGAATAAGCAAGGTATGATAAATTTCGTTAATGATAAGCACTTCAAGATGGTCCTCCAATTTTATTGTAATGATTTGGGCATAACAACTCACATGGAACAGAAACTATGCTTTCCAGCTGACTCTTGAATATAACCTGTCCTGCCTGAGAACATAATATTTACCTTTGTAGGTCTTCATTTTTTGTATAAGAGATGTAAAATTACCACTGCCTGCAGATGTTAGAGTGAGCACCTCTAACATCAGCCCTAGAAAATTAAATTTCATGTGCAATATAAATGAAGTATGAATGTTCTGCAGAGCTTGTTGCATTACCCAACATATTCTGTGCTCGCATCTGAAGTCTTTGGAGACAAAGATCCAGCTAGACAAACACAGCTTCTATACCAGAAAGACATACTACCTGAGGTTATTTAGATGTACCCAAACCACTGAAATTGGGACAGCAACTCAGGGCAGCAAAGCTCGGTATGAATCTAAACCCAAACATAAATCTTTTCAGAATCAGAGCTCAGGAAAATGCTGATGATAACTACGAAGAGAATACATGAATAATCTTTTATAGCTAGCTGCATTTTTGTTTCCCTTCCCACTCTATCTCAAAACGGACTCTCTGTAGGCTCCAGATAGCAGAAGCCTGCAGAGAAAGCAATCCTGATGCCACCCCCACCCTCTGTAATCTACTAATTAAAATTACAGTGTAAATCATACAAATTATATCTTCACAAAAGCCTCTATTGTTTAACATTTGCTTCCAGTTTTATTTTGACATTGCAGATATGTTTCCTTATTCATCATCAGAGACATTGTTAAAACGTAGGAAGTGACATGATGGGGTAAATGTATGAAGGAACAAAAGACAAACATTTGGCTAGCTCATATTAATGACTATCATCTGAGAGTCTTCCTGCAATAAGTACACGAAAGAAAAGGCACCGTATAGGAAAGTGTTAAATATCCTGCACCATGCTGCTTACAAAATATTTGATGACAATTATGGTTAAAGCAATAATGGCCATGGAGAGGGTACCATTGGATAATTGCAATCACTTGATAACATGTTATAAATACAGCATTTCACCTTTCAATTTTAGAACTGTTTCAATTAGAACATTAAAATATTTTAATTATAAACTAAGTTAAAAATCACCCCAATCAGAAGAAATAAAAATTTTAATTTGTTTTTGAGCAAAATATTTTTGGAGGGGAAACTGCCAAAGGATTTTTCCCATAACTTTTGGGATCAGCCACCGAACTGAAAAGTCTGTAAAGAACACAATGGTGTGTTCTTTAACTACAAACACTGCATTGCTACTTCACATTCAAGTGTGTCACTAAGTCTATTTCTTTATACTGTATATATAACTGTAAGCTATTTAAGACAATATTTTTCTCTTCTATGTTTTGAGAATACTGGAGACTGGATCCATGCCCATGCCTGTCCCTTATCGCATTATAGAAATAATTAATCTAATAGGAAGAAAGGAGTCTTAAATTCATTACTGCTTTTCACACATACAGAAAATATTCTCTGAGACATACTGTTAAACAGCAGAAGGAAATATTTACCTCCTAGAATGGCCATTTCCAAACTACAAACCACTTTGCATATTCTCTGTAAAAGAGGAGTAAGAACAAATACTGAGATTTTGCACCACAGATTGTTTATATCTGCTAGGGCTTTTCGAAAGTCTCCTCCTGATTAGCTAATAAATAGGTGCAAGCCCTGATCACTGTACTCTGTTGATGTTACAGCATTCCCAGTCCCACCTCACAGTTACAGCTTAGTTTGTTCGTTTTGTGGAACTTTCTAATTTGCCTTCTCTCAGACATAATTACAACATGCATGAAAAAGTAGAGATGATTTTATTGGGATTATTATAGTAGTAAGATAAGGGATCTTTAGAAGGTACTTTTCTTGCTGTTACAAGAATGTTACAGAATGATTGATGTTGGAAAGGACCTCTGAAGGTCATCTTGTCCAATCTCCTTTTTACAACAGGTGAAAAGATTTCTGTTGTATTTACAGGAAACAGATTCTTTCTGTTCTCTGATCTAAGATGCTATGAAGGTTTAGGTATAGTCAGATTTATATTCAGGAGACAAAAGTATTTTATAAAATCCAACCACAAAACTTGGGTCTTCTGAGACTCAATTCAAAGTTCCTAATTAGCTCTTTTACCTATATATCCACTTTCTGCATATTACCATGAACTAGAAACTGGCCATGAGGGAGAAGGCTGCTGGTAAAGAACAGAAAATTCAAAGATATATGCTGAGACACCAACTGACAACTAGGTAAAAGGTGAAAACACGTAATCTAGAAGAAAGTAGGGAAGGGCAAAAAGCAACATGGCCTAGCGGTTGTGCATGAAGTTACACAGTGGCATGACGACACCTGGACTGATGAAATCAAGGTTCAGCGTATGAAGACTGAATTTGGTGAATGGAGTTAAATCCAGGTGGGGACTGGTCACAAGTGGTGTTCCCCAGGGCTCAGTGTAGGGGCCAGATTGTTTAAAATCTTTATCAATGATCTGGACGAAGGGATCAAGAGGATCAATAAGTTTGCAGATGATGCAAGTTAAGTGGAAGTGCTGATCTATGTGAGGGTAGGAGGGGATCTGGACAGGTGAGATCAGTGGGCCAAGGTCAATTGTATGAGGTTCAACAAGGCCAAGGGCTGAGTCCTGCACTTGGGTCAAAACAACCCCATGCAATGCTACAGGCTTGGGGATGAGTGGCTGGAAAGCTGCCCGGCAGAAAAGGACCTGGGGGTGCTGGTCGACATCTGGCTGAACATGAGCCAGCAGTGTGCCCAGGTGGCCAAGACGGCCAACAGCATCCTGGCCTGTGTCAGAAGTAGTGTGGCCAGCAGGAGTAGGGAAGTGATCGTGCTCCTGTACTCAGCACTGGTGAGCCTGCATCTCGAATACTGTGTGCAGTTTTGGGCCCCTCACTGCAAGAAAGACACTGAGGTGCTGGAGCATGTCCAGAGAACAAGCTGGTGAAGGGTCTGGAGAACAGGTCTTATGAGGCTGAGGGAACTGGGGTTATTTAGTCTGGAAAGAGGAGGCTGAGGGGAGACCTTATTGCTCTCTACAACTGCCTGAAAGGAGGTTGTGGTGAGGTGGGTATTCATCTCTTCTCCCAAGTAGCAGGCAATAGCACAAGAGGAAATGACCTCAAGTTGCACCAGGGGAGGTTTAGATTGAACGTTAGGAAAAATTTCTTCACTGAAAGGGTTGTTAAGCGTTGGAACAGGCTGCCCAGGGAAGTGGTGGAGTCATCATTCCTGTAGGTATATAGAAGATGTGTAGGTGTCACACTTAGGGACAAGGTTTAGTGTTGGACTTGGCTGATGATTGGACTGGATGATCTTAAAGGTCTTTTCCAACCTAAACGATTCAATGATTCCAAGACTGGGACAAGTGGCTGCTTCTAGAAGGTGGCATTTGTGTATAAGTAGTTCTTAAATATGTGTTGATTTGCACATACACACTTGGCCACTGATCCATGACTAGGGATGTGCTATCAGATCTCAGTTTTTTCTTTTCCCTTTCTGTTTGTGTTTGCCTTTAAACAGGTATTTTTGATTCCCAGTGAGACAGAAGCAGAGAAGGTTGTTAACAGGCTATCTGCACTACCATGGCAACCTCCTTGGGAGATAGCACAGAGGTTCAGCCAGCATGGCTTTGTCTTGCAGCCAAGTCACTTTTCAAACAGCTTGTCCAGACCCAGAAGCTTTTCCAGCAGCCTGTGTGCAGCAGAAGGCCACATGACTATTCTGCTAGAGTGTGAACCTGCAGAGCCAGAACTCTGTCACTTTATTAAGTAAGAGTTTTCGAGGAAGCCGCGTGAATTAATCAGGGAGTCAGCAACTTGACTAAATCACTGAGGAAGATTCCTACAATAGTAATGAGTTATTGTGTTCCCTGCCCTAGGGGAAAAGGAACACATGTGTCAGGAGCTATGCTAACTGTATAAAATGACCTGGACAAATTACTTGGGGATCTTCTGCAGAACAGGGAAGAAAAGCGTGTGTATTTCCTTTTCCCCAGAAAGCCATTGCCACAGAACAGTGCCTGGATGTTTATTTTCTCCTCAGCTGAAAATCCAAGGATAAGACCAGGATATTTCAATTGCTTCTATCCATCACACAGAGAGCAACAGAATTAGGAAAAAAGGAAAATACTCCCTTTTAAAAATCACTGCTCCGATAGAGAAATCTGATTTGAAACTGCGAAAAGTTCAAGCTGTTTTATTCTGTAAGTGGTAGCCTTGTGCTGCCAATGGAGATTGCACGAAGCCTCCCTGGAGTCTCTGATGTGTAACTGGGCAATAGAAAAATGGGTGTACTTAAGCTTGAGTACTTAATGGTTATTAATGGAGAACTTTGACTATTAACATATGTGCCATTTTCTCACATTGCACATCCATAACAGCAGTTCATCCAACTCACTAACATACAGGAAGTCAGATATTTAAAAAGCGTAATATTCACAGAAGCACCCAAGGAGGCCTTATAGAAGATATCAGCAGAAATAATTGGGAAATTTGAGCCAAAACCTTCAGGGATTTTGCCTAATTACTTACACTTTTGTAAATAAAAGTATTCTCATTTTTAGGTACCTAAATGCTTGTATAGGTTTGGCTCAAGATAATTAGCACTGTGCAGACTACCCCAGAAGACAAAGTTGGGAGTGGGGAGGAATGAGATAAAGACAATCACAACATAAGCCACATTCATGTAACACACATTTGTTTTCACATTTATATAATTACCAAGCCTCCTCACCTTTCACTTAGAATAAGGATGCATCTGTGACTGCTGTGAAGCATGAGATGAACTATTTAGAGATGTCACCACTTTATGGGGGGTGTGAAAAAACAGGGGAAGAGTTGTACGACCTGTAGTAAAATGAGAAGGCTCATTTTGCAAAATGTGGATATATACAAACTCAGAAAAAAATCAGGCATATTCTCGTCTACCACTTTTGAGTATTTACAAGGAAGCAGCTGCTATAAGAACTCTCCCTAAAATAAACAGTATACAGATTACAATCCCCAACACAAACATCTAAATCTGCATTTACCAAGAACAAAATACTCTGGGGGAAAAAATATCTGTTCTGAAAGATGCTCAAGAGTGTTTGCTTCTTCATTGCTTCACAGAATCTCAGATTTACCTTCAGTTATCACACAAGTGCCAGTGGCTCTAAGGAAGAATCATTGTATCAATAAAACCTAAGAAATCTGCTGCATTCTCTGTTCATCAGATATGGGGGGTTAGAGCTACAGCTTTAACTTACAAGAACTTCAGGGAGAACTGAAGCTTTATTTTTGTTTTGTTATTGATGTTGCCACATAAGCAACTCTAGAGGAGAACTTTCCAGTTATCTTCCTAAGAGAATTAGAAAGTTTATTAAAACTGTAATCTTATGCTTCTTTATCAGTGATACAAATGAATAAAGGGTTTGTTTTTGGGTTTGGTTTTGTTTTTAAATCTGTGCATTGGATGTTTCTTTCTTATTTGTCTGATACGCAGTATGTTTCTCACAACATATCTGAGTATATTACTGTGAAAGAGGTTTTAACCCTATCTGGCAAATGTGGCACTGAGACACAGTGACAGTTGCCTGTGTTTCATATGAACTGCTCAGAATGCTTAATCCGTTGAGAGCCTGTGGCAGGGAGTGGGGCTGACCTGTTCTGCTTCCCTCTAAAACTCCCAAGGGGATATAACCAAGGGCACTAAGGCCAGCCAAACACCTGGAAGAACATAAAGTAATTCCAGTGATGATTTCTACAAGAGGATCGCTACTATTAGTAAGGCTATTTTAATCTCTCTGGGTCTGATCCAATAACCTGGTCCACAAAGTATCCAGCCATGTCCCCAAGCTCACATTGGGTGTAGCATGTTAGTTCATCAAGCTGAATTATTTTCTGTTACATTCTCTGGTGCATTAACTCTCTTTAAACGTTATTCTGTGCTAGCTGACTCATTGCAGCATACAGCTTAAGCTAAAGGACATAGCTTGCGTATAGTTAAAATAACATTGTGATCTTCATTTGTGTGTGGTAGCAGTTCTCTCCCTTAGCACAGGAGACAAACTACTGTTTGAGGAATGTGGCAGCCTTTGACACTTATTTGTGTTTCTAGACTTCCAGCAAAAATTCAAGAAAGAAACAAAATCATCCATCACCAATCACTTTTTCCCACTGAAATCTCTTCCCTCAGAACACATCAAACGAAAAAACCCCTCAACTCTTATTAGGGAATTGTTGTCTGCACTTGAGGATGTAAAGAGGAAAATACAAACCCCTATTGCTAGGCTAAGAAAGTATTCCCTTCCCAAGTGTATAAATGTTAAGCAGATAAAATAAAAGGGAGTGCTAATGGTTGATTTAAACCCAAACCAAGAGACATTTACATTCAGTGTATTCACCTAGGTAAGCTTCTCTACTGAAGTAGAGTAGATGCAGTTTTCAGCAATGAATATGATGCCTAAAATTAACAGAGTAAGTCAAGTACAAAAAGTGAGTCTAGCTTGCTGTCCTGATTTTTACTAGCGCTTTAATTTTATCTAATATACTGCTTGTTATTTAATTTAATATCCCTTTGGTTGTGGTTTCTACAACAGAGATGTAACAATGCACAGGGAGCTCTTTTGTTAGAATCTGTCTGACCTGAGTGGAAGTGAGAAAGCTTACTGGACTGTAATAATACTCTAATAACCTTTATTATGCTATTTTATTTTTTTTTTTTTTTTTTTCACATGGAAATCAAGGTTTGTGTGCCAGTGCTGGCACTGTGTATCATTCTTTCTCAATCCTGCCCTCAAAGAATTCTCCAGCTACCTTGTATTAGATATGAATCATAAGCAAGGTTTACCAGACTCTGTACCCAGATTATTTTATCATTACCGTCTTTCTGATTAATCCCCCATCTCCCATTGAGTAACATGCTTGTAGGGGTCAGGCAAGCAGGACAGACAGAAGGCTGCGGCTGAGTTCAGACTTCTATTTTTGGTATACTACCTGGAGAACTAGTGTGTTTCTTCATTACTGCTCTGTATGTAACCTCCAAGTGATAAATGTGTGAAATACCCCAAATAAGACATAACCTGATCAATGAAATAACAGAGGCTTCCTTTGCAGACAGTGATCAAAAAGTGCCTAATTCCCATTCCATCTGGCATGCAGACATCCCATGTCAGGTTCATCTGAGAATGCATCTGAGCTAAGTTCTTCCACATCATTTGCCATTGTGAATTTTAACCAAGAAAAGTGTATTGACAAGGGAATTTGTTAAGAGCCTTTCTTTATCTTATCTATGCTATTGCCAACTCTTCAATTTCATTGAAAACAACAGGCAGTATAGCAAAAGAAAATAGTATTGTTTACCTTTGTTTCCATGTCTCTGAGCCAGGGCTTCCCAGATGCTCCCAAAGGTCACACACAACCTACAAAGAATTTGTAGAGGACTTGTAAAGGAAGTTCTTGTTTGAGAAATTGTAATTAATTTAGGTATTGTATCAAAGATGAATTTTGTTATACAGCACTCCTAAACTGACTTTTGATGTTTAAGCATCTATTTGCAAATAAGACTTGGAAGTCCCTGCTCAAGATTTTCTAAACCACAGATCCTTTATTTTAAAATTATCAGTGCTTGTTTCTGTTAAGAGGTTACTTCTTTTTTTTTTTTTTTTTTTTTTGAAAGTTTGAAAGTTTGAGCAAAACACCCTCAGGTCTCTGATTTATGAAAGAATGTAAAAAATACATATTTTGGTGCTCATTTCAATAAATGAATACCTCTTACTATTCAGAAATCAGCATTGCCATGACAGTGCTCTTCAGGATTACGAAGATAAAAATCCCTGTCCAATAGCATTAGTGAGAAGGTAAGGCTGATGGATCCTGGGGTCAGGTTTTAAAGCTAAGGAAGAGTGCTTTCTGTGAATATTTATGAAAAGAACTAGATAGAATTGATGTTGGAAAAGACTCCAGTAATGTGCGAGCTGTGTGCATTAAAGCAGTATTTTCCAAGACGTTTTTTGTTGCACAAACTACTCACCTTTTAATCAAAATTTACAACATTAATAGTACCATAGTGAAACAAAGAAAACAAAAGAAAATAACATACACACTTAAATTTGTAACTGGGTAAAGAGAGAGTTGCTAGGAATAGACAGCAACAAGGAAAGCATATCCAAATCAGAAACTGCAGTTTTTGTATTACATTATAATTTTATCTGAAATTTGTTTTAATCCTTGCATAATCCTCAGCTCAGGTGGTGAACTGCATGTTGAGAGCATAAATCTAGAAGGATTATGTCTGCACAAATATTTTTGGTAATCACTCTGTCTTGGACAAAGTGGGCACTGGCAGGGCCAGTAAACTTTAAATTTTGACAGTGTGGTAGAATATTTTAAAATGCAAAGCCACCATCAAACCTGGACACAAGCTGCACCTTCAGTCACAGGTATTTCTTTGAAAGCGACTCATGGCTTGATCAAATCAGGAAAGATCAGACAGGATGGTGAAAATACAAAAATCCAAAACCTTGTCTAGGAATTGGCTATTTGTTTCCTTGTATATTAGAAAGAACCATTTCACTCTTTTTCCGCCCCCCAGGGTTTCCAGCTTAGTTTGCTAACTTGTCAGCCCTGCTGCTTCTTTCTCTGGTTATCATGAAGGAATTGCATCTTTACAGCATGAAACCAGCCCAGCTTGTTCCTCCTCAAAGCACCTGTCAAGAGGAGTGGTTTGACTTTGCAGCAGAGAAAATGGACTTCTTAGATGCACCGCTGATATCCCGCAGCACACTGCAGCCCAGCGTGTACAGCCTGGGAAAGTCTTATAGATCCTCCACAAAGCACTGTCTCAAGGGATGGAGAACAGGAGCTGAATTTCCATACAAAGCTGCTACCGATGATCATGCCAATGCTCTGTGGAGAAGTTATACTATCCTTTTAGTTGACATAGGTACACCAAACGCTTTTACATAATCTTTGAATACTGAGTTCCAATAACCCGAGTACAACCACCAGGAGCTTATTCTTTGAGAGATTAAATATGTAATATTTTATAACCCAGTTTAAATGTGTCCCATGCAAAATTCAGGATTGGTTTTCAATATGTAATTTTCTCTTAATTTTTAAACAAGATCTTGCAATAATTTTCATTTTATTATCTGTATCTATGGAATGCTGAACAAATCAAAATACAAAATCTACAGATAAATTGATACTTAATTATTTATTTATTCTTGTAAAATGAAATTTTAACCAATCGTAAATTTAGATGTAATCAGGACTATATCTGTCACTATATAATTAGATTGCTGAATTGTCAAATAACATAAATTCATTATTCTTACATAAACTCCTAGTTTCCAAGGCAATTTAGTCTCTAAGCACTGGAGAGCTGGCAGTTAAATAAGTGTCGTTTTCTTTTAAGTTTAACATAGGGAAAACTAAAATTCAAAATGAAGAACAAAAAGAGAATTATGGAACAGTAACAAAATGAAATGAAATCAAAGGATTGTTTTTAATATTAACATAAATTCTGGACAAAAACAAAAAGAGAAATGATTGGAAGAAATCTTTAATATTGTTAGGAAACTCCACTGATGTAAGAGTCTTAATCCAATGCTTTTTATCATTAATGAGTGGACTCCATTAATGGAGTCTCCAAATACTTGCTTTCAGTTTTTGCAAATCTACTCACAGCAAGGCTTAGAAAAATTGCAAAAATAAGCTTTCAGGAAAAAGAAATTAAAATAATAACTGATTTGGGAGGAAGGGAAATGGACAACCCTCATTTGCTCTTAAAGGAAATCTATTCCATTGATCTAGCTTTTAGAGCCAGACAAAAAGTAAAAATACATAGATTATAGATCTGCAAATGGACGGCTCATTTTGAGCTGCATCGATTTTCAATTTGTGAAATAGGTAGTGTTTAGAAAACAAACAAACAAGCTCCCCCAAATTAAGCTATGTATTACTTTATTGTGGCTTTTTTCGCTCCATGTTAAAAAGAAAAAAAAAAAACAACCAAACAACAAAACCCCCAAACAAAACCAAAACCTAATAAAGCTCCTAAAAACCATCAAAGGAAAAAGTGGTGTATCTTTGCAACGCAGTTAAAGATTCTCATTCCAATGCAAGGGGAACTACCATCTTGTCCTGTTTTGAGCTAAAAGAGCACTAATTCTGTTATAGTGATTTTAGTTTTCAGTTAAGTCTCTTCTAAGTAACTGCACATTCTGAAACCAGCAGCATGTTTTTCCAGATAGTGACTGCTTCTAGTAGTGATAATGCTTGGTGTTTATAGCTAATACCAAGGAATGGCATGCAGAAAGGCTCTTGCTTACAGTTGTTCTTATAGTGACTAAGGTTACTGCTAAATCTTGTACTCCATGTTGTAAGTGAAAAGGGTCACAAGCACATAAAGGTTCGCACCTGCAGGGAGGGGCAAACTGGACAGGTGACACAAACCTGACCAACAGAGTATTCCATCCCGTATACGTCATATTCAGTATAAAGCTGAGAGATCACGAGGGTCAGTCTCTCTTCTTTGATGGCCGACATCTGAGGAGGACTCCGTCTGTTCTTCTGTCGTTGATCCTGACCCGTACATCCCTGAATCCAGTGCCTGAGTCCAGGTCCTGCATCCCGTTCCTGTCCGCTGCTGAGTCCAGCCTGGGACTGCCCCAGTGCCAACCCTGCAGCGTGGTGGTGATGCATCATCATCAGGGTGGGAGGAGTTGGTTTCGGTATTGTTTTTGTATTGAGTTTGTATATATCAGTATATATTTTTATATATTTCATTATTTTCTTATTTTTATTATTTTTTTAACTGTTATTGTTTCATTAAAGCTGTTCTAGTTTTCTTTTCCAAACCATAAGTATCTCTCCCTTGTTCTCTCTCCCTTCACCTTCTGGGAGGGGAGAAGGGATAACAGAGAGCATCAGTCATTCATTAATGGCATGCCCAGACTCAAACCTTGACACGTCTACTTACTGTTACTCTTTAGCTGGACTTTTACAAGCTTTGCATCTTTAGAATTTGTATTCCCTCCACAACCTTCATTTCCATCCCCCTTTTCTGCTCTCTAACTTCTTTTCTTGCTTTGAGTCTGAATCTGGGATGCTTTGCAGAATGGTTGATTATTAGAGAATGCTGTAAGAAATATGAAAGAAATTTTTTGTGTATGTGTATGTAAACTCAGCTGACTATACTGAAAACTGCAGCGTACTAGAGTACTTCCCTCTAACAGTGAATACTGACTATCCCATAGTTCAAGAGTGCTTAAGAAGGCAAAAATGTGCATAGAGGAAATTAGAGATGTAGTTAATTTGAAAGGTTTTGTCATGAAAATTTGTCTCTTCAATGCCAGGTCTCTTTGATGCCGCCATTTCTTACCAATGAACTTGTTCATTAGTCAGAATGAGGATGGTGATGATGATTATTTCCTCCAAAGTCTGCATGGCAACACCTTAGGACACCATGAAAAACAGTTTTCACAGGAGGTGAATACTGTATGACTATCAATCCAGAAGCTTTAGAAAAAAAGTGTCAAACACTTCTGTGTACTGTCTAATTTCCTCTAGACCAACATGTATCCCAGAAACCTGAGGGTTAGAAGCTCTTAGTTTAGTCATAGTAAGTCTAACTGTACATGGCACAAAAATGACAACACTTGTGAAAAAATTAGGCTGTTTTCCCAGATACTCTGCAGCTGGGTATTCATAAACTGCACAGACCGGGGAGGGAGGGAGAAGAATTTTCTTATTTTGTTTAAAATGCTCTCTTCCTTGTTATTGAACTAGGAAAAGAAGACCGTGCTGTTAGTCTTAATGGCATTCTCATATGGCTTTTTATTACAAGACCAAACACTTCCTGTCATCCTATATCACTTCCGTGGAGATTCTTTCCAGTTCTCCGCTACCAATATCAACGAACTGTTTATTGCCCCTTGATACAATTTGGCTTTTTGTTTTTACAGCAGATTTTAAAAAATACTGTGTGCCTATAATCTAAAATGAGGACATCATCTGGTTCTGTAACAGCATGTAATATCTCTATATTATTTTCTTTCATCCCCTCATGTAGTCCATTGCTGTCTTTGCATTTTCGACTGGCATTTGCAGATGCCTGTTAAAATGTTGCCTTAATTGCTTGCTGTTGGGGCTGTTGGTGGTTTTTGTTTTTTTTTTTTTGGGGGGGGGGAAAGACATGTATTACTTTAGCTTAGACGCTATGCCACTGCTGTGCCTCTTGTTAACTCTGTTCATCCCATTCACAATTTAGACAGCTGAAATTCAAAAAAGATCCAATGCAAGAGAATTGAAGTCAGGAGGTGGCTGTGTCGTGCAGACACTGATGTGAGCATTGGTGTGCAAATATCTGTTTTCCTGGCTGGTGCACATTACCTTCTTCCCCCAAAATAAAGAAATTGGCAAGCAGGGTTCCAGTAGGCTGTTATTTGGCATGTAAAATCCTTCCCCTTCTGTGTCATGGGCTTTCAGACAGACTGAGAACTATTCATGTGGTAAACATCTGGATTTACATAGCAGCCAGTACAACTAATCTGTTCTGGCATGGAGAAGGGACATGTGCAGAATAGAGCTAACAATTCTAAATCAGAACCTGGTGAGGGGCAGGCCAGTACTACTGCACTGTCCAACCAGCCGGAAAAGTAGAATTTAGGGAGAGGATTACAAAGAATTACAGAGATTTTAGAGGAAGGATTATATTGGCTGCTCAATGGCACATGGATGGTATCTAGCACCTTCACAGAAGCTTATGTATAAAACCATAATAATCTGTGTTTTGTTGCTAGGACCGATTTGTCAGGAAGGCAATAAAATGAAGCAAAATAAACTCCAAAACAAAAGAGCAACAACTGATAAGAGTTTACAGGAAAGCAAACAAGAAGCTTACAACAGCGCTAATGCATGCTATTAACACTTACATATGGTCCAGCTCTTGGCCCAGCAGAATGTGTCTGTCACCATCCAGAGGCAGGAATGACAAATTGTACTTAAGCCTGTGGGAGACCATAGTTGCTATTCATCTAACATGAGCAATGGATAGACCAAATAAACTTTTAACCTAGGAATAAAAGGGAGATAAAAATTGTAAGAGAAAACCTAAGGGATCTCAGATTCTGCTAGGTTTTCTTATATTGTTGAGCATTTATTTGCTCATTTAAATACACAGGGAATAGATAAGAAAATAGCTTTCCACAAAGGTGTTCAGTAAGGAATACGTATGGAACTCTGCAAGCAACTGACACCGTTCTTTTCCCCATGATACATACCAGGCTTAGGAGGAGATTCTTACAAATATCCCCAAACATATCTCACAATCTTGCTCCTTTCAGAATGTGAAACTATTTTCTAGGGATTTGGTTTGCTTTTGGTCTCGCTGGAGGAACCAGAGATTGGAAAAAGGTGTTGCACAAAAGATGGAGTAACTAACACTTGCCCTTTGAAAACCAGAATCTTATGAAGGCAAGTGAGCTAGCTGAAGGCACATGACTACAGGATCAGCTCCATTTGGTTTCTCAATGAATCCAATATTTGTGTGTACCTGTGGGATGAAACTATGATGATAACCATACCTCAAGTGAAGGAAGCATGTTATTATGTGCAGTTATCATGAATCATTCATTTTAGTCTCTTCTAACCAACTCCCCCTCTCATATTTCCAGTAGCAGAAATGCTGCTTTTCCAAATTTTCTCTCAGGGAAACATTTCAACCTCTCAGCAAATTGGTGATTTATCCATGAATTACACTGATCTAAGTTGTGAGATGGTTGGCTAAGAAGGTATCAGGCTCTTTTTTTTTTTTTTAGTACTGAAATAGACGTGAAGGGCAGAACAGCTGGAAAGCAAGGATTACAGATATTATGAAAGTGGGAGTGAGAAGTCAAACACATCTTTTCCCATATCAGACGTTGACTAGATGAAGAGTGCCTGCTGAGGTTGAACAAATAACTGTCTTTTCTGGTTTTATTATCTGAAGCTGGGAAAATTTGATAGCTAAAATGTAACAACATGTTATGAATTACTTTTCCTAGTTTCAGTAGTATCTTTAGTTGACTTCAGCTCTAAAAATATTAATATAAAATGCTGAAAGGGATAATCAGACAGTGCTACTTCAATGTTTCTCTTACTGATGTCACAGGATGGTTTATTGATTCTATTTAACTCCTAATTGGCTCACATTATTAAATTACCAACATTCAGGCTAGAAATTAGTTTAAATGATCAATCATTGCAAAATAAGGTCAAGATTATTAGTGACAGACTGGATAGGCAGATAAATAGATCAGTAGAAAGAAATAAAGATAGATCAATCAGAAGTTTAGACTAAACGGAAAAAGTAGGTCGACATTTTTTCTCGTTCTTAATTACATACCCACTGGCTTTTTCTGTGGGGACTTGAAATCTTGAAGTCTATTTCTACACTGCATAATTATAATTCTCAGATCTGACTGATCATGTCAAATTTTGAAGCAGAACAAATACTGAAAACTAGGCACACTGAGATGTTGAGCCATCAAATTACATTAGTAAAGTCACAGCTTAATAGAATCCTCTACTAATTCCACCAAGTTCAGATATGGAGAACACTGAAATACTTAAAAAAAAAAAAAAAAAAAAAGCTCCGCATTAATTAAACAAACTTACAATTAATCAGTCTAGACTGGTGCATAACCTTAAGTTTGAACTCTTAGATTAGGCTGATTATAAACTGACTGCACTTTTTTCAAATATAGCCCAATCATTAATTATGGAAAGCCACACACAGTCCTAATTTAACTAATATTCCCAAATCAAGGATTTATTTTCTTGCCTATGTTCTCTAACACCACTGAATGGAACATGGTATAGTATCTAGTAAAATTTTTACTTTCACAAAGTATGTCTCATCTTGTCTCAGCCACATCCAGAACATCGTATATTTTGGCCTCATTAGCCAAGAATAGGCTGGATTCTTCCTAATGATCACTAGGGATCATTCAGATTTCTGCACAAAATAGGACAAGCTATTTCACTTTTCTGTGCCTTGACTCTCCTGTCTGAACTGAGGATGTTGATTTTTGCTCTCTTTTCTTTAAATTAATTGAGATGCTGGTGAAGAATACTGTTTAATGCTAAAAAGAACAAGTCTTTTATTTTCTGTTTTATTTCAAAATGTTTGAATGTTAAAATCCTGTTAATAATGTTAGAAGGTGCATGCCAGTTGTTGGTTTTACTGAGACTCTTGATTGTACTGCTAACTAGCCAGATTAAAGTCTATGTCTTGGGTTTGACTATATTACTTCTTGCAGGGTTTCCCGAAGCTCCCCTCCAAGGGATATCTGGGTACAGGGACACCTTTATGTCTTTTTATATGCCAGAGGTATAGCTCAATGCATGGACAACCTTCTAGGTTTAAGCCTATCTTCTTCCTTACCAACCCTTGCCTCCATGAGCAGCTCCTGGACACTGTGCCAGCATTTGTGTTATTGGACGGAGATGGGCAGAAAAAAAGGTTGTATCCACTAGTAGTCTCACCCTCTAGATGCTGGGTGGATAAATAAATCCAGTCATGATGATCCAGAAGGATAATTTCTTGATATAACTACCAGATGACTTATTCACTACATAGTGAAGCTTGAGAAACATGTAAGCAAGGGAGTTTCTTCCAGTAGCAGAGGATAGACTTTATGAGCCAGGAATTCCCACGTTTTTATGAAAACTGAACCCTCATCCACTCTTAATCAGACGTAAAACTTTTCCACATCTACTCACCAGTAAGATTTATGAATATATTCTTTACTCTCTTTTTTCTCTTTTTTAAAATTTGCCTTCCTTTTCTTTTTTTGATACTGTATCACACAGTCCTTAGTCCCTCACTGCTGTGCACTTGCCCACAGTAGCAGTTGTTATGCATTAGAGCTTATTAAAAACACAGAGAAATGTTTTTGAACATTTGAAGGAAGGAAGTTGCATTGAAGGAAGAAGTTACAGAAGTCACTCCTGGAAATTTGCACAGCCATTTAACGCTTTCAGAAAGTTCCAAATAGTGTGGAAAAAAACCCAAGTGGAAAAAAGTAAGGAAGAATTTAGGATAATTCTTCCTGACAGTTAGTAAAAAGACACTTTTCCAAATATTTCTGTGCTACATTTTCAGCTCCCTTTTGCCATCCAAAACTCAAATGTTGACCTCTCTGGCTCAAATAGTTTCTCTTTGACTTCAGTGGCTCTTGCAGTTTCTTTACTCACTTTTCCAGACTGCTTTCTGCTTTGTATTTTAAGTCTGCAGAGTTCTCCAGCTACAAATAAAAATCATTGTGTATCTGCGTTATAGCAGATAAGGGCAGCACTGGATCCTTCAACAGTCTTCTGATGATGTGTATTACTTTAGGTGTCTACTCTATGGGTCTGAATACAGCAGAACAGATGAGATGATGTCTTTCTCTAGACAGACTCCGCATCAGCCTTTTCAAACTCGCACTGGAAATTCACTGTTTGTTCTCTCCACACCACCCACTCAGGCTTGCTGTGCCTCAGCAGCTGCCATAAAATTCTCTCCTTGATGCTAATGCATAACTCACATATGCATTAATCAGAGTATATATGAAGAAGCAGCAAGGGGGGAAATATACCCTCTTGTGAATTTGGAAGCTCCAAGAACATCTAAAAATGTATATTATCCTTTCCTTGAATATACTATTTAAAATGAAATAAAGTATTTCAAATACACAAGATTCAGTTCAAGATACTCAGATGTCTGTACGAAGGTGAGTTCATTTTTCCTTGTTTACCTGGTGGCATTCATGTCTATCTAAAAACAAACAGACAATAAACAACTGCAAGGCACTCTGGAGAATATTTCAGTCCTGTTGTACTAAACTAAAATATGAAAAGTTTTATACAATCCTGACACGGAAACTTTGTCCAAATTGTCATAAATCATGCTTGTCACATGCATTTACATTAGCTGCTGAATACTGAACTGACTCCATGACATATCTAGGGAAATTACAAACCAAGTAACCAAGTAAGGGGGAAAAAAAAAAAATCAGTTTTCTTCAATAAATTGCAATTACATACTACAGGGGTTACAAAGAAAAATGACAAAGAAATGATGGCACATCTTTTCTTAATTTTGAGGTAAAGCTATGAGTAGGGGAAAATAAAACAAAACAAAATAATATGCATTAAAAGCAAAATTATTAAACTGAGAAAATTAGAGCAATAGAGCCAAGATGACATTGTTTTTTAAAGAGATAGTTATATTACCAGTAGCAAACTTACTGATGTCCAAATATCTTTCTCACAGACATTTGTTCAGTGATTTGAGGTTCAACAGAAAAGAAATTCCTGATTTACCACACTCAAATATATTCAGTCATTTGTCCCAGGGTACTCAGGGAGTATGAAGTCTTTCTCCCTCTGTGCATCTCTCCTGTTTTACCACACCTACCCAATCCTAGCCAATACTATAAGAAGTGGAAGCTCACAGCATCCAGTTATGTCAGTTAGCCTCTAAAAGAAAAAGAGAAGAGGGGAAAAAAAAAGAAAATTTAAATTGAAAACTGAGAAATATGTTCTGGGAAGCAACTGACAGTTTTGTTTACTGAAGTTTACAAAGGGCGAAAGATGAGAATTGGAAACAAAAAGGAATTAAATTCATCACATGAGGCAAGTGATCTACTGCAATAAAGTTACATCTGCCATTTTTTAGGTGGCTTCTTGCATATAAATATAGGAGTTGTGCACATGATGATCTTCATCACTGTTCTGAGAACACTGATAGATTACAGAACTGGTAAGGTCTTTCTAAGACTTTGACATGTTCAAAGTATTTCTCCTCCTGTGAATAAATCAGAGGAAAATTTTCAGTGGAAGGTGGGTGTGCCCTTCCTGATTCCCTTTTGTGCTTCTTTCTGCATACAAGTGATTTGTAGTCTGTTCACCAGCTTGATTGAAACATGAGAAAACTCCAGATATGGGCTAAAAAAATGCTTGCCGTGTGGATATTTTCAATAGTGACCAATTTCCTTCCATGTAGATTGAAGTGTACAAAGTCTTAAAGAAAAAAGATCTTAAAGTAGAATAACAAAAAGGTCACCATACTTAACAGGCAAATTATGTTTTCAATTTGTTTGGAAGTTTTTATGTCTTTAATTTGCTATACTGTTTTAAATTCTTTTCAAACATTCCCTCTAGGAATAGTTTATTACTGTAAATGTTACCAATAATAAAAATGTTACAGGAGACATTAACATCATGTCTGCACCCACCAGAAAGAACTGCAATATTAATGGAGTGATTAATATCCAGAAATTAATGATAAATAAAACTTGTACCAGCCTGAAGCCAGATATTCTACAAAAGACGGAACAGTTGCACAAAGAATGACTGCAACTTAAAAAGAAGCAGCAGTGAATGTCTACGTGAAAGGAGGGGAGGAAAGAAATGAAAGCTAACAGTTCTGAAGATTATTAAGTGCAGTCATTTTATACGGCAGATGATCATGTAGTACATATCATTTAGCTGGGTGTTGGGAAAATGTTGAAAAAGCAGTAAATAAGTGAATGAAACATAGGACTTAATGGATATGAAAATTGACACACAAGCAAGTGGACTTGCTGTTCTTTTCCAGACAGAGTCCTAAATACATAATAACATTTTACACCAAGGACATTTACAAGAATTAAGGAAAATCCCATTAGGCAGTACACACAGAGAGAAGCTGAGACACATGGCTGTGGATATAAGAAACAGTTTGCTTACAGTCATGCTGTTAGTCAGTGAAAAAGGCAGAACTAATATACAGGTCTGTGAATTCCTTTTCTAACAACTAGACCTTTCCTACTTGGAAGCATAGTGTGTAGTGGCTTGAAATGTTCCCAAGCACATTGACTTTCACCAGCTTTAAACCAATAACTTTTGGTAATGCCCTCAGCTCTTTCCGATCTACTTTCTGTCCTCATCATGTTAGCTAAAGAATTTCTCAGTCAGATCCTTCATTTTTAAATATTCACAGCTGTTCATCATCTTCTAGCTTTCTTTAATTTGGTTTACACCTATTCATACTGATGTTCTGATTGTAAGATTGTCTTACTCAGTTTCTATTTGCCTTTTGATCCAACAGATCAAAACTCCTCAGGCCTTTAATACGAAGTGTTTTTCCTCATATTCTACACTTTCTAAAATTATACACCAATTTTTCCTCTATCTTTTTCTCAGAAATCTTTTCCTGAAATCACATCCATCTTCTGCTGCCACCTTCTCTTGAAAAGACAACCTTAATCTTTTGAACAAAAGGACAATGTCTCTTTCTGAATTGGTTGTGTACACTGGGAAGAATACCACAGATTTAGATTAAATTACCTTCTCTGTGTTCTTCTGTAGGAACAACCTTCTAGAACTTTGAAGAGAAACCCAGCTTTGTTAAGAGCTAATGCTCACTGTGCTTTAAAGGGAGCTAAGGCCCTTGGGAACCCTTGGAAGATCTAGACACATATGGTCTACGGCTTTTAATGGAGTATGACAATATATTTAGCAGATGACATGTTAAGATAGGTTTGGCAGTTTAGAGAACATTTGCTACCATGCTAGGCAAATCTAAAAAACATTATGTTATGTCCTATTACAGCACATGGTAAAGATAGCTTGGTAAATCAGAAAAAAATTACTGTAATTTCTTGTCCCTAAGGTTTTGTTGTGTTTTCTTATTTCTCAGTAATTGATGGAAAGACAGAAATAAATATTTTTGATAGTGATACATGAAGAAACTTGGAAAGAAAATACAATGTTCTAACAATCCATGGAAATGAAGTAACTATTAGTGGATGGAGATGAAATGAGAACAGTCCTTGGAGCATCCAATATGGAGAAGCTCAGATGCATAATTGTCATCAATACCGCAATATGATTTACATTGTCGTCAGCAGTTTAAATATATGATCTTGTCACCTGTTTTACTTGTTTTCAGCTCTGCAGGTATTTACATTCTTAGAGTTAGAAGGAAACAAAATAGAGCTCTAAATTTCTATTTAACATATATTTTTACAAAAGCTTACTACTTATCTGTGAAGAAATCTCTAAAAGAAAACATTTTATGTGTACTAGTCCTGACTGCCCTCTGGCCCAGAAATGTGGTAAGAGATCCATCTCAATATGAACTTCAAGAAGTCTTTAGAGAGCAGAGTCCCTGCTACTACTTTCAGTACCAAACATCATGACTCCTACTTGTTCAGAAACTTCTATCTAGGTATACAGCACAAAAGCAGGGAGGGATCCAGGCAGCTAAGGTAAAAGCTTTCTGCCTTTTACTGTAAACAAACAAACAAACAAACAAATAATAATAATAAAAAGGCATTTCTGTGTAAAGTTATATGCTTATGCAACTGAAGGAAAAGATCTCAGATCTCAGACGTGATTTTATCTTTGTCTTTTTTAAATGAGTGGTTTAGACAAAGTCTATTGGGGAAATTCAAAGACTAGTGCTAGAAATGGTTCAAAACTGCTACTGAGCACTGCAGACATGGATTTAATCCTTGGCTTTGCAGAACATAAAAATAATATAACTGTTGCAATTTATATAACTTATATACAAACTTGCACCAGCCACTGAAATTTTAAATGTCAAATAGCTGTGTAGTATCACAGGTATTTTATCTTCTGATAAGGACACAGTACCACATGTAGGTACTTTATTTTATATGACCTTCTCTCAGAAGAAAAATACTCTGTGTGCAAAAACAGATTTTCATGGTCACATAGGAACCTATTCACTCATGAATTTAAACAAAAATCTAATCGCAGGAATCTTCACAAAAACTTTTCACAGATAAATTGAGCTGCAATTTATTAAGAAACCTTCTCTGAAATCAGGCCACAAAAACATTAAAAAAACAGTAAACCCACAGTATTTCTGTGTTTTTAAAATGAATGTCAGACTCCTTGCTCTGATACTGAAGACGAATTCACCAGAACTAAGACAAAACAGAACAAAAAAACCACCAGACCAAAAAGATGATCCCATACTGGTAAGTATCCTAGAATTCTTTACAGAAAAAAAAAAAAAAAAAGTGCACAAGTCCTTATTACCCATAGACAGAGTTAATAATGGTCTTCCTAATACAAGAAACAGCTGATTTCTTTTTGTAAAAAAGAATGTCAGCAGAGACATCCACCACTCACATGGAGCTAGAGGAACTGCGAGACTCATCAAATGGTGGCGACATATTGACTTTATAAGGAAAATCATCTATTTATTTGCACGCTGAAAAGGTCTTTTAAGTTGACAGATTGAATTCCTTTGCACTTTCCAGACCCTGAGCTAATCCTCTCATGAGAAGGAAAAGAGGAATTAGCATCAAAGCAAATTTCTGCAATAAGTAGGGCTTCTTTTTTTTTTTTTTTTTTTGTGACAGATTTTGATTTATTACAATACTCTGTAATGCAGGGCTCTTTAGTAAGACAGAGATTTTTCTAACTTCGCAAATTACAGCTGAACCAGATTTGTAGGCATAGTATTTATTTATTATTAGGCACACTTTATTATACCACATTTCGTACTGATAGGTCAAGGAACACTGAAGGCTATGTATGGAGTAAAACTACATGCACAGTACTATCAGTTCTGTAGTAACAGTAAAATCACAAAGCCATAAACCTTTCTGTTTGCAATTATTCTCTTGAGACTCTTAATAGATACTGAAGCTCAGATGAATATAAAGAATGGAGTAAGGATAAATTAAAGGTGTGCTATTAGAATTGTCTTAATGGATAACATGCTGAAGAAATAACCATTTTGTGAAAGCTGATAAGGAATATTGAAAAGAAACAGTGTGGAAGAAAGGCAAAAAAATGACAGAACTCAGATTCTACCTTCAGAAAGCAAGCTCTGCTGCTTCCCTGTAGATAGCAGAACAGCCCCCAATAGAAGTTGCAATAGGCAGGATGAGGAAGGATTTGTGTTATTGCTGAAAAGTAGATTGATGTTTTTCAGCTGTTGCCTCCTAGTCATTTGTGAAATACTACGAAATAGTCTGCCAAGATTTTTTATTTTATATATGTTTTTAATCTTAACTTCTTCCCTGACCCATTGTTTACATCTCTCAAATTTTCCAATTATATTAATTAGGCTTGTTAGCAGCTCCTATTAAACTGGTGCGGTTTTGCTTCCAATGTAGACATTTCAGTGTATTTCCTTTCAATATTTCCTTTCTGCCTTATAGAAGGGATTAGAAAGGATTTCCGTAGTACCTGGAAAACATCCAGGTACTTTGTGACCTCTTTTCATTGGTGATCATGATAGAGAGAAATGTTAGTGCAAAACTGAATGGCCTGATCAAGTAAGTCCCATTTCTGACATGCTAAGACAAAAGCACCCTCAGCCAAATTTCAAACTGATTCTCAAGCACAGTGGAATATCTACTTCTGTCTTTGAGGAGAAAAAGAGAGGAGGAAAAAACTTATGCTTTGTGCTCAGCACATACAAAGGCTGCATTGTGAATGTCCAAGCAGGACAAGAATCCAGCTGGACCCCTGGTTAGTTGACAGCTGGTACGAAAAATTTTCACCTACTCAAGACTAAGAGATCCAGTGGTTCAGCTAAGGCTAGTTGCTGTGAAATGGTTAGATAGATTTTTTTTCTATTTATTTATTTTTTAATTTTACTTTCTTTCCTGACCTATTTTTTTTCATCTTTCATTTTGCAGTGATGTTAATTAGGTTTGTCATCAGCTCATATTCATGACACATCTTCACAGACAAGTTATCCAAAGTTAATTTTTAGCATAATATTCATGCATTCATAATTCAATATCCACATATTCCAACATAGTTTTAAGGAAGGTATAATCAGTAAGAGGATTAGTGCTGAATATTCAGATGTAGGTAAAAGAAGGACATCGCTCTGTAGTTATGAAAAGACTCATCTGTAACTGTTTACAGAATAAGTCAATGTTAAGATTTTGTTTGTGTTTGTGTGGTTTTATGTATAACCTTCTGAAGTCCATGGAAAAATTATTGGCTCCAATAAGCTTTAGGTGAGGTACATAAAACCAGAACATGTCGTCTTACAGTCACAAATGTCAATGATAGCCCCTCTGTGACTAAATTGTCTGAGCCCAATGACATCTAGTAGTAATTTCAAATGACACAAACTGTGTTAATCTGGAGACTACTGGAGGTGTTAGAAAAACTCATCTTTCTAAAACTCATTCTCTGCAGGGAGAAAATTACAGGAGTTTACCTTGATACCATTCAGTAGGAATTCACTCCACAACTGGCAGTGCAGTCAGTGTGTTTACATGTGTAATCTTTTCAAGGGAGACAGGAACTTCACCTGCTTGAGTTGGGTTAACCCAGGCAGGGACCATAGCTACTAGAAGAGACTCAAAATCTTTCACTATGTATGTATGGAGCCATTTGGTAGTTGATCTCAAGACATCATCCAGAAGCTGCGTAACATTTAGTTCAGAAGTCATTGTAAGAAAAAGAAGAAAAGGGGCCTGACTGAACTTATTTTCTTGATTTAGTTCAGGATCTTAGACTATTGCTTTTGGATAAAAATATTGTCATTGTTCTGCTTTTGTACTGAGCTTTGAGGCATTCAGGCATAGGTACTCCCAGTTAAAGTAAATTACCACTTTAACAATAAAACATGGCACACAGAGATGAGAGATGGATTATGAGATGTAAATGGCTTAACTTTGCTGTTTTTCAGTTTCAGAAATATAAACAAGGATCCTGGTTAGCTGTAAACATAACTTCCCCCTCACCCCCAAGTGGACCTGAGTTTTATATCTGCCCCATGCAAGTCAAGCCCAGGTGCCCCAGACAATTTATCTTTGTATTGGCTCTTAAGTCTCCAAAGAATTCAGCAAAAAAAGATAAATAACTAAAAAGAAAGCCAAAAAGAAGTTTGAGATAGCATCAAATATGGCAGCAGCATTTATATTTGAAACTGATTTGATAAAAGGAAGAAAGGGAAACACCTGTAGCAGCTGAATTAAAGCTCTGAGGAGTTAAGAAAATTAGAACAGAAAGAAGATGGAAGTCTGATGAAACAGTCTGCTTGTTAGAACTTAGAAAATTTTTAATACCTTGATTGGATAAGATGCAGTAATGACAGTACCATTTTCTGTTGTGTCCTTGAATTGATTTTTTTCTTAAATAATATCCTTCATCCTCCATCTGAACCTAATAAGAAAATAAACAAACCAAGAAACATGGACTATTTCAGCAGCAAGACTCCTTCCTGTGCTTGCTTGACATAGGCAAGACAGGATAATGATCAATTCATGTCGAATATTTCTGAAAGAGCAATGCAAAGAAGCAGGAGGTGGGAGGCAGAAAGAATAGGACAAAAAGATATGTGGTCAGAATATGTAAAAGTGACGAACAAACTGAGTATATAATCAACTTTGATTTTGTATCTTCCATTCAAATAAAGCAAAGCATGCATGGACTAACACTACCTCCTTCCCAAAACATAGAATTCAAGCTTTTAGAAGATGGACTTTGAGAAGTCACGACTATAATCTAAAAGTCTCTAAAGATACCACTCTTTTACATCTTTTGTTTTCTTGTATAATTTCTTTGTAGCTTCTTAAGGAATCAAATATTTGAGAGAAACATTACCTGGAGAACACAATGCATCCACTTGTAAGGGAATTTTTGTTCTCAAGGCTCATTAGCTCCATTCCTTCATGAGCTTTGATGGCTTCATCCAGGAAGTACAGTTGTTGTGAAATAGTAAGCACTGTAGTCAAAAGCAGATTTAATACTGGATATTAAATAAATAAACAACAACAAAAAATTAAAGGGTGCCTTTAAATCTGTAAGATCAATGTCTGTCTTGAAGCTAATGACAGAAGGGGCTGTGTATTGGAACCAGTATGAAGGCTAAGTTTAAGTATGCTGAACTAGATAGGTTGTTCTCACGGACAGAAGCAATGACACTAGATATAAATGCAGGAATCGGTGTAATCTCAAAAAATAAAATGTGAAAAATTACCTCTTCCCACTGGATATGTCATAAAATCATGGAATGTTTTGGGTTGGAAGGGACCTTTAAAGATCATCTAGTCCAACCCCTTCACCATGGGCAGGGACATCTTTCATTAGATCAGGTTGCTCAAAGCCCTGTCCAACCTGGCCTTGAACGCTTCCAATGATGGGGCATCTACAACATCTCTGCGCAACTTGTTCCTGTGTCTCATCACTCTCCTTGTAAAATTATCCTTATGTCCAATTTAAATCTACGCTCTTACAGTTCAAAACAGATGCCCCTTGGCCTGTCACTACAGGCCTCGGTAAAACGTCTCTCCTCTGCAGTTTTGGCAGAAAGTGCATGCTGCAAAGTAACTGGGGAGGCAAGATACAGGTGAAAAAGGAAGAGGTAGGAGGGACAAGATATGCAGGGAGAAAAGAGGTGTGAATTTAAAGCTGATTTTTTGATAATAATACAACAACCCTGTAAGCAAAGAAATGGGGTAGGGCATACAAATGATCTACATATGCAGGCATTTATCACATTACAAATGGGTGCCTACCACTGACAAACTGAAATACATCAACTATTTCACTTCCACAGGCAGGCTGCTCATACAGTGCAAGTCCCCCTGACAAGCACTTCCTACCTTACCCTGTCCTCCTGGCAGAGATGGAGATTGCTTCACCAGTAATACAGACAGAAACATAGCTGCTTGCGTGTTTCCAAAATATATCTGCAAAAGACCTTTGTGTACAGTTTATTTTAGGGTTGTCCCAGCAGCTGATGCTGCCTGAGGCCAGAAATGAAGCAAGGTTTTCAGAGAAGATGCAATATACTTTCTTAGGACAAAAGATGCAGCTGTAAAAAATGGGTAACTTTGGGGCACAATTTTAGAGGCACAAATCTTTTACAGGTGACAGAAGGTGGATTTGAATAGTAGTTAGTTGGACCAATAAAGATGTTTTCTATGCCTACATGCATCACATTGCTTTTATTTTTTTTTTGAGATTGGAAGAAAAGGCTTTATCTTTCTTCTTTATATATTTGATACGATTATGCTCTAGCCCTATGTTACAGCACCCACACTTATTTCAAGTTGCTTTTTACATGTCATGCAGAGCTGGTTATGTGCAGGGGATTCTCTAGTGTCGGCATCACCATTCCATAGCAATTGTTTCCATAATTCTGTTTATTACTAGTTAAATTTTACACAATGAACTGTAACCCAGACCTGAAACTTACAGCTGGGGCTAGGAAGGAATGAGGGGCACCACATGCAGAAGCGAGGCAGAATGTAATGGTGCTTTTTTGCCATTTTACAAAAAGACACTTCAGTCCAAATTGTTTAAGCTCTGTTGTATTTTGTCCACTAGAATATCAGAGATGTCAGAGAAGGTAACACACTGTGAGGTGGGTGAAACTGGAAGCTCCCATCACTATCTCAGGTTTCTTTTTTTCCAAGACCCTTAACACAAGCAAAATAAAATGAAATTCCAACCACAGCACTACCTCATCTGTAGGCATGGAGTTTGAATAGGAAATGTACTGGTACAGAGGTACTGGATGTGGGATGCAACACTGTATCAGCTCACTTGTTATTGGATGGGAGGAAAATACATATCCATTAAAAATGTAATATAAATCACTAAAGAAAAATATTACCAAAGAAATATCACCATCATTAAGATAATTTTGTCCTTGGCAATTCTTTTCTAAATATAATTTTTTTAGGGATTCTGGTGTACAAGAGAAATGAGTTAACACCATAATCCAGCACAGGATTTCTCAGCAATAAGTACAAACAGAAGCCAGCTAGGAATTGGAAACACCAGTGAGAACATCACAAAGAGTAATAGAAAAGCTCCATCTGACTTCATGAGCCTGTGGATCAGGCAAAAGGGCCAGCAAAGGCTGGGTGTTGGTGGTACATTGAAGTGAGACATGCTTATCCCTGGGTAGTTCTGGGAGAAATCCTTTTCTACAACAGATCTTGGAGAAATTGTGTTGCAAAATACAAAATTCTTTAGACACATGTTTAAAATCTTTCATGGTTGAATCTTTCTATTTTTCATACAAAACTTCATTTCATTACAAGAAAATCCTCCCCTATGCACCTCTTTTCTCCTAACATTATGGCATTAAAGATCAATAAAAACATGTGATTCCAATTCTGCTAGACATTTGATTCCCTCCACACACTACCATGTTTTAATTCGTATCCAGTGTTCCTGATGTGATTGAAAAAAAAAAAAAAATCCCAAGTCTGTCATATCTGTTCGAGTCTTCCTTTGTAACAGTATTCATTATTGCTCAAGTTAGTGTAAGGAACAGATAATGCGTGTTTTGTTCTTTTGACAACTATTCATTTCGTTGAGACCATAGATGTGTAGGCCTGTGTAGACACAGGATTTAAGCAAGCAGTGTATAAATCAAATCTCATTTTAAAAAGCTTGATTGACATGGCAGTATGCCATGTGACTGTTTTGCCAATTATAATTTGTATCCACTGGAAGAAAAAAAGTTTAAAAAGTTTGGGTTTCCTTTAGACATGCCAGATCAGGCAAAAGAGTTTCCTACTTTGAAGAGATTTGTTGTAGATGCCAGAAGTAGGACAAATGTGTATTTGGAAAAAAAAAAAAATCAATAAAAATTTGAACATAATGTATGACTTGTGAAATCCAGAGTGCTCTCTGCTCTGCCTTAAAGAGTCACGCCACCTGATCCTCACACAGCTTCCAGTGAACTAGCAGCAATAGTTCACTTTCTCTGGGGCAGAATGTGATGAGTTCTGGAGTATAAATACCAAAGATCACCAGCTACATTCATAGGACCAGTAAGCTTCCCTAGGTGTGACAACCAAGATGCCCTGTGGCTGCAGACTGCGACCTGGGAGAAAGATTTTGCTCAGAATGTGGTTTTGCCACTAGGCTTCCAAAGTTCAGCTCAATTTGTATCAAAAATAATCCTGCAATATAGCTTTCAGATTTTAGCCTCTGAAGACAAACAAGCAAAAGGTCACATACAAAGATTTAAAAAGGAGACAGGCACCTGAGATTTGAGCTTGGCCAGAAGAAACAGAGCAGGGGAAGTTTTGTTCCCCTGGTAATTGTATCATGCTCTTCCAGTAGAAAAGTTTGACTTTTCAAGCCAGTCAAACTATAGCCCTCACCCTGAGTACCTACGGGATGAAGAAACAGCTGAGGTGACTCAGTTCACAACTGCTCACCCAGCCCGCAGACTGCGAGTCTCTCCACTTAAGGTATGCAGCTCTGACCTTTCCTTGCACTTCAGGGAAGGTAGTCACCTCTGTTGTCTCCCAAGATGTTTCAACATCTACCAAAGCAGATTTTGTGTCTTCTGCCAAGACATCTATCTGCTGAAGGATGTGAACCAGCTGCTTGTTCAAGCTTTTTGAATAAGCCTGTTTCTGCTTTCCCCTGGACAAAGTAAATTACACCATTATACTGTGGTTTGCTATTTTTTATGGGCAGCGTTGACAACAGAAGCCTTTCACACTCACTCCCCAGTGATTTCAATGTCACATGCCTACTGCTATTCTGTTATGGCAGCGTTAATTTATAGAGTAATGAATTGTGTGTGGGATGAAGTTTTTTGAAACAAGTTCCATTTTTTTTGTTTTTCTCTCCTCTGTTGTTATCTGATCTTTTCCCCCACTGTATTAGGTGCAATTTTTAGCCCATATGCCTCATTACCCACCCTCACTTCCTCTGAAATGTTTGCACCTTCCTGACATACTGTGACAGGCCTTGACATATGTGATTTAAGGTGAGGTGTCACTACCTACAGGGGGGATGACTAAGAGAAAACTTCCTCCAACGGTGGCACAGTTTGCATGTTTGTGGCTGGTGACACTATTGGAAAGACTGACCTTCACATCTTACACATGATTCAAAGGAAGGGAACAGGATGGTGTTTGATTGACAGATTTTTCTTCTAAGCATGAGCTTCTTTTCAAGTTCCATGCTTGTTCACTGGGTTCATCACCACAGCTGCTTTCTTTGAGAAAGGAAAGACAAACTAGATGGTACCAAATCACTTCTCAAACTCATTATTACAGCTCACACTTACTGTCAAGCTTCTACATCTAAGGACAAACCTCTTTTCCTCTCACTCATAGTAGCTGTAATTATTCTTGGTCTCCAGCAAACCATGGTAACCTCAAGGAATCAAACACAATGTAGTCCCCTTAAACCTTCTTTCACTGCAAAACTAAGTTGAATTACTTGGATTTCCTGAAGGTAAGAAGCATATGCACAGAGAGTAAGAGAGGCTCAGCTGCTCTCTAGGATGACAATTTTTAATTTTAGCCTCTAACAAACAGAAAGTGATAAGACCGAGAAAACCCCCAGTACTTTTTTTTTTTTTTCCAAGTTAAAAATTTCTAGAGATTTCTACAGTTCTTCAGAGCCAGATACAGAGTTTGGAAATATCATTTCCCATAAAATTTAAATGCAGTGCCCAAATTAAAATCTTCTTCCTTTTCAAACCTGAAAGCAGATAGAATCATGCTGTCAGACCCTCAGTTTCAGATTCAGATGAAACAGCTAAAGCCGTCTCTGAGCAGCCTGTGGGATAGCTCTCTGTCGGCGGTGCTCCCAGAAGCCCATTTGACTCTAAGTCAGAGCTGGAGCAGAACTATGGTCTATGTGAAGTTTCGCACAATGGAGAAAGCAGTGCAGTAGCTGAACAGGAGTAAAGTCTCTTCCTGCTTCTGCCAATTCTCTCTCATGATTAAACAGTTCCCAAGCCCAGAAATTTTCCTGACGTTAACATGTGTCCATGACAGGAAATTTAGCTAATAGCAGGGAGAGCAATTCTACACATTTTAACTTGTACACTAGATTTGGGAAAAAGGTTTTTCCATGTCACAGCTGCTCCCAAAACAAGATTGAAAATCACCTCAATTATATCATAAACCTGCAATGAGCAGTCACACAAAAGCAAGGAATGCGACTAATTAAAGGCATTTATGTGCACCTTTTTCCCCCGTGTCAGACTCAATCATTACTGCCTTAATAACCAGTTATTTTCTTTGGGCTGACATTAGAGAAGTGATTGTACTTATAGAAGAAAGAGACTAAAACAACTTAGAGATCTACAATTTACCCAGAGAAACATCTCAAAGAAGGACAGTAGAGGTATACAGTTCAACCAGATGATATAACAGGGCTTGCACTCAGCAAGTGCAGTAGGAATATGCCACTAGAATCAAAGAAATAGGGCTGATCTGAGTTCATATTTTAGGTTCTTTTCTTGACTCTGTGTATGTAAACTGACTAGTTCTTAGTAGAAACTGCTAGATTGCACAGGAAATGATCTGTCATGTAAATAAATAAAAAAACTTCATTTGATTGAGTGGTTAAGTTTTCCACCTTGGAAAACTATGAATTATACTATCATGTTTCCATTTATTTCACTAGAGTGCTTTCTTTGTACTGTGTAGATATTCTAAGGACTATTTCTCTTGTGGCATAGAACAGTACTGTGAAAACACATTTAAAATCACATGTGCTGTCCTTAGAATTACTGAATCAGGACAAGCATTTCGTGTGGGCACAAGCCTCACCAGACTCATCAGACTCACAAGTTCCTAAATAAACTTGTGAAAGTGTTTGGATATGATTATCACTCTGCTTTTTAAAAAATAATTTTAAAACCACCAATATTTAAGTATACGTTGAGATTCAAATCTATTTCAAAATTAGTTTTACTTTGATTAGCAATTACCAAAGATGAAAGATCATAAAATATAAAATAATATAAATTTTTGTTAGGATTGTAATAGAACTTTAAACCCTAAAATTTCTAATCTGCATTCAGACTGATCCAAGCCTACAATTTATTCAACATATGTTTTGAATGTAAGTAACATTCAAAGTTAAGTAAGAGCAATTTCTTGCTGCAATTCAAGTTTCCAGTCAACTGCAGACATCTTTAAAATATAGCTCTTCAGTAAGGATAGGAACCTGGCAAGCTAAGTATTCATGTTTTCAGCTGTCACTGCTTTCACAATCATTTCTTTACTTTAAGCCTAGGTTGCTAAAACCTTTCTGAGACATGCAATCTACAATGCTACAAAAATTGCCTGGTTTAAATGCTATATTCCCCACATCTAATTTGGAGACAAATAAATTTAGAACCTACTGCAGATTTTTTTACAGCAGCCTTTCTACAAGAAGTTTTATTACCATGGATCCCTAACCATTACACTCTATCATTACACTACTATTAATTAGGGGACCATAATTTATGTGCCAATGCAGCAGTAAAATAGTAAACACAAAACCAAACTCAATTGCTCTTTGTTGCCCAGTTTAATGATTGGTAAATTGTTTTTACCTGTATTCTTGTCCATACTACAACCAAAGTTTTGACAAGTAAGTGCTTTGCAGATTGCTCTTCACTGGAAATATTTTCAATCAAATTACCTGAAACTTTTGTTTATTTGATAACGTGAAAAAATGCCTTAACAGTTCAGTTTAAGCAGAGAAAAAGGTAGATCTTTCATATGGAAATCAGAGCAAGACATAGTCTTAGAAGTTTATCCAAATCTGTAGTTAGCAGAACTATCTTCTTACTCAAAAAGCTTAAGAATATTAGAATTGTTAACATAATTCAGGATATTTTGGCTGATTATGTAGCAATTGCGAGGCTAGAGGCTCACAGTGTTCCTGTGCCATCATATTTACCACATATGCTGGAGAATACCTTGCTTAAAATACCACTTTTAACTCCCATTCAGCAAAATAAGCAGCAGTGACCCAGGCTTGTTTCTAAACTATCTATCTGTATAGAAGGAAAAAGAAAACCTTCTTCATCTGCCACTCATCTGAGCCTCTTACTACTGTATTGCTCTGTGTAACGATTCTCACCCTGGTCGTATTTTATTTTTTTCAGACCTTGAAATTTTCCATCCATTTTACATCCTCTCATCCCCAGCTGGATGCCTAAGGCTCCACATCATGCCCTCCCGGTCCCCTTTTCCCCACAGTGGCTCTTTCTCCTGCCCTTGCCTCACTTCCCATGGCTGTCGTACCCATGTCTCTCATGCTGGAGGTCCAGTCTCAGTCCATCCCACTTGTCCTTCCTTTCATCCTTTGCTTTAATAACAAGTGTATTTTTCAAACACATAGTCCTGAAGTTAACAACATGTGATTCCCAAAGGGTTTGTATCTCATGGCCGAGTTAATTTTTAACTGTATTATACTAAGGCTGCAGCATGAGTCTGTCCCTTATTAGACTAGAGACTCTATCCAGAGAGAAATACCACCTGAATGGCTATTTAAATAACTAGTAAAGACATACCTTTCTTCTTTTAGAACAACAAAACAGAAGCCAGCACATACAGAAAAGCCTTCATTCAAAAGAACTTTTGAAATGTTTATATATAGCAAATATTTTTAAGTGCATGATAAGTCCAGAAAAATTCAAGAGAGAGAACAATGAGGTGTGCTATCTATTTATCTATTTATGTATTTCTCCTAATTAAATGACACCATAGCAGACTCGAGCTAAAGATGAGCTTGGGTGAAGATGCGTGAAAGTGAGGCATACTAATCAGTCTATAAATAAAAACAAGAAAAATATAGAAATAGTAGCAAGGAGATTTTTATCTTTTTTAAAGTGACAGGCCAATTACCTTGTTTGCCGCAAAAAAAATTTGTATTTTTCTGTTAATGAAGATCAAGCTCTCAAAATGGCAGGTAAAAAGTGTCAAATATGTTTTGCCTTATTTGTCAAAGGTACAAATATTCTGTACAAATAAATATACAAGCAATTTATCAGTTCCCACAGGATATTAATCATAACATTACTAGTAATCTTTCTTATGTACAGTTAATAATCATGTATATTAAAGCATTTACTTTATAATTCATGAGATTTGGACACTAAAGAAGTTCTGAAATTGGACATACAATTTTAGAAGCTCATAAATATACATGACTAAAAAGCCATAAATAGCAACATGTCTATCCAGCTAAGAAATGTGCTACTTCTGTGTTTTTATAATGATGCATTGAAATGAGAACAGCCGACTACCGGTAGCTGTTGGAAAATGGGATGTTCACACACACCCCCCCTTGAATATCACAAATGATGGCCGATGTTAACTAGTGATCTGATTCAGTGCCTCTTGAAATCAGTAGAATGAGCCAGACTCTAAAAAAACAGTTCAAATTGGTTCTTTCGTGATGTTTTGGAAAAAAAAGAAAGAAATAACAACAAAAGGGAAAAAGCAGGTTTTGGAGTATTATTATGATGACAATCCAGTCAAATTACAAGGTAGGGTTGGCTTTGAATTGCTGTCTCCTAGAACTCCTTTTACATATACAGTGGTGTATGAACAAGCCTCAACATATTGAAGGTTTATTTGTGATTTAAAGTAGTTCTTCTCCCTAGGTACTAAGAAGAAAAATTAACAAAGGTTTTAGAGATTTCCCAGGAAAACAAGCCACTGTTCTTATACCTCCATCCAAAAATATTGCAATTCTAGTAGCATTTTTAATGAGACTCTTTATTACTATCATATAAGATATAAATTTAAAAAAACATTTCACAACTAAATGGGATCTTTTTAATTTTTTCTTCTAAAAAAAAAGGATGTCCATACTCTCACATTTCTGAATCGGTATTTCCCAAGAGAAAAATACGCTGCCAAAAAAATTCTCAAAAGCTTAACTAGAACACACCCTTTAAAAATAGTACTTAACAAGTTTTTATGTTTTGCTCTCAAATGAGATATTTTAGCTGTTCCAGAAACAAAACCAAATTGAAAATGACATCATCTTCATCTATGTATTATTTTTGCCTTATTTATGGATCTAATCTTCAGACTAACTGAAGAAGTCTGCCAACGAGAAGTAAAGATTTCTGTGCCTAGTGTTTCTGTCAACACAGAGAGGAAAAAGTCTGTGCTACTCATGTCACCTGCTTCCTAACTGCAACCTGAGGCACCTTAGTCACTTTAGCCATCAACAGGGTAACAAGATGTTTGGGGTAAGTTCACTAGACCTGGAAGTAGCCACAATAAAATCTTCACATACAGATAAATGCTTTAGATTCCATCTGTTTTTAATTTTGCTTGTACAAATAAACAGGCATTTAACATTAGTATCATTATTAATGCCTTTTTAAAATCATACATGAAGTTTGCTATGAGTATACACTAATAATTTTGTCAGTTTCTTTTACTGGGTAGTACATGTATTCACACTTGTCAAAAACCCCCTGCAATTTACCATGCAACAGTAGAAGCTTTATGAGCAGTGGAGTCTCAACAGAACTTGCTTTTGCAGTTGTTTCTGAAAAGTAACAAGTGCAAACTCAATCATTGCATTTCCGGCTAGCAAATATCCTAGCCTTTTCTGTGCCTTTTACATAAGATATACTTCTCTTCAATGCAAAACTCTGTTCACAGTACATAAAGAATGCTTATCCAGGGCAAAAGTCAGCAAGATGACCTGATGGCATATTCTAGGAACTAAGCCAAAGAGATATAAATTTGAAAAACAATAGGAGGCAGCAGTGCAACCTTAGCAGGCAGTTCCTACTCATGTTACTCTCTACTTTTTTCCTGTGTGATTTCTGTTGCTCTTAGATTTTATCTTGATTCTTGATTCTATGTTGGTACAGACTTACTGCCTGGAACACCTTCGAGGCTGCACACAGGAACAGCTCTATGCAGACAGGTTTTTGCAGGTAAGGCTGAAACCTCTTCAAGGCAATGAATGCTTTTGAATCCTTGACTCTACTGAAATTCTTATTAACAGTCCAGTGAGCTTCTTACTAGAGCTAGGACTTCAACCAGCCAGTGAGTCTCTAAAGGAGTATACTTGACAGGCAAATGATTTGAACAGTAACAGATCTCCTCTAGAGCTTTCTGTTGTTGTCTCATGCTCAGTTTAAATATTATTGATGAAAGAGAGGTCCTGAAACTCCTATGTTATCTGTACATTGCTGCCCTTAGAGAATAGGTACGAGCATGCATGCAGCTGAATGATAAACCAGGTTGAGGAAATGCGCCAGCCAAAAAGTGACCCAGAAGAGGGTGGGATTTTCATTGAGGAAGGTGTCTGTTTCTGCCAGTAGAAGGAAGAGGCTAGTCTGGAGTGGGAAACAAGTGGAGCCACATCAGCAGGTTTTAAGACTGCAGTGCTGTTTCCTACCCCAAACTGTTTCTTCTATTTTACCCCTCCCTTGATTTCATGATCCAACAGGGCCCTCCTCCAGTGTTTCTGTCTGTAGAAATTACAGTTAAGAAAATGTGTACAGAAATAATCAACTTGTGAGCTTGTATTTCTCAGCAACTCACTATTCTCAGAGCTCTTAATTCTTTTGAATCTCTTCCTTGTGGGATACAATGCTAGACCATGCAACAAAACAAATTATTTTTGTATCTTGCAAAAATGTTCAAGCTAAAACTAGGACCATGTAAAGGTCTTAGAAAAATCCTGTGAGGCACTGAAAAATGTTCTGAGCACTCTCACACTAAGATCGTACACCCAATGTGCTAGAGGACTTTGGTTCCAGTCTCTCTTCTAAATTAGGCAAAGCATGGAGATGGACCTGCACTTCCTGCCAAGTCAGGTAAGAGCCATAATCCTCTGTTCCCGGCTGCCTAGGGGAAGGATGGGCCCTTCTGGGTTTTTTTAGTGTTCCCCACTAGGGAACTTTTGATGAAACTAATATATTGCCACAAAAGCTTTTCAGTTTAAATGGATCTTTTCTTTCTGATGAACAGCCACTCAGTCAGAAAAAAAAAAAAAAGAAATATCACCTTGTTCTGAAAAACAAGAGATGCTGTTTATTGCTTAGGCTTGACAAAGCCTGGTTTGTATGGAGGGCAGAAAAAATGAACACCTGGAGTGTTTTCATATTTCACAGTGAAAGAGAAGTTTATTCCCTACAGTGGCAGCATCTTCTGCTCCGTTTTGGCTGGAGCCAAGCGAAAAAAAAAAACAAAGCAAATGGAGAAGACAGACAAGAAAAGAACTTTCTTATTCTGGTTTTGAAACAAATACAGGAAGCTTGTGATGGACCAGCTCATCAGGAAGAAAGATTTCCACCCACACTGCTCCACACAGGTCAGCTCAGTGAGCACACAGCGTAGCCTGTGTGATGGAAAATAACACAGCCTCATAACAGCCAGTGCTTGTGCTGGAAAAGAGAGGAAGGGATTGAAGAGGAACTGCAAAGCATGTGGGGAGGGTGGATGACACTCAAGGCTGCTGTTTGCTGACAGAGGTTCTGTCACAGCCACTCCACCCTACCCCTAGTAGGAGTCGCAGGCAATAAGCTTGCACAGGGAGGACTGATACGATCGCATTAAGGCCTTGGAGGATTTGAGTGTTGCCCCTGTTGAAATCTGCTATGATGTTGGAGTGCCATTTATGAAGAAGTGCCAGACAGTGAGGCATCATATGGTTGAATTTCTGAGGATTAGTTAGAGAAAAAAAAAAAAATAACCACAGGTAGAAGTAGTAGCAGGAAGTGTGTACATGGTATTTGGAAATGACCCTTCAGATCAACAGTCTGACTAATGCATGAGTCATTATTCATATTAAAAATAATTGATAAAAAAACCTGAAAAACCAAGTTCTGTGGAATTTTAATAATATATGTATACGAGTTTTCTGTTCTAACTAGAAATCGCTTATATTCTTAAGCATTATAAATTACTGACTTTTGACCAAAAAGGAGACATAATACATTAGCCAACTATATACTTCAAGCATCATTTTATAGCTTGTGCCCAAATTTAGATCTTGTGTATAGATTTACTCTTCTACTAATGCATCCTAATATCACAACCAATTCCTCAGAAAAGACAGCTTGGAGACTTCTGCAAACAGACGGCTGAGTTAAATCTTAGCAGTTCAAACCTCAAAGCTTAATTGATTACAGTGAAGATTAAAGCAGACATATTTCAGCTCCAAGATTTATTGGTTACTGTATCAAAGATAGGTTTCTATCACACTAAGGTCAATAAAGACTTTCTACACTTGCAAATAGCAAGGAAATAAAATATAATTGCACTTCAGAGTTAGATGAATATCAGCAAAGAAAGGACTGTGAATCTGTGTAGCTAGCAGAAAATATGTTATAGGTTCAAAAATTGCACAATCATTTGAAAGCACTACAGAAAAATTATTCTAGATCTATAAAATTCTTTGGATTTAAAGCAAGCATGATGCAGACAGATGGATCAGAAATAACAGAATTTAAATTACTTTGTTGTTCAGTTACTGCTTAAAATAGCATCCATTTAAATAATAAAGAATAAAATGATTTGGCACATTATAAATAATTACATTGGCTTTTAGAAACCAGAGAAATGTTTAGAAGCTTTGTGCTACCTGAACCTTAACACAATGCTTTTGCAACCGAGAATTAACCTTAATCAACTGAGAGACAATTATTTCAGGAAAAACTTACCTGAAAGCAGTTTCGCAGAAGCAGATTATTAAATTATTTCTTTGCCAGTCTCTCAGAGTTTCACAGTGCCTTCATCTTCTTCTTAGGTCTTCACAGCACGTAACTTCTTACAAAAAATATCTGTGTAATATTTAAGAATTATTGACTATCTTTTGCATACATCAATGTTCACGTGTAAAAAACTACTGCAACAGGGTCAAGTTGGATTTTTACCAGTGCAGGAACGACAGAGGATAAAAAAAAACCCCTTAAGTGCCCATCTGACTAAAACCACATTAGGATGACAAGATGGACGAAATCTAAAGATGTCAGATTGTCTGAAATCACACACACACACAAAAGCAAAGGACAATAAAAACCCCTGTAGAAGCTAGTCTTTTAACGCAGAGGCAGGGTGAAAGACTGATACAATCTCAGAGGAGAGGCACCAGCAGACAACAGCAATTTTAGAAAAGAGCAGCCATAGCTACAGGCATGAGTGGAAGTCCCTAATCCAGAACAGTCACACACAGGAGAGGAAGATCCTGTCCAAAGAATATTTGAGTGATGAGAAAACAGGCTCTGAAAATTGTATGCGTCTGGTTATAGTGTTTCATCCATCTTCCTACTTTTCTTGAGCTAACTAATGCAAAGGACAGTCTTTTTTCTTTTTTCTTTTTCTTTTTTTCTTTTTTTCTGACATCAGTGTTATTTCAATTACTATATCAACTGTAAGAGACAAACTTAGCACCCAAAGAAGTATGCAGTCTGTGGGACCAAAAGTCATGTGAGGAGCCTGTACAAGGTCAAAAGTCTATGCCAAAAAAGTACAAGAGGAGCCATGAGAGATGGAAGAATCTCACACAGGGAAAAATCTGAAATCAAAGAGATCTAGTGGGCTAGGGCCTAAAAAATGCATATTACTAGGTGCTCAGCTTACATTCAATGTTTTGTTGCAATATTAGAGACAGTGCCACAATTAAGTCCAAAAATGACAGCACTAAGACCAAGTGTTTCTGGTGTGCGTTATTGATAGTTCACTGAAGTAAGCAGAATCACCTCAATCTGTACCAGGTCACCTTCTGGCTTTGGTTAGCTCTGAGAACACAGGTGTCGTTGTAGTAAGGAACATGGAAACACTATTCTGCTCACAGAAATTTGGAGTTTACACTGGAATTGTGTGTTTGCTGGCCTCCTCAGTGCAGTTATGCATGTAGGAGAACAGTTACCTGTTAAATTTGAGACGTTATTGCTCCTACAAGCTAAATACAGCGCCACAAATCCTTGAGGTGTCCCAGAAAATGGCAAGATTAGGTGCAACTACTACATAGACTTTTTGTCTGAGGTCTCCACTGGCAGCTATTTTTACCTTTGTGAGAGGTTTAAATTACAATGCATGACATTTAATCGTAGATTCTTGAAATTAATACATCTTTTTCACCTGTACTTTTGTTTTGGGTTTTTGTTGTGGGGTTTTTTGAGAGATTTGTTTTGAGTACATGAAACCTCCTTTTACTATTCTCCCACTAAAGAATGTGTTTTCGTATCTATTGCCTACCTGTAGTACAAAAACAAAGGCTAACAACTCTGGTTACCGATCTTATAGTCTCAAAATTCCCATAAAGTAAAAAGTTTGGTCCCTGTCCAAACACATTATAAGTTGAGTGATTGATAACAACAATCTAAATACAAACAAAGGCTTCCATAATAATTGCTAATGTTTTCTAAATTATATTTACACAAACATATACTTCTTTGTAGGTAGTTTCAAACTGAACTCTCTCGTAGGAGTGTGTCCACCAGGAAACTGAACAGCTCAGAAGACGTGAATGATTCAGATGCATCATCAGGAACAAGCTCCCAATGCATTTAGTAATATGTCACTGCCTCCTACATAATTAATTTAATTTATTTGCTATACTCTCAATCCACCTCTCCATTAGTGCCAAAAGAACTGAGGCTTGGAAATCACTGCTGCATGCTATCTAGTGAGATCTAAGTACCTGTGGATTTAGAAATACATTATGACAGGAGAATATGCATCGAGACATGATGTGGTGAGATTTATTTCAGCTAGCTCTGACCACCCACATTTTATACCAGCTATCCTGGTTCCCTCTTCAGTCAACGAGTCTGTCCTAGGAGAGGAAGAAATGCCCTCTAGCATTGATTATATATTGGTTTTGGATCCATTAAGTCCCTCTAATTTCCATTGGCTAAGCATGCTGAATCTAAGTAAGTCACACTAGGCACAGAGTCTTTGGTAAAATTCAGTACATTGGAGTCCAGGTCCAAAGGTTGTGAATTATTAGATTAATTCTTAGGGATCAGAAATTGTGTGGCACAGGTAAACAAATCTCTCTGTGTTGCTGGAATTGAAGGAAAGCAAATGTAATTTTCTTTTAGACAGTTTATTTTCTATTAGTGTTACAAATTCTGTTAATTATTGAATGAGGGACAACCAAGACTGGGTCTTTGTCTGGGTGGCACATGCTGCTTAAAGCAGCAAATTAACCTGGGAGCAATCTATGCTCCATTGCTCTAGGCTACATGGCAACTGAAAGTCTTAGAGGGAGTTGAGGGTCCTGAATGAAAAATTATTTCTCAGTTTAAAATAGGTGTTGCTGACTATCTGAATGTGTTATTGCCAAACTAATAATAGCTTCCCCTGTCTGTTTTTTGGGGAGTTGTTTTTTGTTTTTTGTGGGTTTTTTGTTGTTGTTTTTTTTTTTGTTTGTTTTGGGGTTTTTTGGTTGTTTTTTTTTTTTAAAGAACTACAATAAATTACTTTGACATATATCTTAATTATAATAAACATTACCAAACTGCATGATGACATAGAAAATATGCTTATTAAAATGACAAGTGACTCTTAGCAGAGAAGGGCTGCAAACATGTTTGAGGACAGATTTACAATTCAAAATGATTCACAAATGAGAAAATACTCCAGAAAAAAAAATAAGATGCCATTCACTAAAGACAGCTGTAAAGTTTAACACTTGGCAGCAAGAATAAACTCCAAAAATACTGGATAGGGAACAATTCACTAGGCAATGGTAATGCTGAAAGGAAGCTAGGAACTGTAACAGCTCACAAACTCCAAGTTATTGAGAAAAAGGAAAAGGCCAAAGTGGATGCATAAGCGGGAATACTCTCTATTGGATGTGGGACAAAGGCCTCCTGCTTCACAGGCTGGGATCACAGCATCAGCTGTGGCTCATATTGAGAACTGCTCTTCAGGAAAGATAAGAGTAATGGTGCCCAGCATAATTTTCTTATTCATAGAATCATAGAATCATAAAATCACAGAATGGTTTGAATTGGAAGGGACCTTAAAGATCATTTGGTTCCAACCCCCCTGCCACGGGCAGGGACACCTCCCACCAGACCAGGCTGCTCCAAGCCCCATCCAACCTGGCCTTGAACACTGCCAGGGAGGGGGCAGCCACAGCTTCTCTGGGCAACCTGTGCCAGTGTCTCACCACCCTCACAGTAAAGAACTTCTTCCTGACATCTAATCTAAAGCTCCCCTCTTTCAGTTTGCAACCATTACCCCTTGTCCTATCACTACCCTCCCTGACAAAAAGTCCCTCCCCACCTTTCCTGTAGGCCCCCTTGAAGCACTGGAAGGCTGCTATAAGATCTCCCTGGAGCCTTCTCTTCTCCAGGCTGAACAACCCCAGCTCTCTCAGCCTGTCCTCATCAGGAAGGTGCTCCAGCCCCCTAAGCATCTTCGTGGCCCTCCTCTGGACCTGCTCAAGCAGGTCCACGTCTTTCTTGTGCTGGGGGCTCCAGAGCTGGACGCAGTACTACAGGTGGGGTCTTAAAATGTCCGGAATACGTACATTTTCCACAAAATACATTGCTAATTGTATTTGGGAATATTAGGAATATTTTACCTTCTGATTTATTGTTTCACATTGAATACAGAGGTGACCAAAAAAGAAATCTGTCACATCACCCTGGAATTTGTCATATTTTTGACAAAACGTGAAATAACTGTTATTGCTGTACCCTTTCTATGCATAAAACAGCACTAAAAATGCATGTGTAAATACTGAAATATTTCACTCTGCTTTGCCGACCTGAAATGAAATGTTTCATATTAGCTGGCCATTAGCTGAACTGGTCTATATCAGCCACTTTATTGCCCAGTGGGAACCACAAAACCATGTCTCTCTTTGGCCAGATTCAAGTTCCCATTATTTATTGTTGGCTCAAACAGACAAAAGCTAAGGTTGGTCAGAAACAAATGATTTCCTGACAAAGAATTTTACTGACATAGACATTTCTTTTGCAGAAACTCTGGAGTCAAAGCCAAACCTATTTCATAGTGAGGAAACATTTAAAATTAAACCAAAGAACTTCAGATTTTTCTCTTTGAGGAAAAAAACCAACTTCCATCATAACTAATGTTACTTATCATCTCCCAGAGTTAGAGGTTTATTTTTAAATCCTCATGTGTGCAGAGTATCCCACACGAAGCTCAGACAACCCAACACTGCTAGACATCCTTTTTTGGAAAAAGGTCCTTTCCTGTATCCTCTCTTCATCAGCCTGCTGACTCATTAAAACAGAAAAGGTCATGCTTTGAGTTTGACTCTGAGTGTAACAACACAGGTTTCAGGGATTTCCAATCCTTTTCCAGTAAGACTTATACTTTGCAGCTTGAGTGTGAAAGAGAACTCTACCACTGACTTTCAAAGGTACATTTGCAGATCAGCTTATTATAATTTGCACTGAATTATTAACGCTGAGCTGACTGATTAATTCAAAATGTGTGATCTGGTTCCATCAAAGCATACTGTGCTCTACAGAGCAAATGAAATCGGAGCAGATTGAGAGGGGCGGAATTTGTGCAGCTTCTTTGCTGACCCCTGCAGGCACAAGCTGATTCTGTAAACTTTACCTTTGACTACATCTATTTTGTACACTTCTTGCACAACATGGAGCTCAGAAGGAAATGAAATATGGCCTAAATCTACATTCTAATGTAATTCTAGTGCACCACATTATTTCTAGTCATAATCTCCCCCCACAGAAAGAACTGATGCACATTATCAAGCATGAATATATTTAATGATTTAAAAGAGAAATGAGCTCATTAAAATATTCATTCACCTCAAAACAGTACGAAGTCAGTGGAACAGATGAGGAAATCATTTTTCAGGTTTTTCAAACAACGCAAAGGGAAATTAAAGCCTTTGATATAAACGAGGATATTCACATTTCAGTTCACAAAAATTGAAAAAGATTTCTTTTTCTTTAGACTTTGACCAATCTACCCTTTTGGAGTATATCTACATCATTCATACCTAGTGCAATCAAGGTCAGTGTTTTCCAAACTTTCTTTGCCTGAGTTTCTTTCCTGGCATCTTCCTCCTGCTGATTTGCCCGCTCCCACTCCCAAGCCAACTCACTCATTCTCTTCCTCAGATTTGTGCCCCCATTTCTTACTTCCAGAACTCTGCCTCAGTGCTCAGATGTATCTTCCACACCTCCTACTGTTCCTTTCTTCTCCAACTCCACATTGCATTTCCTTCCTCCTCCTCCCCCTAGTGAGTTTGTCTCTGCTTCAGCTCCTCACATCTGCCTCCCACACCATGCCTTGGGCTGGCGTGTCCAGCTGAACTCGCTGCTGGGCTCCCTGTTCAGTCCCAGTGTACTCCACACTGTTACCAGTACCTAGCACCCTTCCCTAGCAAGCAGCACCCACCTGCTGGGGAGAGCTCAGCAGTCCTTTGATGATATTCCCGTGAGGGCATCATTCT